>NC_090282.1:25152678-25834553 GCF_037392515.1 Haliotis asinina | reverse complement strand
AAAGCATGATCAAGGGTTCCTTTCGCGAAGCAGCTCTTACTGGGGTTAACCGTAACCCCCATTCATTGACAAGGTTACCTTGGTGACTTCCGATCACCTTAGTGCTTTGTGAAAGGAGGCTCAGATGGCAAACGCAGCTTGTGTACGTCTAAATTTCGTTGAAACCTCAGGAAAATATTTAGGAAAATATATTAATGACTGACGCAACAGATGACATCTCAAATCACCAAATGCTGAGCTTCAAATCTGAATGGCTGATCCAAGCTTTATTAGAGAAACACATTTTTGCATTAATTGATACAAAATATATGTATTACGATTAGTAAAGTCACCAAACAAAAATATCATCCGGTCGTATTTGCCCTTGTAAGGATGCGGTAATTGTAATGCTTCGTTCCGGCGAGAAAATCAATTACTTGTATGTTAATAGCCGACTGTCTGAATGACAAATTGAGAAAATATGCGAATGGCTGAATCGTGAGTTTCTGGTGCAGTTAGTCACAATATATATTCACAGACCCATATTCAGCGTTGCCTGGAGGTGATTAAAAGTCATGTAATGCTGTTCGACCTGGCAAAGACATAACACAGACGCATCGCTTTACTTATTCAGCATCCCTAATTCCCTAAATAGCAAGAGCCGTTTCCCTGATTATACCAAATCCCATACGCTTCCTTGATTTCATCCGTGAATGTAATTATCAAAGCAACAATTGCAATTAGTATGTGCATCGACTGGGAGCTGTGGCAAGTGTAACAGCTGAAATAACCCATTAAACATTTTCCCATCATTAAGCTGCACATCGTTTATCAAAATAACGTATCGTGTAACTGTGTTTGAGCATAGGTTCTTTCAGTGAAGGCACTATGGCGATTTCAGTGGCTGTCGACTGTTCTCAACATGTCGGGGTTTTATAACAGAGTGGACTAATGAAGATGAAAATGGGGTATTTACGTCGATATAACCAAGGTCATCATAATACTAATTATTCCCTTTCCTCAGCATGTTATTGACTACGTTTACACATGCAGTAAGTCTGAAGCATATGATCAATTATGGCTTAGGTTTCTGTCTATATATTGTATTTATTTAACTCGCATTACAGAGGGTATTCCACAATAGCAACATACCAAGTACATGTGAGTGCATGTGTTTTTATGCCAATATCACGACGGGAAACGCAAGTAATGGGTTTCACACATCGTCCCCATGTCGGGAATTGAATCCGGACTGAAAGCTTTGCCCACAAATCTACCACACTGTCACACCAAGCACATGTAGGTAACTGGATAAATTAAATATAATCATGCGGTATGAAATCAGTTTTCACATAACCGCTTCAGCATACATTTACTGTATTTCTAACTAAAGTATACGTATGTCAGGATAATGCTGTGTAGATAATATCCGTTGCAATGATCGATAATAAGAACTGAACTGGTCACAAAGTTTTCCGCTGTGCTAATGTGACTTTATAGAGCGTTATTTGACAACAAAAATAGTCCCCTGTTTGTTATGTCTATATTTATTAAGCATTACTAGTTTAAACAAGTGGTTTGGGTGGGGTTTTTTTTCATATTCTTTCTTCTCCAGCTTAAACTTGCGTTTTAAGTTCGCGAAAATACCTTTTTGTAGCGTTTTAACAAACATTTGTATCAGCAAAAGGGCATTTAACACGACATAATTCAGAAATTTTCATCACAAAGACAATCATGGTCAACGTGCGGCTGCCGTATATTTCACAAAACAACACTTATTTACTCGGCGTCTAATACGTGCAGTACGATTTCCAGCTAGACCTACACCACATGGCGCAAAGGCAGGGCTGTTTTACTTCAGAGCAGTTGAGAGAAGACATTCGTCCACGGTTTACGCTCCTGGTTAACATGGCCATTTTCTTGTAAAGATAAGAGGGATCTGCAAAGAATCTCTTGTTTAATCTCCATTATGAAGTCTGTGTAGTGTTATACGTGCTTTACCTTATTGATTCAGCTCACGATATTTAAACTGCCAAACCAGAGTCACTACTCAGACACTCTAGACAGAATCACCTCCACTACATATGGTCCACGTTGATAATAAACAAAACAGTCTTCTGAACAGACGCTCAACACACGAGGCCGGGGCAAAGGGGTTAATATCTTATTTATGGTAATCTGTTTTCTGTGATTACACTATTTCATATAATCCCGGTCCTAACAAAGAAAGTGATCCATTGACTGACTGATTGAGAATAGTGTTGCCACAGTCTCCAGAATCATGCCATCCTCTACTCAGGCTAATAGCTTCCACAACTTCAGTTCTTATGAAGCTTAATTCACAAACGCTTGACAGAGATGAAATGACGTCAATGCATCTTTTTACAAATCAAGCCTGAATGTGTTAAAATTGACTTAATTGCTTCACAAAAAATCACATCCAAATTACCTGTTTATGAACCAGTCATGACCTCCAAATTGCAAATTACACTTTCAACCATATTTATATTCAACATATAATAATAATTGTTCGGTAATAGACGTCCATTATGCATTAGCTATAAAGGTTATTGGATAAACCCCCTAGACCGAAACACCCATCTCCTTTTCAAATATGGCAACATTCATAAGAATGAAGAAAGACGTTGACTTCCAGCCAT
The DNA here is from genome assembly GCF_037392515.1 of Haliotis asinina. Lineage (NCBI taxonomy): Eukaryota > Metazoa > Mollusca > Gastropoda > Lepetellida > Haliotidae > Haliotis > Haliotis asinina. Next base: position 25,831,914 of record NC_090282.1, on the reverse strand, counting down.
TACTTACAATTTAATGAGCCTTTACAAAGTAAAGCTCAACTGACGCTGACTAGTTTCATGAGAACCTGGCGTTGCTCTGGGACTTGGCAAGCAGTCGAGTGATCAGATGGCGTGTGGACCCAGTACAACCTAGGTAACTGTAGCCCCTTTCAATATGTCACGTAGTCGTATTGTAGTAGGTGGATGATCTTGCCATCACGAGTTGATTGCATCCTCCGAATATCCCTAGATTTGGGCTGCTCCTGGACCTCAACACTTGGTTATGAGTGTGAAACTGTATTAATGATGGATTTGTGTATATGTCCAAATTTGGTATATGTCCAAATTTGGCAGTATAGCTGAAATAATGTAAAATCCATACAATGTAAAATTCAAGTCACTCACTCACCTCGTCGACAGAAAGTGTATGAACAGAATGCTTAAGCTAAATATGGATACAGATTGGTTCAAAAATATTATTTATGATTGCATACCATTCTTTCACATTTGATAGCTTGTTCTCGTCGTACGATGGAAATGAAAATTGCATTAAAGACATAAATTGCTTACATGTAGCTCGTCTTTTCAGGTTGCTTATTAGTGACAATTGTATTTTAAGAACAAAGTAAGTGAGAAAACATATAGGTTTGCCTTTTATACATTTCTTGTTTATTGCAAGTCAAAAAAGCATTCTACTCACCAATGTCTAGAATACCTTTCAAACAGTTTAGGTTTATTAGTTCCAGGTATATTAGTATTAGTTCCACCATTTCCTTGCAAGAAGTATATAATTATGAATAATTAATTAAATATATCAATCATAGTATATATACTTTAATTAGTCGCTCCATCTTCATTATACACACTAGAAGCTAACCTACAACAAACTATAACATAATTTGAGAGCAAAATAATTCATGTTCGAAAATGAATTCTAGAATGGAAAAAAGTGAAATTGGGAACATATGCACATTGACCATAAAAGGCTATGTAAACAAACAGCACTAGTAATGACGTAAAATATGGATATTAACGAATGAAAAACACCAATCCCAAAACATCGTGGTTTGTTTTGTCTCGTACAGACAAAACTGTGGTAAAATGACCACACTTGACTGATACGCATCTAATCAACGTGTAAACAGTAGTGATAGTTCATAGTGATTCTTTATGTACCATACAGCAAACACGCTTCAGCGGGTCGGACCGGAACGCTTGACCCATGGCCACGTCTGTGATTTGCAATCTCAGATAATCCCCACAATAAACCGGCTCGCGAAAACGAATTCTGCATATGAGAAAATACTTATATCCAATACCTGAAAACGTGTGATAATGTGAATAAGAGAACAAACCGACCACATTCGCATTGACTGTAGTCTCTGGCGGTCGTTTAGTATGTTGACACAGCTTACAGTCATAACATCCACGCACTACAAAACAGATATCCCATTAGAACTGCTTGATAACAGAAACTTATGTCGTCTCTGTAAATCAAACAGAAAGCACTTAAGCAAGCTGTCTGGTCACACAATTTAAGGAACTATTCTTTCTTCACAGGACAAGCGGAGTAATACTTCTACAGAACCAAAGTACCGTTTTTACTCTAAAATGGAATGGACCGACTTTCATTCTTCTGAGATGTGACCACATATACTGTGGCTTAAACAAAATGGATGTGTGATGGACAATGTGAGCAGCATCCCAGAATGAAAGCATACACTTAAGATTAATCTTCATTGTAGTTTTTGCTGATCGTGATAAGGATTACGTCGCAAAGGGAAGTAGGTACACCCAACCTGTATAAATGGACGTATAAATTCGTGTAAAACCGAAGTCCGTACAAGGCTACCATCCATACAACGAAACTGGCGCAATCTCAAAGAAAACGTGGGGAGATTGGTAAGACTAATGCATCGTGGACACAGAATCTCCACTACCCACACCTATTGACCAGGTACAAATCTCTGACGGGTGCATGACCTCCATCCACAACATTCTTTCAAACCACAGAGTTATAGCTCCGTTAGATCAGTGTACACAGGAACGTGCTTGTTCGGCCCACATGTGATCCCAGCTCACTGTGGCTCGTCTCATGGCTGAGGTATCCAGCTGTTTGTATGCCAGTCTAGTACCTGGTATGTCTGTACCGCGGCTCCTGTAAACATAATCTCCAACAACCACTCCACTACAACCGTTCATCTGCACACTAGATACAGGACAAACATAAAACATACCATTAAACTCAACAGGAACTGAAAATATCACCTACGAGTCTTGAACAATACTGTCTTTCAAATCGGCCACTTCCACGTGGAGATACGACCTTCTCACATAATGAACGGTCTTGTTTAGTGTTCCAGCCAGCATTTTGATTTGTTTACGCCTTCTCCCCCATGCTTTCTAAATCCTTAAGTTTCCGACATAGAAGGTGGGTAGTAAATACGACTGCATCAATCAAGACCTCCAATGCAGTAATGCAGTATTTGGGTTATTGTAAGAGCCAACTAACGGGATCAGGCGTCCAAGCTCACAGACTTTGATAACACACGTCATCGGTTCCCAGTTGTGCAGATCGATGCTCATGCTGTTTTTGACATGGAAGGGCGATACAGTCCGTATGACTGAAAAACGCACCGATGAATTGCAATCTAACTCGAAGACTAAAAAACACAAAATACTCAATCTAACGTTGATCTTAATGAAAACACCATACCAACTCAGTGACGTTTTTGTAGATTTTTTTTGTCCTAAAAATATAAAATTGCTTACCAAACTATCATTAAAATATTGACACGATTCACTCTTTGTTACGAGGGAGGAGTGCAGAGAAAGGGACAGCCAGGTGTTCGAGAAGCACTTGCACAAGTGCCAACAAAGCTATTTATTCCTTAACCTGTGCTGTGCTGTTTCCATCCTGTCTCGCAAGGACTATAGTAAATGCTACTGCATCACTCATGCTCTTCAATGCAGCAATGCAGTATTTGGCTTATTATAAGAGGCGACTAACGGGATCAGGCGGTTAGTCTCACTGATTTGGATGTCATCGTATCTCAGTTACGTAGATCAATGCCCATGCTGTTGAAAACTGGATGGTTTCTATTATTTACAGACCGCCAGCATATACATGCCATATTTCTAAGTACTGCGTTAAACAGCAAACAGAAGAACACATTTGTCTCAAAAGTTCCATTTGTAAACATATTCTTGCAGTCTGGATTTTGCTACGCCAAAATGTAGTTGTGTGTCCATTAGTACAGTTCTGTACTTTCTACTCATCAATATGGGTTTGAATGATGTATTTATATCTTTGCAAAAACATGTTTAGACGCTATGTACTAACATGTAGACTTTAAATTATGATATATTACCATGACCCGTGAACAAATAACGGCCTTCAGGGGGACTCCAATCATATATCATAATGCGCATGAAATATTTTATTACAATGGTAATCTTTTCTTTGCCAACACATCTTTTCCAATCTGTGAATGATTCATGTGGGTCATTGACGACAATGTTTCCCATTTGTGATTTTACAAGCATTTCCTATTTAAAATGTTTTTGTTTTAGTCAGGTGCATGTAATTGTCACTGCATCTTTGATTTCTTGGTGCTGTTGGTAGCAAATAGAACAAACTGTGCACACCGTCTGAAGCTGAGTTTTACATTATACTCTTATCACCATAGCTCACGTCACATAGCATGGGGGTATCCTAGTGGTTTATGCGTTCGCTCGTCACGCCAAGGATCAGATTCGATTCCCCAGAGGGGTGTAATGTGTCTAACCCATGCGACAATGTGTGCAACCCATGCGACAATGTCTCCAACCCATGAGACAATATGTGCAACCCATGAGACAATGTGTCCAACCCATTAGACAATGTGTGAAACACATGAATGCAATTATGTTGCCAAAAGAGGCATAAAACCATACTCACTAACTCTCACATCCACGTGGTCAATCAGTTCCTCCTTGTATAACAGGTAGCTCTCCTCCGTGTATAACATGTAGTCTGTGGGAAAATGGCTGATGTGTATCTTAGGTAATCTGCCTCTTCATCAAGCTTTCTCATAAGCTCATTTACGATCCATGTGTTTGCATATCTCCACTGCTCAAGAGATAGGTCAACTATATCGGGTTTTATCGTTCCATATTTAGTTTTATCACCTTTAGCAATGCCAATTTCAATGTCACTGGTTCTTCAAATAAGAGGTTTACCACCGCCTTACTCTCCATATTGCTTTACGTTTATTCTTAATTCAAGGCTCATCTCTGATACACGTACGTAGTTATGTAACAATTATTCTCACCAGGAAGCTCACCTGTCATAGATACCTCATTTCGGTTTGCTGCATTATATCTAATTACAGACAAGCATTATTTCTAAATCGTTTTTCTACATATCACAACATAATATATAGCTTTTTTAAATATATCAAATTACAGATTTTGGCCTTCAGGCACGTAAACGGAAGCTCAGAATTCAGTAATGTCGTCATTAGTATAGCTGATGTATTTATAACCATAATACTTGTAGATACCTACCATTTCTACTGCCCTTCGTGAAAACTATACTATGACAGGAGAATGTATATTCATATGTATGTATGTATGTATGCATGCATGCATGCATGCATGTATGTATGTATGTATGTATGTATGTATGTATGTATGTATGTATGTATGTATGTATGTATGTATGTATGTTTGTATGTATACAGATACATGAAAGCATACACAGATATATATACACATATACATACAGCATAACAATTGTCCCAACTGTTGTTGTGGAAAAGCCGTGTCCAAGTATTCTAGATTGTGTGTTCTCTGATACCAAATAAACTTCTCCGACACCTCACCAACCTCTTAGACACAGGTGAACATTTTTTTCCTTTTCGTCCTTATTAGCTGACGCTAGCTCAGTGTGTTTCAAATGAAACCTCCTTACACACCCATTGAAGCGCGCTTGCAAGTCCGTGATCAAGGAGAGCCACTCCCAGAGCTCTAATTAATACAATAAATTTGAACCCCTATTTATATATTTCCAGTTTTAGAATCTTGGCAGGGATTTAGCTGCCCAGAAGGTATTTCGTACCTCAGTATCCACGTCAGAAAGAAAAACTAGTTTACCATTTAATTGCATGTAATAATGGCAAAGCACGATAAGACAGATGTGAACACATATTCAAGAAATAGTCGCCCGGAGTCATGTTTTCTTTTATTCCGTGAATATACGTCGGCCATCGGCCGCACCATTACGACGATTGAGAAAATGGTGAAAATAGTGTGTTCTTAATGCTGAAGTTTGGTGACATTTGGATCCTTACGATTGATAGAGGTCCCTGCAAACCTCAGATATGTAGGTATCGTGATAAATATGGTTGTCAGTGACGTAAAGGGGTATAACTTGAGGTTTAATTGCTGTACCGGTACATAATTATACAGCAGTGTAAACCGTGAAGATGTGGATATTGCATCTGTACCGGTACAAAGAAAGAGATGTAAAATATGAAGGTGTCATAGTACCTTTGATATGATATTAGAGATGTCATTCCTGTCTTCTTTGCTCCCTCAAGAACTGGTAAACTGTGATTTATACTTTATACAGAATGCATGGCGGAAGTCAGATATCCTGACCACTGGACCATTTATGGGTGAAGATAAGTCTAACCCGGATCTTTAAGGGTCAAGATTCTATGTATCACACGTAGCCACTGAGACTGACTAAGGAAGAAGCTAAGAATATATGCTATTCATTTTTTGTAAACATAGATCATCATGATCATGTTTACAATAAATGAATAGCATATATTCATCAGGTACGTAAGATAGACCGCGGAGCCCGCTTATAAACTGAGGGAAAATGGCATATATAGAAAAGTACTGTAAATTTCGCATTTGAAACATACCTTCACCACTTTACTAAAATGTACGGGACCAACACGACCTACCTACCACGTGACATGTTACAAGTGAAGTTTGTGACGATCATGCGAAAGAGCACATGTTATCGCTTGACACAGCGACGTGAGACAGTAATGGGAGAACATTTCATGGAGTCACACGGGGAACTATTCATTACACAAAGTTAGTTTATTGAATACAAAGAGAAAACAGAAGATAACGACAGTCTTAGTAACCCTCTGCAGTTTGGTGAACCTGTGGACATTGAGGCAAGAAGTGACCCCGGCTTACGCTGTTTACAAGTATGAATAGTTTGTTTCTTTGTTTCTTAAGTGGCAAAACCAAAGTTTACATTTATCAATTTCTGAAATCCTAAAACTTTCAAGACACTGCTTGACTTTGGTTATACGTGATATGCCAGACGATCTGTTGAACGAGGTTTTGCGAAATTGCGTGTACAAAAGTCAATCCTTGTATGGTGCATTTTGTGGCATTCAGTCCTATCTACGGTTGCAGACATCCAGTACGGCAATTCGAAGAGGAGTAAACGTGCCTCTGAGGAATCCCCGAAGATCGTGGAATCGGTATCAATAGAGGACAAACCCAGCACAACAACTACAGCCACGGTCACGGAATCACTCGCGAGCAAAGACGAGTAAACCTCGAAATGCCCAGTTTCCCTTGTTATCAACTTCAACTTGTAAATTGATAAATAAACTGCTTTAAATAAACGTTGTTTATTGTAACTGAAAAGCAGTCGTGCTTAGGTCAGTGCGTCAAATCATCCATTAAAGTTAAACTTTCAAAGTTTGATCAGTTTGGTTCATTTGTCATTTCTACAGTTTTCTCTATTGAAAGCACGACTGCTGTCCATTAGGGTGATAGACCTATCTTGGTGACGTCCAGGTCTTACTGACAGGTTAAGGTGCAGTGCTAAACAAAGGGATGACGTCACGGGAGGATTAAAAGTTTAACTTTTTAACTTTTTACTCCTTATTCCTCCCTCTATAAGAACTCATTGGCAAACTACGAACAAACATCAGTGCTATGAACGGTCAGTTGCCTGGCACTTTGACAATTCATACAATATAACGATACTTAAACCTGCAATTGCCAATATTTAGGACGCATGACAATACTCAGCTTAGGCATCATACGGGTTACCCAGAGGCTGGAATGACCCTTTTGTACTTTAAAATTGACTGATTGTAGACATTTTGCTCAGTGGAACGCCAGAGCCAAAATGTTTCCAACATGAGTTCCCGGCATGATCCTCTTAATTCTATCATTTGAGCTTCGATAGTTGTGAGAAGAAGATGGGTTATTATCATGATATTTATTAGAGAAAACTGAGGCGCTTATTCAATGAGGACAGCACTGGTCCATTACTGTCTTATTTCTGGCTGTCATGTCAGCAATCAGTTCCGTCTCCTGATGGTTAAACATATAATTAACCCTAAGTTTCTATTTAATGAACCCATCTGCGACATAAAGTGTACGGTCAATGATAAGGTTGATCGATGACTTTGTTTTACAGCCGAACGTCTCAGAGTTTATTCCAAGCCATGGTTTCAGCTCTAATGAACACGCAGAGGGCAAAGTATGATCACAACATGGTGCTTTGTCGTTGTTTGCAAAATGCAGTATTAAGGGCTTGGGGTAAGTTCGAGTGGATCAACACCCTCACTCCCAAACTTCCAAATGTAACTGGGAAGGTCCATATAACTCATTACAGATTATGTAAATGGTTGTGAAAACGACGAATGGTTGTGAACAACAGACCTGACGTATGCTTGTTTAAACGATTCTGCCAGTTCGGACAGGCTACCTAAGCACATCAAACAATTAGCGGAGATATCTGACAAGTGTCCCGACATTAAATTCATGTAAATCAATGCGACAAAATCCTTTCCATGATTAGAAGAATGTCTGCCAAAAGCCCATCCCGACCATATGATAAATTTGAATCACTGTCAATCATTGGTTGTCTCGACAATGACACATTACAAAAGACGATGGGCATGGGTCTGAATCTGGTTAATACGTGCAGACCTGGGTGGGCATAAAACCATGTTATAGGAACAGGCTGAAAGAAGATGTGATCTTCAATAGAAATAGGATTGGTATATGGTAAAAGGTACCAGTTACCCTGAATCATAGCAAATAGATTATATTAAACCCTTCTATCTGAATAGATTAACCATCAATAATACATAAGTGGTGAGTCTAAACGTAAATACGAACGGTACAATAACCCTGTTTCGGATCTCATGTAAATGATCGTCACAATGTTAGGTTGAGAGTAATGCGAGATGCAACCGGACATCATCAATGAACCCCTCCAAACTGAATTTGCTTCAAGTCATTCCGTTGTGCCCGAGATCGGCCATCAGACACAAAGAAAAGAAATCGACAACTTCAGTCCAACCAGTGCACCCTTCCCTTTGGCACTGACGTCAAGTGACATTGAACTTGACACTTTGTCGGGTAACAGTGTTCTATGGAGACAGGTAGTCTGGCTCTGAGACCGATCGGTTTTAGACGATTTCAGACCGTTCTGTCGCACAAACGACAATGTGGACGATACTGTTTTTTACATGCTACCTGACATGAACGAATAAAGTTTCATGCTTTTGAGTAGGATTGTATCGACCATAAGAGCCACTCGAGGTCGGTCTTAAATCTGACTGTTCTTAACGTCATTTGTTTTGTCATGTTTTCTGGAAGTCCATGCATGACAATCAACATCTCTCGCAATAGCTCTAAATGACAAGCCAGCATTCCGCATCGTAGTAACTTTCCAATAACTGCTTTGTGAGCAGCAGCTGACGCATATTAGCTTACAGCAAGACGAAATCAATTGATTTTCCAAGTTATCATGCTGTAAGAACAGTTTACTGAAATGTGCACTCCATTGGTCGGAGCACCTTCATGTATTAAGTATATGTATGGTGCACCTGTGTGGTCAAAATAATCATACAAACCAACAAAAATGGATTATTTGATGGGGGTTCAAATCACAGGTGTTACGACACTTTTACTTTATTTGTTACATGGGTATACGTAAAGCTTAGAGACTCCTGGAACATGACAGTGATTAAAACACACCACAGCGCATTGAGGCATCCACTAGACGTAGTTTGTAGCGTTCATGTGTATCATAGTCGCAGGGCTCTTCAACATTAGCGCAAATCTCAGTGATGCCATTGCTTCATGATGTACGAAAGGTGTTAAGTTTCGATTCTGAATATGTTCATTGATAACTTATATTTCTGTAGCGCCATTATCCAGCTCAGATCAGCTGCTCAAATGAGCTTTGGATTTTTTTGCCTCTGTCATTGGATGTCAGTCTCAAACGGCACATGGTTTTGTCAATCTCAACTCCCTGGGGAAATTTTCCCATAACTTGAACACATGTGAGCATCCTTTAACTGTTGTTTAACTGATCCAAGTTAGTGTCAAAGGTCTTACGCCGCGTTTAGCAATATCACGCCAAAAATGGGTTTCTCACACTGTACCCATGTAATGTGACATGTAGAATAAAGATTTAGAAATGATAAATACATAACGCATGCCATCTGCTACGATATTGTCTATAATTAGATAAAATGCATCAACCGAAATGAAATACCTATCACAGGTGAGGTTCCTGGTGAGAATGTATTTTCCACATAACTACGTACGTGTATCAGAGATGAGCCTTGAATTAAGAATAAACGTTAAAGCAATATGGAGAGTAAGGCGGTGGTAAACCTCTTACTTGAGGCCCCGGTGACATTGAAATTGACATTGCTGAAGGTGGTAGAACTAAATATGGAAAGATAAAGACCGATATAGTTGACCTATCTCTTGAGCAGTGGAGATATGCACATGTGGATCATAAATGAGCTTATGGAGAAATGGTAGCTTGATGAAGAGGCAGATTACATGAAATACACATCAGACATTTTCCCCCAGGCTACATGTTAAACACAGAGGCGAGCTTCCTGTTATACAAGGAGGAATTGATTTGACTTGACTTTCAGCTTTTCCCACAGCTAGACCAACGTTCAAAGAATTGTAATCGTTATGGATTGAATGTATATGAACAATATGTTTTAACTGCCCCAAGAAGGAAGGTGCTACACACACCACGTCAATGTGAGAATGACTGAAATAGTGATTGGTTTTGTGCATGGTTTTGTGCTATTTTTGGCTAAAATCCAGTTATTGCATGACATGGGTTTCATGGGGTTCACACATTGTACCCATATGGGGAATCAAATCTGATCATCCGCATGGCGAGCGTACGCTTTATCCCCTAGGCTAAACTATCGCCCCAAATCATCTAAGATAAAGTGAAACCATTAAACCATACAGTTTCATTGTATTAAATATTACACATCAAATATCCTGCATGTGTGTTTTATACAGAAAACTTAAGTTCATTCCAAATGTTTTAAGGTTTATAATCTCTTTTAGTCTTTATGGTCATGCCATGTCAGTGAATATATTCCCCACTCTAACGGAACACGCACATACCACATCAATGATATGTGAGCACACGTTGAAAATGACTGTACATCACGAAGTCTAGTGATCACAACATCACTTTCCCAAGGATACACCAAGTGGCGTCTTGAGTTGTTCTTATTTGCCGTGCATATAGTTGTAATCTGTCACACGACAGGAAGGTACTTCACCAACAACTTATCATAACGCCACCAGTCTGTGAAGATTAATCTATCGTTCATTAAGGTGAAGATTGTTCTCATATGCATGACTACTCAAAGAACAGCATAAGACATAATAGCCTACCTGTACAGCGACAATGGCGTTGGAAATAGCTTCTTGATGACCCCTTAAATCCAATCCGATTTTCAGTATGTCCGTCCCTCATTTTTCCAGTAGTTTAAAAATACACTTTCGTTCCAACTAAGCACTTAAATTTTGCTGTTTATTTTCTCAGTATAGGCTCTAGCCTCTATACTCATCATCTTCAACACGACCAGTGATGCTTAAACTGTCCATGATACTAATTTAATTCAATTCAAAAACTAGTTTTCCAAACGCTTTAATCCGTCGCCTCTTTGTGAAAAGCCTCTTTATGACTACCACTAGTAATATCTGTTCAAAATGTAAATGACATTTCGTGAATGAATTAGTAGCTTGAATCAGATCTGCGGTATTAAAAATGTTCATGTTGAAACTGATTTATGCTCTGTTTAAAGTGGAAGCGAAAGTAAATTTCATTTGAACAGAACTCTTTAACGTTTTGTCCAGTAAAAACTGTTTTGATGTGTGCTAGATGATGCAAAGGTAGTAATTGGGCCCAAAGCTGGATATTCTATATTTCGCTGTACGTTCAGTATTTGACTCTTGACCTCGACAAGTATGTTCTAAAATTCTGTAAAATTACCTTTCTACTCACAGTAAACATCTTCTGCCTCGAAATCACTGGAACATTAACATTACAACTTTTACATGCATGTTTACATAAATGATATGATCCGATTTCAATCATCCATAGAGATTACTAAATCAGAGTCTGTCTAATACCATTAATCTTACAAGGATCGCGAGTTGTTTCAGTACTAATACACCATACTAATACACCAAGTTTATGAATGAGTGACGTCACTAAGCGTCCTAATCACTACTCCTTCCCAAGGTGATCCGTATATAAAAAGAGTCATCAAGGCTATAGTGATAATGAAAACTAGATAAGATCACAGACAAATAATTAAAAACTTTTAAACGATGATGTTACCATATAAATGTGGATGTTATTGATTCTTGTAAACATAATCGTTTGGTGGTTGTGGTCATCGGAAGATTGTTTTAACATCTCTGCAGATTGGGGATATGTACATGTGTACCAGTTTGCTTTCTTCCATCGACCGGAACCAAAATTAGTGAGTGTGCGTAATTAGGTGTGCTTGAATATGACATTGCTGAGGTTACGTCCACTATCAATGGGGGTCTACTCTTGTTCAAAACAGCCTTCCCGTGTGTGCCCATGTTCACTCATGAACGCTGTCACACTTTCCATGTTGTGCATGTTTCAGTGAGTGTGGTTCGGTCCTTGAATTTGATAACACTGGAATTAAATAGTTACAACAGAGCCTGAAGTGGATATTTATCGAAAACATCGTCGTGTTTATCAGTGAAAAATGTTATTTTCATTAATTCATTAAAGATACCAGAAGCTAAATCCATCTCACACCGCGCAGGCCCTGGCGGTATTGTGTTAGATATTTTTGTACGAAGATGCATGACACTTGTTGCATTTCTCCAATAAAATTACCAGTGTTGTAAATTTTGAATGTTCGGAAGGTAACTCGGCCTTTATCGCTAACGGCGATATTCACATATTTGTTTACATACTCAGGTATCACTGATTGTTCGAGGGATTGTGTTGTGAATTCATGGCTAGAATCAAAAGTCTTAATACAGGGAATTACAAAAAAGTAGGTTCGTGCTGTACTTATTCTAATGGTGTTTCATTGTATAAATACCAGTTTATATAGCAATCGCGAAAAGTAACAGGTAGGAGTTGCCACGAGTAACTTGTAACAGTGAATTAAGTCAGGAAAGTAGCCCGTCATAACCTGACCCTGGGTCATCACCATGGAGTAGCCAATCGCAGGATTAGAAATCAACCTCACACATATGTGCGCTGCCAGTTTTCTCACGTGGGTTTCTCACTCACAGGTGTGTAAGAAGCATATTTAAACGACTATTACTTGCCCACGTTTTCATCAGAGACCATACTGTCAAAATGCATACTAACCTTAATGTGAGCAATGTCAATGTCAGTGCAAAGACAATGAATATTTATTTCGGTATGGCGGTCACATGCCCTAAAGTACATTTTAGAGAATAGAAATATTGAGCTCAGCGGTACATGCAGATAAGATAAAGTTGTAGTACTGAGGGAATGCTATTGTTCCTATTGGCAAATTTCTTTTCAGATATATACCTTTAAGAATAGTATATGCTCCTTATTAGTTGACTATAACAATTAATAAAACTTGACAAATGATAGGTCTGCCTGGTAATAACATAACTTTCTGACGACATTCTGCAGAATAAGGACAAATGAGCAGAATGCTCATCTTTAAATTGCTGTAACTGACACATGGAGAAAACCAATGTATTTCTATGCTGAATATTCAACTAATATAAAAGACAAAGAAACCTATATAACATTCTTCTGAGAAAAAACCTCTTTTGCAGGCGAGTTAAGATATGTACATATCTGAAGCTAGCAATGATTTTAAATCTTAATGTGCATGGGGCATCTAATGAATTGGTCCTATTATGTCAATCCCCGAACTTGACATCTTGACAACGTTGTTGAAACTGGTTATGGAATATGTCCGCTTGCCAACTGTCCTGGTAGATCCAGACACGAAAAACACGTGTAAGTATAAGCGACTCCTCTGAAAGTACTACACTAAGGTCAGGTGATATAAAGTATAGCATGGTTATCCCTCTCAGACAAAGTATACTAACTCCGAGCCGATTAGGCGGCGCTCGGCAGGATAACAATAAACATTTTCTAATAAAACGCGCCGGGTGTCCAGCCACCGATCACAGAATCCGTGCCGACCAGTCATCATCTCCTTAATAAAGAGATAGTATAGAACAAGTAGCATCGGTTATGATCCTATGGCATGACGTTGTCCTGGGTCGAAGCTCCGAAATCTCGGCCGCTCAGCACACGGTGTCTGTCCACAAAGCCAACGGGGCGGCCACACAGGCTGGAGAGAGGGACCTTTCTTCTGATGGTCAAATGTCATTTTATTCATTTTGTTATAGTTGTAGAGAACATATTTGAATATGGGCCTAAAGCAACTCCTTTTCAGTGGTTGACTATGTCTTCTCAACTATCGAATGCATATCAGGTTTAGCAGAGTACAGTTCCGATCTTGTCAGATAATTGACAGGTTATACGTTTGAACACTACACAATGACATGTATGTTCCATTTTACTTGATAAGTCGAATTCATAAGCAGATTTGCATGACAGAACATAATTCCCATGTCTGTCAGGCAACAGAGTTTCATTTCGATATTAAATGATTTTTAATATCATTTATTACAAAGCATTGTGTCATAAATATGCCCTAACTTCAAGAACATATTGGATAAATCTCAACCGTTCACTTGTGATTACATTGAGCGCTATTACCATATCATCCCTGTCAAGGGAGTGAGTGAGCTACGATTTTAAGTTATATCGGCAATATTACAACCATATCGTGACTATCTCTAAGTTAGTCCTGCTCCTTCAGCTCCTGGTGATTACATCACAGTGAGTTAGCCAAAATTAAAAGAACGTATATACTACGATTAAAGGAAATAATATGTTTAAATTTACGTTGAAGGCTTTACCCTTTCAGGAGGACATTAATTTTACAATATTTTAACCCCCTATGAGGTTACAGGCACTAACAAGCTAACTAGTACACAGTGGTAATAGACCTAAGTGTTGATCGGCATTCTAAAAGTTGGTGAGTCAAAAATGAAACATATAATTTTATGGATGCTAACTTCTTGGTTTTTGCGCAAAGCGACGAGTCTGATCTGTGATCAAGGTAAAGGTTCTCATACCGTCATCAAGCTAAAACCCTACTTGAGTGTATGAATGCTATGAGGCAGAAAGCATGTATGGGTACATGTAAGAACGACTAAAGTAATGGCAGCAGAGTTGGAACCTTATCAAGGGAAGTCAACAGTTTCTCATATATTCCGAAACGTTGCGTTACTCTTATTAAAGAAGTCGACATCCATAAAACGCTCTTCCTCATGTACATAACTTCTAGATATCATTGAAAGGCCTCACCTAAATGTGGCCAGTACTCAGTCAAGACTTGTCACCGATCGAACATGTCTGGAATATCCCGTCAGCAACTGCTGTCAACGAACTTAGCCCTGCCTGAATAAAGAATGTGATAGAATAAACAAAGTAGATATTGGATGTTTGATTGGGAATATATCTCGTAAACTAGGAATATCTTGACAACAGATGTACTATTAAATGGTAAATGACACGGCCATGGCGGAGACAAGGGCGCTTTGACCAATCATCTAACCAAATCTATGTCGGTCACCGACGAATACAAATCCCCGTCAGATGTTCCTGTTACTATTTATCCCATTAATAATACTAAATGTCAATAGTTCTAACGCCTTTTTTGAACGCCCCATAATTATTTAATTATATGTAATAACTACTAATCCTATAAACACTTCGTTCATAAATACGCCAATGGCTCTGTGCATTAATTCTACATCCTGTCCAACGTTCCACTAACATAACAGAAATCAATATCACTGAAAGCATAACCTTATTAGTGACTGTTTAAAAAAGTAAAAAAAGCGGAAGATATGCTCGAGTTTTCTCACTGTATCCTTGGGAGAATGATTGGCCAGAGCTGCGTTCATTAACTGCACTGTCTACCATTTCCGTTATATTACCGATGGTTAATTAGAAATATTCCATTCATGTAATAAACTGTGTTTCTTTCAGACGCATTGCCACTGAGATGAAACGAGGAGGACGTGAATAGTTGAGAAGGTTAAAATGACCCTTTACGTTACCTTTTTTATGACCACATTTCTCCATCATTCAAAGGACATTCCATCACGATATTCTTCCCTTGCACTATACACAAGAGTGCCAAGAGATGTCAGGCAGATCGATGTATATGAGGATAAAGTACACCGGTAGTTTCGTGGTTACCAATTCGCTTCCTTTTTCTTTAACACAGGTATATCTGTCTTTGTGTGCCGAGTAAAGCCTTAGGTCTTCCCGAAACCATTACTTGTAATTGTGGATTGTTGTCCCAAATTCGAACAACGTTTCTATCTTTCGCAGCACCATAGCCTGATCATTGGTTTCACGAAATTACTTGCATTACAGTCTGACTGGTTCAGGCTAACACACCTTGGTATTGTACAACCGAAATATGTAAAACCATCACAATATCGGACAACTGACAATACGTGAAAAACGTCATGCAAAACATCAAAAAGAACGCAAAATGTGAAAAAGTAACGTAAACCACTTCAGTAAACCAGCTGAGGATATTAAATTAGATACTCCAGGCATTTATCCAGTTTTCATCTAGTTTTCAATAACTTTCGTATCTCAATTGCCAGTCCACTGCCCTTTCAACACAGTAGGATAAACCATCGAACACTAGTGTGGAGAGAATATTTTTGGCCGTCTGACGTCGTGATAAGACAATCTGACCGAACCAAGGGTATACAGACTTTACTGTCCTATAGACATTACAAACCCAGTTGCGGAAGTCAAATGCGCCGAAAAGGCCGGGATGCTTTTTTCTTTAACAGGAAATGGGAAGAAATGGTGGAATTGGAAAACCAATAACATCACAGTCCCTCTGCTCTGGATCACTTTCTGTGTCACCTTACCACTGCTCTGTTCTTTCTCGCTCATTAACCCTCTGCTTTCGACAACTCCCAACCCCCTCACTGTCACATTGCTCTGGATCACTTTCTCTCTCACTATCTCATCGCTCTGGACCACTTTCTCTCTCATTGTTTCACTGCTCTGGATAACCCTTTTGTCACACTGTCGTCCTGAATTGTGCTACCTCCATCTTTGCCCGTCCTACTTGTTCTGCTCTTAAATTGCTCCGTTGCATTTAGACGTATGCAGTGTTCCCCTTAATGTGAAAGAAAGTAGCCAAGACATATCAACGAGTTATTGCAAAAGCTTGCTTGTTTTGAAAAACACAAAAGTAAAGTTTTTTAGACTTATAAACAACTATAGAGATGTATTTTAAAATTCAGATAATCTTTTGCAATTTGCGTTAAATTGTGCTTGTAGATTTCGCGAGAGGTGTTTACATATTGCGTTAAAGCCATTTTATATATTTGGTGGTATGTTTTTATAAATCGCGTTGTTTTCTACGTTTTGCTTTAATCTTGTATATATAGCGTTATTTTTTACATATGGTATAACATATAGGTATAACTAGTATTAGAGGCACCCGTGGCGAGCCACCTCCTCGTGGTGGGTGCTGGGTAATGCTAAGAGCTCGCCGACACCCCCGTTGTGGACCCGGGGGGATATTTGGTCCACCAACCCGTTTGCCGTGGGCTGCGGCCCTGTGTCGGTGAAGGACGGGAGTCTGGGTGTTGAGGGCACTGGGGGCCTGTAATCGTGTTCCCTTTGCTCAACACACCCCTTCGACCCTTACTTCACCTAGACGGGAGGTTGAATGGGCCCGGTTCAACCAATCGGCTGGTCATGCCAAGCCCTGTGCATAGACTATAAATTTATTTATCATTGCACAAGTATGATTTGGAACTGATTTTGATTGATTTTGGTCTTGGCTTTAATGTCTAAAACATGTTTGATGTTGAATTATGTTGCTTTGAACTTTGCCTAGAGTCTTATGCCAGAAGGCGATGGCTCATTGTATTCAAGGTATTGCAGGAGATGTTAAGAACATTAGACGCTTACGTTCGGGTGCCTTACTAATTGAGTGCAGCAAGAAACAACAAGCAACCAAACTGATGAGTATTGAATCTTTTGTGGGTATTCCGGTCACGGTCTCTGTTCACAAGACCTTGAACACGAGTAAAGGTATCATCAGAGATCGGGATCGATTGTTTGCTGACATGACCGAACTTGATATAGCATGTGAAATGAAAGATCAAGGTGTGCTGTATGTGAAGCGCTTTTCAACCCGAAAAAACAATAAAACATTCCAAACGAATACCTATCTGTTTTCTTTTTCATCGCCAAATGCTCCCAAACCAGTGAAGGCAGATTACTGTAATATCCAAGTTAAAACGTACATCCCCAACCCACTCAGATGTTTTAAATGCCAAAAATATGGACACGGTGTAAATACCTGCACATTGTCTGTTGTGTATGCTCACTGTGGTGAGACGACACTCACAACAGAAGATTGTGACAGTGATTTTAAAAAATGCACCAACTGCTCAGGCGACCATTCTTCTTCTTCAAAACAGTGTCCAATCTGGAAAGAGCAAATGGCAATAAACAGACTAAAGTTTACCCAAAACATCTCTTTTTCTGAGGCAAAAAAACTGGTGAAGAGATCTGACCTTACAGAAAGTTATGCTACAGTACCAAACACATCATCTGTGCAAAGCTCTAAAATAACAAAATAACAAGCTGCCAAACTACCTTGACTTGGGTCAACAGCGACTCTCCACAACTTCTATACCCAGCTATGTCATCCCAGACTGAGGAATCACTTCCTGGAACGTCGTCTTCTGATCATAAATCATCTTCGCAGTCACACACTGAATCTCAGTCTACAACTGATAAACAACAAACTGCTAAAGGTAAATCTAAGCCTAAGCCTGATGCTTCAAAACAACACAGTAGCAGAGCTCCTAAAGGGTCACAAAATAAAATTCATTTGCTCAATAAATATGGGTCTCTTGAAGACATGGACGTTTCTGAAAATGTCCATTCTAGGGCACATAGCTCGTCGCCCTCCAAAAGAGTGCGGGGTAGATCCCCAATAAATCCCCCTAAAAGATAGTTTATTCCAATAATATTGTACAGAGGAACTGCAGAGGATTGAGGACTAATTTACATGAATTACAGCTATTAGTCCAAGATTTTACACCTTCAGCGATATGTCACCAAGAGACATATTTAAAACAAACAGATATATTTGACCTTCGTCATTTTAATGCATATCATTCTTTTTCACCTCCGGGTGATAGAGCCACTGGCGGGTCATCCGTTCTAGTCGGACAAAACGTTATTCACAGCCCTGTTTCACTTAATACTAATATGCAGGCTGTTGCTGTGAGAATTACTTTACATGTAGCGTTTACGCTATGCTCTCTCTATATTTCACCATCTTCGACGTTTGCCAAAACTGATCTTCAAGCCCTGTATGACCAACTCCCAACTCAACTGTATTATAATGGGAGATTTAAATGGCCACAACCCACTCTGGGGTAGTGTAATTACAAACACTAAAGGCAAATTGTTGGAGGACTTTTGTTCTGACAATGATTTATGTATTTATAATGATGGTTCCAACACATATTTACACCGTGGTACAGGGACCTATTCTGCTCTTGACTTGTCATTGACAAATTCCGAACTACTAAATGAATTTGAATGGTCAGTCCACGATGACCTCTGTGGAAGTGACCATTTTCCTACTGTACTAAAATGTGTAACTCCATCCGATGTTCCTCCATCATCAAGACGAAATATTAAAAAGGCTAACTGGGCTTTATATGAAACACTGTGTGCTGAAAAGCTTAAACCTGAACGTTTTATTGACGTTCCAGATTCTATTAAATGCTTTTCTGATCAACTGAACTCCATAGCTGATGTGTGTATACCACATTCCTCTGTAGTTCCACACATAAGAAAACCATGGTTCAACGATGACTGCAAACAAGCTAGGAAGGCAAGGAAAAAGGCAGAACATTATTTCCGTCGCCATCCCATGGTGCATAATTTAAATAAATTTAAGATTTTAAATGCTAAAGCACGGCGTACTTTTAAACAGAACAAACGCCAATCTTGGCAACTTTATGTATCAAAAATAAATTCTCGGACACCCATGTCCAAGGTATGGAACGTGGTCCAAAAAATCAAAGGTAAAGGTACTAAATCTACTGTCCATCATCTTAAACATGGAGATCAATTGCTTACTGATAAATCAGATATTGCTAATAAACTAGGTGAAACCCTTGCTAAACATTCTTCCTCTTCTAATTATATACCTACATTTCAGCAATATCAAAAACAACAAGAAAAGAAAACTATTAATTTCAACTCAGATAATGGGGAAGATTATAATGAAACGTTTTCTATTCATGAACTCCATACTGCCCTTGATCAAGCTCATGACACTGCTACAGGAGCTGACAACATACATTATCAACTCCTGAAACATTTACCAGAATCCTGTCTGGAAAGTCTCCTAAATATTTTTGATGATATTTGGACATCGGGCAACTTTCCTCCTTCATGGCGTGACGCCATAGTAGTACCAATACCTAAACCTGGACGTGATCATACCGATCCATCCAATTATCATCCGATTTCATTAAGTAGCTGTGTTTGCAAGACCATGGAACGCATGATAAATAATCGACTAGTTTGGTACTTGGAAACAAATAACCTTATCACAGATATACAATGTGGTTTCCGGAAAAACAGAAGTACTGTCGATCACTTAGTGCGTTTAGAATCATTTCTTAAAAACGCACTAATTAATAAACAACATGCTGTGTCTATCTTTTTTGATCTTGAAAAAGCATATGACACTACTTGGAAATATGGCATTTTAAGAGATTTACATGACTTCGGCTTGCGAGGTCGTTTGCCTGAATTTATAGCCAAGTTTTTAAATAACAGACAATTCCAGGTCCGTGTGGGTTCTACCCTATCTGATCATTACAATCAGGATCAGGGTGTTCCACAAGGCAGTATTTTGTCTGTCACTCTTTTTAGCATCAAGATCAACCGTTTATCTAAAGTTCTAAACGATTCAATTGATGGATCGTTATTTGTGGATGATTTTAATATTTCTTGTCGTGATAAAAATATGCATACCATTGAACGGCAATTGCAGTTGTGTTTAAACAAGATTAATAAATGGTGTCTTGAAAACGGCTTTAAATTTTCCCAATCGAGAACTAACTGCATACATTTTTGTCGTAAATACAAACCACATAAAGACCCTGAACTGTCTCTAGATGGGACGCCCATTAAAGTTGTGAAGCAAGCCAAATTTTTGGGTCTAATCTTTGATTCACATTTAACTTTTTTACCACATATTAAATCACTTGAAACTAAATGCCTGAAAGCACTTGACTTGTTGAAAGTTGTTTCAAATTCAAAATGGGGAGGGGATCAAGCTACCCTTCTCCATCTGTATCGATCACTCGTTCGTTATAAACTTGATTATGGCTCCATCGTCTATGGTGGAGCCTGCAAAAGCAATCTTAAACTTCTTGATCCTGTCCATCACCAAGGTCCAAGACTTTGTCTTGGGTCCTTCAGAACTTCACCTATTGACAGTCTTTACGTTGAGGCCGATGAAGCACAACGCCGTATCAAATTATCTTTACAATATATCGCAAAACTATACTCTAACGAATCTAACCCTGCATATAACTATGTCTACAATCCTCTTTATGAGGATTTATATAGCAAAAAGTCTTCACTTGTTCCACCTCTTGGGCTCAGAATAAAGCTGTTTATTGCTGCTGCTGGTATTGAGCTGGACAGTATTGCTCCCTTCCGTCTTCTTTCCTCTCCCCCATGGCAGTTGGTTAGACCACAGGTTGACCTAACATTAACTACATTTAAAAAATCAGAAACGAATGAATTACAGTATAAACAAGAATATAATCAATTGAAACATAAATATAACAATTATAAATCCTTATTTACAGATGGGTCCAAGGTCATTGGATCCAGAACAATATCTTCTAGATTACCAGATAATAGTTCTATTTTTACAGCAGAAGCTAACGCCATATTAACAGCTCTTAAATATATTCAAAGACACTCTAAACGTAAACAATATATAATCTATTCAGACTCTCTTTCTTGTCTTCAGGCGATTAAAAAATTATCATGTAAACATCCACTTTTAATTGACATTATTGAATTGTATAATGATCTTGCTACTGGCCAATACGACATCGTCTTCTGTTGGTTACCCAGCCATGTAGGCATTTCAGGGAACATAATGGCCGATCTTGCTGAAAAAGGCAGCACTCAACAAATCTGTGACACCACTTCTTATTCCATACTCAGATTACAAAGCGAACATTAGAACTTATATACGTGATCTGATGCAAAAGCAGTGGGACACCCAAGTAGGTATAAATAAATTACATGAAATAAAACCGTATATTGGTTACACCTACTTGGGCTGTCAGTCCAGATTTGAAGAGGTCATTAATGCGACGATGTCGTATTGGTCACACCAGATATACGCATAAATACCTTTTGAAAGGTGAGGATCCTCCAGTTTGTATCCCTTGTGATGAAAGAATCACGGTCAAGCATGTCTTGCTTGACTGCGTGGAATATTCCATCACAAGGGATACCTATTTTAAATCACGTAGTATGAAGGACCTTTTTACTAACATCAGTTCTCATTTAATTATTGGATTTTTGAAAGAATTAGATTTATTAAATGAAATTAATTGTAAATAGATAATTTTTTATCATCGGAGGTTTAAATTGGTAACTGTGCTTGTTAGTGGCTGTATCCTCAAAGGGGGTTGAAGTACTGTAAAACTATTGTCCTCCTGAGAGGGTACGTAAGTCCACAAACATTCAAAGTAAATTCAAACTTTCCATGTTTATAATCGTAGAATAAGTGTCTTTTTACTGAATGGCTAGATTTCCCGAATTGCTGACGCCTGAGGGGATGATGTAAATCCAGCTAGGGTCCATGCAGGTAGCAAAGGTACTGTAAGTCCCCATGGTCCCTAGTATGGTGATCTACCTTCAGTTGTTAGCAATCTATAGCCCATTTTTATACTGTATTGTCCTCTATAGATAAATTGTTTTAGGTATAGTTACTAGTTTTATATTCTACTCTGTGATATTCTAGTTGTTTTACTGTCCTTCGTTGCCAGGTTTTATAATAGGCATATATTTCATTTCAGAATTAAATGTTCTCGTCACGATATGGCTGCAATACTGCCGATGTGACGTTAAATGTTAACTCACTCACTCACTAGTATTAGTTAGACTACCTGCTCCCAGGACTACATCTTCTTGATCGTTAATACGGTAAGTAAAACACTACGCTAGTAATGGCATCAATTTGTGAGATGAATGGGATTCAGAAAACCTTTCAATTTTTGTCATGAAATTTCTTGACTACGCTGTACAACGAATGATTAAGTAGAGGAAGATTTTAGGGGCGCATATTCTACCCAAATACTATACGTTAAGCAGAATGTCCAATTCTCGATTTTCTCGATTATCTACAGAGATATGTATTGTCAATTAAACATCATCGATACTGAAATTAATGCAATGAGATTAATGCAGCAATGAAAGAAGCTACGATGAACAATATATTTTGGATTTTTCAAAATGGCGTAAACATACTTGTGATGAAATGCTTTAGCAACCGAATGGAATTTGGTGCTTTGGTTGGCTGACTTGATTGATAAATTTTGCTTCTTTCTCAACTATATGTGTGGATGTACGCAAGCTGAGTCACAGGACTGTGTGATTCAGACCCGATATATACGGACAGCCGTGATGTAGCTGGAAAATAGCCCCTTTCAGCAGCAAACAATCAAATGAGCACATGGCTATACGCAGGCAAGAAACTGCAAGAAACCAAAGAGCATGCAATGTCTCTCTTTTACATTCCATTCATGCACAGTGTGTCTGGGAGAACAAGAACGGCCTCAGATTGGAACAAATCAACACCCGACTCGTTACCCTTACTTCCTATCCACCACCGCTGTGCATGGCATACAAATGACATTAAGCGAAGCCCGCCAATGACATGAAGAAAATATATATTTGAACTTTGCTAATACAATATCCTTATAATTATCGACCTGTCTGTCGCGTTCTTAGACATTTCTGGTGTTCAGTGAAAGAGAAGTCGACGGAGATGTCTTGGCATTAAGACTGTAGAAATGTAAGAGGCGATGTGACGGAGTTACTCTTACCATATCCCTGTTATTCTCTTTCACCGCAAGTCAAATTCGTCTCATAGATAAATCTCTTTACTACTGGGCGCGATGTCCTCTAATCAACTCGTGGTGATAAAATGGAGTGTAGACCCAGGAAAACAGTACATTAAATATACAATGCTGGCAAGAATGTAGTTTGCATGTAATGCTCGCACAGTTGTGACGTGGGAATTCAAGGAAATTATATGTATTGTAATTACGCATGTAAATGACAGCATTATGGTTTTCACTTGATGTCCAAAAGCAAAGAAATATTTAAAATTAGGTAGCATGATATTCACGTAGGTCGACCTTGAACTTTTTTCACGAAGCAGCCTTAACTTCCATCCTTTATCATTGGACTACCTTTACCATAGTGACTTAAGGTCACCCTTACTGCTTTTTGATATGTGTGACATATGTTATTCTTTGGTCATCTGTTCTGAAAATCATGGTAAGGGTTAAAAAGGACGGATGAGATATTTTCTGTAATTTCGAAATATTTTGTACCGAAGGTAATGATAGCAAGAGTTTACTCTTATCTCAATCACTTTTCGTGTCCTTCTCTCTTCATAGTTAGTGGAATATATCACCGCGCTATATCTATTTACTTCAGCACCGGATACCACCAATGGACCCTTGGTATAGGACAGTGTATGGATAAACTTATTTAACTGTTGTGGTTGATTGAGCTGTCTCGAAGACGTATATTCAAAATCTTTAGGAATGCCTCTACTTTTAGAAATAGGAACCTGGTTCTTTGAAAGTCCCTGGACATTTCCACATTTCACAAAATAAAGGATCAACAGTAAAAACAGTTAAAACTAATAGTAACCCTTTGCAAACTCCAATTCTGCTTCTTTATATGCGTGAAAGCTATCACCTAAAAATGGCAATGTTGTGTAACGCCACTGTCATCAAAATCAAGTAAATACGAGGAGCTGTATCTGTGTTACGAGTGTGTATTTTCTGTAATTAATTCAGTAATAATTATTATTGGGTCACAATGTTTAGTGTTTTGAATAATAATTATGATGGATCACGTTTCGTATAATAGATGATCCGCATTTTTAGAATTTTGGCAACAGGCTTGTCCGGGAATTCTCTGCCCTTGACTTCCTGTTTGTTTACTTACAGGAGATTGTTTCGAGGGCATTCTACAGTGTTGACAATGGCAATAAGTGCTCGTACTTTCGGGAAACAACTGAAAATGTATATAAAGGCTAGTTGTCGTGTTGTGAGGGACATAGACACAGATTGACACTTTCACATTCTTTCGCCGGAGTTTATCATGCTGCCTCTGCCAACGCTTCATCTACTGCTCTCAGACCGCTCGCCGTGTTACATTCTGCACGACTGTTTCTCTCTCACACTAAGACTTTGGTGAGTTTGCTGTACTACATTCTTTGTGACCCATTGCCTTAGATTTTGTCTCATGTATTGTATTTGAAATCGATATTGTTATATTGACTTGCGACTTTGTATAACTTGTTCTCTTTGAGTTAATACAAGATTTTAATATATTAAACTATTCTTTGTTCTCTTTTGCTGGTTGACAGGGTTTTTTCTTACATTGTTAACCGTAACATCTGGCAAACAAAACATGCAAGTAATGATAATATGATTACCAAGATCCCAAATGATCCGTCTGCTTTCAAATATGTAAGGAAATATCTAGAGTGAATCTTAATTACCAGCGGCGAAACGTATTTAACCAATCACTGAAAATTTGTAGGAAAACGGTGATGACACTAAATGTTCGCAGAATGAATACACATGTCCTGCCCTGCTGTCAGCACCCGATACCATTTGCCTGAGACCAAACTCACGTTATGTGACGAAGGAGGATAAATAAGAAATACGATCAAAATGATAGAACATACACGTTGGTCACGAAGCGTTCAAAGGATTCAGCTCACTGACAAGGGGCACGTAACTAGTAGGTAAGATATTGAAGTATCGTCTCATAATGGAAACACAATTATACGTCTCACCTGAGACACTGAAGCAGCGACATTTTACTTCCACTATGCCTCACTCGGCAGTATGTACACAATTTTGTCTGAATCAGACAATCCGAGAACATCTATTAAAGTCGTGTAGATAAGACGGCGTGTAAAAGTACCAAAAAGTAATCGACGATCCATAAAATAGGCTCGTACAAGTCGAGTTTGCTGAGAGTCATGTGCTGACACGAATGTCTGGAAGGACTACCTTTCAATGTGACGAATCTGTACTGCTCAATCTCCGCTGCTACCTGGTCATGCACATAGGCCTGTACAACATCAGCTCAGTGACGTGTCAGCTCTTGGCCATCTCCACCTCCTTACCCACCATCACTAATTTTCAGGGGATCATTTATGGTTCATTGGTCTGATGCCCATCATTGTTTTACTGTTAACGTTTTAATTGTTTTAAAACATCTACACATCATTCTTTGCTGCTATGACAAAGCATGATATACGTACACAGTATGTTTATAGGTGTACTGGTTTTGAAGGACCACTACTCATTATTTTCTGGAACCAATATACGAGGCACAAAAGGCTCAAAATCTACAGCGTGTTCTGCATTGCGGACCACTGATAATAGGAAAACTGTTTTCTTCAAGCACATCTTGATTCCACTTCTACTCAACATCAGAAACATCTATGAAATAACAACTTTCCAGTCAGACTGAGGTATATGCTGTGTAGATTAAAGAGTTCTCGTTCCCTAATATATCCAGTGCAAAGCATCTTGATGCTAGCTTTGTAGAAATGGTCACGCGTTGTAGCAGTTATTGTTGTTGTTGCCGTCGTCGTCGTCGTCGTCGTCGTTGCAGTTTGTACAGCAACCCATTGCAAAACATTGCCTCTTTGATATAGCGTCTTCCAACAGAACGGAGGATTGAGATTCGATCATACAAAATATGTTTTAACCGTCCTACGGGTTTAACGAAAATGGCAAAATTCCTTTTAAGCTTTATTCTGACATCAATCTGACACGCCGTTAAACTGGGATACTATTCAAAGATGCATTAAACCCAACATACATACACTATGTGCACCGGTAAACTTGTTGCTAGGATGATAAAAATACAAGTCGAACACGCTGCACGTGAACATGCGGACAGCCACTTGAGAGTCAGAGACTGTTTTACGAACTAAAAACGTCATCACTAATATGCGAACAATTGAATTAGTAGTTTCTGCTTCAAAGTTATAATTATATTCCATACATAACATCAATATCAGTGTATCACGAAAACGTACACGACGTCGACTAAAACACCTCTGAAACCTGGATCCGAAATTAATACAAATTCACTTCTCAGACAGGCCAAGTTAGACAAACCCAATTCATTTGCGTTCACAATGGAAATTGCAAACAGGTCAGTTGGGTACACAGATGGCGTTCAATAACAAGTCCAAAAGCTTAATGACAAAACTGAGCTTAATTCAAATTCTGAAAACTAACCTTAGGCTACAGACAAAGACTCATGTGTTTGAACCAAATTCAATTTGGAATCATGCTATATTTACACGCATGTGAAGTGTTACAACAAACCAAATCGAATACCGCGAGAAAGATCAGACGTCACGTGAGGCTAGAATTACTGTGAGACTTTGCTTAAGATTACTTTGCCAAATATTGATGGTTTTCGATACAATTTAGTTGGTCCCGGGTAATCTACTTCTATCATGAATCGGGAGTTCAGACTCCGATTGATTACACGAGATCGTACCCCGACGACATTGGATGTTGCTGATATAATCAACTGACTTGTCTACACGACGCGATTACTTACAAACCTCCACTATGTATTTTTAATATTTCATCAAATAAGTAAACTTCAGATGACATTTCAGTGTTGGAAAACTGTCTGAAATCTCTGAAGACAGACATAGTCACTGCGTTTAGGGACAAAATGCTTCACAATGGTTCATTTGTAGCATCGCCACGACTTCTGGTCAGCGTGGGAACACGTTTTTGAAAATCTGAAGGTGTATTTTATGCAGCAATATTGGACGATGTTGTATTG
Source organism: Haliotis asinina (assembly GCF_037392515.1). Taxonomy (NCBI): domain Eukaryota; kingdom Metazoa; phylum Mollusca; class Gastropoda; order Lepetellida; family Haliotidae; genus Haliotis; species Haliotis asinina. The sequence goes on along the minus strand of NC_090282.1, from coordinate 25,804,310 downwards.
AGCAGTAGCAAATCCCTTTTATCTCCATTATTTTGATTAAAAGTGGATGTTAAGAAGACACATTTTGAATAAAACGTGTGTGAATATGTTATGTATTATTTATTTTTATGGTTATTCATTATGTGATACAAGCGTTCCCTTAAAGCTAATCATACATACAATTCTCCTCAGTTCTGGAATGCAGTAACTATGTAACCACTGACAAAATTTCACATCTCTCTTTCGCTCAGTTTCCTGTTAAATTATGACCTTGGTTTCGACTTAAACTCGCTATTTACATTTCTGTATACTTCAAGACATGAAGACATTATTAAGACGTTAATGACCAGGCAGGTTATTCACCGTTCCATTATGTCTGTAATTTTCCCTTCATCAGATGTTTAATGATCTTCAAGCATCAAATGGATTGTACTCGTGCGGTAAATAATACGTCTGAACACTCGGATAAACTGTCATTGGTTCAAAGTTGACTTTGATAGAGTACACATAGCAGGCAACCAAGGAACACCATCTAACCCTTTCATGCTGTTAGTAGATTTTAGCTTCGTTAACATATAGTAAGGAATCCATAGGCTGAAAGATAATGATTGATGCTAATACTGTACAACCATGTATGGTATCGTTTTACAAAGTGGTTTTCATAGCTATGAATAACATTAAATGATTCTTTCAAAAATGGCCTGTATATTGTTGTGTAATGGAGAGATGTACTATCGTGTTTAGTTTCATTAGTGTTAGAACACTGTTAAAATCAAAGATCGATGTTTATTGTATTTGAGGCCTCCGGCCCATATACATTTGACTTACATGCATTATATAATCAACAGCTTAATAATAATATACAGCTTCAATACACAGATCAAGTTCACAGAATATCATGCTTAGACATTGCATTGTGAACGTATTGTGATCGTTTCAAGTTGATACAGTTATCAAAGGTAGACAGGATTTGTTTAAATGCTACAGTTGGTGACTTGAAGAGGTAACATTCAGGAACATGTTATTTTCATCAATCTATGTAAGATGGACCGAAAATTAAAAAGTAAGTTTCGTTTTCAAAAACTAATTTATATAAAGTCACTCTCACCTTTGTTACTATAAAATGACAAATAACAAAGATAATTCAACATCTTCCAAGACACCTCTAAGACCCAGAACAGAAAACAACCTTCTTCTCCTGGATATTTGCTTGAGGACTAAATTAAAGAGCGAAATGTACCATTAACAACACGTTTGCTGGGGTAACAGCAAAATTGTTATGATGATCGATTGCCTTTAAGAAACAGACAGATTGTGGAAAAGGAAATGTACTGTACACTAACATTAAAACTCCGTTCCAGCTCAATTTTATTGTCTCAATGTGAGGTCTGCATGTATTATTGTTACGTGAAAGAATTCATTACATCCATGATGTAAGAGCAACCTTCTGTATGCCTGAAGAAATAGCAAAGGAAACCTACAGAGACTGATTGTCTGGATTAATCTTGAATTACTAATGAATTAAATCTAGGGTATCTACTGAAATAGAGCTGAATTCGAACCCTATATGAAAAGCCACCACGTGTCGTATTGATACCCTTGTCATTGAAGAAACTTTATTAGCTAGATTACTGATTTTCAGCAATTCATTCATGTCATTTTCACTTCTGTTTTCCCTTTTATACCCAGTTAACTATGATTCGTGAAGAAATCGATGCTTGGTATTCTTTCTTTTCTACATAGATTGTTATGTTTACGGGAAAAGGTTTCGTCGCTTCACTGTGAACTGTTAAACAATGCCAAATATTAATGTTTGTGGATAGAATAAATCATTCTTCATTTTAAACAGGACAGCCCCCTCTATTCTTCCTTTACCATTTCATTCTCATTTTGTGCACACGATGCACCCACACACGTGTACCGTTGGAACCAGGTTGTGCTCACTCATCGTTCGACACTGCAACAGTATTAGAGTGACCTGAAGACAAGTCCACGTTCCAGTCATCAATTACCCTACTCTGATATGATTAATAGAGGATCCAAACGGACGATGCATTAAACATCCTGCGAACGCACTGATTGCCGAGATTATAAAACAATCAATCTTGAAATCATTGCACAAGGCAACATGCAGTATCCGATGACGCAAATTATGTTGTCAAGGACAATAACGTCAACGGATAATTGCATGTCCCACTTTGACTATTTACACTTACACATTGAATATGTTCCAAATCACCACTCCCGCAAGTAATACTGCCAATAGTTTAAAAATAAGTGTTAGTTTACAATAAGTGTAAATTATAATGATAGTTTTGCATTGTGCCAATGTTACGCGAAAGTGCAAGCGATTTGCGGACGATTAGAGTGCAGGGGTGAGTTAATTTTTAACCGACACTTTTTTAAGTTAGAATAAGTATATAGAATAAATATATTGATTGTGAGGTAGGTCCTTGTCGACTTGTGCGGTACATGTATTCAGGGGTTCACCAAGGGTTTTTTTGCAGGATTAGTTCGTTCATACTAGAGAGTCCTCACTGTTTTTGACCATTTACATTTTACGAAATTGTCTGGAATGAGGAGACTTTCTAATTTTAACCTTTTCCGGATACTACATTACAGTTTTATGTTTAAGCAGAAACAGAACAGGGCATCAGCAACAATTAAATTAGTAGTACCCGCTGCCAAGTTCTAATTATTTTCAATACTCAGATTATACCAATATCAGTGCAGCGCGAAAACTTACAAGACGTTGACGAAAACTGCTCTGAAACCTGTATCCGAAAGAAAGTTCTCAATAGAAAATGACTGAATTCACTTCTCAGACAGGTCAAGCTAGACAAACCCAATTCATTTGCATTCACGATGGAAGTTGCACCCAGGTTAAATGTGAACACAGATCACGTCCAATAACAAGTTCAAAAGCATAACGTCAAAACTGAATTTGATTCAGATTGTGAAAACTATACTTAGGCCACAGACAAAGACTCATGCATGTTACTGCATTTAGCACCAATGGTCGACAGAAACATTATCAGCGTTCAGATTAGCCTCGCAGTTTCAGCCCGGACGTTATGAGTATATACCTTTTGAAAAAATACACCTAAAATCTGGGAAGTATTATGGAAAAATATACTATGACCATGTGCTCTTCAGAAAGTCAACAGTATTCCAGTTATACGACTTTTATGTGGAAGGTAAGCAAGAAATGGCGTCCGTCTCAGACGCTTACCTGTTTGAAAAAGCTTAGGTGCTAACAAACAGAAACAGTAATAAGGTGTCACAGATTTGTTGAGTGCGGGCTTAGCAGCAGAATCAACACTTTTGTCAAAGGTGAGTTCAAAACGTCTTCTAGAAGTTATTCCATTAATAACCCTTAGTAGGATCACTTTGTAGTTCAAAGATTTCGATTTAGCGTGGGTGGATACATGCCTGTAATGGCCTGTTGCTATAGGCAACAGTACCGGTAGACCAACATACATGGTATTATGGGGATAATGTATAATTCACATATTGTGAACTGATACAACTATGGTAAAGGTGCATGTTGTAGCATTCACTATATATTGGCCATTGATATTTCGTTGAACATTATTTCGAAACATCTACTTCTTAAACCCGTTGATTAGACGATATCACCCATTTTTTTGCAAAGAATTAGTAGCAGCGTATAAACGATTGTGATTGCATAACGTATCTCTTGGGCACATGATCATATGCACGGGTGGTGTTTATCGTGGAATGTTGTATGACATGACTACATTTCAGAGGCATCTGTTATAAGCTTAATCTATTCCATTTATTGTGGCAGTATTCCAGTTAGGAACCAAATTACACCCGTAATATGTATGTCGATATCTCTTTTATTGTTGCCTCAAATCAAAACGTTCTTGCTCACAAACATGATATTTAGATGATTACACGATGCCATTTAGAAAGTGGTCAAATGCAACATATGTCATATTTGGGATTTCACTTTCTTAGTAAAGTACAAATTCTAGTACTCTTTTTCGGTTGAGTCCCATCCGGGATTCGAACCCGCACCCTCAGAGTCAGGCACCTAATCGCCAGCACACAAAGTCAGCCGCCTAGCCCGCTCAGCCACCGCGACTTCCACAAAAATGAAAGTCGGACAACTGGTAGTCTAGACTGCGTACTTTGTGTACCCCTCTGATGAGTGTAAATTGGCACGGCTCCCACGGCCGAAAGCTATGATTACACGATGCCATTTAGAAAGTGGTCAAATGCAACATGTCATATTTGGGATTTCACTTTCTTAGTAAAGTACAAATTCTAGTACTCTTTTTCGGTTGAGTCCCATCCGGGATTCGAACCCGCACTCTCAGAGTCAGGCACCTAATCGCCAGCACACAAAGTCAGCCGCCTAGCCCGCTCAGCCACCGCGACTTCCACAAAAATGAAAGTCGGACAACTGGTAGTCTAGACTGCGTACTTTGTGTACCCCTCTGATGAGTGTAAATTGGCACGGCTCCCACGGCCGAAAGCTATGATTACACGATGCCATTTAGAAAGTGGTCAAATGCAACATATGTCATATCTGGGATTTCACTTTCTTAGTATTAGGTGCCTGACTCTGAGGGTGCGGGTTCGAATCCCGGATGGGACTCAACCGAAAAAGAGTACTAGAATTTGTACTTTACTAAGAAAGTGAAATCCCAAATATGACATATGTTGCATTTGACCACTTTCTAAATGGCATCGTGTAATCATAGCTTTCGGGCGTGGGAGCCGTGCCAATTTACACTCATCAGAGGGGTACACAAAGTACGCAGTCTAGACTACCAGTTGTCCGACTTTCATTTTTGTGGAAGTCGCGGTGGCTGAGCGGGCTAGGCGGCTGACTTTGTGTGCTGGCGATTAGGTGCCTGACTCTGAGGGTGCGGGTTCGAATCCCGGATGGGACTCAACCGAAAAAGAGTACTAGAATTTGTACTTTACTAAGAAAGTGAAATCCCAAATATGACATATGTTGCATGATATTTAGATGATAATGCTTCTGCCACATCTATAGCACTGAACCACTGCACACTGTGCAAAGACTTCCTCTCTGATGATAATTAGACGTTATAAACACAACGTCTGTGATCTTTATCATAAAGTCAAAAGATGACATTCAGACATTCTCTTCCGAATTTTAGTTTCATTTTAAGTACCATTGAGATTAACAGCTTTTTTGCATGTGTTTTCATTACTGTAAAACAGGTATGTAATGCATTAGCCTCATTCAATAAGATATTCCTTTCCGGCAACGGCCAGGCCCCATGCTGTGAACGTTTTACGTGTTGTACCTCTCAGCGTTAATGTCTACCCACAACACAGGTTGCTTTCCCGATCAGTGTCTACGCACTGAACATGTTTCATTTCCATCGAATATTTCCTCAAATCGCCTTCAAACAAACCATAACGTCCGTAAAAGTCTTGTGACATTGTGTCGAAATAGGCATGTGATGACATATAATGTATCAACAAAGTCAGTCTCATTAACCCTGTATCGGACGTATCAGCAGCATATGGATAATACATGGATATGATGTGTCAAGTCACCTTCCTTGGATGCCCGTTGTAGTGATCCATATTACTGGCTGTCAAAGTGTAAACGGGCTATAAGAAACAGATAGTTTTTCTGTGCAATCCCTTTATAGTCTGGTCTCTTTCCTATAGCCAATAAATCTCACTAAACCATTAATTTCTTTCATCCAATAAGTTTTTACTCCAAGTGTACAAAATCATGTTCTCATAACAGAAAAAACACTGTTCTTTACAATAAAACTCTTCATATTCATGAGAAATATCTGCTGAGAAATAGAGATCTGTCAGCTGCATAAGCTCCTATTTACCAAACTCTCAACGTCATTAACAGTTTCGAGGGTATTGTTTCCTTGATTGTTGCAATCAAATAAAACTAAGAAAGCATTGTCATTTATAAAAGAACAAGGGTTATTGGATTCCCAAGATGAGAAGGGATGCAGGGTTGATGAACTACAATAAAGGTAAGACATATCACAGAAAGCAACGAAAACTAATGGTACCTTTATAGTATTCCCAGAAATTATTGAGAATCATGTTGCGTCATGTAACTCATTACGTTTATTAACTTCTGGCGTTTTACTTACATAAACATGTTAAAACATCATCCTTTTACAGTCTCAGTCTTGTTTTAGTACTTTGTTAGACCTCTTCGCTCAGCAATGCATGCCTGAATACGCCTAGGCACACTACCCATCAAAGTTTGTAGGTAATCGTGTGACAGGGTATCCCAATATTGGACCACCTCGGCCTTCATATCTTCAATATTTCTCAGTCCCTTTTGGTTTATTCTGTCCTTCATGACTCCCCACACATTCTCAATTGTTTTTAGGTCTGGGCTGTAACTGGGCCAGTCTAAAACTTGAACGTTTTCGCCCGACAACCACTGTTTTGTGTAGCGCGCAGTGTGTTTTGGGTCATTATCATGCTGGAAAATCCAATCATCTTCATACAATGTTTGTGCTGTCGGAAGAAGGTGACCATTTAGAATGTCAACGTATCTTTCTTTTGTCAAGTTTCCCGTGAAAACACACAATGGCGTCACTCCGCAAGCCGATATGCCACCCCACATGTGAAACTTCGGGCTATGTTTTGGTCGCTGGTAGATAGGTTTGACAGTATCTTTGGTCCAAATTTTCACACAGTTAGGGAAAAGCCAAACAGAACTTTAATCCGAAAAGAAAACATTATCCCAATCTTGATTTTCATGAGCCCGACACCAGTTTAAACGCTTTTCCTTTTGTGCATCTTTCATCAAAGGCGAGGGAATTCCACGTTTTTTCACCCAATTAAGTCTCTGTAATTCTTGCCTAACTGTTTCATTGCATACCTGAGGACTTCCTCTGCTAATCATTTCATTTCTGATGTTCTCAACACTTTTGAATTTGCCCCTACTCACAATCTGCCCAAGTCTTCGGCGATCCACAACACTGAATTTCCTAGGCCGACCTGCCCCTGCTTTGTGGTCTATCCCGGTTCCTGTTTGAATATTCTTCAAAGTTCTGTATACTGTAGACAGAGGAATACCATGTCTACAAGCTAACACTTTAGCATCAGCCTCACCCCTTTCAAAATCATCTAGAATGAGCTTTCTTTTCTCTCTTGCTGTAAATTCTGCCATGTCAACCCAGGAAGCCGTCTGCTCAGACAAGGGAGATAACTCTTGACATAATGAGCTGCCTTCTAAGCCTTCAAGAGTTGTCTCCCTTATTTAGTATGCTTAGTGCATAGTGAAAGCCCTTTTTCCAATCTTAGCATCATTAGAAGAAAAACAAAGATTTTCTCAATAATTTCTGGGAACACTGTACATGAACGATGTCTCTTTAAGGTGCCCAGTCAACATATAGTTTTAGCTTTAAGACTATAACGCCCAGTAGCAAAATACTGCCCTGCGAGCATAGCAAGGTGTCCAGTTTTCATACAAAATCTGTTTCCCTCGCTCGAATGGTGGCCGTTTGTTTTCTAATGTTCTACACTTTCAACAACCACATTCATATACGTCTCTGGTCACATTATACGCGTTATGTAAACGTCAGGCAGGAGTAATCGTACAGAGAACAGTACTTCCTTATATCATGTTGTAAAAGGTTACAGGAAAGGAGCAGGTTTATGACACTGGGCCACTGACATCACATTTCGATACTTGCGCATTGTTGTACGCAGATGCAGCTAAAGAAAAGACTCATTTTGTGATTGGGCAATTATTCTACATACCTGCACTCGCCATTAGAAAATAATTTTATCATCTAAACCTGTGTTCGACATGAGATATCGGTTGTGTGAGATCAGACGATATCTCCTAGGAGAAATTGCTTTGACAGTAAATTTTGCACAATGCCCTGGCAATGCTATGACGTCATGAACCTGATGACGTCATAATGCTGTGACATCGTTGCACTACAAATCTAATGCCAGTGCCGTATTCAGAGATGTACATTTTTCATCGAAAGCTAATGAAGAATGATTTTGGATGATAAATATAATCTCACTCGTTGATAAAGGTAAAAATATCTTCGGCAAGCTTCGGATATTTGTTACGTTATCAACTCGTGTTGATATATATGATATCAGTAGACATTTGGGTGATATTCGCTATGTATCAAATACCCCAAAGTAAAATCTACCAGCAGTAGTAGATTGGTTTGGATATCATGATCAAGTACATTTCACTTTATGATGAAGGCTTTCCTTTCTCTGGAGAATTGTTTTCACTGGTGAAATTCCACACGGTTAAAACTAAACACACTCACTCGCTCACTACTTATGCATGTACCGAAACATCCCGAGTAACGAATACGACTATACCTTCCAGGCAACTACATCGCTGCCAAGTCGATATTCTAAATATATTGCTTAAGTTAGTCTATATTCCAGGTTATTACCAAGGGATGATTAGAGGCATCCTGTCCGTACTAAAGAGATATATCTGGGGGATTTATTCCACTGGCGATGAAAAGAGAAAGACATGAATCATAATTGGGGTTAGAGTGCACCTTTACATCATCGGTTCTATTACCACAATACTTCCACAGAAAATCATAGAAAATCTCCAGTCTTCTCGTAAGCGCTACGCTAAGATAATTCAACAGATGTCCAAGGAATATGTCACACAGGTCGAGCTAAATGTTTCTATTGCACTGGGTAATATGTCATATTTATTTGCTTTCAAGCATCAGATGTAACTGTCAGAAATGTTATTTTCGTTTATAATTACACGGCATAAGATGTAACATATACATCGCTGTTTGCGATGAAAGGCTAAGACGGGGATTGACAGCTCATGTTTGAGCCTGGCTTACTTTATGCAGAAAAGGTCCCATGAATGGGATTTAACAAGGTGCCATGTATACTATTCACCATTTCTAGAGCAATTATGGATGTTGCTTGGGACATTGTTTCCCAAACTGGATTGCAGCTTAGATTTGTTCTTCACGTTTTGGAACACGTAGCCGTGTAAGCCGTGTGTTGTTCTATGTGTCTCATATGGTGGCGTCTCTATGTTGACAAACCGCTTTGTTCATTTGTACTGTAATGTTATCTACTGATCCTGAGTTTCACGAGGTACGTTAAAGAAACGTGAATGTTAAATGACAGGGCGCGAGACTGTAAAATATACATGGTTTAGTATCGTGCTTGTTCAAAATATGTTAGACTCCAAAGTGGCACCACTTCAATCTGCGTCCGCAAAGGCGCATAGAAATAAGAAACATTTTTTCAAGTTCCATTCAATAAAATATTACCGATGAAGACTTTTATAGGATACATTTGTAGAGCATACGCTTGAGCATCTTTACATTTGGAGTACATTTGCAAAATAGATATAGTTTACCTTCACATAGAATAAGAGCGCTGTATGTAAATTACATTTATTTAAGTTTCAGTTATAGTCAGTCTGGGCTCTGCAGGCAACTGATATACCAACTTACCAAGATAGAAAAAAAAACATCGTATAACAACCTTTATCGGTTGCATATTGTCTGTGGCAGCTGACAGTATGAAAATGCTTCACAGCATCGTAACACGCTGATTTCAACACCAGAGTGAGTTAATATTTAACGTCACATCGGCAATTTTTCGGCCATATCAACATGTTTGATATTGAAATGGAATATGCATATACTATAAAAAACTGTCAAAGTGGAGTAAAAGAACTAGAATATTACAGTTACAATTAAACACAGTGGGGGAAGTCAAAACTAATAGCACTGTTTGGAGAAAACAACATAAAAACGGGCTCTACATCGTCAACAACTGAAGGTAGATCCCCATACAAGAGACGATGGGGGCTTGCATTACTTCTGCAACCTGCGTTGACCCTAAATGGATTTACACCATCCCTTCCACCGCTGGTAGATAGATGTACCCAGTACTTGCAATAACGAAAATACTACGATTAATAATTCTGGTTGAGCAAATTTGACTTTGACCGTTTTGGGGGGACTTATGTACCCTCCTGATTGTGATTGGATGTGATTTCTTCACTGTTGGTTGTGATTAGGATGAGGTCGAATTTCGGATATTCTTGCCAGGTATTTCCAATGACTGTGGGCAGGATTTTTACATTTTTCTTGTGTATAAATAAGGATAAATATAATAAAGAGGACATTTATGCAAAGAGTTCAGCTTTCAACGTCGTCCTATTTTCATCTCATGCGTATATATCTCATGCGAACCCTGTATTACATGAATTTCAAATTTCGGTTGGCCAGGTTCGGTTTGAAATGCAGTTTCAGTAACAAAATAATGTGATGAACGTTTCATGAACAAGATTTTCTGCTTTGCCGGTTCACAATACAAAATGTACATCAACAAAATAGATAATGATCACCATACGTACACAAATACAATGTCTCAGTTTCGTGTTTGAAGTTAAGTACATTGTCTTCGAGCACGTAGAATATCGGCACCAGATGGCAATGTCCCATTAATTATTGGCAATTTATGAAAGCGATGGAAAGATGACCAACACGTCCGTGGCATCATCATTTTGCCCACCTTATCTTGCCAAGCCAATCTGGGTTTAAGGTTTATGTACAGACTGTACGCACTTTATGATCACTAGTTTTTGTAACGATATATTTATTCCCATGTTATCTAAAATATGATCTGAGGTTATGCCATTCATGATGGCAACCTTGCCTTTCACTAGAAGTGTGTGTGTCTAGTTTTACGACACCTTTAGCAATATTCCTGCAATATCACGGCGGGAAACACCAGAAATGGGCTTCACAAATTGATCTTGGGCGTGACACGATAACTCTTTAATCACTAGACTACCCCACTACCCTTTACCCTAAGAGAAATGTATTTGCAGTTGGAAGTAGTTTGTTTTGATATGCTATACCTGTGGTCCATTTCTAGACATGTTAAAGTTCTTTGTTGTGTTTACATCTTTCTTCCTTTCTACTCCCATATTCATATGGATACTGACGCTGTGTATGAGCAGCTCATTAGTTTTGAAAAAGAACTAATAGGTACTAAGAAATTTATCTGTGTACCCGAGGCGTTTGTTAGAACCAATGGTTACAATTCAAAAATACATTGTTATATATTTTACTTAGTGAAACAACATTCATTCTGTCATCCATTACTTATTGTTATGAGGTGTACGAAACTGATTCATAAGCAATAATGACTGAACACAAAGAAATGTGTTAATGAATGACTACAGAGTAGAGATGATACCAGGTGTTTGTAAAAGGTCAGCATATAAATGCATGAACTACTCTCTTAAAAGACCCCTCATTTCTGGCCTAAGTCAGTCTCTCTAATAACGCCCTTACTCTCTTTGGAATCACACAATGGAGACTGATACTATACTGGATACATGGACATCCAGTATTAATTAATATTAAATAAAATATGAATAAAATTACAAAATAATCACCTTTTGTAATGATATGTCCTGCGTTTGACCAGCACTAATATCTTTTCGACACAAAATACATCAAAGTCATCGAAAGAAATGGTACACTGATGTTTTTCTTTTCTGATACTTTTCTGTGCTGTTTCCAATTCTAAAAATAATAGATGATACAAAATATAGTTTTTCTAAATAATCATTTACAGGGGAGGAGTATAAGAATGACTTTACTGTTGGAAACAGCAAAGACTCTAGTTTGTGAAACTAACAAGGCCGGCCGTAGAGCAGGTCATCGTGGCAGCTGATCAAGCCATGATTGGGCCATTCATTTTACACTGTGCACTTACACACTGCTTGAGCTGGGCCACTGGCTGTTCCCGTTGAAGAATATTATGTGTATTTCTCATTCAAAGATGGGTTTCAGAATGTTACAGCAATACACATGTTCAACATCCAGGACAACGTTCATAGCTACCATTTACAGCATGACAAGTGATAGGGTACGATGGTAGATTGCAGGGGTATATGACACGTTACCCACCACATGGGGGAGGTGATTACTGAAACACCGAGTCATCAAAGGTGCAAAGCTTCGTACTTAATATGCTATAAGGTGTTCTATAATGAGTTTAATCAAGTTTATAGTTCATGTACGAAAGTCGCTGTTGAAATCGCCATTGTTAGTGATTCGGCTACATCGCCATATCAGGCCCCTCTAAGTAATTGAAGGAATTACAGCAAATTTGAAGGAACTGCATCTCAAATGTAAACAAACGCAGCCCACTCGCGAAACAATTGCAGCCATATCGGCAATTTAGCGGTAATAACTGAAACACATCGGCCATATCGGAAGCAATGTCGGTAATACTTGAAACACACTCGGCCGTCTTCGGAGATTTTTCGGCTCACTTCCGTGATTTGTCGGTCGCGAACGGAAACTCACGCAGCAAAACATGGCGTCGTTCGAAGAAGCACCCGTCGCGGTGTGTTTTGTTTTTAGTTCCTACTATTACATTTTAATACTTATCCATCTTTGACCACCCCTGTTGAATAGGTTTAGGTATGAGGTGTTGTTGGGGCTATAGCTTGTTTACATCTGAACCTTCAGGGGCATGATTTGTGACACTCTTCTGCAGTGACAGTCTTTTCCTAAAAAAATAAGCTTGTGCTACTGTCATAGGATCCAGAACAATATCTTCCAGATTACCGAACCCCAGCTCTATTAACGACTCTTTAATATATTCAAACACATCCTAAACATAAACAATACATATTCTGTTTCAGCCTTACCTTCAGGCAATTATAAATCTATCTTGCTAACATCCACTTTTAATTGAAATTATAGAATTGAATAATGATCGTGCATCTGGCATTTCTGGCAACACACTAGCCGAACTTACTGCCAAGGCATCATGCGACAATGCCGTATTGGCCACACACGAAATACTCACGAGTACCTAGTGAAAGGTGAAGATCCTACGTTCTGCATCCCTTGTGAAGACACGAGTACCTATTGAAAGGTGAAGATCCTGCGTTCTGCATCCCTTGTGTCGACAGAATCACGGTCCAGCATGTCGTGCTTGACTGTGATGAATATCACAGGATAAATATTATAAATCACGAACTGTGAACGATCTTTTTAATTATAACAATTCTCATTTAATTATTGCATTTGTCCCAAAACGTTTCTACTTTTAAAGATATTTGCTTGCTAGTTTCAGATCATTTTGTGATACTCTAGTACTTTTGCTGTCCTTCGTTGACAGGGGCTCATATATTATGAATGTGTATTCTGCATTTGGCATTCGTTGTAGTCTCAATATGGCTGAAATATTGCCGATGTGACTTAATGTGATCTTAACTCACTCACCGTGATTCATGAGAGTAAGATAAATAATCTGTTATTCTTGTAGCACAAAAACAAACATGAAGGCTGTAAATGAGTATTCGAGCCCTTTATCATTACTCTAAGAAAATGTTCCTGGAAATGTAAGCTCTCCTTCTTTCCTCTACTCTAGACAGACTATGTCAATAAAATAATCAAACTAATATTCCTTGAGTCCCGTGGGAAGAATTAATGTCTTTCGATAGTTAACTCTCTTTTTCTCACTTTTTGAAAACACAACTTCACATAGTACATGGGAGAACAGATCCTGGCTTCTCTTTTGGGTGATTTACAGGCTCTTGTAAATGTATTTTATATTCCCTTGGAGTGATCACATTCACTTCTGTAAATTATTAAAGTGTCAAACTGACAATGAATACAACGTTAAACATATCGTGTCTTTAGCAAAAGCTGTGAACATCAGTGTCACCACCTCCCCTTGCTGTGGAACTAGACACACTGAAACGACATCCAACAGTCGTTTTCTACCAATTTACACAGAGCGAAAACAGGGTAACGCTTCAAACATACAGACAAGTAGGTTAGGTAATGGTGTAATACACCCCGCAGTATCCTCCTACTCATGTAAGATTTATTTTCGAAAAAAAATAAGATATCAGAAAAGATTCAGAAAATTAAGATGGAGGAGAAGAAGTCACGGAAACTGTTTGATGATCCGCATATTTGTTTCCTGCAAGTCACCAAAGCTCAACAGATAAAAGTAAGTGAGCAATATGTACACGGCACAGCAAATCCCTGTCTTGTACTAATTAGTAATATCGGAAAATCAGTTTTCCGTTGCATTCTTTTCAGTCTGAACGTTTTGTGTTATTATCCAAAAGAAATCAATTCAATTCAAATACATTTGGTTCTCTATAAAGCATTCGTGTTGTGTAATTCCTAACTATTTGGACACCAGATGAATTTTAATTTAATTGCATTTACAACCTTCTAAAGACATCTGTAACATTTGTTGACGAACTCCTATCTCATTTATGAATTGTTTCATTTGGAATGGAAATATGGATGAAAATGAAAATGAACTCCCCAGTAATCTAGAAATATGATCCCGGTAACATTTATATTAGTGTGTGTCAGCGTCCAAGTGTGGCTGTGGTTGTGGTCGTATAATAATTTTTTTAAAACACGCATCTGATGCACCTTTTGATTAAAGTAACACCCAGTGTTTCATCATTTTCAAGGGGCACCGGGAACTAACTGAGAGGTGAAAACGTTTGCTTGTTGAGACTAAAACACGTACACACCTCTGTAAGCCGTTCACTGTATGTCAGAAAACCAAGGACAATAGATCGTCGATAAGAACAAATCATGAGTGAAAATCGCTAGAGATCAACATGTTCTGGGGCTGTTGAGTGAGTGAGGAGGAAGTTTATGATACTGACGAACCTAAATATACGAGACATTTGAACCCGTTGTCTTGGCAACCTAAAGGAACGAGAGTCTGAACAGCGAATTCTAGCATCTTTGACGATTGAGGCCAATTAAAGGAAATTATGCGGTCATGCCTGCGTGAGTAGTTAGACGAAGCGTCTTACCATATAGCAAAGAAAGAGATTTCGGTCATGCTGAAATGTTTTTACTGGCCCTGGATTTAACAAAAATGGCAAAAGTCCTTTCAGTCTTTATTCTTACATTAAGCTGACACATATCTGGGATGCTATTCAAAGTCTCATCGACCCCAACTGACACGGATTCTGTGCACCTGTAACCATGTTGCTAGTATGATACAAAAGCAGCACATGGGGTAAACTATAGTATAAAACATACACGTATACATTTGTTTTGCTAGAGGACTATATGAGCTGTAATTTTCTACTCCAAATACAAGTAAGATCTTCCAGTACTAAGAACAGTACACCAAAGAAAACCGGTTTCAAGTAAAACTAACAGAAAGAAGAAAATACATTTCCTGGATAGAGTTGTGCCTGAAGTTAAGATCATCTGGGAATCCCATGTCTAAATGACAAACGTCAATTTAGAGAAAATTAAAATTACAGTACAAGACAACAAAAGAAAAGGTACTTCTCCAAACTGTCGATTCCCTTAAGGCCAAATTAAAGATTTGGACTGAAAGAAATAAACTTTTTAGAAATAATTCAAAAACAGTTTTACAGGCAACTGGAAACAAACTGTGGTGGTGTCCGTTCCCCTGTGTCCAAACACAATTACTTCAGTCTTTCAATTCTCGTGGTGATGAACAGGTGATGTTCCTCCATGGTTCTACCAAGGTCGTACAATACTCCTTCCCAGAAAGTAGACTTGACTGATCCCAAAACCTTCCGCCCTATCACATGTTTAAACACACAGTACAAATTATTCACAGGGTGTTTGACAAATCTGCAATTCCAGTGAAGTTATTGACACACAGCATAAGGGAGCGAGAAAGGGATGCTCGGGGTGCAAGGATCAACCGTACAGAAAATGGTTTTGGAAGAGACTACACTATACCACCCCCTGGATTGACTACAAAAAGGCATATGTTTCAGGAAGGCTCCTTCAGTCCTTTGCTTTGTTTGTCTTTAAACACTTTTTGAGCTTTCTGCTCAATAGGGTGGAGGGTTACCATGCTCAGCACAGAACCCCAACACCCCTTACTCATCCCCTATACATGGATGACATCGACCTCCTTGTCATAGGATATATCAATTTGAAAGAACGGGTTCTCTTTGACGACTTCTTTTTCTAATGATATCGGCATGACATTTGGACTCGAGATATGTAATACTATTCATTTAAAACGTGGCAAGTTAGCTAATGATGGATCGTTCAAGTTAGAAGGGGGAGTTAATGCCTGATCTTGTGGAAGATCAGGCTTACACCTATCTTGGAATGCAAGGTCGACACAAGCTCCAGAATGTCCAGATTCAAGATAAATTTCGGGCCTAGTATAAATCTCGTTTAAAGAAAATCTGGAGTTCAGAGCTCAATTATCGAAACAAAGTAAAAGCCACAAATACTTTTGCTGTGCCAGTCCTTTCCTATTCCTTTGGAGTAGTGGATTGGACAAAACGAGACATCCAGAGTTTTCACCGCCTGACCAGAAGGATCATGTCTGACACCCAAATACAGCCAATTTTATTGTATGGATCCGAAGTGTGGGGTTACCAAAGATTTGAATGCATAGAAAGAATCCACCTACTGGCATGTAAAAAGTTTCTTTGTGTAGGATTAGCAACTCCAAATAACATGATATATGGAGAATGTGGAAGATACCCACCTTATGTAAATTCGCAAATAAGATATCCAAGATACTGGTTTAATATCATCCATATGCCAGAATATCGGCTTTCGAAAATAGCCTATAACTTGCTTATTCATCTAGATAGCATCGGTAAGGTTACATTGGTTTCGCATATAAGGACACTACTGTTTTCGTATGGTTATGGGTTTGTTTGGCTTAATCAACCTGTTGGCGGCTTATACCTATTTCTAATGATTTTCGTAAAGTAGCAATAAATATGTTCTACCAAAGATGGCAATCTAACTTAGAAAACAGTTCACGTTATGATCTGTACAAAAAGTGTAAAACGTTATTAGAGCCAGAAAAATATCTTTCTGTTTTAACAAACAGTAACCTAAGAAATATATATATCAAATATAGACTTGGCTTGTCAAAACTAATGATTAATTATGGACGGAACATATCACTTGAAAGAAAGCAAAGAATTTGTCCATTATGTAACTGCTATAGAGGACGAAATACATTTTACTTTTGAATGTCCTTATCATGCTGAAATACGAACTAAATATATACCAGAGCGCTTCCTATCTAAGACGAGCAAAATAGGGTTTGTTTCTATTTTATCCGCAAATGATGAGATAAGATTATCTCTCTTTGTAAAACATGGAATGGACCTAAGAAATAACTTGTTAAATGGATTGTCACATTTACCTGACTAAGTTCTCCGGATTACCACCAATTGTTAAACGAATGTTATACGTTTTTGTGATTTTTTGTGAGTCTACAAATTTCGAATATTGTACTTGTGTAAACTTGTATATGGGCCCATGGCCTTTGATTCAATAAAACTCACTTGACTTGACGGGGTTTGATTAATGTGGAGGTACTTTTTGCACATATTTATTTATTGGAAGATCCTCTGGTGATGCACGTCAAGTCTCATGATGAAAGGAAGGAATTCCACAGCTATTTTAAGCGTGTCAAGGTTGTTGGACAGAATCTGAAATTAATTCACCAAGTCTCCTTAGAGTCGTTCCTCCCGGAGAAGCTTTCTGAGAGGCCAATGCATCGTGTGTACATGCAGTGTGTGGAACAGAAGAGCAATCCAACTGATTCCCTCGCCTTGGTGAAATCGGTTTGCCTAAATGTGAAACTGATGGCTTCCTTTTAGCAGTTCAGAACTAGTCACTTCCCACCTGCAATCGCCAGAATGTGATTGTTAAAGAAAATATCAATGTGAAATGTTGTCTTTGCAATGAATTCACAAGTACTGTCCAACACCTCATCAGTGGATGTCGTTCCTTGGCACAAACAGCATATCTTGAAAGACATGATGGCAAGGCAAGCTGCTTTTACTACCGTCTTCGCCATGCCTGTGGCTTTGACCCCGAGGTCCATCCATGGTCCAGGTCGTCATGGAAAATGACAGTTTTATCTTCTATGGAATAGGGCCATATACAGCCTCAGACAAAAATCCTGCAAACAAACTGACCTTGTCCTGTTTGATAACGCCAATGAATCTATTTACATCATTGAATTTTCTGTCCCTTTTGACAGCAAGTTTCAGACAAGTTTCGGATAAAGTTGCGGACCTTGAAATGTCTTTGAAATGTCTCGCCTGCATCCCAAGTGCACTCCCCATTGTTCTCGGTGCACCTGGTTTGGTACCTCCTGCACTCTTGAGGTAGATCACGGCGAGGACCCTGATCTGATGATGTACTTCACCAGTCTGACTGTGCCAGGATCACACGAACCTATCTGCTGCATTTCTGTCTTTATCTGTTAATCATAGTAATATGGGTATTTGTAATGCGCTGAATTTCACACCGCGACTGTGCTTGCTCAAAGCGCTATACTCCGTTTGTTATTGCCGTGGATAACCCAAACTGCCTTTTAGGACTTAGAAGGTAATAGTCATATGACTTTATCTCACAGGGTACCTGCCCATTTCCTGCTGGGTGAACAGAGGCAATGTTGAACAAACTCAGTGGCCTAAGGTGAGTTCACATATATCACATGTACTTCATTGTAGGGTAGGACCGAAGTCCTCGAAACTCTCAGGAGTCAAGCAGCCGAACACGGTTACCCATCCAAAGACTGTCCGAGCTCGACGTTATTAACTTTACCTGATTCATGACCCAAGCTCAAGGCACAGGGTCACACGCCTATAGTGTAGCGTGTACGTACACGACGTCGACTCAAACCATCTCTCAGCCCTCAGCAGATAATGGTTGAATCGAAACAGATTCACTTCTCAGACAGACCCATTTCTGTTCACAATGGAAATTGCAAACAGCTCAAATGGGAACACAAAGCACGTTCAATAACAAGCCAAAGCTTAATGACAAAACTGAGCTTAATTCAAATTCTGAAAACTAACCCTAGGCTACAGACAAAAACTCATGTGTTTGAACCAAATTCTATTTGGAATCATGCTATATTTACACGCATGTGAAGTATTACAGCAAACCAAATCGGTTACTGCGAGAAAGATCAGACGTCACGTGAGGCTAGAATTACTGTGAGACTTTGCTTAAGATTACTTTGCCAAATATTGATGGGCTTCGGCACAATTTAGTTGGTCCCGGGTAATCTACTTCTATCATGAATCGGGAGTTAAGACTCCGACTGATTACATGAGGTCGTACCCCGACGACATTGAATGTTGCTGATATAATCAACTGGCCTGTCTGTACACAACACGATTACTTACAGTCCCCCACTATGCAGCTTTAATATTTTTCCAAATAAACTTCAAGTAAACTTCAGATGACATTTCATCTGACAAACTATGTCTAATCTCTGAAGACAGACATGTAACTTTGCCAATAGTTTCTGCGTTTTAGGGACAAATGCTTCACAATGCCTCATTTTTGGCATCGCCACGACTTCTGGTCAGCGTGGGAACACGTCATGGACAATCTGAAGGTGTCTTTCATGGAGCAAGTAACATGATACACTGAATTATTGTTTCTACATGTATAGATTATATTTATCCTGTGTGATGGTAAAATCAATGCTGTCAAGCAGCACATGGTTGACTGTGATTCTTTCATTACAAGGGATGCAAAGCGGAGGATCTTCACTTTTCAATGAATACTTATGTGTATACCTTGTATAACCAGTCCGACATCGTATCAGATGACCTCTTCAAATCTGGACTGACAACCAAAGTAGGTGTAACCGATAGTTGTTTATATCTGATATAATTTATTGATACCTACTTACGCGTCCCACTGGTTCTACATCATGTATTTGTAATCAGAATATGGCATTACAATAGATCCGTTGAATTTATGTATCGTATATTTTTATGGTTATTCATCATGTTCCTTTACCATGTATGTATGGTATCGTTTTACAAAGTAGTTTTCGTAGCTATCAGTAGCATCAAATGACTCTTTCGAAAACAACCTGTATGTTGTAGTCTAATGAAGAGATTAACTAGTATGGAATACTGTAACAGACATTCTCGCGATCTCGCATTCTCGCTATCTCGACCTTTGAAAAGAAGCTTAAAATGTCAAAATTTCGAGAATGCGAGATCGCAAGAACACGAGATTTGGCCCAAATCTCGCGTTCACGTGATATCGCGTTCTCGTGTTTTAGTACAGAGCACTTTTTGTCGAAAGTCGACAACACAAGAATTTTAAACATGATGTCAAATCTCGCAATGTCAAATAAGGTCACAAAAACACGAAATCGCGAGAACACGAGGACGCGACATTTCATTTTCTCGTGTTCTCGCGATCTCGCGTTTTAGACGCTACACTTGCACATGCGTATTATCACAAATTCAAGGCGCATGCGCATGCTAGTAGTGTTGTGGTCATGCTTCTTTTATGCTTTTCATTGCCCACGTAGCATTTAACAAATTTATGACGTAGCTTACTATGTAATTTAGTCGCAAACACTGTCATAACCCCATTATTGTGATAACTAAGAATTATGTGTTGCATTTTCTTGTACTTTATTTATCAGAAAAGCATAACTTATACTTTTATCGGAATCTTTATGTACATAGACTTGGTCTCGTCACTGACAGCTGAAAATTAAATTTTAACTCATTCGCCTTGAAATCAGATAAATTTTGCGAACATTTATTGGTTGAAGGCAGAAGGGAGTACAGCAGGTTATTTTGGTTAAAGTTATGAAACACATTCATAGTATTCATACTAAAAACATGATTTAGATTTGCATGACAAATTCATTATATGGTTATACACTTGTAATTTTTCTTCGAGGGATTATAACATGTTATAAAACCCAATGAATTATTTTAAGCGTTTATACTTTTCTGTTTTCAAAATTACTTTAACACTTGATACGCAAAAAATGGAGCTGGATATTTGGAAACTACAATACTTCAGCAAGTTGTTTAAGAGCGTCCGAGAGCTTGCCGTGAAAGCTGACATTGAATCACGTTCTTGATTCAAACAAATGAATGAAACCTCTCTGATACAGTGTGCATAATTCAGATTCATAGTTATCAATTAAATTGTAAATGTATCAATTTCTGTAATAAGAGGTTCAGGCAAACTATAAAAAATGGAACGTTTTTGTCAAATGAAAGGTGGGCAATCATGTTTTACGCCCCCTATTATAGCATCTACAATGTCTTTTGTACTTAAAAGTAAAAAGGAGAACGTCTTACTTATCTGATGACACATATTCCATTTGGCGTTAAAAGAGACTCCGAATTCATCACAGAATGAACTGACTTCACCTTCATGTTCATTGGATATACATGTAGTGTCCAGTTATATACTGTCCTACTTCGACGCATAAAATGATGTAAACATATGATTTCTCTTAAGTTAGAAAGCGCCAACATATATGAAACAGCAATGTATCTGTTTACCACGAAAACGATTGTGAGGCGATCACCTCACGTCAGTCGACTAGAGTATGCGGTTTATGCCCTTCTGCGTTTACACAACCCGATGTGTAATATAAGAAGGCGCCTGAAGAGGGCGTATTTTGAATCAGAAATGAAGAAGTAATAAAGATGGTGATGTTACGTGGTCACTATCACCTTGGTTACTATTCACAGCGTGTCCGTCTTTCATCTCATGGAAACACGTTCTCAAAGACTCCACTGATTACACAAAGAGGGCACCACTAATTGAGGGCACCACTAATTGAGGGCACCACTAATTGAGGGCACCACTAATTGACCACTGGAAATAAAACAACAAATAACGAAGATAATTCAACACCTTCCAAGACACCTCTGACACCAAGAACAGAAAACAATCTTCTTCCACTGGATATTTCCGAGGCAACTCAATCCGAAGGCTCATGAATATTGTCTGAGATATGTTTCATTTCTTGAACATGATACATAGGAGTTGAACCAGCAGCAAGTCTAAAAACAAGTCTTAACAAACGTTAGGAATCGGGTATTAAACATTTACAGTTTTGCGAATTTTAACGTTGTGAGTTAGTTAATTTGATACAAAGCTAATCGGAAAAGCTAAATGTTTATAATCACATTAGCCGGTATATGTGTTTGTGTTTTTGTCACATATATGATATTTTTTCAAATATTACTCAGAGTGTGTCACAGGCGTCTATTGCAGTGTGTGTTTTGAAGGAGGAATATATTTGCTTGAGGACTTCAAAGAGCGAAGTGCTTGTCGTAAGAGGCGACTAACGAGATCGGGTGGTCAGGCTAGCTGACTTGGTTGACATATGTCATCGGTTCCAAATTGCGCTGATCGATGCTCATGTTGTTGATCACTGGATTGTCTGGTCCAGACTCGATTTTTTACAGCTCGCCATATAGCTGGAATATTGTTGTGTGTGGTGTAAAACTAAACTTAATCAATCAATACCATTAACAACACGTTTGCTGGGGTAACAGCAAAATGATTGTGGTGATTGCCTTTAAGAAACAGACAGATTGTTAAAAAGGAAATGTACTGTACACTAACATTAAAACTATTACAGCTCAGCGTCATTGTGTCACTGTGAGGTCTGCGTGTATTATTGTTACGTGAAAGAATTCATTTCATCCATGATGTAAGAACAAGCTTCTGTGTGCCTGAAGAAATAGCAAAGGAAACTTACAGAGACTGACTGTCTGGATTAATCTTGAATTATTAATGAAATAAGTCTCGAATATCTACTGAAACAGACTTGGAGTAAAATGCTAAATAGAGATGAACCCTATATGAAAAGCCGCCACGTGTCGTATTGATACCCTCCTCTCACAGAGTTGTCTTTGGAGACACTTTATTAGCTAGATTACTGATTTTCATCGATTCATTCATGTACGTGTCACTGCTATTTTGTCCTTTTATACCGAGTCATGAAGAAATCGATAATTGGTATTCTCTTTTTGTCTTTATTAGTTGTTATGTTTATGGGAGAAGGTTCTGTCCCTTCAGTGTGATTAAACAATACTCAGTGAACAAGAAGTTTGAGACACAATGCCAAATGTTCTATTTGTGGCTAGAATAAATCACACCGCATTTTAAACGGGACAGCACCTTCTATTCTTCCTTAAATTTATCATTCCTTCCTCATATTGCTTACACGATGCATCCCTACACACGTACGTGGGAACCAGGTTGTGCTCACTCATCGTTCAACATTGCAACAGTATTAGAGTGACCTGAAGACAAGTCCACGTTCCAGTCATCAATTACCCTACTCTGATATGATTAACAGAAGATCCAAATGGATGATAAATTAAACATCCTCCGAACGCATTGATTACCGAAATTATAGAACAATCAATTTTGTCATGAATATTCATCATAGAAACAGCATTCAGCATCCGATGACGCAAATTATATTGTCAAAGATAATTTTGTCAACAGATAATTGAATGTCTTTGACTATTTACACTTACACACTGAATATGTTCAAACTCAGCATTACGGCAAGTAATACTGACAATAGTTTTTCCAATTAGAATAAGTTTCCAACAACCCATGCTAGTTCTGAGATGAGCCCCAGTCTAAGTCACATATTCTGTGGTCATCTGTTAAATGATCTTGGCGTAACGCCTACGAGAAGACTGGAGATTTTCTGTGATTTTCTGTGGAAGTATTGTGGTAATAGAGCCAATGATGTAAAGGTGCACTCTAACCCCAATCACGATTCATGTCTTTCTCTTTTCATCGCCAGTGGAATAAATCCCCCAGATATATCTCTTTAGTACGGACAGGATGCCTCTAATCATCCCTTGGTAATAACCTGGAATATAGACTAACTTAAGCAATATATTTAGAATATCGACTTGGCAGCGATGTAGTTGCCTGTAAGGTATAGTCGAATTCGTTACTCGGGATGTTTCGGTACAGGTATAAGTAGTGAGCGAGTGAGTGTGTTTAGTTTTAACCGTGTGGAATTTCACCAGTGAAAACAATTCTTCAGAGAAAAGAAAGTTTTCAGGATAAATAAAAATCCTAATCAATCTACTGTTGCCGGTAGATTTTACTGTGCGGTATATGATACAATTATTTTTTGCACGGATCTAATGGCGGGTGCAGGTGTTTAGAACAATCGCCTTTACTGGCCCGTAGTAAGATCACTTTGTAATTCAAAGATTTTGATTAAGCTTATTATAAATGCTTATAATGATCTGTTGCAATAGGCATGAACCGGTAGACCACCATACACGATATTATTGGAAAAGTGTATAATTCACATACCGTGAGCTGATACAACTATTGTAAAGGTGCATGTTGTAGCACTCACTATATATAGACATTTTCAATGTTTATATCACGACTAATAGACTGATAAAAACGACGATCAGTGCAGACACCAGTTTGAATTTCAAACTTTGATTTATTCTTCACGTTTTGAAACATGTAGCCGTGTAAGCCGTGTGTTGTTCTATGTGTCTCATATGGTAGCATCTCTATGTTGACAAATCGCTTTGTTCATTGCATTGTAATGTCATCTACAGATCCTGACAGTTACACGAGGTACGTAAAAGAAACAAGAATGTTAAATGGGAGGACGCGAGCCTAAAGTAAGAATGGGTTCGTATCGTGCTTGTTCAAATTAGGCTAGATTCCCAGGTGGCACCACTTCAGCTGGCCTATAAACATGTTCAGTCCAGCAATAGACATTAAAACACTGACAAACATACAAAAATATTTTTTCAAGTTCCATTCAATAAAATGGTTTCGATGAAGGAATTCAGAGGCAACGATACACATATATCTTGATTGTAGCATTTTGTAAATATTCCAATTGAATGTTATATTCTTTTAATGTGCCAAACACGTGTCTGGATAATACCTATAATTACAAACACTTACCAGCATAGGTAGAGCATGTGTGATAGTCACATATATCTGTATGGCTGTCGTCTATGCAAGTGTATATATTATTAGCATTAAGATTAGCATTAGTGTTAGTGTTTAGTAATAGTAATAGTTATTAGTATTTAGTGTATATTTTGTTGAATCCAGGACAAATGTTCAGGCTCAGTGACTGACCCTATTGTTCTTAGTTTGCATGCGTTTTAGCCCTCACATGCCCTACAGTCACCAGTCAGACAAGTCACTGACAGACTGCTGCAAATACTTCATACTGCCAAGGTATGCCTGTTTAATTCAATGCAGAAACATGTGTGCATACCTTTTTAATATAAAAGGTTATTAATATATAAACATTAGAATTATTATTGTGTATGCTAAATAGGGTAAGGTACATGTGTGAGAGATTTAGTAAATGACAAAATATTGGCTAGTCAGGTATTTGAATATGTTTATGAAGCTTTTATCATGCATATCCTGTGTTGTATATGTATGTGCATTTACGAAAGTCTTAGAATCTTGTGTCCAGCGCCAGGTCTGTAAACAGGCGTTCGGAATGATTCTGATTTGATGATAATGTCTACATATGTAAAGACACTGTGAAGGGAAGTTGGTGTTTAATTGTTTCCATACTGCAGGTGCTACTGGAGCCAAGTCACTCTGACTTTCTCCAAGTAGTCATTCATAAAATGACCTGCACCTTGAGGCCATGCTTCTGGTATGTTATATACTGCATGTTAATATTTGCAATTATCTATTGATGCTGTTTTACACGCAGTGAAATTTGTGTACATTTCAAAGTTCATAGGCACCCGTGGGGAGCCACCTCCTCGTGGTGGGTGCTGGGTAGCGCTAAGAGCTCGCCGACACCCCCTTTGTGGACCCGGGGGGATATTTGGTCCACCAACGCGTTAGCCGTGGGATGCGGCCCTGTGTCGGTGGAGGAATGGATCCTGGTGGTTGAGGGCAATAGGATCCTGCAGCCGTGTTCCTATTGCCTAACACACCACTTTGGCCCTGACTTCACCTAGACGGGTGGTAGAACTGGCCCGGTTCTATCAATCGGCTGGTCACGCCAAGCCCTGTGCATAGAATTTATTTTTGCACTTTTAACTTACTGGGTATTGGTACTTTTGATCTGAAATGTACACATATATCTTGACTTAATGGGTATTGGTCCTTTTGAATTGAAATGTACAAACATATATTGATGTATTACATTGCCTAGAGTCCTACGCCAGAAGGCGGTGGCTCATGGGCCAATCTGGTAATATGCATGGGCCTCTGAAATCTGTGGTTCTTGGGAATGATGTCATGGACCGAACCAGCCTGACATTTATTCTTTTTGTTTTCATAGCTTTTCATGTCCCAGTTGCTGGAGTATAACATCCCTGTAACCCTGGTGTTGCAGTTTGGTTTCCACTGCTATGTCGTCCTTGTTGACACTCGATGGCGGGTGGGGAGCAGGGATGTCGAATTTACTTCTTTACAACATGGCATTTCTTTACACGTGTAAAGGCATTGTCCGGGATCGCTCAAAATGCCTGTCTGACATGTCAGAGGATGACATTGTTGCAGAACTCAAATCTCAAGGTGTTATTTCTGTTAAACGTTTTACAAGGAAAGATCATGATAAAATTGTTTCTACAAATACTTACCTTTTGACATTTGCTCTCTCTAAACTTCCAGAGTCTATCAAAGCTGGATACTTCAACCTTGGAGTGGATATATTTATCCCTAATCCACTTCGTTGCTTCAAATGTCAGCAATTTGGACATGGTGCCGGGTTCTGTAAGAATGCTTCAGTGTGCTTCCGTTGTAGTGAACAGCATGACGCCTCTGATTGCACAAATGATGTCAAGTGTGCAAATTGCCATGGCAAGCACATGTCATCTTCGAAGATGTGTCCAAAATTTGAGAGAGAAGTCAAAATCAATCAAATCAAGTACTCCAATAACATCTCTTTTTCAGAAGCAAAAAAACTTGTAGCAGATCTTTCAACTGTAACTCCTTCCGCAAAATCTTACTTTGCAGCCGTGTCTTCCAGAGCTCACAAAGTGGATAATGGCTGCCAGACTGCAATATCCTGGGTGTTGAACAAACAAATAAAATTGTATACTATTTCTGGTGAATCTACATCGGAGATTCAGACTGAGACATCTCCGAAGCCTGTGCCGGAGACACCTGCTGTGTCCCAATCTGCTGAGTCCCAACCAGCAACAATCACAGAACGTTTAACGAAAAAAGAAAGGAAGTCGTTAAAAAAGAAAGAATCAAGAACTCAGAAACATGTTGAGGTCCCAGTGCCCTTGACGGTCCTTGTGGAGGTTCATAATCCATTTGAACCTTTACACATGGATATCACTCCGCAGATTAGTGAGCGGAGTAGAAACTGTCCCAGATCTCCTGTAGAACCTCCATGAGTTCTCAAAATATATTACAGTGGAACTGTAGAGGCATACGGAATAATTTTAATGATTCACAGCTTTTAATTCAAGACTTTAAACCATCAGCAATATGTTTACAGGAAACATACCTCAAATCCACAGATAATTTTGATTTAAGGCACTATAATGCCTACAACTGTTTCTCCCCTCCAGGTGCTAAGGCTACTGGGGGGTCCTCTATTTTGGTGAATCATGGAACTATCCACAGCACTGTTCCTCTCAATACCCCTCTTCAGGCAGTTGCAGTGCGTGTTACTCTGCACATTGTTGTCACATTGTGTTCATTGTATATTCCGCCATCATCGTCTCTGCAGCAGTCTGATCTTCAGATGCTTTATGATCAACTCCCAAAACCTTGCATTATCATGGGAGATTTAAATGGTCATAATCCGCTTTGGGGTAGCAATAGCACCAACACAAAAGGAAAGATTCTTGAGGATTTCTTCACCAATTCTGATTTATGTATTTTCAATGATAATTCTAACACATACCTTCACCCTGCAACTGGCTCATACTCCTCTCTAGATTTAACAGTTGCGGATACCAACTTATACAATGAATTTGAATGGTCAGTCCACGATAATCTTTGTGGAAGTGATCATTTTCCCACTATACTCACAGCCATAAACCCAAGTGATGCTGCACCGTCGTCTAGGTGGAACTTTAACAAGGCAGATTGGTCTTTATTTGAGACCTTATGTACAAACAGATTAAAACCTGAAATCTTTTTAAATGCGTCTGATCCTATTCAGCTGTTTTCTGGTGAATTAAATATGATTGCTGATGATTGTATTCCCAAATTCTCTATGGTTCCACACATTCGCAAACCATGGTTTACCATTGACTGCAAACAAGCTCGAAAGGCTAGGAAAAAGGCAGAAAAATATTTTCGCCGGCATCCAACAGTCCATAATTTAAACCAATTTAAAATTTCAAACGCCAAGGCTCGTCGTACATTTAAACAGCATAAACGAGAGTCATGGCAAAACTATGTTTCCGAAATAACCTCACGAACACCTATTTCTAAGGTATGGAATATGGTGAAGAAGATTAAAGGTAAAGGTTCCAAATGTAGTGTACACCATCTTAAAGAGGGAGACAATTTTTTTACAGAAAAATCTGATATTGCTAACAAGTTAGGTGAAACATTAGCTAAACATTCCTCCTCATCCAATTATCCACCAACCTTTCAGAAGTTTAAAAATCAGCAAGAAAAAAGCCAATTAATTTTAGTTCAGATAATGGAGAGGATTATAATGAAGTCTTTTCAATTCATGAGCTCCATACTGCACTTGGGCAAGCCCATGACACTGCTTCAGGAGCCGATAATATTCATTATCAGCTCCTTAAACATCTTCCTGACTCGTGTTTAGAAACATTACTGAATATCTTTGACAGTATCTGGACTTCTGGTAATTTCCCACCATCATGGCGCAATGCCATAATCATTCTTATTCCTAAACCTGGCCGGGATCACACAGATCCATCTAATTACAGACCAATTTCTTTAACTAGCTGTGTTTGCAAGACAATGGAACGTATGGTTAATAATCGTCTAGTTTGGTACCTGGAAACCAACAACCTTATCACTGACATTCAATGTGGTTTCCGGAAAAATCGTAGTACCATCGATCATTTGGTACGCTTAGAGTCTTTCATCAAACATTCCATGCTAAATAAACAACATGCTGTATCGATTTTTTTCGATCTTGAAAAGGCATATGATACGACATGGAAGTATGGCATTTTGAAAGATCTCCATGATTTTGGTTTGAGGGATCGTTTACCCCTTTTTATATCACAGTTTTTAGAAGACAGACAGTTGCAAGTCCGAGTGGGGTCTACCCTGTCTGATCATTACAGTCAGGATCAGGGTGTCCCACAAGGCAGTATTTTCTCAGTAACATTGTTTAGTGTTAAGATAAACAGTTTATCAAAAGTTTTAAACGATTCCATTGATGGATCGTTATTTGTGGATGATTTTCTTGTCGTGGGAAAAATATGCATACCATTGAGCGGCAACTGCAGTTGTGTTTAAACAAGATTAATAAATGGTGTCTTGAAAACGGTTTCAAATTTTCTAAAACCGAGACTAATTGTATACATTTTTGTAGAAAGTATAAGCCGCATAAGGACCCTGAACTGTTTCTCAATGAAACTCCCATTACAGTTGTAAAGGAGGCCAAGTTCTTGGGTTTAATTTTTGACTCACATTTAACGTTTCTACCACATATCAAATCCCTCAAAACTAAATGCCTGAAGGCACTTGACTTGTTGAAAGTTGTTTCACATTCTAAGTGGGGAGGGGATAATGGTTCCATTATATATGGTGGAGCCTGCAAAAGCAACCTAAAACTTTTAGATTCTGTCCACCATCAAGGTCTCAGGCTTTGTCTTGGCTCTTTTCGAACATCACCTGTCGACAGCCTGTATGTCGAGGCTGATGAACCATGTCTTAATCAACGCCGTATAAAATTAACTTTACAGTATATAACAAAATTGTGTTCCAACAAATCAAACCCTGCCTATAACTGTGTCTTTAATCCTTTGTATGAGGATTTGTATAACACGCAGTCTTCTCTTGTTCCACCTCTTGGAATAAGAGTGAAACCTTTCCTTTCTGCTGCTAGCATTCAGGTAGAAAATATAGCTCCTTCCCGTTTACTTTCTTCTCCTCCTTGGCAACTGGTGAGACTACAAGTTGACCTTACACTGACAACATTTAGAAAATCAGAGACTAATGACTTACAATATAAACAAGAATTTAATCAATTAAAAAGTAAATACAATACATATAATTCCTTATTCACAGATGGATCCAAGGGTGATGGTGCAGTGGCTTGTGCCACAGTCATTGGGTCCAAAACAATCTCTTCCAGATTACCGGATCACAGCTCTGTTTTCACAGCGGAAGCAAACGCCATATTATCAGCTCTTAAATATATTGAAGGACACCCCAAACATAAGCAGTATGTAATCTATTCAGACTCTCTTTCTTGCCTTCAGGCTATTAAAAATCTTTCTTCCAAACATCCACTTTTAATAGAAATTATTGAACTTTTTAATAATCTTGCTACCGGCCAATACGACATCGTCTTTTGTTGGTTACCTAGCCACGTTGGCATTTCTGGGAACACAATGGCTGATCTTGCTGCCAAGGAAGCACTCAACAAATCTGTGACACCACTTTTCATTCCATATTCAGATTATAATTTATTTTTAAAAGCTACCATTAGATCTTACATCCGTGACCTGATGCAGAAGAAGTGGGACACCCAAGTAGATATTAATAAATTACATGCAATAAAACCATATGTCGGTTACACCTACTTGGGTTGTCAGTCCAGATATCAAGAGGTCATTATACGACGATGTCGTATTGGCCACACCAGGTATACGCATGAATATCTTTTGAAAGGCGAGGATCCTCCGTTCTGCATCCCTTGTGATGAAATAATCACGGTCAAGCATGTCTTGCTTGACTATGTTGAATATTCCATCACAAGGGACAATTATTTCAAATCAAGAACTATGATGGACCTTTTTAGTAACGTAAGTTCTCATTTAATTTTTGCATTTTTAAAAGAATTAGATTTGTTATCTGACTTGTAAATATATAGACATTTTATGATTGGAAGTTGAATTAGTAACTGAGATCGTTAGTGGCTGTATCCTCGAAGGGGGTTGAAGTACCGTAAAATAATTGTCCTCCTGAGAGGGTACGTAAGTCCCAAAACATTTTAAGTCAAATTTAATCTTCCATTTTTTGTAGCTGTAGTATTTCTGTCATTTTAATTTGTGGCTAATCTTGCATACACTCGCCAGCAGCTGAGGGGATGGTGTAAATCCAGCTAGGGTCTATGCAGGTAGCAAAAGTAATGTAAGTTCCCATGGCCTCTAGTATGGTGATCTACCTTCAGTTGTTGGCGATCTGTAGAGCCTGGTTTTATGGTATTGTATGAATAGTGATATTAGTTTTAACTTTCCAAGCTAGTTTTATTTATTATTGTGATACTCTAGTTCTTTTACTGTCCTTCGTTGACAGGTTGTTTACTATATATATAAACTCCTCTTTTCAAGACTGTTCTCGTCACGATATGGCTGCAAGATTGCCGATGTGACGTTAAATATTAACTCACTTTAACCCACTCACTTCAAAGTTCATAATTTATCTACTCACATGTCTCTCGACAATTGTGATTCAGGTTGTTGTACCTTACTTGTCATTGTTATGGTGTCTTATAACACCGTGGAATGGTTCTATATCTATTGTCTTCTTTTAATGATACATGTGCTATCCGTACTTCTGTTTGCAAACAAAATGAATTATCACGCTCCGATTATATCTGTTATTCTTGTCAGTGTTATTGTGTATTTTAGGGTTTAAATAATGCAGCCAGTCGTCAAATAAAGCAAATAATACGACAAACCCATGAATCCATACACTTGAGTATCTTTACATTTGGACTGCATTTGCAATACGCGTATGAGCGAAGTATAGATATAATTTACGTTCACGTGAAGCATGAGCGTTGTGTAAGCAGCAGTTGTATACGTTTCAATGATAGATGAAGATTCTACATATAACCCATATACCTACTTGCCAAGATGGGCATGCTTCTGTTTACGAAATGATGGCGATTTTCCCTGTATTTAAATGCGTACGTTTAACTCCCATCCTTACTCAGGAACAAGTGGACAACATGCATTTATTACAAGTTTGTAATTTTTTAGCACCTAATGAAGGCGTATGGAAGTTGGTCATGTTGAAAAGCTGTTGAAACTGATGTGATCATGGATTCAGAATTCAGGTAAACAAGAAGACACAGTCATCAATATCCCCCGTATAACCTTCAGTTCCAGTCTAAGTCAGACTTGTTGCCATGGAAACGAGAAAAATATTTTATTAAGAATACCCCAAGTACCAAAAGGCACTAATACACCAACAGATCTATGTGCCACGTTTGGTGAAGAAATGTTGAATGGTTTTAAAGGTCTGCTCCAGAAAAGATAAATGTGCACGTACGGACAGACGGGGTACAGTTTAATACACCCCCACCCACCCCCGTAGAACGCGTTGCTGGGGATAATTAGAATTCAGATTTACCAGAATGAAAAGGAAGACTATCGTTGAATGTATTCAGAACTGCTATTATTCCCTGGACCACGCAATATACTTCCCTTTGAACTGAGTTTCGAAACTCATTTATGTTTATTCAAAACCGTTTTAGAGCTGTTGTATCAACGGATCACAGCGACGGTTATTCATGTCATCATTAGAGAAATGAAACGCAACTATGTAACTATCATACGTTTAGCGGTATAAAGAGGCTGATACTGTTTAAAATTGCATCAACTGCATCTAAGTTTTTTAGATGATCCAAAGAGGTTGAAAAAGATTAGCATATAAATGCCCAATGGGTGGCATACGTTACTTGCATGAACTCCTCTGTTAATATATATCTATACCTCATTTCTGGCGTATGTTGGTCTCTATAATGCCGTAGATTGTATTGGTAAATATCACGTTACCCACCACATGGGAGAGGTTATTAATGAAACACCGAGTCATTAAAGGTACAAAGGTTCCATCATCACCGCTGTGAAGGCTTCGTTCTAGTTATGGTATAATGTGCCCTATAATGAGTTTAATCAACTACTGTTCAGGTATGATAGTCGCTGTTGAAATCTCTCTGGTTAGTGATTCGGCTACATCGCTGTGTATAGTTGTATCTATCACTAATATTTTAGTTCGTTAAGTGAATCAAAGGAAAGAAAGACCTTTCAATGCAGTTTTAAAAACAAAAATTAGTTAATCATGGCTCAAACAATACTTTCTACCTTAGCATTTATGACCCAATTAAAATTTTATCCAAGCCAAGGGCTACGTTTTGAGAACCAACGGTCAAACTCCCAAAAGTCCCAAAACATTTTAAGTCAAATTTAATCTTCCATTTTTTGTAGCTGTAGTATTTCTGTCATTTTAATTTGTGGCTAATCTTGCATACACTCGCCAGCAGCTGAGGGGATGGTGTAAATCCAGCTAGGGTCTATGCAGGTAGCAAAAGTAATGTAAGTTCCCATGGCCTCTAGTATTGTGATCTACCTTCAGTTGTTGGCGATCTGTAGAGCCTGGTTTTATGGTATTGTATGAATAGTGATATTAGTTTTAACTTTCCAAGCTAGTTTTATTTATTATTGTGATACTCTAGTTCTTTTACTGTCCTTCGTTGACAGGTTGTTTACTATATATATAAACTCCTCTTTTCAAGACTGTTCTCGTCACGATATGGCTGCAAGATTGCCGATGTGACGTTAAATATTAACTCACTTTAACTCACTCACTTCAAAGTTCATAATTTATCTACTCACATGTCTCTCGACAATTGTGATTCAGGTTGTTGTACCTTACTTGTCATTGTTATGGTGTCTTATAACACCGTGGAATGGTTCTATATCTATTGTCTTCTTTTAATGATACATGTGCTATCCGTACTTCTGTTTGCAAACAAAATGAATTATCACGCTCCGATTATATCTGTTATTCTTGTCAGTGTTATTGTGTATTTTAGGGTTTAAATAATGCAGCCAGTCGTCAAATAAAGCAAATAATACGACAAACCCATGAATCCATACACTTGAGTATCTTTACATTTGGACTGCATTTGCAATACGCGTATGAGCGAAGTATAGATATAATTTACGTTCACGTGAAGCATGAGCGTTGTGTAAGCAGCAGTTGTATACGTTTCAATGATAGATGAAGATTCTACATATAACCCATATACCTACTTGCCAAGATGGGCATGCTTCTGTTTACGAAATGATGGCGATTTTCCCTGTATTTAAATGCGTACGTTTAACTCCCATCCTTACTCAGGAACAAGTGGACAACATGCATTTATTACAAGTTTGTAATTTTTTAGCACCTAATGAAGGCGTATGGAAGTTGGTCATGTTGAAAAGCTGTTGAAACTGATGTGATCATGGATTCAGAATTCAGGTAAACAAGAAGACACAGTCATCAATATCCCCCGTATAACCTTCAGTTCCAGTCTAAGTCAGACTTGTTGCCATGGAAACGAGAAAAATATTTTATTAAGAATACCCCAAGTACCAAAAGGCACTAATACACCAACAGATCTATGTGCCACGTTTGGTGAAGAAATGTTGAATGGTTTTAAAGGTCTGCTCCAGAAAAGATAAATGTGCACGTACGGACAGACGGGGTACAGTTTAATACACCCCCACCCACCCCCGTAGAACGCGTTGCTGGGGATAATTAGAATTCAGATTTACCAGAATGAAAAGGAAGACTATCGTTGAATGTATTCAGAAGTGCTATTATTCCCTGGACCACGCAATATACTTCCCTTTGAACTGAGTTTCGAAACTCATTTATGTTTATTCAAAACCGTTTTAGAGCTGTTGTATCAACGGATCACAGCGACGGTTATTCATGTCATCATTAGAGAAATGAAACGCAACTATGTAACTATCATACGTTTAGCGGTATAAAGAGGCTGATACTGTTTAAAATTGCATCAACTGCATCTAAGTTTTTTAGATGATCCAAAGAGGTTGAAAAAGATTAGCATATAAATGCCCAATGGGTGGCATACGTTACTTGCATGAACTCCTCTGTTAATATATATCTATACCTCATTTCTGGCGTATGTTGGTCTCTATAATGCCGTAGATTGTATTGGTAAATATCACGTTACCCACCACATGGGAGAGGTTATTAATGAAACACCGAGTCATTAAAGGTACAAAGGTTCCATCATCACCGCTGTGAAGGCTTCGTTCTAGTTATGGTATAATGTGCCCTATAATGAGTTTAATCAACTACTGTTCAGGTATGATAGTCGCTGTTGAAATCTCTCTGGTTAGTGATTCGGCTACATCGCTGTGTATAGTTGTATCTATCACTAATATTTTAGTTCGTTAAGTGAATCAAAGGAAAGAAAGACCTTTCAATGCAGTTTTAAAAACAAAAATTAGTTAATCATGGCTCAAACAATACTTTCTACCTTAGCATTTATGACCCAATTAAAATTTTATCCAAGCCAAGGGCTACGTTTTGAGAACCAACGGTCAAACTCCCAAAAGTCCCAAAACATTTTAAGTCAAATTTAATCTTCCATTTTTTGTAGCTGTAGTATTTCTGTCATTTTAATTTGTGGCTAATCTTGCATACACTCGCCAGCAGCTGAGGGGATGGTGTAAATCCAGCTAGGGTCTATGCAGGTAGCAAAAGTAATGTAAGTTCCCATGGCCTCTAGTATTGTGATCTACCTTCAGTTGTTGGCGATCTGTAGAGCCTGGTTTTATGGTATTGTATGAATAGTGATATTAGTTTTAACTTTCCAAGCTAGTTTTATTTATTATTGTGATACTCTAGTTCTTTTACTGTCCTTCGTTGACAGGTTGTTTACTATATATATAAACTCCTCTTTTCAAGACTGTTCTCGTCACGATATGGCTGCAAGATTGCCGATGTGACGTTAAATATTAACTCACTTTAACTCACTCACTTCAAAGTTCATAATTTATCTACTCACATGTCTCTCGACAATTGTGATTCAGGTTGTTGTACCTTACTTGTCATTGTTATGGTGTCTTATAACACCGTGGAATGGTTCTATATCTATTGTCTTCTTTTAATGATACATGTGCTATCCGTACTTCTGTTTGCAAACAAAATGAATTATCACGCTCCGATTATATCTGTTATTCTTGTCAGTGTTATTGTGTATTTTAGGGTTTAAATAATGCAGCCAGTCGTCAAATAAAGCAAATAATACGACAAACCCATGAATCCATACACTTGAGTATCTTTACATTTGGACTGCATTTGCAATACGCGTATGAGCGAAGTATAGATATAATTTACGTTCACGTGAAGCATGAGCGTTGTGTAAGCAGCAGTTGTATACGTTTCAATGATAGATGAAGATTCTACATATAACCCATATACCTACTTGCCAAGATGGGCATGCTTCTGTTTACGAAATGATGGCGATTTTCCCTGTATTTAAATGCGTACGTTTAACTCCCATCCTTACTCAGGAACAAGTGGACAACATGCATTTATTACAAGTTTGTAATTTTTTAGCACCTAATGAAGGCGTATGGAAGTTGGTCATGTTGAAAAGCTGTTGAAACTGATGTGATCATGGATTCAGAATTCAGGTAAACAAGAAGACACAGTCATCAATATCCCCCGTATAACCTTCAGTTCCAGTCTAAGTCAGACTTGTTGCCATGGAAACGAGAAAAATATTTTATTAAGAATACCCCAAGTACCAAAAGGCACTAATACACCAACAGATCTATGTGCCACGTTTGGTGAAGAAATGTTGAATGGTTTTAAAGGTCTGCTCCAGAAAAGATAAATGTGCACGTACGGACAGACGGGGTACAGTTTAATACACCCCCACCCACCCCCGTAGAACGCGTTGCTGGGGATAATTAGAATTCAGATTTACCAGAATGAAAAGGAAGACTATCGTTGAATGTATTCAGAACTGCTATTATTCCCTGGACCACGCAATATACTTCCCTTTGAACTGAGTTTCGAAACTCATTTATGTTTATTCAAAACCGTTTTAGAGCTGTTGTATCAACGGATCACAGCGACGGTTATTCATGTCATCATTAGAGAAATGAAACGCAACTATGTAACTATCATACGTTTAGCGGTATAAAGAGGCTGATACTGTTTAAAATTGCATCAACTGCATCTAAGTTTTTTAGATGATCCAAAGAGGTTGAAAAAGATTAGCATATAAATGCCCAATGGGTGGCATACGTTACTTGCATGAACTCCTCTGTTAATATATATCTATACCTCATTTCTGGCGTATGTTGGTCTCTATAATGCCGTAGATTGTATTGGTAAATATCACGTTACCCACCACATGGGAGAGGTTATTAATGAAACACCGAGTCATTAAAGGTACAAAGGTTCCATCATCACCGCTGTGAAGGCTTCGTTCTAGTTATGGTATAATGTGCCCTATAATGAGTTTAATCAACTACTGTTCAGGTATGATAGTCGCTGTTGAAATCTCTCTGGTTAGTGATTCGGCTACATCGCTGTGTATAGTTGTATCTATCACTAATATTTTAGTTCGTTAAGTGAATCAAAGGAAAGAAAGACCTTTCAATGCAGTTTTAAAAACAAAAATTAGTTAATCATGGCTCAAACAATACTTTCTACCTTAGCATTTATGACCCAGTTAAAATGTTATCCAAGCCAAGGGCTACGTTTTGAGAAGCCACGGTCAAACGTCAGTCCTGACTGTATCAAGGAAATGTTTCCCATATATGTCTTATCCTCACTTAGAACTCCAACTTATAAGTCTCTTAAAGACGTTATTAATTCAGATATAGTTTTATAACAATCTAGCACACAGGACCCTACGAAGGAACGAGACTTTTCACAGCTGTACAAATACCTGGCAAAGAGAGTCAGTGCAGTTGGCTGTTAGTGGACGTTTTATTTTCGGCATGGTGATTGATGAAACTGTCGTCTAGATTCCATGTCTTTTTTTTACTGGAAAACAAGACGACCTAGTTTGACATCTTTGACAGGATGGTACAATTAGTGTTTCCTGTTTCCTTCTTGTCAGACTGAGTAGGTGCAACATCGCTGGCTGGTTTCAGTTGACTGTATATCAAAACATCATCCCCTTTAACTGAGAAATGTATGTTTGAGTAGGTGGCTGTGACATCCGTGTGATGTCCTAAAATAACGTTAGAACTATTCAGTAAGAGCTTCAGTGAACAATGAAAGATAGAACTAACTGCTCTGATAAATGGAAACATTTTGTATTGTAATTTAATTTGATAATACAATTTTGATAAAACTGATTAAAGTATTTCGAATTATCTGTCAAATATTCATTTCCTTTATGGTTGTTTTTCTCAAACAATACATCCAAGTAAAACTGTATTGTGTTAAGACGCAGTAAAAGGACACTCGATATCCGAGTCACACTTTTTGAACTATAATTATGTTAGAGGTAACTATTCAGTTAAGAGCTTCAATGATCAATGCGAAATAGAACTGTTTTTTCTAGTGAAAGTTATGGTAAATGAAATAGAATTTATTTGATAATGAACCGTGTAAAAGGCTTTTAAAAGGGAAACTCGATAGCGCAGGTAATTGATATTGAATAACTTTGTGTTTCAAGTCTTTTGGTCAAACTGGAAAATATATTTTCTAAGGAAAAACAGTATTTGTGCTTCATGACTGTGTAAATGATATTGCGGTGTGTAAATCTGCTGTAAATTTGTAAATGTTTAGGATTTTATTAATTCTAAACATTAAATTTTACTTAATGTTCAGTCTTCACATAGGGTCCACCGACGACTGATTCTTTAACTACTTCTATTTAAGGTGTATCTACAACATTTCTCATCACTATATGGCTGCAATATTGCCGATGTGACGTTAAATGTTAACTCACTCACTCACTCTTCACATAAGACCATGATCAACAAAACCCATACCTTATAACAAGAGTCAGCGAAGGGGTAGTGAGAAGACCCAATTAACAATGTCACATCCAGGGTGATCTCCATTTGCCTGGATAAGGACGAGGCAGTGGGGGCGCAATGCAAACACACCAGATTGCATCAGCTGTGGGGGTGTTGTTCCAATTGTCAACTAAAGATTGTCTCAACAAACTTGCTTCCGGCTTCATTTCAGTGCGCATCGGCGTACTGCCAGTATTGTAATGACCCGTTGTCTGGAAGAGGTTTGTCAAAACATTAGAGCACGTGGGAGGACATAACCTAGCTTCTACATAACGTTACGTTGTTGCATTTGGGCAAGGGATTTAACATGCTGTCAAACGATGTAGTTCTGATAGCAGACAAAATGCGAGGTGTCATGTCCCATGTGAAGCCACGCTGAAACGTAGTTCTGAGCTGTCCAGATGAGACGTTCAATAGACGAACCATTGATATTCCGTACACCAAGATGGATATGACTGGCGGCGATGTGGAAAGAAAACGTGGGCGTCTTGGTGGACGTCAGAGGATGTCATGCTCCATCAACCGGCCGGGTACGCTTCAGTTACTGCCCGATATTTATCTGCCGTTCAATAACACACACGTACACATAATGAATCATCATTTGAAACTGAGGGAAAGGTTCGTACATCAAAAATTTCCCCACGTATCTGCATGGATAGCATTACAGAGGCATTGTTTGATTTATATAATCAAACTGCATTGTAAGAAGTGACTCGTTCCCATATTTTATATTTGATATTTCATATTCCTATATTTCAAGCGGGAACGGGGTTTAACACTTGTGTAGCGGAAAAGAATATCTGCCAAATTATTAATCCCGCCTATTATTAACTCATAATCTGAGTTATATAAACTGTTCCTATTTTGTACAAAGCATACATGCATTAAACCTCAGCAATTAATGCAAGATGAAAGGTCAGGATCCGGCAGAAAACAGATTTCCTGTCTCTAATCATATGGCACTGTCAATATCATACTAAATATATACATTTCAGGAACTGATGTAGGTATTTATCATCTCGTATATTGATCCACAATATGTCATGACGAGCATCAAAACGGTCAAAACTATCAAAAGCACAACCATAGGGACATACTATCATAAAGAGTTGTCTCTTCTATGTGCCAAAACTTGTTAAAATATTCTCCTTTGACGTAGATGGTGTTTGTGTAAGTAGTTTTTACTTCCTTATTTACATATTTTACACGTAGTATTCATTTAAACGTGGTTATATTTTACATTTTTAGTCTCTCGTAATTCCTATGCAATGACCTGTACATATTTTATTGTGTTTTATCACTTGCTGTTTGTATTATATTTTATAGGTACGCGGTAAGACTCTAATAAATTGCTTGTCTGTCTGTCTACAATGTAGCTAGCTGGTACTGATAGCATGCTGGCTCATTCTACCATGAAAGCTATCACAGCTCTTTTCTCGTCA
This sequence comes from Haliotis asinina, assembly GCF_037392515.1. Lineage (NCBI taxonomy): Eukaryota > Metazoa > Mollusca > Gastropoda > Lepetellida > Haliotidae > Haliotis > Haliotis asinina. Next base: position 25,764,116 of record NC_090282.1, on the reverse strand, counting down.
AAACGGATGGTTTTGTGGTTGCTTTGTTGCTTTTACAATAATTTGGTGTCTTTCCTGTTCGCTTCTCTTTCTCAAAATTAAACTTCCGAAATTCGCTTAACACCACTTAACTGCCCCGAAATATATAGTAATAATAATATAGTAATACATGTCTTGCATGTTAAACATTATGTAGCAGTCGATTGGTGTTTCTAATAAAATTAATATTTGCGTCAGCTCTTGAAGGCATCATGACAAACAAATACGTTTCTTTGTTAACTAACTTAGCTGTGATCAACATGCTTCAAAGGTTCTTACTAAATGTCCTTCTTAGGCCTAAATGCCGTCATGTATTTACTAAAGCAGGTATTTAAACGAAAAACTTGTTGAATAGTGAGAGGCATCACCTCATTTGATGCTAACATTGTTTATTTACGTGATGCATGAATTGCAGCAATGCTCAACACACATGAAAGGTTAAGTCACAAAGGTTAAATAGAATGTTTGAGCCCTCAAGGATAGGCTGAAACATTTTATTTATCTGACAAACGTACGTTTGGTATTTTATCTCCAAGTAGATTGCAAGTCATTGCAATTCGAAATGGAAACGTCGAGTGAATGATAATTTTGTTCATATTTTCAGTATTGCGATTTATCAATAGGTCTATAAATACTGATGTCCTATTGCAATAGAATACCGTCACAATATAGCCTGATATATGACACAAGGACAACCATGTTTTTTTCGGAATTGATGAAGCAACTTCACCCGGTAAATAATGTTGTCACCAGGGCCAATCAATTCTTCAATTCTTCATCATTATACAATGCTCTTAATTACAATGTTATCCATTGTACAGGGAACTTATAAAGCCTACATCAGTACAACAGTTTATTCAAGTGGCAAAATCATGACAATAAGAATTTGAACATGTAACATGTTCAAGTCAAGCAAAAACATTACGTCTACTTACTAAATCGTGTCGTTTGGGTTTCAGTTGTGGAGTGTTGGCTAAGGGAAATGTGCAAAGAGATATCAGTCTCCAGATAAGAATCGTTTACGGGTAAACTGAAAAAGGCAGCGTTAACGTATTTGGACATTCAACATCGTATGTTATCAACCCTCATGATGGCCGTCCCAAAAAGGACATAACCCCTTGAAATAAACTCGTATGTTTTTCATTTTTCCATTTACTCTCGAGGAGCTAATATGTTTTACTACAAAAGAATTTTAGTGAACAGTGCAGTACAAATTACAAGCCACGTAATCTCATGTTCCTAATTTGGAAGCCCCTTGAAGTTTTAATATCACGAGCATGTGCTTGTGGTACCTGCTGGAACTCGGACATATTGAGTCAGCGACTCGTAAAAGCTTATTTTTCATAAGAAGAACACAGCTACGCCTTTGGGAAGAAAAGGGTGTTCCCAATTGCAGGCAGGTCATGGCAGGCATGTTAGCAGGGCTCTAGTACAAGCAACAGCTGGCTTCGCAGATAAACTTAATAGCTCCACTTCAGGCATGCATATGTAACTGTTAATTTGTAGGAAGAAAGTAAGTGTGGTGATTTGTAGGAACATATTTATTACTTCTTTGCTTCAGTCAGTTATGATCCAGGTTAGATTCTGCCTTCAGCAACCAACGTTTGTCGTATGTAATGTGGGTGATAAGTAGGAACATATTCGTGACTTCATCGCTCCACCCCTTCAAGATCCAGGTTAGAATCTGTCTTCAGCAACTCATGCTTGTCGTGAGAGGCGACTTAATGTGATCGGGTGGTCAGACTCACGGACCTGGTTGACACATGGCATAGTACCCCAGTTGTGTAGACCGATGCCCATGCTGTCAATCACTACGTTGACTTATCCGGACCCGTTTACGTAAGATCACTTCCATCTATCGCATATAGTGTTCAATCTCATCTGTCATATACACTACACGATTGTAGTTAGACTGTTAGTGGGAAAGTCCTGAACATCACCTGTATTATTGACTAATTACATCCCAGGGACGTCTACCGCAATCTTCTACTCTAACATCCTACACCGGTCTGTCAGCATGGACTATCAGTTTGAATGTCAAGTATGATAAAGTATGGGATCTAATCTCCATCTAATGACCAGTTATAGGTAATAAAGCCTTTCGTTCTCTAACTGCATCGTCAGACGGAAATAGAGGATGTTATATGAGTGGCCATGTCATACTACGTTTACAACATGAGTGCGGAAATGTTGGTATGTCCCGAACGAGACTTACAAAACCCCAAATAAAAAAACAAGAGTCTTCTTAAAAATGCTGACGACCTCAGATTGTGTAAACAAATTGATTAGTGGTCACGTTTTGTTGTCATTGACACCAAAGATAGCACACCACTGAAATTAAACCCTTTCGCTTTGTTTAAGGGTATCCAATTCATTACCGGCTATGCAAAGAACATTAAAAGATTACGTTCTGGTGCGCTTTTGATTCAGAGTGGCAAGCGACAACAGACCACCAACAAGGACACTTTTGTTGGCATTCCAGTTACTGTCACGGCCCACAAGACACTCAACATAAGGCAATCGTGCAAGACTGCGATCGATAGCTGGCTGCCTTCCGAAAAGAAGGATCAAGGTGTACCCTATGTTACAATTTTCTCAACACGTAAAAATGATACAACCATTAAAACCAAGATTAATTATTCACAATTCTTCTACTGGAGTATATCATCCGGCTACCCTTGGTTCTGCAAGTTGGAGACCCACTTGTTCTTAGTATTGTCCTTGTGATACTCCGTGGTGGGTGGGGAGCTCGGATGATGAACCATATGACACCAATCATGGCTTATGACATCTTGATTGATATTGACCACAGACCGTTTCTATCGATTGAGTATTGGCCACGTTTCCTTGTTATTGAGACTCCTGACAAGACACCATTAAAGCTGAACCCTTTCGCAGTATCTAAGTGTATTCAAGGTATAATTGCTGGGGATGTAAAGAATATTAGACGTTTGCGCAGCTAGTTGAATGCGACAAAAAAACAATGAGCACCTAATCTGATGAGTATTGAATCCTTTGTGGGCATTCCGGTCACGGTCTCTGCTCACAAGACCTTGAACACAGGTAAAGGTATCATCAGAGACCGTGATCGGTTGTTTGCTGACATGTCCGAACTTGACATAGCATCAGAAATGAAAGATCAAAGTGTGCTGTATGTAAAGCGTCTTTGACGTTTGCCAAAACTGAAAAAGGCTAACTGGGCTTCATATGAAACACTGTGTGCTGAAACACTTAAACCTGAACGCTTTATTGACGTTCCTGATGCTGTTATATGCTTTTCCGATGAATTGAATTCCATAGCTGATGAGTGTATACCAAAGTCCTCTGCAGTTCCACATATTCGAAAACCATGGTTCAACGATTACTGCAAACACGCTAGGAAGGCAAGGGAAAAAGCAGAACATTATTTCCTTCGCCATCCTACGGTGCATAATTTAAATAAATTTAAAATTTTAAGTGCTAAAGCTCGGCGTACGTTTAAACAGAACAAACGCCTATCTTGGCAAAATTATGTATCCAAAATAAATTCTCGGACACATATGCCCAAGGTATGGAACATGGTCCAGAAAATTCAGCTAACTAGTGTCCCTCATCTTAAACATGGAGATCAATTACTTACAGATAAAGCAGATATTGCAAATTAACTGGGTGAAACCCTCGCTAAACACTCTTCCTCTTCTAATTATGCACCTAAATTCCAGCACTATATATCAAAAACAAGAAAAGAAAACTATTAATTTCAATTCAGATAATGAGGAAGATTATAATGAAACATTTTCTATTCATGAACTCCATACTGCTCTTGATCAAACTCATGGCACTGCTACAGGAGCTGATAACATACATTATCAACTCCTGAAGCACTTACCAGAATCCTGTTTAGAGACGCTCTTATATATAGTTGATGATATTTGGACTTGCGGGAAATTTTCTTCTTCATGGCGTGACGTTATAGTTGTACCAATACCTAAACCTGGACATGATCATACGGATCCATCCAATTATCGTCCGATTTCATTAACTAGCTGTGTTTGCAAGACCATGGAACGCATAGTAAATAATCGACTTGTTTGTTACTTGTGAAACAAATAACCTCATAACAGATATACAGTAAGGTTTCCGTAAAAACAGAAGCACTAGTGCGACTAGAATCATTTGTTAAACACAACATGTTGCGCCTATCTTTTTTGATCTCGAAAAAGCATATGACATAACCTGGAAATATGGCATTTTGTGAGATTTACATGACTTGCGAGGTCGTTTGCCTGAATTCATAGCCGACTTTTTATATAACAGACAATTTTAAGTCCGCGTGGGTTCATTACTATCAGGATCAGGGTGTACCACAAGACAATATTTTGTCTGTCACACATTTTTAGTATAAAGATAAACAGTTTATCAACGGTTTTAAACGATTCAATTGATGGATCGTTATTTGTGGATGATTTTAATATTTCTTGTCGTGGTAAAAATATGCATATCATTGAACGGCAATCGCAGTTGTGTTTAAACAAGATTAATATATGGTGTCTTGAAAACGGCTTTAAATTTTCTGAATCAAAAACTAACTGCATACATTTTTGTCGTAAATACAAACCACATAAAGACCCTGAACTATCTCTAGATGGCACGCCAATTAATGTTGTGAAGGAAGTTCTTGGGTCTGATCTTTGATTCACACTGAACGTTTTACCTCATGTTAAATCCCTTAAAACTAAGTGCCTGTAAGCACTTGACTTGTTGAAAGTGGTTTCAAATTCTAAATGGGGAGGTGATCAAGCTACCCTTCTCCATCTATATCGATCACTCGTGCGTTCTAAACTTGATTACGGCTCCATCGTCTATGGTGGAGCCTGCAAGAGTAAGTTGAAATTATTAGATTCTGCTCATCATCAAGGTCTAAGACTTTGTCTTGGCTCCTTTCGCACTTCACCTGTTGACAGCCTGTATGTCGAAGCTGATGAACCATCTCTTGAGCAGCGACGTATAAAATTATCGTTACAGTATGTAACAAAACTATATTCCAATGAGTCCAAACGTGCATATAGCTGTGTTTTCAATCCTCTGTATGATGATTATACAATAAGAAATCTTCTCTTGTTCCGCCTCTTGGTTTAAGAATAAAACCACTTATTTCTGCTGCCAGCATTGAGTTAGATAATATAGCCCCTTCCCGTCTTCTTTCTCCTTCTCCTTGGCAATTGGTTAGGCCCAAAGTGGACCTAACACTGACCGCATTTAAAAAATCAGAAACTAATTAATTACAATATAAACAAGACTATAGTCAATTAAAACATAAATACAGCGATTATAAATCCTTATTTACAGATGGGTCCAAGGACGCTGGCGCAGTGGCTTGTGCTACTGTCATTGGATCCAGAACAATATCTTCTAGATTACCGGATAACAGCTCTATTTTCACAGCTTAAGCTAATGCCTTATTAACGGCTCTTAAATATATTCAAAGACACCCTAAGCATAAACAGTATGTGATCTATTCCAACTCTCTTTCTTGTCTTCAGGCTATTAAAATATTTCTTGTAAACATCCACTTTTAATTGAAGTTATTGAATTGTATAATAATCTTGCTAATGGCCAATACGACATCGTCTTCTGTTGTTACCCAGCCACGTAGGCTTTTCTGGTAACACAATGGCAGATCTTGCTGCCAAGGCAGCACTCAACAAATCTGTGACACCACTTCTTATCCCATACACTGATTACAAAGCTAGCATTACAACCTTCATCCGTGATCTGATGCAAAAGAAGTGGGACACCCAAGTAGGTATAAATAAATTACATGAAATAAAGCCGTATATTGGTTTCACCTACTTGGGCTGTCAGTCAAGATATGTAGAAGTCATCATGCGGTGATGTCGTATTGGCCATACAAGATATACTCATGAATATTTATTGAAAGGTGAGGAGCCTCCGTTCTGCATCCCTTGTGAAATAATCACGGTCAAGCATGTCTTCCTTGACAGTATCGAATATTCCATCACAAGGGATAAGTAATTCGAATCAAGAACTATGAAGGAACTTTTTGGTAACGTAAGTTCTCATTTAATTATTGCTTTTTTTTTTTGAAAGAATTAGATTTGTTGAGTGACTTGCAAATAAATAAGTATTTTATGATTGGAAGTTAAATTAGTAACTGAGATTAGTGGCTGTATCCCGGAGGGGGGGTTGAAGTACCGTAAAATTATTGTCCTCCTGAGAGGGTACTTAAGTCCTAAAACATTTTAAGTCAAATTTAATCTTCCTTCTTTTTAGCCGTAGTATTTCTGTCATTTTAATTTTGTATCTTGCACACAGTCGCCAGCAGCTGAGAGGATGGTGTAAATCCAGCTAGGGACCATGTAAGTAGCAGAAGTACTGTAAATCCCCATGGCCTCTAATAGCCTGTGTTTATATTGTACTGCCCGAATAGTGATATTAGTTTTAACTTTCAACGCTAGTTTTAATTCAGACTGTGATATTCTTGTTGTTTTACAATATACATATATTCCTTTTCATTGTTAAATGTTCTCGTCACGATATGGCTGAAATATTGCCGATGTGACGTTAAATATTAACTCACCCACTCACCTAATGCTCCAAAATCACTCAAGGCAGGTTATTGTAACCTCAATTTTGAGACACATTCCAAACCTTCTAAGGTGCTAAATGTCTAACGTTCTGCCATGGGTAAATATTTGCTCATTGTCTGTTGCGTGTGCTCCCTGTAAAAGACACAGGAGATTGTAACAGTAATGTTCAAAAGTGCACCAGCTGCTCAGGGATTCATCCATCTTACTCTAGGGAATGTCCTGTTTTGAAACAGCAAATGACAATGAGTAAAATAAAATCAATGCAAGACATTATTTTTCTCAGATACCAAGAAGGAAAGTTATGCTTCCATTGCAAGAACAACTGAGGCAACATCAAGAGTAACTAAAGTATCTGCAAGTTGTCAGACAAACTTAACTTGGGTAGAAAGAGATTCTATCCTAAACTGTTTTCCCGCCATTACATCTACTCAAACAGGAGAATCACTGCTTGGTACATCTGGAATACAATAAAACAAATCCCCGATCATGAACTCAGTTTGTCTTATTTTCAGTAAACAAAGTATCAACAAGGCCTCGTTAAACCAACAAAAAGTACTAAAAGAAAGTAGTGGCTGAGTCCCAAATGGGTCAGAAAATAAAATTCAATTGTTTAATAAATATGTATCACTGTTCCGTTACAAAGTAACAGTTGTATTGTTAGTTGTATGCAGGTATAATCTCCTCGGGTAGAGTTAGCGGTAAGTTCGATGTAGAAGCCCAATCGCGACCCACCGGGTTTTCACCCAACTCATACTTTTTAAATCTAACTAACAGCTGCAGGCTACAATAATGTAAGTACTCAAGGCATTGTTCATAAACTCATTATGAAGTTTAATCACATAACACGTATGTGCGAATTTTGTTGCTTCTCTATAAGTAATATTTCCTGTCACGGCCAGATTCTATTCTTAGATTACAATGATGGTATGTGTTAGGTATGAGTCAACTACTGACATATGTCTGCCTGTTGTTTACTTGCAGCCATTTACCATGTACAGTCAGCCCTCCAGTAATAAATGAAGCATGGATGCATTAATAATGCTGAAGTTATTTTTCATCGGGAGGGCTCGGGGTAAACTAGACCGCCAGATCCCCCGTTTCGGGGGTGAGACGGAATAGTAAATGGACTCATAGGAGCCGGAAACTTCTGCATCGTACTACAGTCACCGAACATCGTTCAACGTCCCAAGGACACGGACACTGGTCAGATGTACAGAACAGCCATCTTAGCACGAAGCTGCCAAGTGTGTTTACATAATTCACTCAGCTTTGTTTTCCAGTCAAATGGAGACATTGTAAGTCGTCGATTCCATGTGCATTAAACTTTTTACAAGACTCTGATTGTGATTTGAAAACATATGTCATGTCATGTGGGTCAAGAAAAGATGTGGAAATGTGCTATCACTGATATCTTATGACACACCAGCCTGTGAAACATTGTCATGTTGAAATGAAACTTTATTGCATTTGATTTGCGCCTTGGCATATGGCATACTGCTGCATACAAGTACAGGAACTTAATATTTTCACATTTATTGCGTACTTTGTTGCTTGGTATTGTTTTGTGGGATGAACTTGTCACTTTAATCAACTTCACATGAGTGCAGATGAAGGAGGGCCAGTAGAGCACACCCAGCCTGAGGCTGAGCAAAATGGGGAACCTGATCGGTTTAGAACTCTGACAGAAAAGGGCCAAGCTCTGTATGATTCTATAACGTTTGACTATCACACAAAGTTAGTTGCTGCATGGAAATATGTTGAGATCAACTTTGCATACAGTGATGAATGCCCAGATAACTTAATTTCACTACATGAAGGTGAGGAACGATTATTGAATAGTTTTGTGAAGTATAGTGAGCTTTCTGAAGACTATGTTGGTTTTCTCACCCGTGCTTGTACTGTCAGCAGTCAGACAGATCTACACACATATCCCTTACAAAGAAATACAAGCATGATTTCAGTGATGCATCTGCCACGTTTGACCTTCGAATCCAACATGCCATAGAAAATGCCAGCCATAATTCTACAAAGAAAACATTGAAGTCAAGTGTTAAGAAATTCCTCTCGTTGCAGTCAACTTAGTTCAACACTAGCAAGGAACTTGGCCAAGGTAAAGATGGCAAATCCTGACACTGATCACTGTAGCACCAAGGTCTCAGCACCAAGGTATTACTGACCCTACACCTCAACCATTGCATGCAAATGCACAATCATTTACCCCGGCTTCTGAGTTCTCTAGATGTTTGCTGAAGAAAGACTTACTTCTCTCACGCCTCAGAAATTACACTGAAAGTTTTGGTATCTGGTAGGCAGGATATATCAGAGTTATGGAGGAACTGCAGGTCTCTCCAAGGGAAGAACTTGACTTGTTGGCTAAATCGCTGGGGCCTGAGTCCGCTCGACATGCCCTCAGCTTGAGAGCTGCTAATGTTGATAGTCCCCAGAGAGGACTTCACGGTGTTTGGAAAAGACTGGGCGAGCGGAATGGCTCTCCTGAAGTTGTTGAGTGAGTGAGTGAGTTCAGTTTTACGCCGCGCTCAACAATATTCCAGCTATATGGCGGCGGTCTGTAAATAATCGAAGCTGGACCAGACAAACTAGTGATCAACATCATGAGCATCAATCTGCACAATTGGGAATCGATGACACGTGCCAACCAAATCAGCAAGTCTGACCACCCGATCCCGTTAGTCGCCTCTTACGACAAGCATAGTCGCCTTTTATGGCAAGCATGAGTTGCTGAAGGCCTATTCTACCCCGGGACCTTCACGGGTTCTGAAGATGTTGAATCTGCACTGAAGACTAGATTGGTTAACCTTCCTAACCTGACCAATAAGGACAGTACACAACTTTATGAATTGTCTGATCTAGTCTCAGAAAATGAAGCTGTCAAACAAAATGACAAATACAGGTCTCTCCTATCATATTTTGTCACCACCCACCCCGCCTCTGAAGTAATACCCATAGTCAACACGCTACCCTATAGCTTACAAGACAATACAGCTTTCTGGTACAAGGAGTACCACGACGTATCATTCCCAACATTCTCTGTGTTTGGTGATTACCTGAGTGAAGCCAGCAAGATCAAGAATGATCCAAGTTTCACTTATGACTCTGGTAGTAGTGTCACGAATGGAGCATTTAAGGAGAGGACCTTCGGAACACAGAAGCGTGCAAGGTCCTCAGTATATGCCCACAAAACTGCAGTCTTACAACAGCAAAATTCAAATGTCAGAGAATCAAGTCCCCGATGCCCATTGCATCACACTAGACGTACACCCAACCAGTGCAAGGGATTCAGAATCAAATCTTACGATGAAAGGAAAGAGTTTTTGAGGACTCATCGTTTTTGTTTTAGATGTTGTTCTTCCTCCAGTCATATGGCGAAACTGTGCAAGGAACATGTGAAATGCTCAGAATCTGACCGCACAAAACATGCAACTGCACTGCATGTAGACCAAGACCAAACTAACCCTTCTACGGCTAGGAAGATACCCAGTAGAGACGGCAGCGGGGAGAAAATCTCTAACTGGAACAAGAGTGAGAAGCACGACCCAGTTACAAGCAAATGTGCACAGATTTGTCGTGAAACATTTGCAGGCAAATCATGTGCCAAGTCTTTACTTAAAGTATATCCAAAGGAACAGCCTGAACGAGCTGTTCGGATGTATGCCATGCTGGACGATCAGAGCAATGTCACCCTTGCACGTAAGGGTGCATTCTTGACCTGTTTGACTCTAAAGGAAATAATGTCCCTTATAGAACTCCCTACTCTCATAGAATGCAACCATATTCCTAACCAGAGAGAGGAAATACCTACCCCTACCTTATCCCCATCTTGAAGACATAGCATGATTAATTCCTCCTTTGGATGATTCCGCCCACATCAAGCTCTTGGCTGGGAGAGATATTGTGAAAGTGCACCATGTGTTCGGACCGAAAATGCCAGGATAGTCAGGATAGTGTTCGATGCATCAGCGAGATGCAAGGATATTTCACTCAATGATACGATCGATTCTGGTTCCAAGCTTCACAGTGAGCTTTTTCTTGTGTTGTTGAGGTTCCGCAGGTATCCAGTTGCAGTTATCTGCGATATAGCAGAGATGTTTTGACAGATCGAACTTGCTCCATGCGAAAGGCCGTTTCATAGGTTCTTTTGGAGGTCTATGAATACAAACATTACTCCAGAAATATATCAGTGTATTTGGCAACACTTCCTCTCCTTTCTCAGCCCACTTTGTATCACAACAACATGTTAAACTGCATCAGGCAAATCTTCCTCGACCCGCCGAGACTGTCATAGGAGTCCACATATATGGACGACAGTATGGACTCGGTTGAAAATGAGGATGAGGGCTTTGAGCTGTACAAACAGTTGAATGAACTGTGGTCAGGTGCTGCTATGGTTGTCAAACTCTTTGAGAATTCATGATAACATTCCTATGGAAGACAGGATTGCAGAGATTGATCTCAGCAAAGGACATTTACCATCAGTCAAAACACTTGGATTGATGTGGGTTGCTGAGAGTAACATATTCACCTTCAATACAGGAATCAGTCCAGAAGATGCAAAAACAAGGGGATTTTCTGAGTCATGTTTCCAGACTTTTCGATCCTCTTGGTCTAATAAGCCCTTTTATTATACATGAGGATGAGGGCTTTGAGCTGTACAAACAGTTGAATGAACTGTGGTCAGGTGCTGCTATGGCTGTCAAACTCTTTGAGAATTCATGATAACATTCCTATGGAAGACAGGATTGCAGAGATTGATCTCAGCAAAGGACATTTACCATCAGTCAAAACACTTGGATTGATGTGGGTTGCTGAGAGTAACATATTCACCTTCAATACAGGAATCAGTCCAGAAGATGCAAAAACAAGGGGATTTTCTGAGTCATGTTTCCAGACTTTTCGATCCTCTTGGTCTAATAAGCCCTTTTATTATACATGCTCCTTCAGGAAATATGGTTGACTGGGCAGGATTGGGACGAACGTCTCCCACAGCATCTGCAAAACAAAATAGGACAATGGTTTGAACAGTGGACAGAAATACAAACTCTTGAAATACCAAGATATCTCCGTCTAATGACTTGTGGAGAAACAATGCATCTTTATTGCTTTGTGGATGCTTCCCAGGATGTGTATGCTGTGCTGTGTATGTTGTTTCTACTTACCGGGACACCAAAGCTTCCAGTAGGCTCTTATCTGCAAAAAGTCGAGTGGCTCCATTGAAATCCATAAGCATACCAAGCCTTGAATTGATGGCTGCAATTGTTGGTGTCAGACTGGTTTCAGAAATCAGCAGTGTTCTTAAAGTAGATATCAAAACAGTAACATTTTGGTCAAATAGCGTGAATGTTCTGTGCTGGCTCAGAAACAACAGCAGAATATTCAAACCTTTTGTTGGAGAGATTCATTGCGCCATAAATCTCTCACAATGGAGGTACGTTCCCTCCATTGACAATCCTGCAGATATCTTAACAAGAGGAGTCTCACCTTCACAGTTAAAAAGTAATCAGTTGTGGTGGTCAGGGCAACCCTTTCTCATCGAAGATGAAACTGAATGGCGAACAGACAAAAACATGGTATGTGATCTTGATGACAGGGAAAGAAAACACAGGCAGTTACTATGGTTGCAGTTGTGGATCCTGATCCAAACTGGAGGCTTGAACCTACAAGATATTCCAACTGGAAAAGACTTACCCGTGTGAATGCGTGGGTGTTCAGGTTCATAACAAACTGTTGTGCGCCAGTAGATAGTAGGGTCTCAGGGGAATTATCTGTGGAAGAGCTAGAAGAACTGAAACAGAATCATTGTTCAAACCCAGCGTGAGGAGGTTTCAAAAGAATATTCGTCACTGACATCCAAGAAACCTATACCAGGTTCTTCAAAGATCGCACCACTTCACCCACAGTTAGATGAACAAGGAGTGATGAGGTTAAGCAGAATATTTGCCTTATGCGACACGATTTCCGATAATTCTTCCTCGGAGAAGTCGAGTAACAAAACTCATTGTGAAATCATATCACGAGGGTGGCCATCATGTGTCAGGGACAAATCAGACTTTAGAAGCATCGTCGTCAAAGTATTGGCTAATCTCTGCCAGAGAGGTTATACGAGAATGAGAAAGGGAGTGCTCCCACTGTCGTATAATGAAAGCAAAGCCAATTCAACAAGTTATGGAGACTTTGCCCAAGTTCAGGCTCCAAGTATCACTTCGTGCCTTCAGCAAAATAGCCGTTGATTTTACAGGTCCGTTCCTCACCATTCAAGGCAGAGGAAAAACACGTAACAAATGATATCTAAGTATTTTCACTTGCTTGTCGAACAGGAGCTATTCATCTTGAAATGGCTAACAGTCTGGATACAGATGCATTTTTGAATGCATTCTTTTGGATGGTGAACAGAAGAGGGCTACCATCTCACGTCATTTCTGACAATGGGATGAACTTTGTCGGAGCTGTCCGGGAACTGAACTTTTTGAAGCATTGGATAAAAGAGCCATCACTCGGTCTTTGGCCAACAAGGGAATCAAATGGCACTTTAATCCACCTTATGCGCCACACTTTGGTGAAGTGTTTGAGACTATGATCATGTCTGCCAAACGTGCAATATTTGCCATTTTAAGCACGAGTGATGTTACAGATGAGGAACTTAGCAGACTTTTCACAGGACTTTAAACTTTAAACTCACGCCCTCAAACGTATCAAAGCGCATGAGTGGCTACCCAGCCTCAACACATGAAAGAAGTGGACCACTCCGTGCAAGGAACTACGAGTCGTGATGTTGATATCTCCAGATACAACAAGAGGACACTGGCCCCTAGGAACAATCGTCAAGGTTCATCCTGGAAGTGACAGACACGTCAGCGTGGTGGATGTGCAAGTAGGACAGACTATTCTAACAAGACTGGTGAACAGGATTTGCCCATTAGAGTATTCTGCAGAGGACTAGTGAGTGAACTGTGACTTTATTGCAGGTGTTTTCCAGGGAAGGATTCCGTGGGGATGGGTGTAGTTTACGCGCCAAAATCCACCAGTTGCGTTTCCTGGTGTGGCATATTGAGAAAACACACCTTGCTTCGCGAAACAGCACGTGCGTTTCGTGGGGAAACCGTCGACGAGGGGACACGTGACTGCCCTCGGGGGTCAGTTAGATAGCAGAGCTTGTCAGTGTAACATCTTTTTGAGACAGTCAGAAAAAAGCTTGAAACTAACATGACATTTTGGCTTTTCCTCATTATCACTTCTACATTTCTGGAGGGAATCTGTTGCAGTCATGGGGGACATTCAACAAATATTCCACTGTTCATCGGAACTACTTAAGGTTCTCGTGGTACAAGGGAAGACCTCAAACACATGACCTTTGAAAAGGAACCCTTTCCGCTACAGCAGAGTTTAGGAATGGTTTGGGATGCAAACACTTTCACATTTAGATTATCACATGAAGAGAAGCCATTCAGAAAGAGGGAAATTCTCTCCACGATAAATGGTTTGTTTGACCCATTGGGATTTGCTGCACCCGTAATTATTGGAGGCAACTTCTACTAAGAGACTTAACAACTCCAAAGTCAACTGTCCTTTGTCTTCAGAATATCAGCAGCAGCTCTGGAGAGATTCTTTGTTCTATCTCGAAAACATTAGCATTCCTCGGACATTTGGTTCACACTCCTTCAAAGGTGCAGTAAGGAAGGAAATTCATGTTTATTTTGATGCCTCGGCATATCTGAAAACAACGAATAAACAGATTTAAGATGGACTTGGCTTCATTTTGGGTAAGGCAAAGGTTGTCCCGCCCCATGGTCACAGAATTCCACGCCTAGAGCTTTGTGCTGCAGTGCTTGCTGTGAATATTGCTTCTTTCGTTTGTGAAAGTCTGGACATACGAATGGACACTGTTCATTGCCATACAGAGAGCCGTATCGTACTAGGATACATACGAAATAACCCAAAAAGTGTTCAGTTTTTGTAAGCAATTGAGTTGCTCAAATAACACCAGCACAATGGAGCTACGTCCCTACAAACTGTAACCCTGCAGACCCTTTAAGACCTGCTGATCTTGTCTACAAGGAGATGTGTTGTAAATGTTCATACCACCAAGGCCACTAATGGTGGATGTCTTCTGGGGTCTCATAGGTTTACAAGGTTCCCAAGCTGGAAAAGACTCACAGAGGCCATTGCTCAACTCAAGAAATTGGCACTGCGTAGTCATGATGGAAAGAAACATGGTGATTCACAAACAGGAATTATGTTTGCAGAATCATTTACAAGATCATAAACCTTCATTATACAGCAAGTGTCACTTACAAACCCAGACCTACTGAGTGAATTTGAATGGTCAGTCCATGACAACCTCAGTGGAAGTGGCCATTTTCTAATGATATTGAAACCTGTGAACACATCTGATACAACCCCCATCCTCGAGATGGAACTTTTAAAAAGCTAACTGTCCGCCATATCGAACTCTATGTAGTAATACCAAAAATGCAAAATTGTCGCATCCTCAAGTTGTCCGTAAATATTCCCTCATCTTCCACGCCTTTCGTCCTGAAAAGGCAGTTATTACGCAAGTGTTCCTTTTCTTCCGACAGAACAAATTTTTCCACAAAAGTGCTTTTGAACATTGTGCATGATTTAAATTAATAAATTTAATAATTTTAAATGATCAAGCGTGGCGTACATTTAAACAGAATAAACGAAAATCTTGGTAAAATTATGTAACCAAAGTAAATTTTCGAACGCCCTTGTCTGAGGTGTGGAACAGAAAATTAAAATCAAAGGTAAAGGTACTAGATATAGCGTACATCATCTTAAATATGGAGATCAGTTGTATACCAGAGTGCAAGACCCTAATTTATAGCTAACCTATTAAATTACAAACAATGTCAAGTCGGCCTTGGTTCTACCATGTCTGATTAATCAGGGTCAGGGTGTTCCATAATGCAGTATTTTGTCTGTCGCATTCTTTAGTATCACGATAAGCAGTTTATCAAAAGTTATAAGCAATTCAATAGAAGTATCGCTATTTGTGGATGATTTTAATATTTCCCGTCGTGGTCAAAATATGCGCATGCTATTGAACGGCAAGTGCACTTATGTTTAAACAAGATGAATGCATCGTCTATATTTCTATCGTGAATGCAGGCCACATAAAGACCCTGAACTATCTCTAGATGGCATGGCCATCAAAAATGTCAAGGAGGCCAAGTTCTTAGGTCTAATCTTTGTCCCACACTTTCTGCCTCATATTAAACACCCAATGCCTGAAGGCACTTGACTTGTTGAAAGTTGTTTCAAATTCTAAATGGGGAGGAACTTAAGCCATCCGCCTTCATCTATATCTATATCATTGGTCCCAAACAAGATGTTGGCTCCGTTGTCTATGGTGGAGAATGCAAAAGCAACCTAAAACTATTAAATTCTGTTCACCACCAAAGTCTAAAACTCTGTCTTGGCTCTTTGTCTCTTGACTAACGAAGTGTAAAATTCTCCTTGCAATATACAACAAAATTACATTCTAACGAGCCCAATCCTCATTTAACTGCTTCTCTTGTTCCCCCTCTGGGACTAAGAGTGAAACCTTTCATCTCAAATGAATTACTGTATACACAAGAATATAATCAGTCAAAAAGTAAATAAAGTACATACAAATCCTTATCTACAGATGGGTCCAAGGATGTTAACGCAGTCGCTTGTACCACTGCCACTGGATCCAAAAACATTATCTTCTCTATTGCCCAATAACAGCTCAATTTTCACAGCAGAGGCTAATGTCGGCGACATATTGGCAATTCTTAAATATATTAATAAACACAGATCTTGTTTCACTGTATGGAATATTCCACACCGCTCGACTTGTGTTAAATATCTTAAGTCACGAACCATGAAGGATATTTTCAATAACAACAGTTCTCATTTAATTATTGCATTTTAAGGCTTGTTAGCTGATTTGTAAGGCTTGTTAACTGATTTGTAAATAGATAAATATTTTTTTATGATTGAAAGTTTAAGTTAATAAATGAAATTGTTAGTGGCTGAACCCTGAAGAGGGGTTAAAGCATTGTAAAACTGTTGCATATTTGTCCTCGTGAGAGGGTACGTAAGTCCCAAAACTGTCAAAGTAAATTTGACCAGGGGTAAGCGTTGGATTTTTGTGATTTTAATTATGGCTAACTTTGACTACAATCGCAAGCTGTCGAAGGAATGAAGTAAATCCATCTAGGGCCCATGCAGATAGTAAAGGTACTTTAAGTCCCTCTGGTTCCTTCTATGGTGATCTGCCTTCAGTTGTTGGCGATCTGTAGCCAGTTTGTATATCGTAGTGTCCAAACATCGCTATTAGTTTTAACTTTCCATACTAGTTTTAGTTGTAATTGTGCTGTCCTATTTGTTTTATTGTCCTGTGACATGTTTTTATATTATATTATACACATCTTCCATTTCAGTGCCAAATATGTTCTCGTCACGATATGGCTGAAACATTGCCCAGTCACTCGCTTTAAGGTTGACGAATTGTGCCGAAAAAAGACGACTGGTGCTGTGATTTTGAGTTTGAGATTTAGGTTAGTTTGAGACTTGAGACCTTAACTTCAGTCACCTGCCTGATTATAGATCGTCGTTTCCAAACGGAGTGTGTATTTACTCATGCTATCGACCACTGTTTTCCATTCTACCCTAGACTCAACATTCACGACTAGCGATCTAGCACCTACGATCTTAGCTATAGTGAGTGATAACTGATAGATATACAACCTGAATTTAACGAAGCTTGAGAGCTGTTCTTAGCAGTGTCTGGTAATAATGACAGATTAAGCACTTGTGTGTTTAGGGTAGTGACAAACCCTCATGTTTCAAATAATGATTCATGAGAACAGGATGAAGATTCTGTTATTGCTACTTCGTGAACATGGTTTCATGTTTTATGAATATGTATTCTGCAATTAGCATTTGTTTTAGTCACGATATGGCTGAAATACTGCCTGACTTTAAATCTTAACTTACTCACCATGATTCATGAGAGTACGATAAACAGTCTGTTATTCTTGTAGCACAAAAACAAACACGAAGGATTTAAATGAGCATCAAGCCCTTTATCATTACTCTAAAAACTGTTCCTAGAAGTGTAACTTTCCTTCTTTCCTCTAATCTAGACAGACTAATATCGCTTGAGTCCCATGGGAAGTATTAATGTCTTGCGATGATTAACTCTCATTGTTCTCATTGTTTCAAAAGATAGACTTCATCTTCACATAGTTCATGGCAGAACAGACCCATGCTGCTCTTTTGGAAGATTAAAAGGCTCGTGCAAATGTATTATATCATCTTGGAATATTCACGATTGTAAATTGTTCAAGAGTCGATATCGCAATGAATACAACATTAACCATCTGTTTTCTTTTGCTGAAACTGTGGACATCCGGATATACAATGTCACCACGCTAGTCTATGGTAACGAGATCCAACTGCTTTCCTCTGCAAACATACAGTCAAACAGGTTGTGTAATTGTGTAATACACCCAGCAGTATCCTATCGAAAAATGAGTAAGATGAATTTTCTGCAAAGATTAAGGTATTAAAAAGATTCAGAAAATTAAGATGGAAAATAAGAAGTCACGGATGTTGTTAGATGCTCCACGTGTCTGTTCCTGCAAGTTACCGAAGCTGTGAACAATATGGACACAGCACAGTAATTTCCTGTTTTGCACTTATTGGAAGTATCGGAAAATCAATTTTTCGTTGCATTCTTTTCAGTCTGAATGGTTTGTATTATTATCCAAAAAAGAGCTCCTTTGGAAAAGAAATCAATTCAATTCAAATACATCTGGTACTCTATAAAGCGTTCATGTAGTGTAATGTCCTATATGTACAAAAGACAAATTGTAATTTAAATGCATTCACAACCGTCTAAGGACATTTGTACATTTGCCGAGGAAAGCTTATGCCATTGAGTAATTGTTTCATCGTGAGTGGAAATATGGATGAAAATGATCAAATAAAAACTCCCCAGTAATCGAGACATACGATCTCGGTTGGATCTATATTGGTGTGTGTCAGCGTCCTTGTGTGGTTGTGGTTGTGCCAAATGTGTGTGGCAAATGCTCTGTATAATTTGTCGTACAAGTGACATGCAAAGAAAGTTTTGAAAGACAAAATCCTGTTTTGTAACTTATCGATCCCAAAATCCGTCTTGGCCCTATCCGCTTATCCATTAAAACTGTAACTTCGTCAATGGGTATTCAAGAGTATATATTCTGTCATTTCCATGTCACACAGCACGCAACGGTAGGAGTATGACTCGGTGGGACAAACACATTGTTACATTGACTATGACTGCCTGATGACCAGCGTAAAACCATATTTACTCACTCCTAGATACTGCGGAGATTTGTCACAAAGCAAACGTCTTACAGCATCCAAAAATACATTGCCACTAACAACTGACAGCAAGTGGACAGTAAAGACAGAATGACTACTCAAGCTCAAGTTTCAAGGTATGTCTGAATACCATGGACAATAGATTGTCGATGAGAAGAACTCATGACTTAAGTGAAATCGCACATCAGTAGAGACCAACATGTTCTGCGGCTGCTGAGTGCGTGAGGATGAAGCTAATGATGCTGGCAAACTCAGAAACACAATGATCACAGTGATGGGATTTGAACCCACTATCCTGGCACGCCACGGGAGACGCGACACTGAACACAGATAAGAAATGGATTCAAATTCTTTAAATAGATATAGGATATAGGATATTTATATAGCGCACATACCCACGTAATAGTGCATGCTCAAGGCGCTAGTAGTTTTCCCTCGATCACTGGATGTCAATCCCAACAGCACAACGTACTTCAGTCTCAACTCCGTAGGAAGTGTACAACTATTGCTGCCACTTGGCGCACCAAGTTTATTGGTGCTCTCTCATCCTAACGAGGTACCGATTCACAGCTGGGTGGACTGGGACACATAGTCACAGTACTTTGTGCAATTTCACTGCACGTTGCTGTACCCGCAAACTGGGTGTTTGCATGTGTTCATGTGGCCGCCATCTGGTTATATACCAACGGATCCGTGGGTTCTTTTTTACAGTGCACATGGTTGTGTACTGTACACCAGGGGTTGTGACAACACTGACAGAGTCTGTACACAAGTTGACCTCCAAGGTTTTTACACCCGGTCACAGGTGGGCTCGATCCCGACACCTCAACCTCGGTGGATCACTAGCCTGTTCGCCCACCATGCCCATCCTGTATGCTTTTTTATCACAACGTTTGTGCCATGTAATGATATAATGATATTATTCGTGATTTGTACTTTCACAAAACCTCAGTACCGACGGATCGCAACTACAAACTGTTTAGCTGAAGTGAAGCCACAGGCAGCATTCAGTGACAGCGAGATGGTATTTGGAGAAACAGCAATCAGTCAGTCGTAGGGATTCCAGCATCTCGATTATTGTTGTGAAGATGGTAAAGCCTGTAGACAGGAAGTACTCCTGGTTGTAACATCCTGGTGTTTTCTGATGTCACTGCTCAGCTTGGTCTGCTACGACAGATTTATTCCAGATAAGATCGGTTCAAGTCGGGTTTGTCGATAAATACTGGTGAGTTAAAAAAAGGGGTGTTGTGCTCTCATTTTGGCATCAGAGAAAACAAATATCACACACAATTGTTTAAATCCAGTAGTGCCTGCGATAAAGCAAGACCTATGTCCCCTTTTCGCGAACACCTGGTGTGATCATTAATGTTCACTGGTTGATTCTTACAATATACACCTCCGTTTTGCCCTACGAAATCAGTTTCGGTCGATAATTGAAACAGATCATTCACCATCCTCGACGTTTTCTACTATATAGGACGATGCAGTCACGTTATTGTCTGTATGTTTTAGCTCTACATAACCTAGATCTGGCATGCCTATTATTACAAAACATATATTTCTATACAGAGAAAAGAGAATTGTGGCGCCATCCTATCAGAAGTCACAGCAGTTAAGTTTCACTACACCGTCAAAATGTATCAGCTCGATTTTATCAACAAACGGTCTTGAGCATTTGGCGCCAGGGTTCTACAATGTCGTCATCACATGTGATCAGCGGCTCATGCAGCAGCAAACATACTCTAGATCACTTTCATGACCATTCGACTAGTCTTATCATTTTCAAGATTCATTTTCCTTGTGAGTCACCGACGTGAAATTTGGGTAATGGCGATATTTCTGAATAAAATTTTATTTGATCATGAAACGAGCATGTTTACTGCCTTTTTGCGTGCCATCGCATCCAAAATGGCTGAGTCCTTCTCCTGATTTTTATCCGGACATGGTTCGATCATTTATTGGTCGAAAGAGCTATCATTTTGCTCACTGCAATGTTAAACACCTTTTACTCACGACTCTCTTAATGTGCCTTTACGTCGTAAAATCTTACTTGGTCAATGGTCACGGTGGATCGTATTTGGGGATTTTGGCGCATTCTAGAGCTGCAGTGAAAGAACCGTTAAACGAAAACGGGTTTCGATCTGGACTAAATCTCTCTCAAATATATATCGTAAGTGAAATACAATGGGAATTGTCGTTACGTCTGATCGAAGTCGTGAACATAAGCATGCTCAGACATATAGCGTTTCAGCTCAAACCTTCGGCTGGCTGACTTGCATACTGAAACATGAGTCTCGTGGGGCGTGGTGTTGCAATATACAAGTGTTTAGACGTATCAGTAGTCGAGTATTCACCTAAAAACAACAGTTCACATAGGGATTTGCTTTGGATATCAATTTCTTCTATGATGCGTTAAAATATCTAAGTGTCCGCATTTCATTGACATTAGAACGAAAGTGTTGCCGAGGGCGTCAATGTTGATATATCTTGATCATACAACTTCTCGGCATGATTCGTAAGGTGCTCTTTGATGTCTTCGTGATTCGAGTACGCTGGATTGTACCTCAAGAGTTGTGAAATGTTAACACCGAAAGCTATTGGAATATTGCTCGACAGAAAAGGAAAGATGAAGTCATCCTTCTGTTCATACAGCCTTGTGGACAGTTGCCAGAGTTTTGTGCTTCGATCTATGTATTAAACGCACGAGGCAGTTCCACTGATCTCTTTTAGTTCAGATTTAGTGAGACAATCGGCTCTGTCATATTTTATATTGAATGACATTAGGTCATCGACATACCCGAGGCTTGAGTGAAAAAGGTCAAATCGCTTTTGATTTTGCCAACCCAAGCAGAAACTCTTGTTCATATGTATACAGAAACACGTTTACAAGGATAGACGTACAACGGATGCCTTTGGCGATGTCCCATCCACACCTGTAATTCTTTACAGGCTCAGATCTCAAGACATTATCTGCCTGATGTGGTCTTTGAAAAGGTAAACTTCAGTTCATGAGCACTCAGGTAATTGTCAGCACTGAAACATGTATTTGGATACAATTGTTGCGCTTATTGTCTCCAGATAAACTGTGACAAACAGATATATACATATATATATGTTTGCCATTGTAGATAAGTATTCACACTTGGAAAAGTATTCCACTAAATGCATATGCGTTTTAGCGTTTTGTGAACGAATCCGTGAAAATGATTGGTGAAGAAAATGGTGCTGACACCATTCTCCCCATCAACATTCTTCGGGCAGTCAAAGACTTCACCTTATTATGGATTCCCTATACCTACGGCACGTGACAGGTTTTGACCAATGGGTAGCCGTGCTAGTCCAGATAAATGCACTTGGCCCATTGTCGGTGTTTTAACACTGAACCATGATGTTACCAATGTAGGGTAACATTTAACACTGTCGGTATCAGCTAATAGTGGAGTCGGGATCCAGATCGTATCGTCGTCGTAGATTGAGATGAACAGGAAATGAAACAGAGTGTAACAGTAACAAGAGACATTTAATCTTTGTCAGTTTTAAACTAGGTCAGTCTTTACAGGGTTTGATGATTGTTCTAAGTCACGTTTAGATGGTAATCTGTATCTGTGAACGTAGGCTGTTCCGGCAAATTCAACACCCTCCCAGGTCAAATCCTGATACAAGGATTATCATGGAACTGGAGCAAACAAATGTAAACGATTTGAAGGGAAAGGTCCTTAGTCCAAGTCAGGAGCGTTAAATGAAATAAATGTGTGTTTGTGCTTGCACTCGTGCCGGCCACGCCGATTGCCAATACTTTTAGAAAGATGAACGCTGTACTCTCTGTAGGGCAACCTACATTCCTGTTATCTGAAAACTGTCTTGACCATGTCTTGCGTACACATCTCCGACTGTCTTGTCCGCTGAACATAGTGATGGAATGCAATGTTCTTGTAATCGATTCCACTCTCACCTTTTTCCAACTGGACGCTGAATGTCGTCAAAGTCCTAACCTGATCACGTAAATAAGACGGATATGATTTTTTCGCCGGTGGGACGTTAATCGTGGACATCCAGAACAAGGCCATGCGAGCTTAGTGTCGCCATTGTGTTACAGGGGACACAGAGTCTGACGTTACGATAAACACGGATCGTTCTGTGCAATTAGGGTTACAATGATTCCAATTTCAAACCACAATTGTCTTTTAAGACGTGTCATACGTTTGCGCGGATTGCCATCTTCTAACTGAATTAAACAGTGGGAGCAATTCAACCATTTATGGAATGGAATTTCCCCCGTGTGTGTGATTTCCTGCATACAGTGCCCCAACGTACTTGGAGTTTCAAGCTTTTCTCGGTCGTGACACAGTAGACAGCAAATTACCAGCTGGTAAACTCGTACATTTGTTTAAATATCAGTTCCAGATGCAAGTTTGTGTGCTGCTTTGAGACAGCCATATATACTTTGATGTTGTATGTATGTGCCCATTAATTAACCTCCGTCTTCCAGACGCAACAATTCGCCTAATATGACATTGCCATCAGGATGACTGAAACAAATATCTCTAATACAAGCCACACAGGTCATGCAAGTCTATGATATCAAACAGTCGTTACTGTTACATTTCAGAGTATGATATGAACACCTCCTCAAATGAAAACCTCTGTAAACCATGAAATTCAGCAGGTGATATTCCTGTCTTCACTGCGGTGAATCCATGGCCATGTATATACATGTGGCCAAACATACCCAGGACATTTATGTTTCTTCTCACAGACTCCAATGTAATAAAAGACGCATCCATGTTTACTCAAATGCATTTATCACTGATATCGCCCATTTAAACATTAATCTTTGTCACTGCTGCAGGACGATTACTCGTAGTGAATACGTTCTCATTTTATATTGACTACAGAGTAGTTTTCAGTGCAATCAGTATCTGCATCACCAATCCATATCGTCACGGAGTGACAGGAACCTAAAGCATCATCTCCACGGGTTATCCTAGCATTGTTATAGCATTATAATATGAAGGACTTTTGTAGGCTTTAACTCTGGAAATGGATGTGATTCTGAATCTGATTAAAACCCTTTTCAAACCTTTAAAAATTACTTGTAGCAGTTAAAACTATCACGATAGCTTCAAATGTGCCATAAATGTATATTATTGGATATGAACAGTGATTATGGAAAATATCACAAATTATGGTGTTATTTTTTTGCATTACAAACTGGCACAGCATGAAATAATGCACAGTTACGTTATTCCTGCAGTAAACACGTGTAGAGAGAGACCGCTGCATGTCGCTACCGTGTGTCTAGTTCACTGTCCAAGGGCGCTGGTGGTGCTGACACTGAACATAGGATGTTCACAGCTTCCACAAAAGAAAAGATACTTTAAACGTTGTTATCATTGCCAACCTTTCATTGCCAAGTAATGATTTTAAATTTTTAAAAGAACATTAAATAAATTTGTATGAATTGTCAAAGAGAAAGTGAATTACTGAGTTTAGACTTTCAGCCATGATATCATGGTATACATTCGTCATACATGTAGATAAAGTGAACTGATATAATATATCAACAAAGGAGAGTAAAACAGATTTAGACGTAACACTATTAAGTTAGCTAAGCGTCTTTACTATTAATACAATGCAACATAAAAACAAGCAACATATCGCCAAGAACTGACGGTAGATCACCATGCTGGGGACCGTGCGGATTAACAGGGACTCGTTCTTTGAAACCTGAGGTTTTGTAGCTACCTTAAACGCACAACTGTTTCGCCATCCATTCTCACCTGACATTCCGGTTAAGAAAATTGTGTTAAGTTCGTTTTCAGCTGGGAGCTGCGATGTCTAAATGGCAAGGTTACATTTGTAATGGATTAACGGAGAGGGAAAGAGCGTAACGGTTTCATTCCGATGAAACAATTACTCCATGGCATAGGATTTCTTCAGTAAAAGTCACAAATGTCTTAAGAAAATATCAGAGACATTTAAATTACAATTTATATGTCTTGCACTTGTGAGTTTGGGATTTTATTGATTCTTTCCCAACGACGTATTTTTTCCATATTAAGACAACTGTTCTGTCTGAAAAGAAAGCAGCGTAAAATTGATTTTCCGATACTACCAATTAGTCCACGACAGGAAATTACTGTGATGTGTTCAAGTTGGTTATTAGGTTTTACCTGTTGAGACACACTTCTTCTGTGACTTCCAGGAAACAGACATGTGGTGTTGCAAACAACTTCAATTTTCTGAATCTTTTCTTACATTTTGATTTCTTCGAAAATTGTCTTACATGATCTCCAGCATACTACAGGGTACATTACAGCATGGCACTACTCATTTCACTCTGCGTATATTTATAGCGAAAGACCGTTGGACGTCGTCATCGTGTATCTATATAGTTCATTATACCACTGTTGGTGGAAGGATATGTCCGGATGTTTACTGTTTCCGTTAAAGAAACTCGAAGCGACATGTCAAACGTTGTATCCAGTGCCAGCCTGAAACAATTTACAATGATAAATTTGATTATTCTATGAGAATAACAGATACATTTGCATGAGCATGTAAATCTTCCAACAAAGAAAAACCTGTGTATCTTCTGTTATATACCATGTGAAGATATAGTTTATCTTTTGAAAACGTGAGAAAAAAGAGAGCTCATTATCTGAAGACTTTAATTCTTCCCATGGGGCTCAAGCGACATAATTGGTTATTCTATTCACGTAGTCTTCTACATTACAGGAAAGAAGAAAACGTATACTTCCGTATAAGAACAGCAGCGTTTTATTTGATTAATAATAAATGGTTCGAATATTCATTTAAAACCTTCGTGTTTGTTTTAAAGCTGCAAGAACAAAGGGTATTTTTCGTATTCTAATAAATCAGGGAATTATTCTTTGAAAATGAAGGTTTGTCACTACACACAGGCGTTTAACCTTTCATTCTTACCTGGCACTGATAAGAACAATTCACAAGTTTCATTAAATTCAGGTTGTATATCTATCAAGTGTCAAGCTATATAGCTAAGGCTGTAGGTGCTAGATCGCTAGTCGTGAATGTCGTTTTAAGTCGAACTCTTCCGTGTTGCACCTAAATCTTCAACCAGATCGAATCCGGGGTAGAAAGGAATATAGTGGTTGACAGCACTAACAATTATGAACTCATTATGAACCTGCACACAGCCATGTCAAGTCCTCAAGCACAATAACAGTAGGCTCACAGGTAAGTTTGGCACCATTCGTCACTCTCAAATAAATTTGTAAAAACATACCCCAAATTTAAAAGACATTGTAACCAAAAGTCAACGTGTTCTTTAATCTGATTGGTTGGAAAACATGATCAAATGGTATTCGATTCCTTGAAATTGCAAGGTTATTCGCTGCGTATAGACGTACAAATGACGCACGCAATTGTATTGTTGCGTGGTCAGTAGTGGTGACGAGATTCAAATCACTTTGGGACGTAAATTCCAAAATGACGCCACAAGTGAGCAGTTCCAAATGTTACCATGGGAACAATCTGAAACGGATAACGGATGACACTTTACTGTTATACCTGTACTCTACGCCGTCGGTTCTAAATGAATTCAGATGCTCAACATCCGACCAACACATGATGTTTGTCTCCGAAGTAGACGACAGTTTCGGTCCAACAGTTTCTAATATTTTCTTAACTTACATGACTCGACATTGACAAATGCTACTGAACTTAGGATGAAACTTGGATACTTATGTCCACCAACTAATGTATGGACCCCATGGGAATATATTTAGAACATAAGCGTCATAGAGTAACGAGCAAAATGTATTCTAACCCATGCACAATACTCCTGCAATCCCAGTTTTGTATTTACAGTATTTGCCAAGCGAGCAGTATATCCTGTTGGACACATCATTGAAAAGAGATATATTCCTGATATAGGAATGACAGCATTTTATTGAGTGATATTCAACAATATCCTGTTCTCCGTCTGACGATGCAGTAAGAGAACGAAAGGATTCGTTGCCTATAACTCGTCATTAGAGAGAGATTAGATCCCTGACATATTCACATTTCACATTCAAACTGATAATCCATGGTGACAGGACCGTGTAGGATGTAGGAGTAGAAGATTGTGGTTGACTTTCCTTTGATGTAATTAGTTAATAATGTCGGTTATGTACAGGACGTCTCCCACCATTAACAGTCTCACTACAATCGTTGTGCGTAAATGAAAAGATCAAACACTAGAAGAAGACAGAACCCAGCGATTGATAGCATGAGCATCAATATACATAAAGGGAATATGATGACATATGTCCATCAAGTCAGTGAGCCTGACCAACCGACCATATTAAGTCACCTCTCACGACAAGTATGAGTTTCTGAAGACCGTTTCCAACCTTGGTCATAATAGTGTTATTAGTTTTAACTTTTCATGCTAGTTTTAATTCTTATTGTGATACTCTTTTACTGTCCTTCGTCGACAGTTTTTTTACCATATTCATAAATTTCAAGAATGTTCTCGCCACGTTATGGCTGCAATACTGCCTATGAGACGTTAAATATTAACTAACTCACTCACTCCAACCTTGATCTTTAAGGGGTGAAGCGATGAAGTGATGAATATGTTCTTACAAATCACCCACATTACTTTCTTCCTGCAAATTTACATTTGGAACTATTCAGTTTATCTGCGAAGCCCGCAATTGCTTATGCTACAATGCTGTTAACGTGTAACGACTTCTTAGACCCAGACTTAGCCTGCTAATGGGAACTCCTTTTGTTCCCAACGGGGTTGACCTGTTCTTCTAATGAGCAATAACTTTCACTATGTTTTTACACGTGGCTGGCTCAATATGTGTGAGTCCCAGTAGGTACCAACAGCAATGGTCGTGATATTAATACTTCAAAGGGCTTCAAATTAGGAACCTGACATGACTTCACAAGAATCCTTTGAGAAAATCTCCAGCGCTGAGTTTTTGTCCTCAGTTTGTATTGCTAATTTAGGAGAGGATTCAATTTTACCGAAGATTATGAGGCTTGTAAGTTGTACTGCACTGGTCACTAAAAGTCTTTTGTAGTAAAACATATTAGCTCCTCGAGAGTAAATGGAAAGATGGAAAAAATAAGAGTGTTATTTCAAAGGGTTATGTCCGAGTACAGAGCTTTTTATTATCCCTTTAACACGTACGTCCACAATGTGCTTTGATAATACATCGTAACAGTGTTGAATTTCAAAGAAGTTAACGCCATGTTTTCAAGGTTACCCTTCAACAATTCCAATCTGAAAGCGAATATCACTTTTTCTGTTTTCCTGAGCCAACATTGCACATCTGAAACTTCAACGCCACGATTAAATAAGCAGACGTTTCTGAAATGTATAAAGTCAGCGGGCTGTCAAATTAAACATTAACTGGAACATAATAATGACGAGATCCGTCCACGTTATTGCCATAATCTAGACTTTTACGTCTACAGGAATTGGTTCCAATGTATAACTGAGAATGATATTTCACTAAAGTTAGCTAAAGTGTCTTTGTTGTTTTCAACTATTCGACTAAATAATTTACTCCATGTAAACGATGTGTCTGTTCTCTATATCTGGCAACTGATAACAGTTATAAATGAGAGTTAATTGATTGGACAATCTGCCTTCAGGAAATATAGACCAGTGACACTTGGACTCAAACATACTAAAAATAATGTGTGAGTTTCGTTTGCATCGTCAATGTGTATAATGTAAATATTATACATATTATTTAAAAGCAACCAACGTAATATTTAGTTATTCGTCTGATCAATGTTTTAAGATTCATTGAAAAACCCATACTTGGTACTGGAGACAGAATCTAAAAGAGGTGTCACTGCCCCTAATATCAGTCAGGTGACCGCCATATCTGTTAAGGCAGGCGGGTTCAACAGCGGTACACTGACAACATTAAATGATTAAAGCATCATGGGAAATGTTGCTCCAAATGACAACTAAATATTGTTCCACCTGCACTAGTACCGACTGTTTCTGAGGAGTCGGTCCTCCTTATCACAAAGAGGTTCCATGAGATTAAAAAAGGGTTCTGGAAATCAGAAACGATCAACTATGGCAATATCATGTACCTACGACATAATCTTCAAAACTGTTGTTGAGGCCTTAAATTTTGTAAGACTGACAGAACATTATAGATTTATACAACGCCCTTTAATGTCTTCGTATAGAGACCCAAAACATGAGCTTGTGGGATATAAGCTGATATTTAAAACTGACGTGATCCACCTTGCTATAAAGTCTTGTTGAAATTCCTGTTACTCTAAATCTTTACGCGAAAAAAGAAACACTCGTCTTCTGTTTTTCTATCTTAGTTTGGTATCTTTGAAAAAATGATAAAATACAGAGGCTTAATATTATGAACTAGCTTCTTCTAGACAGAAACATGTTGAATTTTTAAATGATTATTATCAGTTTTCAAAGTGAAGAAATTGTTGCGTTAATATTAACTGTACAACGTATGCCATTAATCTGGACGTTTGAAATAATGCCATTAAGAAAATCCGCAGGTCCTTGTAACACCATTGTTTAATGGGTGAATTGGCTCCATTAATACAGAAAATAATATTTTCGTTCTATCATGTATCAACAGTGCATTCTATCAATATGTATAGATCTATGGGTAACTCGAGATAATACAAACAGGAACACATTCACCACTGACTTGACATTTTTGTCAGTGTAAAACTCGAATTTTTATATTGCAATGATTACTTCGACTTGGGGACGCGATACCAAACATGTACGTTTGTCGGATACATAGAATGTGTATGCCTATAGCTTTTGATGTAACTTTTTGTGTGTTCAACATTGCTGTAATTCATGCATCACATTTAAGGGGTCACATACTACTTCCATCGATAGCTTAGCATGTACAGTTCCAACCATTCGTTAACCATTTGGTTACTTGGTGTAATGGAGTATTCTCGCAATTGAAGTAAACATCAAATGAAAGCGGTGATTACTGAGGTGATATATACGCAGTCTGTAATGGAATTCTGTATTTTCACGGGTATTCTATTACAGTAGGACATCAGTATTTACAGACCTATGGATAGAACGACATAATGAAAGTATGAACAAAGTTATCATTGACGGTTTTGCTAGACTAACGTCATCGAATTTCGAAATGGAATGAAAGACTCTACTTGGAGATACGACACCAAACATGTACGTTTGACACATAAATACAGTGACTGACCCTATAGTCTTTACTTTCTGTTTCTTGTATGTTCAGCATTGTTGCAATTCATGCATCCCATATTTCCGTTGAATCCGTAGTCTAGACTGTGGGCTTTGTGTACCCCTCTGATAAGCCGTAATTGTGGAGCAACGAAACCCTTGTTCCGTGAGTATTTTTCAACTTGACCAAAAAACTTAAAACATAAGGTAACTCAAGATAACCATCAAGATTCCTTTCATATGCCTTAACGTCATACAGCAAAGTTACACCCTTGGATGTATTAATAAGAAAAACAAAAGTGAAAGAAATGAACTAATTGGCAGGTAATTCCAAACTCCAGATATTTTGTCAAATTTTGTTAACATTGTTTCATCAAATTCATCAAACAAAATACTAACGTGAAATCTTTTGATTTACCACGTTTCACGAGAAAGTCATTTCTGTCTATCTATTTTCATTGGCGCTGTTACTGAAATGTTACTTTCAACGTTATCATAGGACCAAAAGTGTGACTCGGATATGACAGTCATCAAATGCAACAAAGATAGATTTCCCGAGTAGAGGTGATGATGTATTGATTTCCAGCCGATTGAAACCAGACAGCGATGTTGCACCTACTCAGTCTGGGAAAAGGGAAACAGGAAAGACTAATTGTACCGTTGTGTCAAAGATGTCAAACTAGCTCGACTTGTTTTCCAGTCAATCAAATTACATTGAATCTAGACGACAGTTTCAGCAATCATCATGCCGAAAATAAAACGTCCAATAACAGCCAACTGATCTGACTTCCTTCGCAGGGTTTTATATAGCAGTGTAAAATGGCGTTCCTTGGTAGGGTGCTGCTTGTTGCATTGTTATGAACTGTTTCTGAGTAACTTCTTTGAGAGCCGTTTAAAGGGAATGAGTGACAACAATTAATGTCACATCGGCAATATATCAACCATATTGTGACTTAAAAAGTTGTTAATTAACAATAAACAGAATTAAATTATGAAACACCTGTAGACCGTAAAATCACTAGATTATCACAGGCATAGATTTAAGTTATATATTCAAAATGAATTTTAAAACTTCTTATATGTTTTTAGACAAAATATTACAAGAGGACGAGGACCAGGGATGCATTAAGATAAGTACAATTCCAAACACATTGTTCGTTAGATTGTCTTATATCCCCATAAATGATCTCCTTTCACATAATTATTTTAATTTATGTTATATGCCTTGATTCGTTGAACGAACTAAAAGTATTAGTAACACTTGGCTGAATCACTTAGTTCCGAACAGTTATCGTGGCTGAACTGTAGTTGATACAACCTTTGTACCTTTTATGAGTCGGTGTTTCAGTAATCACCTCCCCCTGTGTGGTGGATAACGTGTCATATACCCCTGCAATCTACCATCGTATCCTATCATCTATCATGCGGTAAATGGTAGCTCTGAACCTTGTCCTGGATGTGGAACATTTGTATTACTGCAACATTCCATCCTTGAATGAGAAATACACATAATATTCCTCCCCAGGAATAGCCAGTAGCCTGCCTCAAGAAGTGTGAAAGTATAGTGTTTTATTCTAATGAATGGGATCAAGGCTTGACGAGCTCTCACCATGTTCTACAGTTTGCAGTGTTACTTTCTTAAACGAAATTAGATAAAAAGCCTCATACTCCCATGTAAACTATTATTGATCAGGAAGATGTTTTTGTATCATTTACTTATTTTTTACGTTGAAAACAACACAGAACATTGATTAAAACATCAATGTAATATTTCTTGTGGTGCCTTTGATGTACTTTCTTTCTAAAACAAATTAGTGCTGGCACATGACAAATGATCACAATGGGGATATTTTAATATTGGCTATTCAGAAATACTATTTTGTGATTCCAAAGAGATGAATAGCGTTATTAGCAACATCGATATACACCAGAAATGAGAATTGTGTATTGTGAAAGTTCATACAAATAGAAGAGAAAAAACACTTTCCACATTCATAAGAAATTTCGGCCCAAAACAACGTCGATTTTACAATTGTAACTCTATCATGAGCAGATAGTTGTTTCAGCAATATTAAAAATGTATGAAGTTGTTTGTGAAGAAACCGGTTTGGAACCAGATATTCCAGTGATTGACACCGTACGATACGATGACAGAGCTGTGTGTGAATCACTGTGAAATAGTGATGATACTAGGTGAGAGCATCCTACAGCACCGATAGCAACTGACGGGTACCACCAGTAGGACATTTATGTGCTTACCTTTCACACACACCTGGTATCATCTCTACCGTGTAGTTATTTATAAACACATTTCCTTGAGTTCAGTCTTCCAATTATTACTTATCAAACAGCCTCGCACATATAATAATAAAGAGTAATGAATGCTTGAAAGAAAGTATTTTTAATACATACACAAGTGAAATGTAAAAAATGTGTAACTGAATTACAACTATTGGTCTGGAGGTTTTTAAAAATGGCTCTAATTTGTTTATGAATTTATTTCTTCCTAGCGATTAGTTCATTTTCAAAACTAAGGTGCTGTGCATAAATTATACATATCGTCAATATCCAGATTACCATGGAAGTAGAGTCACATTATTTGCAGAAAGGTATAAACGGAAGAACGTACTTGACATGTTTAGCGATGGATCAAGGATAGAGTAAGGCAGTACCAACACATTTCTTTTTGGGTAGAGAGTGGTAGGGTTGCCTAGTGGTTAAAGCATTCGCTTGTCTTGCCGAAGACTCGTTTCCGGAATCCCCGTCATAATGTTGCGGGAATATTGCTAAAAGCCGAGTAAAATTAAGCGCACTCACTCATTTGCGTTTAGGGTAAGACTAGGTTACTACTTCCAACTTCTGGTATAGCCTCAGCTATCTTTTCCACAGACAGCTGGTTAGTGTAACTAGAGATCATAACAGGAGCTTACTGAAATATCCACAGTCTCTCTACAGCTTGTACATAAACATTAAACCCAGATTTGCTTCGGTGAGATGGGTGAAGTAAAATTAGGGAATGAACATACTGTGCTGGAAAATCAGTACATAACGTGATTGCGTACCTACGAATAACTTTAATTAACCAATCACAAGCCAGTATTTACTGAAGTCAACGTAGAATGGGGGTGGAACGTTTCTAAGAGCATTACGCTTATACCATACACCAGTCCCATACAATATATGCACATGTGCCTCTTTCCCTCAACACAGGAACGCGCGCAGTAAGACATGTTTGTCGCCAAGATGCCAAAACGTAATTAGCAGGCTGAATTTGACTTTGAACTGGGTCGTATTAGATGGATTGACATAAACTTGCAACATCATAGCAACTGATCCTCTGCTAAAACCACTATAGCAATTCCAACACAGCTGTTCAGTGACCATCTTCAGCGGGCTATGAAGGTGTACTCTTAAACGTTACGTCAGTGGAAGTACATGTGTTGTTCATAGTTTATGATCTCGGTAAGCGATCCTAATAACGTGTTTGTCATTTCAGTTGATTTATATCCTGCAGGGCTATTTGCACAAACTGGTCTCAGGAGTCTACTAAAACTAAAATATCATCAAGCGTTTCTATAACCAGGACCCCGTTCCTCAAAGCCACCGTAGCGTTACGACAGTCGTAACTCACATGCTTTAACGTAGCGTTACGACAGTCGTAACTCGCGTGCTTTAACGTAGCGTTACGACAGTCGTAACTCGCATGCTTTAACGTAGCGTTACGACAGTCGTAACTCGCATGCTTTAACGTAGCGTTACGACAGTCGTAACTCGCATGCTTTAACGTAGCGTTACGACAGTCGTAACTCGCATGCTTTAACGTAGCGTTACGACAGTCGTAACTCACATGCTTTAACGTAGCGTTACGACAGTCGTAACTCACATGCTTTAACGTAGCGTTACGACAGTCGTAACTCACATGCTTTAACTGTTTTTCTCCTCCAGGACCGAAAGCAACTGGAGGTTCTTCAATATTAGTGAGACAGGGCATCATTCACAGCCCTGTTCCTCTAAATACCCATCTACAAGCTGTTGCAGTCAGTGTAACGATGCACATTTTACATTGTGCTCTCTTTATCATCCTCCTTCCTTTTCTGTGCAGCCTGTCGATCTGCAGGCACTTTATGACCAACTTCCTAAGCCCTGTATCATCATGGCGATTTGAATGGACACAATCCCTTGTGGGGAGGTACACATGCAAACAGCAAAGGTAACGTACTGGAACATTTTATTTCTACCAACAATATCTGTCTGTTTAATGATGATTCCAACACTTATTTACATCCTGGTACAGGAACATGATCTTCCCTTGACTTGTCAATTACTGACTCTACTCTGCTGGGTGAGTTTGAATGGTCAGTCCATGACGACCTGCGTGGAAGTGACCACTTTCCAACTTTTCTTAAAGCTATATGGCCATCTGACGTCCCTCCATTGTCGAGAAGGAACTTTACGAAAGCTGACTGACCTTTGTTTGAATCACTTTCATCCAACAGATTGAAACCTGAACTGTCTATGAGAGTACCTGACCCTGTCCAACTCTTTTCTGATGAACTGAACAATATAGCCGATGACTGCATTCCAAAGTCCTCTACGATTCCACACATACGAAAACCATAGTTCAACAACGACTGCAAACAGGCTTGGAAGGCTGAGCACTATTTCCGTCGCCACCCTATGGTTCATAATTTGAGCAAATTCAAAATATTAAATGCAAAAGCACGACGAATCTTCACACAAAATAAACGCCAATCTTGGCGAAACTGTGTATCGAAAATCAATTCGTGTACGCCGATATCAAAAGTATTGAACATGATCCAGAAAATGAAACTTTGGCCAGACCCTGTCCCTCATCGAATTATGTACCCCAGTTTCAAAGGTATATAAAACAACAAGAAAAGACACCTATCAATTTCACTTCAGATAATGAGGAAGATTACAATGAAGTATTTTCGCTCTATGAGCTTCGTGCTGCTCTTGTCCAGGCTCATGATACTGCCACAGTACGTGCATTATCAACTCCTGAAGCACTTACCAGAATCATGTTTAGAAACGCTTTTAGACATTTTTGATGATATTTGGACGTCTGGAAACTTTCCCTCGTCTTGGCGCGATGCTATAATTGTTCCCATCCCTAAACCTGGACGTGATCATACTGATCCTTCCAATTATAGGACTTGTTTGGTACTTGGAAACCAATAACCTAATAACATATATACAGCGTAGTTTCCGTAAAAACAGAAACACTATCGATCATTTGGTCTGTTTGGAGTCTTTTGTTAAGAATGCCATAATTAATAAACAGCACGCAGTGTCAATCTTGTTTATTTAGAAAAAGCATATGACACGATATGGAAACATGGGATTTTAAAAGATTTACATGGTTTTGGATAACGAGGCCGTTTGCCTCAATTTATATCCAACTTTTTAAATGACAGGCAGTTCCAATTCCGAGTGGATTCCACCCTGTCTGACCATTATAATCAGGATCGGGTGTCCCACAGGGTAGTATATTGTCTGTCACATTTTTTAGTATTAAGATCAACAGTTTATCTAAGGTTTTAAACGATTCAGTCGATAGATCACTTATTGTGGATGATTTTAATATTTCTTGTCACGGTAAAAATATGCATACCATTGAACGGCAACTGCAGTTATGTCTAAACAAAATAAATAAATGGTGTTTAGAAAATGTCTTTAAAGTCCAAAACTAACTGCATACATTTTTACCGTAAATACAAACCGCATAAAGACCCTGAACTGTATTTAAACGGTACACCTATCAAAGTTGTCAAGGAGGCCAAGTTTCTGGGTCTTATTTTCGACTCCCACTTGGCATTTTTGCATATTAAATCCCTTAAGACCAAATGTTTGAAGGCACTAGATGTGTTAAAAGTTGTTTCAAATTCTAAATGGGGAGAGGATCAAACTACCCTGCTTCACGTACATAGATCAACCTAACACTACTAGACTCTATCCACCACCTGGTCAGAGACTTTGTCTTGGGTCCTTTAGAACGTCTCCCGTTGACAGTCTCTACTTTGAGGCAGATGAATTGTCTCTTACACAACGCCGTATAAAATTATCCTTACAATATGTGACAAAACTATATTCAAACTCTGCCTCTAACTGTGTTTTCAATCCTCTGCATGAGTGTCTGTACAACAAACACTCTTCTCTTGTTCCGCCACTGGGCCTAAGAATTAAACCTTTACTGTCTGCAGCTGGCATTCAACTAGAAAATATATCGCCTTCGAGTCTTCTTTTGTATCCTCCTTGGCTGTTGGATAGGCCCCTCGTTGACCTAAGGTTAACTGCATTTAAAAAATCAGAAACAAATGACTTACAGTATAAACAAGTATATCATCAGTTAAGGAATAAATAAAGTACATATAAGTCCTCATTTACAGATGGATCCAAGGATGGTGGTGCAGTTGCTTGTGCCACTGTCACTGGATCCAGAACAATTTCTTCTCGATTACCCAATAATAGCTCCATTTCTACAGGTGAAGCAAACGCTATATTAACAGCCTTAAAATATATAAATAGACATCCTAAATGTAAACAGTATATCGTCTTTTCAGACTCTCTTTCTTGCCTTCAGGTTCTGAGAAATCTTTCTGATAAACGTCCACTTTAATAGATATTATTGAATTATATAATGACCTTTCTACTGGCCAATACGACATTGTCTTTTGTTGGTTGCCCTGCCATGTCGGTATCTCTGGTAACACGATGGCCGATCTTGCTGCTAAGGCAGCACTCAACAAATCTGTGACTCCACTTCTCCTTCCATACTCTGATTACAAAGCTTGCATTAGAACTTACATTCGTGATCTGATGCAGAAGAAGTGGGACAACAAAGTAGGTATAAATAAATTACATGCAATAAAACCTTACATCGGTTACACCAGATTTGAAGAGGTCATAATGCGACGATGTTGTTTTGGCCACGCCAGGTATACACGTGAATACCTGTTCAAAGGTGGCGATCCTTCGTTCTGCATCCCTTGTGATGAAAGAATCACGGTCAAGCATGTTTTGCTTGACTGTGTTGAATATTCAATCACAAGGGATAACCATTTTAAATCACGAACCATGAAGGATCGTTTTTAATAATGTTAGTTCTCAATTAATTATTGCATTTTTAAAAGATTTAGATTTTCTGAATGAATTGTAACCAGATAAATGTTCTATTACTGGAAGTTTGAATTAGTAACTCATAGTGTTAGTGGCTGTATCAGAACGTTCCACTGTTTTTAATCGTAGAATACCCGTCTTTTTAATCTATGGCTAGATTTCCTAAATTGCTAACGGCTGAAGGGATGATGTAAATCCAGCTAGGGTCCATACAGGAAGCAAATGTACTGTAAGTCCCTATGGTCCATAGCATGGTGATCTATACATTCAGTTGTTGGTTATACATAGCCCGTATTTTATATTGTCTTGTCCAAATAATGATATTAGTTTTAACTTTCCACACTAGTTTCAAATTGTAACTGTGATATTCTAGTTGTTTTCACTGTCCTTTGACGACAGGTTTTGATGAAATACATATATTCCATTTCAGTATTAAATGCTCTCGTAACGATATGGCTGAAATATTGCCAATGTGACGTTAAATATTAACTCACTCATGTCACAAGAATGAAAATTCGAAATTTTTCAGTTCAGTATTGTGTATGGCCGCCCCGCGCATTCACCAATGCCAAACCCCATCTCATCATCGACTGCCTGATGCTTGTGAACACGTGCTTGGGGATTCTGCTTTCTACAAATTCCGAGGTTGGTTCCAAAGACCACGAAGCCTTCTCCCAAGTGTATCACAAACGTTCTCTATTGGATTAAGGTCAGAGGACCTCGATGGCCAGTCCATGACGTTGATTCCGGCATTTTGAAGGAAATTTCGTGTCAACATCGCGGTATGCGGCCGAGCATTATCGTGCGGGAACTGCAGACCTGGGCCATGAGCCGCCATGAAAGGAACGAGTTCAGGGGTGAGCACTTGGTCGCGGTAAGCAGCAGATGTGAGGTTTCCACAGATGACCAGAAGTCGGGAACGGTTGTTCCCACAGAAAGCATCCCACACCATGCAACTTCGCCCCCGAATCTGTCGAATTCCTGTGCACAACATTGGGCATACTGTTCACGACGTCGTCTCCAGACTCTATACCAGTCTTAAACCTGGATTCAGGACGACTCGATTCCAGTCTCTCTCGGTCCATTGGACGTGACGTTGGGTCCACAGCTGACGCTGACGTTGATGAAACGGCCTCAATATTGGCCCGCGATATGGACGTCGAGAATGGAGATTGGTAGCCTGCAACTGATTTCGAATGGTCTGTGAGGACATTCGACATCTAAACATCTCCACCTGGTTCGTGTAGCCGACAGAAATCTGTCACGTAGGTGACGTAGGACGATTTGACGGTCTTCTGCTCGTGACGTCAGACGTGGACGTCCCGACCTTGGGCGATCAGAAGTGGTGCCAGTTTGTAATAGACGACCTCGCAAGTCATATCCCATTGCTCTTGCGATATCACTAACTGATCTTCCCGCTTGCAACATGCCAACGGCACGTTCACGTTGCACATTTGACAGTCGTTGCATTTAAAGCAGAACTGTGGTTCAAAAGTGGGGTTTTTTTTCAATTCTTGAGGGTAATGCAAACACGTGCAAATGAAGAAAACTTCGATGCGAAGATCACGTCATCGACTACACGTGCAAAATCTGATTTGGGGCTAACGTCATTTGTACGACGAATGAAGTGGTTTGAGTGGGGTTTGCTAACATTTCGTAGAGTCGAAAGATAGGGATCGCATTTTCGAGAAATATTATTCATTATTATTAAAAATTAGATTTTGTGAAGTTTCTTTTTTGATAAGATAAAGATTAAAGATTATATAAGATTTGTGAGCCTGTTGAGGCGTTATGACTGTGATTACAACTTGACGAAATTCACAAGTAATACTGACAGGCTTAAAACTGGCAGAAGAGGATGTCAGGTTGTGTCAGCCAGTGAGACATACATTTACACATACATTTACACATACATTTATCAAATCAAAAGGCCGATGAGAAAATATCGTGACATAAAAGCAATCACCCCAAGAAGAGTGAGTGAGTGAGTGAGTGAGTTTAGTTTTACGCCGCTTTTAGCAATATTCCAGCAATATCACGGCGGGGGACATCAGAAAATGGGCTTCACATAATGTACCCATGTGGGGAATCGAACCCGGGTCTTCGGCGTGACGAGCGAACGCTTTAACCACTAGGCAACCCAACCGCCCCCCTAAGAAGACAAATGCAGTTGAAAGTTATACATTAATAACGAATTCTATTTATGAATAAACATAAATGTTTAAGTGTCTTCTGATGAGAAACAGTTAAAGGGTAAAATTGATGTACGCCTGCCAAAGTGTATACTAGTATGTGTTGGCTAAGGTCTCATCGTCCTAACAACAAAAATTGCAATCAAATCATACAAACGTTTTCTTCTGACACGGGGGAAATAGCTGCTTTTAATCACCTCAAATGAATGAGAATTTATTGACTTTGAAAACAAGCTGTTTGCACTTGTCTTCTTTGTTCAACATGTGAAAAAATATTGTTTTCTAATACATCCCAAGGCAGTCATATCTCATTCACTAAAATCATGCATATTTAAAGTTGGCTCCCCCAAGCATGTCCCAGACCTTTTGATCAAAATCACTTTGCCACATCCTTTCAAGCGTTCACTGAGTAATACGCCAAGGGTTTAAAACATCCACACAAAAAATGTAAAAAAAGGAAAAGGAGGAAGGCGACATCAGCAACGATCTTATATCCTCGGGAGACTTGTACACGTTGTACAAAACTGAAACACAGCTACTAGTACTTGTAGTAACGTTGTTTCAGAAAAAAGCTACACTCAATAGAGGATGTGAGTCAACTTTGAATATGTCGGTAATATTATGTCATGGTAATATTGGTGAGCACCTTGAATGCCAAGATATACCATGTACCTACCATATACCTTGTTTGGGTTCTAACTACGTACAAAAAATTAAACAACTTAGACAACAAAATTTGTTTCAACTTGTTCCTGGGCAAAAGTAAAAGCTAAACGCGTGCATTGAAATATGGGAAATATCACCTTCATTTCCCTAAACTGTGGTTACCGTAGAGCCTAGACTATCACTTAAACTTACATACATGCAGTTTACAGACACCACCACCACCACCACCACCACCACCACCATTTCTGCTTTGCTCACACGCGCATTGCATACTCCTCAAGTGTTTACTCCACCTATGCCTTGTATATGTTGATAAGTATGTATTGTTATAGGTATTATCCAGGCAAGAAAAGCTTCGTACTCACGACAGGTGTTTGGCACATTAATAAGTCCTAACTTCAAACTGGAATATGTCTTTCTACAATCAAGATTTATGTGCACCGTTCCCCTTTAACAGAACCTTTTCGTTGAATGTAACTTGAAAAACATTGCTGAATGTTTTTCAGTGTTTTAATGTCTATCAATCGACGTAATATTTTTATGCGACTGAAGTCCGACTGAAGTGGTGCCACTTGGGAACAAGCATGATACGAACCGATCTATATTTTACAGTCTCGCGTTCTGCCATTTTACATTCATGTTTCTTTTACGTACCTCGTGAAACTGTCAGGATCAGCAGATGACATTACAAAACAGGTGCACAAAGCGATTTGTCAAAATAGAGATGCCACCATATGAGACACACACCATATAATCTTATTTGTAATTCTGATGACATTATCCGAGTGTTGTGATCTTTGAATATGTAAACGTCGGTTCATGAGTTATTTGATTGCCAACTTTAAAACATGTATTGTGTTTGTGCATGTACGTGTGTTGTATATATTCTCTCCAGATAACAGAAATAGATAATATGTTTGCCCTTGTAGATGAGAAGTCTTCTCATTTGAACAAGACGTACTTCAACAAAATTCTTATACTTTCGTTTTGGACACTCAGAATTTTATGTACATTGACCCATTGTCATTGAAACATGAGTCACATTCAATACTGTCAGCTTCAGCTAATGGTGGTGTCGAGATTCAGATGTCATCGGTCCATGTAGATAGCAAAGTTACTGTAAGTCCCCATGGTCCCTAGTGTGGTGATCTACCTTCTGCTGTTGGCGATCTGTAGCCTGTTTGTATATTGTATTGTCTAAATAGAGATATTAGTTTTAACTTTCCATGCTAGTTTTAGTTGAAATTGTGATATTCTAGTTGTTTTACTGTGCTTTTAACACATGTATATATTGGATTTAAATGTTAAATGTTCTCGTCACGATATGGCTGCAATATTGCCGATGTGACGTTAAATATCAGCTCACTTACTCAGATGTCATCGGCGTCATATACTGAGATGAACAGGAAATGAAACAGTGCGTAACAGTAACAAGAGACATTTTAATCTTTGTCAGTTGTAAACTCGGCCAGCCTTTGCAGGGTTTGATGATTGTTCTACGTCATGTTTAAATGGGAATCTGTATTGAGTGATGGCAGTGCAAACATTAAATCACAGATCAGACTGAGGTGAACATAGACTGTTCCAGCAAATTCAACACCCTCCTATTTCAAATCCTGATTAAAGGATTATCATGGAACTGGAGCAAACAAATGCGAAAGTAATTAAGGGGAAAGTCTTTAGCACCAGTCACGAGCTTTAAATGAAAATATGTGTTAGTGCTTGCATGCGTGCCTGTGTGAGAGAGAGATAGTGAGGTTTAGGGGTGGGGTGGAGGTGTTTTTGGAACCCGTGCCTATGTGCCTGTGCAAAGGTTTACGTGTTCCTGATATAAAGCGCTCTCGAGATAACTACTTCCCGATATTTTACACCTGTCAAGTTGCAAACGGTGACTGTTGATTTGTCAGTTGAACGTGGTGATAGAATGTGAAGATCTTGTGATTGATTCTTTACTGACCTTTCCCTAACCGGACACTGCATGCAGCGGAAGTAGAAAAACAGGATGGACATGATTGTTTTGCCAGTATGTCGTTAGTCCTGGACGTCCAGAACGAGGCCATCAGGCTTAGTGTTGCCATGTGGTGGCAGAGAAAAGAAAGGAACTGCGTACGACATATGTTTTCTCACTGAAGCGTCGCACGTAGAAATGTCCTCCTCTACTTTAAACATTTTGAAAGCTGTACTGCTGCCCAGGATGTGCTAGATCAAACAGGGTTTGAATATGATGATCCTCAGCAAGGCCATTTAAAATGAATCTTGCTCTTCTTGTCAACTCCTACTCCGTGCAGTTTGAGTTGGTCAAACTAGAATTAATGCTACGACATGCTTTATATAGACAAATATATTTCCTAAATCCATTCGGGAAACTGCCAAGCCTGAAATAAACGTAAACTACATGCACGTGGCAATCATGGCTTTGTCCACAGGGTATGTAGGTGGGAGGGAGAGGGAGGGAGGTTCCGTCTGGTTCCGTCATATTTACAGTGTACATAATGGCAAACTGTATCTAGAGATTACCTTCCACGCTGGTACAAACTGAGTATCGGTGGAGTCCGACCTCATGACGCGAAATCAAAACTGTGACTTAAGAACTTTAGACAGCATATTATCAGCTGACGATAAACTCGTACATTTGTTTTTCATTCAGTTCCGACTAAAGGTTAATGTAGTTCCGACTACATGACAGTGTACTTCCGAATGCAGATTGGTGTAGTTCCGACTACAGGTTAGTGTAGTTCCAACTACAGGTTAGTGTAATTCCCACTACAGGTTAGTATAGTTCCAACTACAGGTTAGTGTAGTTCCCACTACAGCATAGCGTAGTTCCGAATGCAGGTTAGTGTAGTTCTGACTAAAGGATAGTGTAGTTCCTTCTACAGATTAGTGTAGTTCTGAATGCAGGTGAGTGTGTTACTTCGACACTGTTTTTAGCCTTGGCTCCAACAATTTAATTAATGAGCTATTTAAATCAAGTTTATCACCCTTACATATTAGTTGTTTAAATGACTACCGTAATGAGGATGATTAAACGGCTTACACATATTTAAAAATTATTTAAGAACAACTTCACTGTTTTCAATATAAATAATTATATCAGTTAATCAATTAATCAGTTAGGCTAACAAAACACTTCCAAGAGCAATGGACTTTCCCAAGACTTAGTGGTTTAATACGGGATGACAACCTTGACCTAATCTGTCATACAGTCCCTGAAACCGATATCTACAGGCAAGTCTATAATATCAAACTGTCAGTGCTGTCACATTGCAGACAATATATTTAATTAACCAGATGATATTCCACAAAACATGCTATCCTACCTCGTGGACAAACGCTGCTATTGATTTGACATACATAAATATCACCGAGCTAAACAGGACATGCACGTTTTTTCTCAGAGAGTCCAATTTAATAAAAGACACTTCCATGCTTAAATATCTATTTATCACTATCATCCTCTTCAGCATTTATCTTTGTCACTGCTGCAGAACGTTTAGTTTTTTAAAATATACATCCACAAATCATGTTGACTGAAAACATTGCTGTTTACGGTATAATCTGTATCTGCGACCATGCATCATGTAGACTATATAATCGTTTAAAGTAAAATCAATATCAGCATCACGAAGCATATATCATTAAGGAGTTGTAACAATGTAAAGCATTATTTAAACATATTAGCTTAGCATTACCAATGTGGTAAAGCATGAAAGAGGTACCCTCTTCAAAACACAGCATAATCCTTAGTTAGATTAGATTGCTTAGACGTATCTACAGTAGTGTACAACAGAATAGAACAGTTCCGATACACAACACAAATATTGTGCTCATTTCTCATCAGGGAGGCATGACGATCTCAGAGCATCTTTCCGTATGTTTCAACATTGAAAATGAATTCCAACCAACTCAATCTGAATAATCCCATAGAAACTCCTTGCAGCAGTTAACACTATCACAGTCGCGACAAATGTATTGAAAATGTTTCTTGGTGTGTCTTGCATCTAATTACATGCTGCTAAAAATAACTTACGAAATTTGAGTTGACATTGACGGTGATGTTTCCAGACAACAGTAAC
This sequence comes from Haliotis asinina, assembly GCF_037392515.1. Classification (NCBI taxonomy): domain Eukaryota; kingdom Metazoa; phylum Mollusca; class Gastropoda; order Lepetellida; family Haliotidae; genus Haliotis; species Haliotis asinina. The sequence continues at coordinate 25,719,856 of NC_090282.1, read as the reverse complement.
ATCAGTAACGTTTAATTTCCCCTTCTACATTACACATTACACAAACTGGCTGCTACGGGCATAGTGTGGGATCGGAGAAATGCCATTTCTGGCTTCAAAGTCACTTAGTCAGTGCCACCTCAATAAAAGACAGATCTCTTGTTCTAAATCAGTAATCAGAAATGGGAACAATTTAGGAAAATGCTAGGTAGAATGATGGGTAGAAGGATACGTTCACCTTCTCTTGAAAATCTAGTATCATCAGTATTTTGATAGGGTTTCATTGACACGTGCTTATCATGTAGACATAGTTTGCTCTGCTTTCAGCTCAAATGTCTCATGGATGTGGAACAGGATTTGTAGCTTTTAATATGCACTTAAAAAGTTTCTTATTTACGATTTTGCGATTGACAAAAATGGGAGATATATGTGAGTCAATCAATGTTGATGTGATAATAATGAATGTTCTGAGAGTACATCACCACATGCACGTCATTACGACCATGGTGTGTTTCTTACAGTAACCCCTCTTGAAAGATGCTTGAAATTTTCAAACCAAAAAAGCCCTGCTAGAAACAAATACTAACAACTGGGTGATGCAAGGTGATTATCAAAATTAATGATCCACACTGATTTATCGACTTTCTTGAAGACCGTCAAAATAAAAAATGACACGACGTGCACGTGCATGGGACTACAGCGTTGTGCACGTGCACCGCATGCTTTGTGTTTGGGGGTGGTTACAAAGAGAAATGGCGGTGTGTTCATAAGATGTCTCTCTTTGTAAGGTTTCTTGACATTTATTCTTCCTAACCAGTTTGCAAGTTCAGGTTCAACTACTCTCTAGAGCATATAATGGATTGGAAAAACATAACGTTTGCCCAATATTACGGGAAATCGGGAAAGTCTGAAAAGCAATTAAAACCTCATTGCTAACACTAGACATGCCCCAGGTAGACTAATCAAACTACACACATTGTCCTGAGAAAAAGCCATGAATTCTTTGAATGGAACTTTAGAAGTTGGGAAGTAAAATTTTTAAGAAACGTTATGAGTGAGTGAGTTGAGTTTTACTCTGCACTCAGCAATATCCATGCTATATGGCGGCGGTCTCTAAACAATCGAGTCTGGCCCAAACAATCCAGTGATCAACAACATGAGCATCGATCTGTCGCCTCTTAAGACAAGCATATTCGCCTTTTATGGCTACCTTGACCTTCACGAACCGATGGCATATGTCAATCCAGGATCGATGCAGCTGTGATTCCATGACAGTTGTCAACCAAGTCAGTGATCCTGACCATCCGATCCCGTTAGTCGCCTTTTATGCTAAGCTATAAGGGCCGTTATGAATAACGTTATGAATAACAACTGTTTCGATACAGATTCTTGAACCAAGGACGAGCACGAATGACAGGGATAATATTCATGCTTGACAACGGAACAACAATCTGTATTGAAACGTCACACCCACGAAAGTTTTCCATAAAGACGTGTCAAGTGTTAGCAATGAGTGAGTTCACCTTAAACCTGCTCTGAACACTGTTCAAATTATATCAGGTGTGCTAGAGTAATTTGTAAGGAAAACCAGAAATGATGCACTTACGACTTTATGAAACCCTCAAGCCTAGCCATCGCCATTTGGCAGGTTTACAAACTTCAGGCAATATCTTCTTGGTAACTGCTCATTCCAAAACTGTAGCTCCGTTTCTCTCCATCCCTCACAGAGGGACTGATTATCGGTTATTTTGATATGAAGAGATTTAGCTTTGCTAAGATTCTGCCTCAATGTCATGCTCTGAAGTTTCAACATGAAAGTGTCCATAAGCCACGGTCTCAAAGATACCCCAATTTACATAAGACATTACATAAATCAGGATTGCAAAAGGTTTAAGTGCTTCTAGTAATGCAAGGTCCATCTGTCAATGTACAGATTAACATAAAAAGTTTGACATATTTTTATAATAAACAACGATGCAATGGCTGTCATGTAGAGATTAAGATTCTGGAGGGGATTCGTGAATGGAATTTGGTCTAAAAGACCTGTGTCGTGTTGACCTGATTTACGTTTTTGTCCTTCACAGTCCATGTGAATGAAGAAGTACATTTCACGTCTCAGCCAGGTACACTACAGCTGCGCTACTTTGGTAGTTTGGTAGAAACTGGGTCCAGGACACAAAAACACGCACCAATGGTTGATGGGGCACAAAAGAGTCAAGAAACATCCCACCAAACAAACTTTGTAAATAAACTTATGCTATCTTCCATATGTTACCCTACACATCTTTAATATCAAAAAATGGCGATTTAATTGTGTCGAATTGATTGTCCACACTGATGTCCACACTTTCAGGTCACTACCATATGACATGTGCAGCAAATAATTAGGTCCTGATTAGTACAATAGCAAATGTTTGATGAAACAAACTGAATTACGACATCAGTGTTGATAGCAGGGTGATCAATGAGAGTGGTAGTGTGTGCAAATTGATGACAAAGATCATGACGATGCCTCGAACGTCACTGAAGACAACGATAATGACGATGACGACAAGACGACTGTGTGGGGACATTGACATTAGAGGTCACAACCTTTCCGTGTGCATATAACATAAGAGACACTTCGTGTCTAGAGTGTGTGTATGGGCAACCTCAGGAGAAAGGTTGGAGTTCCTTTCTGTTAATATTGATCCGAATGCAAAATATATGAAAAGAAATCTCAGGTCGCGTGAGATGAAACTGAAGTAACACGACGTGGCATTAAAGCAATAAACGCGTCTCATGATATACATCTATAAACTGCTGATATACTGATATTTTAGCAACTTGTAGTATTTCCGCCGAGTGCATCTCGTTTCGTCTCCTGCAACACAACATGCAAGTATTATCTTCCAGGAAGAAAATGTCATTACCTCTGCACTGGGCAGAGATTTCTCTGGACATGGAAAAGGATTTGCTCTGATTTGTATGTATGACTGAGGTAGTGTGAGAAAATGTGTCGAGGGAGTGGGAGAAAGTGTGTCGACTCCATGCTGTACAAGCTATTGGTTCACTGATGTGAAAGCTCACGCTTACACAACACATCTACCCTTTAAAATGATCTTGATCTGGAACTGGAAATCCAATCACAGTGTAACTTGCTTCATTGATAACTAACCAAATGTACGTACTAAATCGTGTATTAAATGACCTTACAACATACAGACACTCGCATGGCGTTCATGGAGGTCTAAAGATCACTGTCGGAGGCACTAAAATACTTCGAATTATAACATAACACCTTTATTACACGCGAAATCCCATTCAGCAAATGGGTACGTGAAAAGACTTCTTGGATTTTGAGAGCACTTTTAGAGACATCTCTGCTTTTATCTTCCACGCAAACATGATGTATCACGCTGTGACGTCGACCCACATTCATATGCTCTTTAAAACGACCGCAATCTACAGCTTAACAATTTTCGGCTTACATTGATTTAATCTCACAGAGTGATTTAGGAAACTGACTTCGATTTATGAATCAGGACGGTCACAAACATGCCAATGGTGAAACATTTGGTAGACGCACATACTGGGTTTAAGTTGGATTTTGATGTTTATCAAATATCTGATGTAACCTCTTTCAAGATTTCATGTAATGGCTTAAAGTGGGTATCTTTTCCCGGGTCTTCAAACTGTATGTGACAATCTGACTGGCGATGCTTTGTAATATAGAATTTACATCATGCGTGTTAGTTCCTGGAGAAGAGTTTTGTTTCTTTCCATCCCTTGTAGAGGGACTGATTGTATTGGTTACTCTGACGTGAAGCCACTGTACGTTTGCGTGGAAACTGTCTACAATGTCATCATCTCACGTGTGTACATGAAAGTGTCCATTATTACCGGTAGTTAAGATCTAGCAACCATTTACATAATATGCTCTATCAGTCAATATTACTGAAGGGTTAAGTGCTCCTATCAAATGTCGAATAAACATGAAATGTTTGATCTATTCTCATAATTCACAACGATGCAATGGCCGTCATTTAAGAGATTAACAACCGGCAGGAGACTGGTCAATGGAAATCATGTTCTGTATTTGGTTGTAAGGAACGGATGGCTGAGGCTCTTTAACTTTCTGATAAGCATCAATACGGCTGTACTACTGTAGTGGCAGTAGAAGCAAATCTCTGAACAGACACACTACTTTATGAAAAAGTTTAATATTGTTAGACGATCCCTTATCGAGTATCCACATTGATCCAATTGTATCAGTACTGACTGGTAAAGACACGATTCTTTGCAGGTCGAAGTGTGTGTGACTGTATTTGCCAACATTGGGTATTAAGAACACATGTAATGTAACGAGGTTTTTCTGTTAGGAAGAGAACACGCTGATTATCAAGACCTCCTTCTCAGAAACATTACTTCTAAAACACGAATGACCTCGAAACAAAACGCATCAGACTCTGAATTCATAACTATTTGTCATAAATCACTTTTCATTCATTTCAATACATCAAAATCAGAGAGACATGACATTACTGATGAAAGCAGAATCGACTCTATGATTTGGAAGCTCGTGTTTATGATTCAGATAGTGATAAAACCCAGGCATTCAGAAGAGGTAAACACATACCTCAAAAAGATACACGAACTTTAGTGGCAGAGATAAGTAAGAACTGCATTCATTTGGCGAACACGTTTTGTCAATCAGGACTCAAGCTTTAAACGTTTTGAAAGCTGTTCCAGGGCCAAGAATAATGTGACCTTATCAAACACGTTCAGAGCATGATCATCCTGTGCACCTCCACTAGAATAAATCCTGTCCTTGTCAACTCCTACACTATGTTATCTGACCTAAACAATTGTCAAACCAGTATTAATACCAAGACATGTTTAATAGATAAATATATTGACCAAAATCGTACTGAAAACTGCCAAGCCTGAAATACATGTAGAATTACATGCATGTAGCAATCATGGCTTAGTTCACAAAACCTGTGGGTGGAGAGATAATTCCATCTGGGATATTTCCAGTGTACATAATGGCTAAAGCGAACTTCGTCTGTATGTGGAGATTACCTCCCGCGCTGGTAATAACTGACTGTCGGTGAAGTCCGACCTCATGACGCGACATCAAAACGATGACTTAAGAACTTTAGACAGCAAATTACCAGCTGACGATAAACTCGTACATTTTCAGTTGCGGATGCAAGCTAGTGCGCTGGTTGAGCACAACCTTCGCTTGGCTATTATGACATGAATATACTCATTTGCGTGGTTTTCCGAGACGCAACAATTTTCCTAATATGCCATTTAAATCAAAATTACTTCAAGTTTAAGTGCTACTTATTAAGCTAGGCTAATCTCTCAGTGCGTGCGTGGGCTAAATATGGAACGGTTGACATGTTCCTTTAATATACACCTTGACTGCCATTAAAAAATTCAGGGCCAAGATTAGTGGATGGCATTCAGTCCACGAATTCTGCAATGTGGACATGGGTTGAGTCAGTCTGTGAGGTCAGAATGAGTGAATGTCATTTACCTAATAGTTACCCATAGTATAGCTTTAGTGCACATGAAGAATTTGAATTTGAATTTGTTGATAGACAAGGAAACGAGACCCGATTTTCCAGCGTAATTTCAGACACCCCTGGATGTGTATTGTTAAGGTTCAGCAAACCTCAGTGCTGTGCCAAGACGTATGCATTCAGCATTGTTGAGAGTGCCTATTTATCTTCATACCTAATAATCGCCAGGTCTATGAACATTAAAATTCAAGTCCACTTTATCTTGACACTGTTGCCACAGATCAATTCTAACCCGGATCTTCACGGATGAATGTTAGTCGTTACTGTATATATTGTAGACTATTGTGTGAAGATGCCCTCACTTATGCTTTGCAAACATTCGTCATGGGAGAGTTATTTGCTAGTGTCAGGCATGAAGCAGACTGGGCCGTATCAAAAACATACTGCGTGGGTCACAAAATTCGCCTAAACGAAATAATTAGAAAGAAATGAGAATTCTGGACGGCTCCCACTCATTGTACGATGCACCGACTGAATCCGTGCAATTTACCACGCGATTCTTCACAAATTAATCCTAGCTTAACTCTATTGAAACATGACCAATGATTGGCTACTCCAAGGACATGCACATCTTTCTCAGAAAATCCAGATAAACACTGCTTTCTTGTATGCTCAAATACCAATTTATCACCGTGATTGTTACGTCATTTTATCATTTACCTTTGCCACTGCCATACAACGACTAATCTTACTCAACACATTCACAGAGCATGTTGACTGCATACAGAGTACTCTCCAGATTTATCAGTATCAATACATCACTATGGAGTGACGTGAATGTAATGCATTATTTCCACAGATTATACTAACAGTAACAATTGAATAGGTGTGGCGCAAGTCTTCAAAACTTCCTCCAATAAGGGATTAAAAGTATCTGCATAAATAGACCACCATGGTCCACAACATGTACACAACACAAAGACGCTTTGTGGAATGTCAACATGCCCCCTTATGTTTTAACATTGAAAATGGATTACAACCTAGTTCACTTGGAGTCAGTCCCTTTTCACAACAGTAAGGATTTATTGCAGTGGTATCATGATGGTAAATGGTGATGGTGCCACTGTAAAAGTATTTTGGTGCATATTGCATCTAATACAAGGCTGCTGAAAATAACCAGAGAAAATTGGAATGACATTGACACTGATGTTTTCAGACAACCCTGTCGGAACATCTGTGAGGTTTAATTTCCCTTTCTATATTATAGCATTACATTATCTGGCTGCTACGGGCACATTACGGGACCGGGGGAATGCATCAAAGGACGAGAAGAATTTGCTGGTAATCTTTTCTCGAGTTTGTCGAAGAGCAAGTCCTGCGTAGAACTGCATATTGAAGTATTTTTAAGTTGAATCATGCATGTTATATTTCAACAGTCTATCATTTTTGCTCCAATCCAATTATCTCAATGTCATTAAACAGCTTAAAAATTTTCCATTGTCAATGTCTAACAACTGAAGACAAGTTTACAGGTATTCTCGGATCAGCTATAGAAATAGAGTTTTTAAATTAAGACGTGGGCCCCAGTAACCTCTTGTTGTCTTAAGAGTAAGCTAAGCTGCATTGCATGACAAGTCTCTGTCACAAGGCTTGCTGGCGTGCCATAGGACTTCAATGGCCATGGTGTTTGTGGTTTATCATACTGCATAAATGTTTCGTCATCACATTATGTTTTTACTTTGAGCATGTTATCAAGGTCCTCCGTTATTCTACTTGTTATTCTACTAATGTCAATAAAGTTATGTTCAAGCTTTGTTATCACCATATGACAGGTTTTCAGTTCAAATGTCAATCTGTCATTCAAATTTTGCCAGAGTGATAGTACCTGAAGAATAGTTCTGTTTCTCTCCATCACTTATAGAGGGACTGATTATGGCTAAGTCTAACACGAAAGCCACTGAGCTTTTGCAAACACACTGCATGATTGTCATGCTCATAGGATTCTACATGAAAGTATCCATTAACTCCAGTCTCACAGATGCATAATTTACATAATATGCGATATAAATCAAGATTGCAGAAGGTTTAAGTGCTTCTTATAATGCAAGGCTCATTTGTCAATGTACAGATTAACGCGAACGGATTGACATATTTTCATAATAAACAACGACGCAGTGCTCGTCATTTGGGAGATTAAGGAGCAAGATGAGGTTCGTTAACGGAATCCGGTCTACGAGATCTGTGTCATGCTGACCTGAGTTGGGTTGTTTGAGTCCATTCTTTACAGATTAACGCGAAAGGTTTGACATATTTTCATAATAAACAACGACGCAGTGGCTGTCATTTAGAGACTAAGGCCGTAAAGTGGATAAGTGAATGGAATACGGTCTTCGGCATCTGTGTCGTGTTGACCTGGGTTGGGTTGAATGGGTTGAGTAAATGAGTGGGTGTCTTTTAATGGCTATGCTACTCAGGTAATTCAAGGAATACTCGATCTGGGACAAAAAAACTTATGTTTATACTGGATAAAATAATCAAGAAACATCCCACCAACCTAACCGATTATCTAATATATACTATCGTCCACATGTCGTCCACGATCCTTAACATCAAGAATGGGCATTTTATCACGTCAGAAGACCAAGGGTTGTCCATTTTGATCAAACTATTAACCCGATTCTTGATTAGAACTAGTTTCTCCAGACAGCATCTTGTACAGTTAGTGCCACACAGCTTGTGCTGACGCCGTCGGTTCCAAATGCATTCCCGGAAATTGGCCAACACATGATGTTTATCTCCTAAAAGGATGTTGGCCATATATGTGTTCTGGCTCACCCGTAATGTTTTCTCAACCCATACTGTTATACATAACAGAACTTACTAGTTTTCAGTGTTCTCCGTTAATATAAGCCTACCAACCGCGGCAAAGTGGAGAACTGTGTGGCAGGTTTGTTTTTTTTATTTTTTTTTATTTACTTATTTATTATTTATTAGTTTTAAGGAAAACACTTGTGGCTAACACTAAGATACAGGATTTCAATAACTGTGTGTTTCATGTAATGAATATGTAGGTTATTATATGTAATATATATTTGTATCGGTTAACCAAATTTCAATGATGGTAAAGTTGGTCAAACTGGTATGTTGTATTGCAAGCTGAGCATTGATATGAATGTGTTATAAAAGCAGCTACGGATATGTGTTTTAGATAAAGCATCTAATTTCATGTGTAAATACATATCACTAATGTAAACAAAATATTGTAATAGTTAAGCTTTAAATGTACCATGTCCTATGAATCAGTTGAAGTCAAATGGGGAACATTTGGGGTAAACCATGTCAAAAAGTGTTGTGACGTTACGGTAACGTCACGGTAACGTCTTATGAGTTCATGGCATAATATGGTATGTTTCTTTACTTGACAATGGCTGATTATGGTGAAATGACAAACACTTTCACATCATTTACGACGTCATTAGGCGTCACGTGAACCATGTACAACGTTCTGGTATGTGTTCAAGAATATGTTACAGTATAAATAAACGTTTGTGTGTGTGTAAAGATTGATTCTCGCCGTACAGATGTCTTCACGGCGTCATGCGGCGTAAGACAATGCCTTACGTTAAACGCTTCATCCTATTCAAAATGAGTTTGAAATTAAACTAGAGAATAGTAATTTGTGGAAGTGATGCCACCAGGTTATTACTTTTTGCAGATGACGTTGTGCTGGTATCGGATTCTGTTATTAATCTACAAAGAAAATTGAATGTTTTGGAATGTTTCTGTAATAAATGGGTCATGGAAGTAGGCTTAGATAAGTCAGATATTATTGTGTTTCGCTGTGGTGGCTCTCTTAAAAGGATTGAAAAAAATGTTTCGACAAAAGTATGCAGATGTCGGTAACTACACAATATAAATACCTAAGTATGGACGCGCATGTGAAATTATTACTTTGCAAGGCAGGAAAGCGTGTTTTCATATATTTAGTATATTTAGTAACTATTCGATATGTCACTTAAAACAGTTACTAAAATGTTTGACACGAAAACATTACCAATTGTTTTGTATGGTTGTGAAATCTGGGGTTGTGCATATCGAGAATTTATTGATAAAGTCCAAAGTGCCTTCCTTAAAAGATAAGTATTGGTATAAGATAATACTGCTCATCCAGCGCAGTACTGGTAGAGATTGGGCGCAATAACTTAAGTGCAAATTACTTTTGTAAATGCGTTCGTTGTTGCTGCAGACTGATTATGGTTATGAATGCGAATAGGTTCCCGCATGCTTGTTACACCATGATGAAAGAACAAGACGAACACGGCAGTACAAACTGGGTGTCTCACATCAGAATGCTACTCTTAAAAACTGGATTCCGATACATCTATCTCGCACCAAGATTGTGGAGATATGAAATATTTTCTGAGATTGTCTACGCAACGATGCATAGATTTAGAAATTGAACATTGGTGTGAAAAGATCAATAGCTATAGTTCATTAGAGTTCCTATAAATCATTATGAACTACAGAATTATACATATTATCAAATTCAAGTTCCGCATACCTTCTCAAAATGTGAAGATTCAGAACCAACGTTATAGGAAAAGTAAAGAAAACGTTAACTGATCTGACCTTATGTGTGATAAATGTGACAACCTGTCTGTCGAAGATGAATTTCACTTCATTTTGAAGTGTCCTTACTTACCCTTACAGTTGCAAGATTATTAAATAATTCAATTATTTCTATTAAAAGTGGATGTTTACATGACAGGTTTTTAATAGCCTGGAGGCAAGAAAGAGAATCGGAATAGATAATATACTGTTTATGTCTAGGATGTCTTTCAATATATTTAAGAGCTGTTGATATAGCGTTTGCTTCTGCTGTGAAAATAGAACTATTATCTGGTAATCTGAAAGATATTGTTCTGGATCCAATGACAGCGGCACAAGCCACTGCGCCACCATCCTTGGACCCATCTGTAAATAAAGATTTGTATGTATTATGGTTACTTTTTAATTGATTATATTCTTGTTTATATTGTAATTCATTTGTTTCTGATTGTTTTAACCTCGTCAGTGTTAGGTCAACTTCGGGTCTAACTAACTGCCAAGGTGGAGACGAAAGTAGACGGGAAGGAGATATATTGGCTAGCTCAATGCCGCAAGCAGACAGAAAAGGTTTCACTCTAAGTCCAAGAGGTGGAACAAGAGGAGGCTTTTTATTGTATAAATCCACATAAAGAGGATTAAAAACACATTTAAATGCAGGGTTGGCCTCATTAGAATACAGTTTTGTTATATACTGTAAGGAGAGTTTTATACGTCGTTGAGTAAGAGATGGCTCATCGGCCTCGACGTAAAGACTGTCAATAGGAGAAGTTCTAAATGACCCAAGACATAGTCTTAGACCTTGATGGTGGATAGAATCAAGTATTTTGAGGTTGCTTTTACAGGCTCCACCATACACGATGGAGACGTAATCAAGTTTCGAACGGATGAGAGATCTGTATAAATGGAGCAGGGTAGTTTGGTCTCCTCCCCACTTTGAATTGGACACAGCTTTTAACAGATCAAGTGCATCCAGGCATTTAGTTTTAAGGGATTTAATGTGGGGTAGAAAAGTTAGATGTGAGTCGAAAATAAGACCCAAGAACCTGGCCTCCTTTACTACTTTGATAGGGGTGCCATTTAAAAATAGTTCTGGATCTTTATGCTGTTTATACTTTCTGCAGAAATGCAAGCAATTTGTTTTTGTTATCGAAAATTTAAACTCGTTTTCAAGTGACCATTTTTCAGTTTTATTGAGACAAATTTGTAATTGCCTCTCTATTGTATGCATATTTCTACCTCTACAAGAAACATCATCCATCTACTGAATCACTTAAAACAAAAAGAAAGACTATTGATTTTAATACTAAATAAAGTCACAGACAAAATACTGCCTTGTGGAACACCCTGATCTTGATGAAAGTAGTCTGAGAGGGTTGTTCCCACACGTACTTGAAACTGTCTGTCATTTAAAAAATTAGATATAAACTGAGGCAAGCGACCTCTCAACCCCAAAGAATGTAAATCTTTCAAAATACCATGCTTCCAAGTAGTATCATATGCTTTCTCAAGATAAAGAAAGATTGATACTGCATGTTGCTTTTTAATGAAAGAATTTTTAACAAATGATTCCAAACGAACCAAGTGGTCAATTGTGCTTCGGTTTTTACGAAAACCACATTGTATATCAGTAATCAGATTGTTGGTTTCAAAAAACCAGACTAAGCGATTATTTACCATTCGCTCCATGGTTTTGCAAACGCAGCTAGTTAAGGAAATAAGTCGGTAATTTGATGGATCTGTATGATCCCTCCCAGGCTTTGGAATAGGAACAACTGTGGCTTTTCTCCATGAAGAGGGAAAATGTTGTGTTGTCCAAATATGGTCAAAAATGCCAAGTAACGTTTCGAGACATGATTCAGGCAAGTGTTTTAAGAGTTGGTAATGGATGTCATCAGGTTCTGTTGCAGTATCGTGAGCCTGTGATAGCGCAGTATGAAGTTCATGTAATGAAAATACCTCATTTTTTACATACTCATCAGGTAAGAAAGCCAACAATGCCCACGTGAGTGGCGCTTACTCAATTTCTCTCATAACACAGTCTACAAAAAGTAGAGATGCGAGGTCAACATACGGGCGGTAGGTCACCCAGGTCACGAGATGACCTGGACACGCCATTCCCTTACTAGAGACGAGCGAGTCAAGACGTGTTGCTTGGCCGCTCTACTGGATTCTAGTTAAGTGTGTGCTTTGTTTATTGCATTTTTCTATATCTCTCTCTCTCTCTATTATCATCATTCTAGTCGCTTTTAGGTGTTTTTCGTTATCTGCGACTAGCTGATTGTTTCTTTCTTGCCAGCAGTTTGTGGGTCGTCGGCCGTCGTCCCACTTGCACGTGCTTCACGGGTGTCCCGATTGTGTCTCGGTTCACGCTTGTGTGGCTCGTGCACTCGGACCCTTGTCGGGCTTCCGCGTTACTCGCTGGCGGATAGGCGGGTTGGCGGATAGGCGGACCTTCCGCCTTGACGGAGAGGCAGAGGACAGGCGAACCCTTCGCCCGAGCGGACCTTTCGTTAGGGGTTCCTTAACAATCGTTCACCTGCGCCTTTGTGCGCAGTAGCGGAGGTCAGGCGGACCCTCTGCCTAGGCGGACCCTTCGCTAGGAGATTCTTCTGTCGTTCCCCTCAACCCTTGTGTGGTGTAGAGGAGCATTGGCGGACCTTTCGCCTTGACGGAGAGGCGGAGGACAGGCGAACCTTCCGCCTGGTCGGACCATTCGCTTGTGACGTGCCTATCCTCCTCAGATAGGAGTTTACTCTGCCGTCACCCCTCGGCAGCGTACCCTGTCGTGCGTTCCACCATGGTATTCGCCTCCTTCTGCACTCAGTGCGGCACTAGGAAGTCGGCTAAGTGGGATCCTCACACATTGTGTAGGCTTTGCAAGAGTCCCTGCGCTGCGGATAACACTTGTGCAGAGTGTGAGGTCCTCTCTGAGCGGGACTTTCGTCAGTACCTGGCAGTACTTAGGAAGAGCGAGAGGGAGTCTCATCGGAAGAAGGCAGCGCCTTCCGCAGGTTCGCCAGTGTCTTCGGCGTCATCTAAACGATCGGTGCCTCGCTCTCCCATCCGCCCTCCTTCTCCCTCCGCATCAGAGGAGTTAGTTATTCACGAGGCGGCGGAGGAGTTCGACTCTCAGTCAGGAGTCGGACCCCATCAGGACTATGCCAGAGGGGAGCGCTACTCGCTCCCGTTCCGTCTCTCCCTCTCGGCCCTTCCTGAGGGAGGACGTAGCCGTATCACCGGAGGGGAGGAAGGAGAAGAAGAGAAGGAAGGAGAAAAAAGCGAAGAAGTCTCGTGACAGGGAGCAGGTTCGCTCAGAGAGGCTTCTCCTTTCCGTTAAAGGGTTAGTGGAGTCCATCCTTGATCAACGCCTTGGTCCGCCCACATCGGCACGTTCCGCGGAACCCTCCTCTCCGCTCCGCCTCCGGAGGCGGACGCCTGATCACTCCCCGAGGCGCTCTCCTTCTCCCAGGTCCTCCCCCTCTAGGGAGTTCATTAACACAAGAGACCCTCCACTTATTCCTATCCTCCCGGAGGAGGTGGGGGATGACAGCGACCCTGTCCTTCCAGAGCCTAACCCTCCAGTCTCTGACTCTGCGTCTAGACTGGAGGCAATTGCGGAATACACCGGTGTGGTGTTGGCGGAGGTGGACGATCAACCTTCTGCCTCTTCTAGGGCGAGAGGCGAGTCTTTCTGCCCTGAAGACTGTGTTCTCTCCCCTCGGAAAGTCCTCCCTCCGCACCGCTTCCTGGAAGCAGCCGCTAAGGAACTGAAGGAGGCTGTTGCCACCGCCGGACCAGGTCGCCTTACCCCTCAGCTCCTCCTCTCAGACAAACAGAGGATCAGGCTTCCAGTGGCGAACTCGCCCATTCCTTTAGATCCTCCCTCCTTGGATCCCGATATCTCTCGTGTTGCTTCTGCTGGGGTACCCCACAAGGTGTCGGACAATCACCTTATCCATTTGGACAAGGAGGCCAGATCCATTGTGGGGCTGAGCAACTATGTTGCTCACGCCTGCCAAGCTATGGCCACTTTCGCCAAGGAGGCAGGGATGGAACAGGGTGAGGAACCTCTGTATAGGGCATTTGGAGCGGTAGCTGGCGGAGTGGCACAAGTCACCCTGTCGGCTGCTAGGATTTCAGCTGCCATTACCAACCTCAGACGGGAAGGCTTCCTGGGGCGCACTAATCTCCCTCCGGAGATTAGGGACTCCCTCCGTCACGCCTCAGTGTCGGCAGACACCTTGTTCGCGGGGGAAATCCCAGAAGCTCTCCGCACTCGCCATGAGATCCAGCAGCAGGACCTAACCAATCGGATCATGACGGGTGGCGGACCCTCAGCAGGCTCCACCCCCCGCAAGCGTCAGGGAGGTCCTCCAGCAGACCAATCCACTCCTAGGAAGCGGACAGGGAAGGTGGACTTTCGGTTCGGAGGTCGTGGCCGAGGACCCACGAACCAGTCCAACCAGCCCAGCCAGGCTAACCAGGGATTCCAAACCCCCAGCAAGGGCACTCCGCGGAAGCGGAACAAGGGCAAGTGGACGTCCAAGAAGAAGTGACTCTTGGTGCCCGCCAATCCTTCCGCCACCTATCATTCCTCCATTCGACGGACCCGTTGGCGGCCGCTTGAGCCTCTTTGTCCCAAACTGGCGTCAGCTAGGACTAGACCCATTCGTGTGTCGGATCCTGGAGCGTGGCTTCCGCATCCCGATCTCCTCTCCGCCCCCTCTAACCTGCTCTCCGGTGGAATGTCCGATGGACTCGGTCAGGTTCCAACTCACCTTAGAGCAGGTGGAGTCTCTAGTCTCCAAGGGGGCAGTTCAGGAAATCCCCTCCAGGATCTGACTCCCGGGTTCTATTCCCCCGTTTTTGTCAGGCCCAAACGCAACTCGGGGAAATGGCGGCTGATTCACGACTTGAAGGAGTTCAACTCCTCCTACCTCGAACAGCCGCCATATGTTCGACTCTTGACTGTTCCATCAGTCATGCGGTTACTGGAGCCCTTGGACTACATGGTGTCCCTCGACCTCCAGGATGCGTACCTGCACATCCCCATTCACTTGGCGGATTGCAGGTACCTCCGTTTCGTCCTGGGGGGCAGGCACTTTCAGTGGAATGTCCTCCCGTTCGGGATTTCCTCTGCCCCATGGCTGTTCACTCGTGTGACCCAACCCATCGTCCAGTTCCTCCACGAACTCCAGGTCCAATTCCTTATGTACCTGGACGATGGGTTCTCTCACAACCCTTCGCCCTCCATTCTCGAGGCGCAACGGGACCTCGTCATCCACCTCCTTCGACGTCTAGGGTGGCTAGTGAACCTGGAGAAGTCGGACCTGGTACCAACCACCTCTCTCCAATACCTAGGTGCCATACTGGATACAGTAGCCTTCAAGGCTTTTGTACCCAAGGAGCGGATGACCAGGCTAGCGCCCGTGATGACTCGGGCACTATCAGAGCCCCTGTCCCTCAGGCAGTGGCAGCGGATATTGGGCCTCCTGACGTCAGCCCAGGACCTAACCATAAGGGGGAGGCTGATGCTCCGACCTCTTCAGGTGTTCCTCAACGAGCACGTCAGGGAGACCCACTGTCAATAAGTCTCCCACCTCACCTCAGACACTTCCTCACCTGGTGGCAAGTGGACGACAACGTCCTCAAAGGAGTTCCCCTAAGGACACCTCTCCCGACCAGTCACCTTTTCGTGGACGCCTCCACCCAAGGATGGGGCGCTCACTTGGGGTCGGACCAGACGGCAGGTACCTGGTCGGCAGCCCAGCAGGACCGGCACATCAATGTGCTGGAATTGGATGCCGTACGACTTGCCATCCTCCATTGGTCCGTTCCCCTCAGGCACCAGACCTTACTGGTCCACACGGACAGCTCAGTCGCAGCCTGGACGATCAACCGTCAAGGCTCCACCAGAGCCACTCCTCTCATAGACCTGACCCTCCGCCTGTTCGAACTGGTAGACAGGCTCTCCCTGAGCATCCGTGCAGTTCACATTCCAGGAGCCAAGAACGTCCTGGCAGATGTTCTCTCCCGGCCGGACGCGCCTCCTTCGACAGAGTGGCAACTGAACCCGCGGACGTTTCAGTCCCTCTGTCTCCAGTTCGGCAGGCCCATGTTGGATCTGTTTGCCACCAGGCTGAACTGCCAGCTCCCGATCTATGTATCCCCCGTGCCGGACCTAGCGGCCTGGGCCGTCGATGCACTGTCGTTAGAGTGGGAAGGGATGGACGCTTATGCCTTCCCTCCCCCAGCGGTTCTAGCACAGGTAGTGGCCAAGCTTCAGACCACCAAGTCCATCAGACTGCTTCTGGTGGCTCCCATGTGGCCTGCCCGGCCCTGGTTCGTTCCCCTTCGCAGACTCTGTCTGCAGGATCCCGTTCAGATCCCTCACCGGAGGGACCTTCTCATAAGCAAGCCAAGCGGCCGTGTTCACGAAAACCCTCAGGTATTCGATCTGCACGTTTGGCTTGTATTCAAAGGGGGCTCAGGAACAGTGGATACTCCAAGCGAGTAGCCTCGGCCTTGGCTTCCTCACAGAGGAAAACCACGCAGAAGCTCTACGACTTCCAGTGGGGTTCCTTTTCCTCCTTCTGTGAAGACAATGGCGTGGAGGCCGGTTCTGCCACTCTTCCCCAGATAGCTGATTATCTGGTTCACTTGCGCAACGTTCGAGGGCTCAAGGCCTCCTCCATTAACACCAATCTGGCGGCCATCATGTCCGTTATAAGGAAGAGGTCGCCGGGACTGGACATTTCTGTACTGAGGGAGCTCATCAAGTCTTTCCGACAGGCGGAGGGTCGGCGCAAGCCGAGGGCTCCTGAGTGGGATCTGGCAGTGGTCCTTGACCACCTCAAGTCAGATTTTTATGAGCCTCTGGAAGAGGTTCCCCTCCTCCGCGTCACGGTGAAGACCACCTTTCTAGTGGCCATGGCCTCGGCGGCCCGAATATCGGAGCTTCACGCTCTTCAGGCGGATCTCCTGAGATTTGAGGCCACGGATGGAGGATCTGCGTCCTTGGGCCTCGCCCCCGACTTCGTTTGCAAGAACCAACAGGCAGACGAACTGGGACGTACCTTCCACATCCCTTCCTTAGGGCCGTTGGTAGACCCGACGGAGGAGGGAGCACTCTCTCTCTGCCCTGTCAGGGCTCTCCGAGTGTATACCGACCGTACCCGCTCCCTTAGGCGGGGGCGGCGGAGGCTCTTCCTCCCTCACTCCCAGAGGAGCAAAAGAGAGATTGATCGGAGAGCTCTTGGGGTATACCTTCGGTCGGCCATCATAGAGGCCTACAAAGGCCAGGACAGACCTCTTCTGACTCGAACCAACCCACACGAGATCAGGGCCGTCTCGGCCACCATGGCTTATCACCGCAACATTGCGGTGGCGGACATCATGGCGGGCTGCTTCTGGAAGTCTGGCTTGGTGTTCGCCAACCACTATTTACGAACCCTCTCCAACGAGGATCTGGCGGGCATTTCAAGGCTAGGACCCCAGGTCTTTGCCCAGCAAAGAACGGGGGGTCCTTACCCTTTAATTCGGCGCGGGGCTGCTCCTCTTTAGGCGGCCTACACTCCCCCGCCTCTCGTATGGTGCCAAGCTGGGGACCTCAGCTACACACCCTTTTTGCCTCAGATAAACTTTTCTGTTGCTTCTCTCCACTCCTTCAGTGTTGAGTTGTCTTTTCTCGTGTTGGGTTTCCCTTCCGGGGTTGTCGGCCGATCCCTCCTCCTTATCGGAGATGTCCGGACAGCGGTTGGTGTCCTACCCGCCCTCTAGTGCGGAGGCGGATGCCGGTGGATCGCTCTCCTCAGGGTTTCTTGGTTCCTCTTTACGTAGAGACGCACGGGCGAGGTCTCGCGTCCACGCTCTCAGCCCTCCGCCTCTGTGCCATTCTGGGCATTGTTGGCTTTCTTACCTGATAAGTATGTAAAAAATATAACATTTTTGATTAAATGTCATTTTTTATACTTACCTGGTAGAAAGCCAACAGTCGGGAGTTCCCGCCCAGCCTCCCCTCCTGAAGGTTTTGTTGTCTGCCTCGCTGGGTAAGGGAATGACGTGTCCAGGTCATCTCGTGACCTGGGTGACCTACCGCCCGTATGTTGACCTCGCATCTCTACTTTTTGTAGACTGTGTTATGAGAGAAATTGAGTAAGCGCCACTCACGTGGGCATTGTTGGCTTTCTACCAGGTAAGTATAAAAATGACATTTAATCAAAAATGTTATATTATAATCTTCACCATTATCAGATTTAAAATTCACTGGTTTCTTCTCTTGGTGTGTTTGATAAGTCTGGAATTTTGGATGATAATTTGAGGAGGACGAATGTTTAGCCAAAGTGTCACCCAACTTGTTTGCAATATCAGATTTTTCAGTTAGTATGTTATTATCATTTTTTAGATGCTGAATACTACTGGATTTGGAACCCTTGCCTTTAATTTTTTGGATCATATTCCATACCCTTGACATAGGAGTACGGGAATTTATTTTGGAAACGTAATTTTTCCAAGGATGACGTTTAATGTGTTTATACGTACGTCGAGCTTTAGCGTAACTGATTTTTACATTATTTAAGTTATGAACAGTGGGATGAAGACGATGATATTTCTCTGCTTTCTTCCTGTTTTTCCTAGCCTGTTTGCATTCATCATTAAACCATGGTTTATGGATGTGCGGATTTACAGAGGGCTTAGGAATAGTTTCATCAGCTATATGTTTCAGTTTGTCCGAGAACATTTTAATTGGATCAGGTACATCCATTAAAAGGTCTGGTTTAAGTTCCTTAAGGCAGGTGACCTGAAATAATGGCCAATTGGCCTTTGAAAAATTCCATCTTGTTACAGGCGGATCATCGGAAGGGTTAATTGCTGTAAGTACTGTAGGAAAATGGTCACTACCACAAAGATCATTATGGACTGACCATTCAAACTCATTATAAACGTTTGAATCAGTGAGTGACAGGTCTAAGGAAGAATATGTTCCCGTTCCAGGATGTAAATATGTGTCAGAGCCATCACTGAGTATACATAAATTATTATCAGATATAAACTCTTCAAGAACTTTCCCTTTACTGTTGGTATCAGGACTTCCCCATAATGGGTTATGACCATTGAGATCACCCATTATGATACAGGGTTTTGGTAATTGGTCATACAAATCTTGAAGATCATTCTGATGGAGAATGGAAGAAGGGGAGATATACAAGGAACAAAGAGTAAGAGTTATATGTAAAGTAAGACGAACAGCAACAGCCTGAAGATTGGTTTTGAGAGGAACAGGGCTATGAATTATACCATGTCTCACCAATATGGAAGATCCACCAGTGGCTTTGTCACCAGGGGGTGAAAAAGAATGATAAGAATGGTATTTACGCAATTCGAACTTATCATTTTGTTTCAGGTACGTTTCTTGAAAACTAAACGGTTTAAAATCCTGTGCTAGTAACTGTACTTCATTAAAATTGGTCCTAAGTCCTTTCCAATTCCATTGGATTGAGGAGTTATTGTTCATTGTATAGCAGGTGGTAGTACTGGGGACCGACTTTTCCCCTTCCGAGGCGAACTGCTTCTATTTCGCGCACGGGGATCAGGAGAGACGTCCATGTCATCTAAAACTTGAAACTTGTTATAGATTTGAACAGGATCACATGATCCCTTTTGTACTCGATCAGTTTTTTGTCTGTAATCCACTTTTTGACTAGGATTTTTCATAACAGGAGATATTGTTTGTGATTCAGTCTGGGAAGCTGATGTTGCATGATGTTTATCAACAGTAGAACCTGATGCAATTAAAGTGTGTTTGTCAGCTTCAACCCAGGTGAGATCTGTCTGACATGCAATTGACAGAACAGACTTAGCATTGGGGCGAGCAACAACTGTAGAATATGGTACACCTGATGACTGAGGGGAGGCTACATTAACTAAACGTTTTGCCTCATGATATGTGACATTCGTTTGGATTTTGATTTTGACAATTTCATATTCACGTTTCCAGACATGGCATGACTTTGACGAAGACATATGATCTCCAAGACAATTGACACATTTTGGAGAAGACAAACAGTCAGAACCTTCATGATCATCTTTACCACATCTATAGCATGTTGCACGATTTCTGCAGGATCGGGCACCGTGACCAAACTTTTGACACTTGTAACAACGAAGTGGGTTTGGAATATACTGTTCCACTTCGATGTTACAATATCCAGCTTTTATCTACTTTGGGTGTTGGGGTTGAGAAAAAGAAATTAAGTATGTGTTGGTATTCAAAGTTTCTCCATTTTTCTTAAACGTGAATCTTTTAACATGAGTGACTCCTTGGTGTTGCAGTTCAGTAACTATTTCCTTTTCACTCATGTGGGCAAGCCAGCGGTCTCTGTCCCTCAAGATGCCTTTGCTACTGTTCAGAGACTTGTGAGGAGAAACTGAAACTTCAGTATTTGCAAGCTGTTTTGTGGCTATGAGGGCAGCTGATTGTTTTGCTATTTTACACTCTATGAGGAGAAACCCTGATCTAATTTTTCTGACAGCTTGGACATCACCAACAAGTCCATACATTGCTTTTGATGTGGCAAACGGATTTAGCTTGAGTGGTTCACCATCAGTCGAAGATACAACCAAGAATCTACTCCATGTATCTGGATATCTGTTTGTGATATTTTCCTCATCAGAGGACAAACACTCATCAAGTGCTCGTTTATGTTTTTTTGGGTTGAGCCATGGTTAATAATAGAAAGTTCACCATCCCAGCTCCCCACCCTCCACCGAGTATCACATGGACAATGCTATACACCAGTGGGTCTCCGACTGGTAGCACCAAGGGTACTGAAATGGTATACTCCAGCAGAATATTAATAGAAAATTAATCGTCTACCAGATTGGCCCATGAGCCACCGCCTTCTGGGCATAAGACTCTAGGCAAAGTTAATAACATCACTTTTCAAATTTACAAGTTTATATGAGTGAAAAGCCAAGACCAAAATTGAAATAAATAAAATCAAATTTGTACAATTACATAATCCACGCACAAGGCTTGGCATGACCAGCCGATTGGTCGAACCGGGCCCATTCGACCACCCGTCTAGGCGAAGTCAGGGCCAAAGTGGAGTATTGAGCAACAGGAACACGATTGCAGGCCCCTATTGCCCTCCTCCCCTCCTCCGCCGACACGGGCCGCAACCCACGGCAAACAAGTTGGTGGACCAAATATCCCCCCGGGTCCACTACGGGGGTGTCGGCGAGCTCTTGGCATTACCCAGCACCCACCACGAGGAGGTGGCTCGCCATGGGTGCCCATCTGCCTAGCAATATCTTGATATACATGTAGGCTGTTAAAACGAGGTGTGCTTGTTCCTGGTGAAAAGCTCTGCTTTTTTCCATTCCTCGGCTTTTCTGGCATAAACATTACACTTTTGCTGGGAAACTGTCCGAAATGTCAGGATCGTATGTTTCTACATAAAAGTGCCCATTAGCCCCGGTTTCAGAGATACGGCAATTTATATAATACGTTACATATATCAAGATTACAAAAGGCTTAAGTGCTTCTTGTAATGGAGGGTTGATCTATCAATATACAGATTAACATGAAATGATGGTGCACAAAACAATCAAGAAACAACCCACCAACCAGTTTCTTCGCTTTTGTCTTTTCAGAAAGGAGTGAATGAGCCAGTATCTTTCACGTCATTTAACCCGTTCCAATTCAGAGTTAACCAATGACCTACACCCTTTAAGTCTGATCAGTTGATGGAGTGATTGACATTTTGAGCTGTAATGATGTGTTACATTACGTAGACATGTATATAGTTTAGCATGCCATCTTCCATTTGACAGACCAATCAGTAACGCCGTACTCATAATCAGTTCATTCCCCTTCTCCGATGAGCAACAAGCTTTCCATTTTGAAGTTCATTAACAACCCGAGGAATCTTCACGATGTGTGTCTAGGTTCGCCATATAGACCTTAATTACACCTTTAACTTAACTTCAGGTGAAAAAGAAGTAATACAACTCACTATATATGTGCACATATCCAGATTTACTCACGAGTACAAATGTGCATGTAAATCGGCTTTATATAGTCACCAAGTAAAGAACGGCTCCACGACTGTGGTACTTTATGGAGGAATCGCGTCTGGGATAAAAGACACACTAATGGTTCATGGTGCACAAAACAATCAAGAAACAACCGCCGGTCAGTCCCCGGTATTACAGTTTATCATATCTTCCTTGTGTTATCATATAGATCTTTATGGAAGGCCGGAGTTTGAATTGTATCAGAAAACCCAGTATTGACTTAAACATTGAATAAAAGTGTTGAGCTCGTCGCGACTAAATCACAGTGACCTACAGACGATGTCCAGACAACATAGTTTACTGGTCGATGTCGCAAAGATTCTGACAAAGCATTCTTCTATTGATAGGACAACATTTTGTAAGCACGTTTCCTCGACAGTCGCTTTCCCCTGAGTGAACTGGACGACCTTTTGTAACAACGTAACGCTCGTTCCATACACTGCACAGTTGTAGGCTATGATATGGACACAGTCTTATTTACGTATTCAATGTGGAACCTTTCGTGCGCGACGGCATAAAACAGTCGCTCTGTACAAGAAAATATTCAAGATTGTCGTATGAACATCCCTCATTGTTAAAGGCACGCACGAAGCACGCCCATAGCAAGAGTAATGAATGAAGAGTGGTGAAGATATAGGAGCCGTTGAAGCATATTTCAGCTGTATAACAGGAACGTGGTGTTGTCAGAAAGGAAACCTTTTCAGCTTGACGTATAGTACGATTATAGACTGAAACAACCACGCGCTGGCCGTCCTTTATCAACACAGCCTTGCAATTCCTAAATATATTCAACACTACCAGCACCTTTTATTGTTGCGCAAAGAAATCTCAAATTAACTTTACGCACAACTCAGTATTATATATTCATAATCCCAAGCTTCGACAAAGGAAAATCCAAAGTGATTTATTTTTGTTTTAACGTGACTCCATCTATATCTCATTGGTTGTGAGCTCGCCGCAGTCGACCGCATGCAAAAATAATATTCCTCGCTCAAAGAGAAGTGACGCACTATTTCTGTTTGTATCGATGCAGAAATTCTGAATTTCATTTGTCAACGAAAACGGTTGGGCATGCAAACCGCCCTTCCAAAACTGACAGAAATAGGTCCATTTTTCGGCAACCAATCCTCAACATGAATTTTTCAACCATTTGTTGTGACTGACCTGGGGTTACGGGTATGCTACTTAAACGATCAACATATGAATTCGGTGGACATACCAACAAGAACACATGACCAGTGTGAATTCATTTCCGCGTTTACTGCAATAGCCATTTAACACTGTGACTTCCCTTCACAACAAGCCCTAGAACGGTTACCATTTCAACAATAAAACGTTTGCTTGCACCTAATACATTTACATCAAGCCTGCTTACTGGTTCGCGTTAAGAGTTATCAGGATGTTCATATGACATTAATAGTTATTTCACTAGGGATCGGCAAAAATGCGAGCTATTGTTTGGACAACCATTAACTCTATGAGTCAATTTTTAGTACCGATTTTATTGGCAATGACAAAGGATTTAAATCGAACCCTATGTGATGCGGGGCTTTTACAAACCATCACAAAACTTTAGTTAATGTTATTTCAATGGATTAACTGTTACACAATGGTACAGTTCCAAAAGCTGAACAAAAATGCCTTTGTTGCATTAGAAAGGATAATTAGTGGGAGTTTCATTCTAGATAGCAATACCTGGAGTTGTACCTCAATGAGACTGAGCGTGATGAACGTGGATTGAACCAAACTAAATGGTTCGATAGGATAGATTGATAGATAGATTCTGGCTAACATCTTTCAAATAATACTGTTGTTTGAAGGGTCGAGAGTTTCGGGAAATATAATAAATTATAATGTCATCTAAGAGAGTGTGCAGGTCATGCGAGCATGTCATGTATTAATGTTCTTCACATAAAGGATCTCAGGGATCACTGTAGTGGTCCCTTGCCCCATTCTATTCTGTCCCTGTCTGCACAAAATACATTTATTTCACTTAATGCAAGCCAAGATAAGCGACAACTCTCATTTGTCGTTCTAAATATCATGTTCCATCAGAAAATATGAATCACCTCAAACTGGAAAATGCATGCACCTTCAAATGACAAGGGGCCAATCAATTACTGTGTCGGTTACGGGAACCACTGAAAACAACGTTTATGGAGAAACTTATTGAAAACCTGTGGTCGCTCATGTGCTGACACAGATGCGCAAGGACATTTCATATCATGTAGAAAATACCCTGAATTGATTTTTCTTTACTGTACCAGGCAGTATACATTCTTTATATTTTTATATTTTTGATCTTTATAAATGCATTACAACAAAAGCTCTATACTGACCAGTTCCACAGCACGGAGTTCCATTACATAAACGTCTTCACAGATATCGGCACCTTTTCGTTTACATCATGTAGACTATTATTTTCAGAGTTCATAGATGAAGTCGGACTTCGAATCAGAAACTGATACTGACGTTTGAATGATACAATCTGATAACTTAACTAAGTTCACTGTTAAGTTTACATGTCTCATGTCGTCCACTACAACCTGTCCTGAAAAGCAGTAACCTTGGGTAACATAATGAAAATGAAACGTAAAACGTCCTCAGTGTTCTTACAATTCATCATCGTATCATCCTGTGACGTGAGGATATTCGCAACTTATATATTCAAGTACATTCATTCAGGTTTCAATTTATAAATCAATATTATCATAAATTCTCATTTTTATAAAGTACGTAGGAATATGGTCCCAGTTCCATTATATTAATCATTACACTCTTAACGGGACAGGATACATTTGAAAAAATACATGGTATCATCACTATTTAGCGCGTTCGAAGCACTACGAACTTCGTAAGCCTCTGATGCAATATAAAGTTACTGCGAACTCTTAGCGGATCGGGACCCAGAAATTCTTGTACATGAATCGAATAATAGACAGTAGAGATTTCCATCAATGGAAAATCATGTCGTCCCTTTTGAGCATTCCCTTACGTACAATAAAAGATGATGATTTTGCGTGGATCTCTGTGCTGCTACACGCACTGGACGTCAGTTCACTTGACGTTCCCACCTTTTAAACCAATTGAACATAAGGATATTTGTTTTGAATGTTGCTCATGCATGAAGGATGTAATATTCAGCCAATAAACTCAGTTGATAAACAGTGACTGCTGGGGAACTACTAGTATCTTATTCTAGAATACCCAAGCGAGACATCATCAATTATTGCTAGTTTACTTGGAAATATTTACTTATCTCTACAGTGTGTGTTCCCAAGGCCTAAGTTGACAGCTCACTAACATGTTCTTTCCCAGTTGGATAATTCTGGCATTTTTCAATATTTTATGCACCTTGAGTTATTTCATTGATACAGTCAGGAAAA
Organism: Haliotis asinina; assembly: GCF_037392515.1. NCBI lineage: Eukaryota > Metazoa > Mollusca > Gastropoda > Lepetellida > Haliotidae > Haliotis > Haliotis asinina. The sequence continues at coordinate 25,694,292 of NC_090282.1, read as the reverse complement.
TCTCAGACCAACATGTCAGTGAAACACTATTGGATTCACTATTTAAGCTAATATTTTCTTTTATTAAGAACAACGAATGCCCGAAAAGCTGCTTGGTCAGTATTGGAATGGTTTTCATACAACAACAGTCAGTGAGGCATCGAGAATGACACTTGTTACAATGTACTGTCAAGACAGGTGTGTATGTTATCATGAACAAATTGTTTGACAACCCTTCACCAATATGAAATAGAGTTGGCTTTTCCCTCAGCCACGAGCCTCAATAACATTTGCATACATACAGTCTCCAGAAAAAAAGCAATTTTTCTCTTCACATGGTTTCTGTACATGAATGACACACAGTCCATTAAAAGTTGACCACATATTTAGACATTTCTTGATTATGGAAGGGGTTGTATTGCCTTGATGTAACATTGTAAAGTTTGTTTAACAAATCGGTGATGACATTCTTTCTTCGCTCACATACATAACTCACTTTGATAAGCTTCACCAAAACATCACTTAACAGAACATTTCACTTCTTTTAGACAAAATGACACCTGGGAACACATTGAGCCTGTAAACTACATTATTGGATAGTTAGTGATGTCCTCTCATAAGACTCAGTTCTACACATAACATTAACATCCCATGCGTCTGGTATCTCACCACACAAATCGCAAGCCATAACATGGTTTTACCACATAAGAAGATCTTTACTGATACAAAGTGTTCCAGCTCATAGCTTGGATAATAAATGAATTGCCAGCATCTATTTAGTAGGCACTGATTCTAAAACGCCTGTAAAATAAAAGCAGCTGGAAGCATCAGATTGCTCACAACTCACATGCACACAGAAATCACTTTGGTATCACTTCTCCAGCGCTTTCACAGCCACTGTAGGTTAATATATGGCCAGTTACCTTTGGACAGTTAAAATTGAAACCAAATGCCAATCTTTCTATGCGCTAAGGTTTCCTATGAGCGATTTCTTCACTCCTGTGTATCTGGGTCCTGTCTGGATCCAGTTTAATGGCAAATGTACTGTCAAATCCTTTCAAACAAAGTGGCATAAACAGTAAATGTCATTCTCACCACACACAAAGTCCATTGGTTCTGTTCAAATATGACACACGAACTACATAATTACCAGCTCTGTTTCACAACACATGTCCAGGTTAGTGTAGCTCCGACTACAGATTCGCATAGTTCCGACAACAGGTTAGTGTAGGTCCGACTACACGTTTGTGGGGTTCCAAATGCAGGTTAGTGTAGTTCCGACTACAGGTTAGTGTAGTGAATGCAGGTGAGTGTGAATGTGTCCATTAGCTTTGTTTCCAAGATGCAACAATTCAACTGATGTTACTTACATCAAGACTGCGTGTACGTTTAACAATTTTATAAGGTAGTTGTTTGAATAACCACCGTAATGAGGGTGACTGAACGACTGGCACTGGTACAATTTTATTGTTTTTAATAGAATTGCACCAGGTCAGTTAGGCAAACAAAACACTTCCAAGAACAATGGACATTACTTTCACTAGTGGTCTAATACAGGATGACAACCTTGACCTAATCTGTCATACAGTCCCTGAAACCGATATCTACAGGCAAGTCTATAATATCAAACTGTCAGTGCTGTCACATTGCAGACAATATATTTAATTAACCAGATGATATTTCACAAAACACGCTATCCTACTTCGTGGACAAATGCTGCTATTGATTTGACATACATACATGTCACCGAGCTAAACAGGACATGCACGTTTATTCTAAGAGAGTCCAATTTAATAGAAGACGCTTCCATCCTTAAGTATCTATATATCACTATTGTCCACTTCAGCATTAATCTTTGTCACTGCTGCAGAACGGTTAGTTTTATTGAAACATCCACAAATCATGGTGACTGAAAACATTGTTGTTTCCGGGATAATCATTAAGAATTCCTTGCAGCAGTTAACACTATCACAGCCTGTATGTACTGAAAGTGTATCTCGGTGTGTCTTGCATTTAATTAAATGTTGCTGAAAATAATTTACGAAATTTGTGTTGAAATTGACGGTGATGTTATTAGACACCCCGATCAGAACATCAGTGAGGTTTAATTTCCCTTTCTACACAATACCATTACACAAAGTGGCTGCTACTGGCATGGTCTAGGATCGGAGAAATGAATTAAAAGGCGGGAGGTAAGTCACGAGGGTAACTCTAGTGCAATGTTAAACAATGGGAGTTAAGGTTAACCTAAGTAAAGGTTGCTTCGTGCAAGGATCCCTTGGCCTTTGTCTAAGTGTAAGTAATTCCTTGATAGATGATTGGGGTTTTTTGCTTGTAAACTGATTACTTTGGGGGATCAAACTGTTAACATTTCCACTGTATATCATTTCTGTTACCATGTCTGCCTTCAAAGTCACTTAATCAATGCCACCTCAATAAAAGACAGATCTAATGTTCTAAATCCATAATCAGATTCAGTTTAGGAAAATGCTTCTTCCAGGTAGAATAATTGGTGGAAGGATACGTTCACCTTCTCTTGAAAATCTCGAATCATCAGTATTTTGATAGGGATTCACTGACACGTGCTTATCATGCACATGGAGTTTGCTCTGCTTTCAGCTGAAATGTCTTATGGGTGTAAAAATGTATTTGTAGCTATTAATATACACTTAGAAGTGGGAAACGTTATGTCTTAGTATTATATATGATTTTGCGATTGAGAAAAATGGGAGATATATGTGAGTCAATCAATGTTGATGTGATAATAATGAATGTTCTGAGAGTACATCACCACATGCACGTCATTACGACCATGGGTGTTTCTTACAGTAACCCCTCTTGAAAAAGGCTTGACATTTTCAAACCAAAACAAACACTGCTAGAAACAAATACTAACAACTGTGTGATGGACGGTGATTATCAAAATTAATGATCCACACTGATTTATCGACTTTCTTGAAGACCGTCAAAATCAAGAATGACGTGCACGTGCATGTTACTAAAGCGTTGTGCACGTGCACCCCATGCTTTGTGCTTGGGGGTGGTTATGAAGAGAAAAGGTGGTGTGTTCATGAGATGTCTCTCTTTGGAAAGTTTCTGGACATCCATACTTCCTATCCAATTTGCACGTTCTCCTACTTTTAGAGCATATAATGGATTGAAAAAAAACCAGAACGTTTGCCCAATATTACAAATCGGTACAAAACTACATTTGTCGCTCCCTACAGCATGTCATTTTCACCTTACAATGGGAAAAAGTCTGGAAACCATGTACAAATTCTTTCCTAACACTAGACACATCCCAGGTAGAATAATCAAACTACCTACATTGTCTTAGAAGAAAGTCATGAATTTTTTCAGTGGAACTTTAGCTGTTTGGAAGATAAATTTTGAAGAAACGTTATGAATGATTGAGTGAGTTTAGTTTTACGCCGCACTCAGCAATAACCCATCTATATAGCGGCGGTCTGTCCCAAACAATCCAGTGATCAACAACATCAGCATCGATGTGCGCAACTGGGAACCGATGGCATATGTCAACCAAGTCAGCGAGCCTGACCACCCGATCCCGTTAGTCGCCTTTTATGGTAAGCTATAAGGGCCGTTATGAATAGCGTTATGAATAACAACTGTTTCTATACAGATTCTTGAACCAAGGACAAGCACGAATGACAGGGATAATATTCATGCTTGACAACGGTACATGAATCTGTATTGAAACGTCATACCCACGAAAGTTTTCCATAAAGATGTGTCAAGTGTTAGCAATGAATGAGTTCAGTTTTAACCTGCTCTGAACACTGTTCAAATAATATCAAGTGTGCTAGAGTAATTTGTAAGGAAAACCAGAAATGATGTACTTACGACTCTATGAAACCATCAAGCCTAGCCATCGCCATTTTTCAGGTTTACAAACTTCCAATGTTAACCCGTCGGGCAATATCTGCCAGATAAATGCTCATTCCTAAACTGTGGCCCATCCCTAACAGAGGGACTGATTATCGGTTACTCTGACATGAAGAGATTTAGTTTTGTTAAGATTCTGCCTCAATGTCATGCTCTGAAGTTTCAACATGAAAGTGTCCATAAGCCACGGTCTCAAAGATACCACAATTTACTTAATACATTACATAAATCAAGAGTGCAAAAGGTTTAAGTGCCTCTAGTAATGCAAGGTCCATCTGTCAATGTACAGATTGACATAAAAAGTTTGACATATTTTCATAATAAACAACGATGCAATGGCTGTCATACAGAGATTAAGAGTCAGGAGGGGATTTGTTAATGGAATTTGATCTAAGAGATCTGTGTCGTGTTGATCTGATTTAAGTTTTGGTCCTTTCTTCACAGTCCATGTGAACGAGGAAGTACTTTTCACGTCTCAGCCAGGTACACTAGAGCTACGCTACTTTGGTAGTTCATGGAGAAATAGGGTCCAGGACGAAAAAAACACACACACCAATGGTTGATTGTGCACAACACAACCAAGAAACGTCCCACCAACCAAAACGTATGCTATCTTTCATATGTTACCCTATAGTCCTTTAACATCAAAGAATGGCGATTTAATTGTGTCGAATTGGTTGTCCACACTGACTATTGGCCTCATTCTTTGTTAAAATATGTTTTTCAGGTCCAAACAGCATCGTTTTCAGGTCACTACCATGTGACTTGTGCAGCAAATAATTAGGTTATGAATAATGCAATAGCAAATGAGTGATGAAACATCGATCAGGCTTAATTTCTCTTGTACATTACACTATCCATGTTGAGAGCAGGGTGGTCAATAAGAGTGTTTCTCTGTGACCCGAACAACATTGATGACAAAGATCATGACGATGTCTCGAATGTCACTGAAGACAACGTTAATGACGATGGGTCAATACGACTATGTGGTGACACTGACATTAGAGATCACAAACAGTTTGTGTGTCGAATGTGTGTTTGGGCAACCTCGACAGGAAGGTTGGAATTCCATTCTTTTAATATTGATCCAAATGCAAAATATATGAAAAGAAATCTCAGGTCGCGTGAGGTGAAACTGAAGTAACACGATGTGGCATTAAAGCAATAAACGCGTCTCATGATATACATCTATAAACTGCTGATATACTGATATTTTAACAAGTTGTAGTATTTCCACTGAGTGTATCTCGTTTCGTCTCTTGCAACACAACATAAAAGTATTATCGTCCAGGAAGAAAATGTCATTAGCTCTGCACTGGGCAGAGATTTCTCTTGGACATGGACAGGGATTTGCTCTGATTTGTATGTATGACTGAGGTAGTGTGACAAAGTGTGTCGACTGCATGCTGTACAAATCCTTGGTTCACTGATGTGACAGCTCAGCTAACACAACACATCTACCCTTTGAAAATGTTCCCTGATCTGGAATTGGAAATCGAATCTCACAATGTAACTTGCTCATTGATAACTAACCTAGTGCACGTACTAAATCGTGTATTAAACGACCTTCCAACTTTGAGAGTAGGATTCATTCATATGGCATCCATTTTGTCAGTATTATAACCCAAGACGACTTGCCCAACATAAAGATACTTATCGTTATAAAGATACTCGTTCATAGAGGTCTAAAAATCATTCGAATTATTATAACATAACACCTTTATTACACGCGAAAACCCATTCAACAAATGAGTATGTGAAAAGACTTTTGGATTTTGTGGGCACTTGAGAGACATCTCTGCTATTATCTTCCACGCAAACATGATGTATCACTCTGTGACGTCAACCCACATTCATATTGTCTTTAAAACGACCGCAATCTACAGCTTAACAATTTTCGGCTTACATTGATTTAATCTCACAGAGTGATTTAGGAAACTGACTTCGATTTATGAATCAGGGCGATCACAAACATGCCAATGGTAAAGCATTTGGCAGAGGCACATACTATATTTAAGTAGGATTTTGATTTTAATCAAATATCTTATGTATCTCTCTGAAGATTTTATGTAATGGCTGAAAGAGGGGATCTTTTCCCGGGTCTTCAAACTCCATGTGACAATCTGACTGGCGATGCTTTGTAATATAGAATTTACATCATGCGTGTTAGTTCCTGAAGAAGAGTTTTTGTTTCTTTCCATCCCTTGTAGTGGGACTGATTTTATTGGTTACTCTGACGTGAGGCCATTGTGCGTTTCCTTGGAAACTGTCTACAATGTCATGATCTCACGTTTGTACATGAAAGTATCCATTATTACCGGTAGTTAAGATCTAGCAACTATTTACATAATATGCTCCATCAGTCAATATTACTGAAGTGCTCCTATCAAATGTCGAATAAACATGAAATGTTTGATCTATTCTCATAATTCACAACGATGTTATGGCCGTCATTTGAGAGATTAGTGATTAGACCGGCAGGGGATTAGTGAAAGGAAATCATGCTCTACTTTGGGTTGCCTGTTCTGTACAGAGTGAATGACTTATTATCGTTAACTTTTTTATAAGCATTTATACGGCTGTGCTACTGTAGTGGTATTATAAGCAAAGGGCTCTGAACCGGCACATGACTCCAGGAATAAGTTTAATATAGTTAGAAGGCCCCTCATGGACTGTCCACATTGATCCAATTGTATCAATACTGACTGGTAAAGACACGATTCTTTGCAGGTCGAAGTGTGTGTGACTGTATTTGCCAACATTGGGTATTAAGAACACATCTAATGTAACGAGGTTTTTCTGTTAGGAAGAGAACACGCTGATTATCAAGACCTCCTTCTCAGAAACATTACTTATAAAACACGAATGACCTCGAAACAAAACACATAACACTCTGAATTCATAACTATTTGTCATAAATCACTTTTCATTCATTTCAATACATGGCATTACTGAGACATGACATTACTGATGAAAGCAGAATCGACTCCATGATTTGGAAACTCGTGTTTATGATTCAGATAGTGATAAAAAGATACACGAACTTTAGTGGCACAGATAAGTAAGAACTGCATTCATTTGGCGAACACGTTTCGTCACACGGGACTCAAGCATATTCCTTCTCCACTTCAAACGTTTTGAAAGCTGTTCAGGGCCAAAGCTTGGCCAGGGCCAAGAATAATGTCACCTTATCAAACACGTTCAGGGCATGATCATCTTGTGCACCTCCACTGGAATAAATCCTGTCCTTGTCAACACCTACACCATGTCATCTGTCCTAAACAATTGTCAAACCAGCATTAATACCAACACATGTTTTATAGATATAGATAAATATATGGATCAAACTCATACTGGAAATTGCCAAGCCTGAAATACACGTAGAATTACATGCATGTAGCAATCATGGCTTAGTTCACAGAACCTGTGGGTGGGGAGATAATTCCATCTGGGATATTTCCAGTGTACATAATGGCTAAAGCGAACTTCGTCTGTATGTGGGGATTACCTCCCGCGCTGGTAATAACTGACTGTCGGTGGAGTCCGACCTCATGACGCGACATCAAAACGATGACTTAAGAACTTTAGACAGCAAATTACCAGCTGACGATAAACTCGTACACTTCCAGTTGCGGATGCAAGCTAGTGCACTGGTTGAGCACAACCTTCGCTTGGCTGTTATGACATGAATATGCCCATTAGAGTGGTTTTCCAAGCAAGACGCAACAATGTTCCTAACATGGCATTTAAATCAAAATTACCTCAGGTTTAAGTGCTACTTATAAAGCTACGTTAATCTCTCAGTGCGTGCGTGGGCTAAATATGGAACGGTTGATATGTTCCCTTAAGATACACCTTGACTGCCATTAAGAAATTCAGCGCCAAGATTAGTGGATGACATTCAGTCCACGAATTCTGTCATATGGACATGGGTTGAGTTAGTCTGTGAGGTCAGAATGAGTGAATGTCATTTACCTAGTCGTTACTAATAGTACAGCTATACGACACATGATGAATTCGAATTTGTTGACAGATAAAGAAAAGAGACCCGATTGTCCAGAGTAATTCCAGACACCCCTGGATGTTTACTGTTAAGGTTCGGTAAACCTCCGAACCAAGGTATATGCATTCAGCAATGTTGAAAGTGCCTATTTACCTTGATTCCCAGTAATCGCGAGGTCTATGAACATTCAAATTCAAGTGGAGTCCCTATTCAGTTACCACGGTAAGTATGTGTTAATCAGCCTTAGTAGTTATTTAGGTAAACATTGTCTCTATTTAAGTAGGTAACGTAATGAGGGTGATCAAACGGCTCACACCACGAGGGCATGCTTATTCAATACGTGTGTAATGTATTAGGCATGATGAAGATTATCAGAATAAGCATTTTTCTTCAAAACAACTTATAGAAATATTTAATCAGGTTATGCTAATATAATACTTCCAAAAACAATAGACATAACTTTCCGCAGTGGTTTACATAGTTTATATTATACTGAGTTTGGCGTTTATATCACATATACTTTGATGGTTAGTATGGCCATTACAAAGTCAAAGATGTTGGTCTTCAATGACATCGAATGTACAGTTATTACATGTTTTAGGTTTGTTGTGAAATAATACCTCGTACAGCATTAAATCGTAATGGAATATTCAACACAGTCAAGCAATACATGCCTGACGTGATTCTCTCATCACGTGGGATACAAAAAGGAGGATCCTCACCTTTAAGCAAATATTCATGTGTACATCTTGTGTGGCCAAAGCGACATCGTCGCATGATGACCTCCTCAAAGCTACACTGACAACCCAAGTATGTGTAACCAAATCCCACTTCATCTGCATCAGATTAAGGATATACGTTCTAATGCAAGCTTTTGTAATATGAATAAGGAATAAGAAGTGGTGTCACAGATTTGTTGAGTGCTGCTTTGGCAGCAAGATCGGCCATCATATTCCCAGAAATACCAACGTGGCTGGGTAACCAACAAAAGACGGTGTCGCACTGGCCAGTAGCAAGATCGTTATATAATTCAATAATTTCTATTAAAAGTGGATGTTTACCTGATACATTTTCATAGCCTGAAGACAAGAAAGAGAGTCTGAATAGATTATATTTTGTTTACTTTTGGAATGTCTTTGAATACATTTAAGAGCTGTTAATATTGCATTTTGCTTCAGCAGTGAAAATAGAGCTGTTATTTGGTAATCTAGAAGATACTGTTCTGGATCCAATGACAGTGGCCCAAGCCACTGCGTCACCATCATTGGACCCATCTGTAAATAAAGATTTGTAATTCCTATATTTACTTTTTAATTGATTATATGTCTGTTTATATTGTAATTCGTTAGTTTCCGATTTTTTAAGTGTAGTTAATGTTAGGTCAACTAGTGGCCTACCCAATTGCCAAGGAGGAGAAGAAAGAAGTGGGAAGGAGTTATATTTTGTAGCTCAATGCCGGCAGCATGAATAAATGGTTTAATTCTGAGCCCAAGAGGAGAAACAAGAGAAGACTTTTTCTTATACAAATACTCATAGAGAGGATTGAAAACAGTTGTATGCAGGGTTAAATTCGCTAGAGAATAGTTTTGTGATATATTGTACAGCTAACTTTACTCGGCGTTGTGTAAGAGATGGTTCATCTGCCTCAACGTAAAGACTGTGAACAGGTGAGGTTCTAGAGGACCCAAGACAAAGTCTTAGACCTTGATGGTGGACAGAATCTAATAGTTTTAGGTTGCTGTTGGAGGCTCCACCATAGACAATGGAGCCATAATCAAGTTTAGAACGGACGAGTGATCGATATAGATGGAGAAGGGTAGTTTGATTACCTCCCCATGTAGAATTTGAAACCACTTTCAACAAGTCAAGCGCCTTCAGGCATTTAGTTTTAAGGGATTTAATATGTGGAAAAAATGTTAAGGGTGAATCAAAGATCAGACCCAATAACTTGGCCTCCTTCACAACTTTAATTGGCGCGCCATCTAGAGATGGTTCAGGGTCTTTATGTATTTTATATTTACGACAAAAATGTATGCAATTAGTTTTCGATTTAGAAACTTTAAAGCCGTTTGCAAGACACCATTTATTAATCTTGTTTAAACACAACTACATTTGCCGTTCAATAGTATGCATATTTGTTTGTGAAACGTTGAAGACGGAGAAACATAGAGAGAACACAATGTAAACGCAACGTGCACTGCAACAGCCTGATGATTAGTAGTAAGTGTAACTGGGCTATGGATAACGTTCTGTTTGACTAGAATGGAAAACCCTTCAGTGGCCCTGTCACCCTGAGGCGAAAAACAATGGTATGCACTGAACGAACGCAGGTTAAAAGCATCTGTCTCTTTCAAATATGTCTCCTGCAGACAGAACGCTGAGGGTGATAAATCTTGGATTAAGAGTTGTAATTCATGGAAATTAGTCCTTAGTCCTCTACAATTCCATTGTATAATAGGATTGTGATAAGCTATCTTTTGGAAGGATTTATTGGGGATCTTCCCCGTACTTTTTTGGTGGGCGACAAGCTCTGTGCCCTAGAGCGAACGTTTTCAGTTACGTCCATATGCTCAAGGGATCCATATTTGTTGTATAATTTGTTTTATTGTCTGACCCTTTTGGGGCTCTGCCACTAAGGGTTTTTTTTCACAGAATCTGGCTTCGTACTTTTGCCTTTAACAAGCTGTGTAGACTTTGATGTAGGCTGAGATGATGCGTCAAGTTCAGAGGATGATTCACATCGGCTTTGAGATGTACTAGGAACTGCTTCTGTTGTTTGGGTCGATATTGCAGGTGAGAATATCAGAGGACGTTCAGTTTTAACCCATGTGAGGTTTGTATAACAGCATACAGATGACGTTGTTGTTTTAGTGGTCACTGCTTCTGATGGTGTTTTGGTGAAGCATAGCTCTTTCATCTCGGAGACCATGTCAAGCTGTCATATCCGCAAACAATCGATCACGATCTCTGATAATGCCCTTCCTCGTATTGAGTGTTTTATGAGCCGTAACCGTGACTGGAACGCCGACGAACAATTCTGTACTCATAAGGTTAGTGGCTTGTTGCCTTTTCCCACATTCAACCAACAGGCAACGGAACGCAAACGTCTAATATTCTTGACACCACCAGCAAGGCCATGTATACCCTTGGATCTAGTAAAAGGGTTCAACTTTAATTGAGTCTTGTCAACAGTTTCAATTACAAGAAATCGTGGTCAGTATTCAGTGGCCGTGGGCAGTTTTTGATCAGTATCAATTGGATCAGTGTCTAGTTGTCGTTCGGGTTTTTTATAGTATCACAAGGACAATGCTAGAAACAAGTGGGTCTCCAACTTGCAGCACCAAGGATCCAAGCATACTCGGATGATAAACTCCAGCAGAAGAGTTACACAGAACAAATCCACCTGATTGGCCCATGAGCCACCGCCTTCTGGCATAAGACTCTAGACAAAGTGCGAAACATTATATTTCAAAGTCGCAAACATCTTATGAGAACAACTGTGCCAAGACCAAAGGTTAACATTTTCAAATCAAATTTGTGTAATGACAAATATATAAAGTCCATATCATAGGGCTTGGCGTGACCAGTCGATTGATGGAATCGGGCCGATTCTACCACCCGTCTAGGTGAAGTAAGGGCAGAAGTGGTGTGTTGAGCAGAAGGAACACGGTTCAGGCTCCCATTGCCCTCAACCACGAAACTACGGCAGGTTGCTCAATTCAGTCGCCTCTTCCGACCAGCAATGGGGTGCTGTGGACACATTCTGCCCCGGGTCAACACGGGAGAAGAGCGCTTATTGTTACCCAGCACCCACCACGAGGAGGTGGCTCTTCACGGGTGCCAGGGTACATATTAGCCGTTACTATAACATTGAAGACTATTATGTGAAGAGCCCCTCACTTATACTTTGCAAACATTGGGAGGGCTGATTGATAGTGGCAAGCATGAAGCTAATTGGGCCATATCAAAAACATACAGAAATAAGAAACACTGGGCACGTACAGTATAAAGAAATCCAGTACTCCCACTGATGGTAGGATACACCGACTGAATCCATGCAGTTTGCCAGGCCATTCTTCGCGAATTAACCCTCACTCCAACCCATTTCTATTGAAACATGTGACCAGTGATTTCACATGTAACGTCCACGGGCATTCCAAGGACATACACATTTCTTCTCAGAAAATCCAGTTTGATTAATATTGCTTCCTTATTTGCTCAAATGCCTATTTATCGTAAGTTTTACGTCACTTTATGATTTATTTTTACCACTACCGTACAACGATTAATCTTGTTGAATACATTCACAGAGCATGTTGACTGCATACATTGTAGTGTGTAGAGTTTGCAGTATCTGCATCACAAATCAATGTATCATTGTAGAGTGAAGTGAATGAAAATGCATTATTTCCACAGATTATACTAGTATTAAGAACTGAATACCTGTGGTGCAAGTTCCTTCGATAAGGGATTAAATGTATCTGCATAGATAGAACACAATGGTACAAATCCAATTCGCAACACAAATACTGCAACACAATCCTTGTGTCTCCTTCAGTATATTTTAACAATGAAAATGGATTAAATATCACTTGGAGGCAATCACATTTCAAGACAGACAGTAAAGATTGGTGTCACTGTAAACGTAGTTTGGTATTTTTGCATCTAATACGAGGTTGCTGAAAATATCCAGAGAAAATTGTGTTGACATTGACATTGATGTTTTCAGACAACCCTGTCGGGACATCAGTGATGTTTAATTTGCCCTTTCTATATCATAGCGTTACATTATCTGGGCACATTACGGGCATATTGTAGGATCATGAGATGCATCAAAGGACGAGATGAATTTGCTGGCAAGTTTTCCTCGGCTTTGTCGAAGTGCAAGCGCTTTCAGTGGAGAAAAAATTGAAGTATTTGTCTGTGTAAGTTGAATCGTTTGGGGATCCGAATCAAACATGTGGACATTTCCACGGTTCACAGTTTCTGTTCCCATACAATGACTTCAAAGTCAGTATACATTATAAACATTTGATGTTGTCCATGTCTAATAACTAAAGACCAGTTTGCAAGTATATTCAAATCAATGATAGAAATGGACACTGACACCATTAAAGTCCACCATATCAAACCCCACGAGGATTCCAAGAATGATTCGGGACCCCAGGTAACCACTGTTTCTTTTAAGAGTAAAATAAGCTGCAATGGTTGGCCAAGGATGCCTGACGTGCCATAAGGCTTCAATCACCTTTGTGGTTCATCATTCTCTCATGCCATTTTTGTCAGGCCACGAATTTACATACCGCAGTAGTAAACATTTCTTTACCATTTATAGATGTGGTTTTACTTTTTCTTTTGTTAAAGTTGTTAATAAACTTTAAACAATAGCAAAGCCTGGTAATCATCATTTGGCCGGTTTTCAAACAAATGTCATCTTGCCAGCAATATTTGCCAGAAGTGTGCAAATGAAGAATGGTTCCCCTTCTCTCCATCCTTCATAGATGAACTGATTATCGGTTACCTGAAAACCACTAATCTTTTGCAAAGACACTGTCTCAATGTCGTGCACTTAGGATTCGACATGAAAGTATCCACTAGCCCCGGTCTCAAAGATGCAACACTTTACATAATATGCGATATTAATGAAGATTTCAATAGGTTTAAGTGCTCTTGTAATGCAAAGCCGATCTGCCAGTGGGAAGATTAACATGAAACGTTTGACATACTCTCATAATACACAACAATTCGATATCTGTCATTTAGAGATTAAGGACAAGGGGGATTCGTGAATGGAATTCGGCCTTCGAGATCTGTGCCATGTTGACCTGGGTTAGTTTGCTTTTTGTCTATTATGAGCGAGTGTCTTTCAGTGGCTGTACTACTGTGGTAATTCAAGGAATAATATCCTCTGGGACAAAAAAAACAAACAAAACAATCAGAAACATCCGACCAACCTAGCCTTTATTATCAAATATATACTCTCTCCTATGTGTGAGATATTATCCTTGATGTCAAGAAAAGAGATCTGATCATGTCAGGAGACCAAGGAGTGTCCATGTTTGATACAAACTATTGACCTAATTCTTGAGTTGAACATCTCCCCAAAAACGTTAGGCAAAACAAATTATTAGTCTCATTACATTCTCATCCTTGAAATTGCACATCATGGAGCGAGTCAACAGAAAGGTGAAACATATGTACACACGATTATGAAAATGAAATCATCAAGAGTATGCACCCATGAAACAGTCATACAGTGCACTGAAGCAGTATTCACTAACGCATATGACCACATGAGTACAAACGCAAGTTTCTATACGCCTTTGCGTTGACGAAATGAACCTTTAAAGTTGCTGTTGTGGAATGTTCTGTCATTCTCTCGGTAAAGCCTGCTGAAGATCGGCCCGAGTCTGAGGGTGAACATGGAGACCATAAACACGACTTCCAATAATGTCCCAAGCATGTTCAGTGGGATTAAGATCATGAGACCTTGCAGGCCAGTTCATGTGTGTGATGTTGATCTAAACAAGATCATTAACAACTCTTTCTCAGCCAGATTATCCATGACAAGCATAAGCATGATGTTAGGACCCGTTTGTTGTACCAGAGGAATGATTACAGGTAGGCTTACACCTATCAGGGTGCTGGTGTGAAGAGTGAAACACACTCATGCGACACAGTTTGCATGTTTTGTATTTTTTGTTTGTAGGGGTTGTTTTCTTTTTTCTTTTTTTCTTTTTGGTGTTTTTGTTGTTGTTGTTGTTTTGTTTTGGGGGTTGTTTTTTGGGGGGAGGTGGTTTGTTTTTATTTTATTTTTGTTGTTGTTGTTGTTGTGATTGTTGTTGTTTCTGATGGTTGTGTTCCGGTGGGGTTGTCAATTTTATCAGATAAATCAATTTGCCATTCACATGTCGGCAAAACCACTATAAAAATAGTATATTCAAAATACTTGTTGCTTATTTTTTGTGAGTATAGTTTCTCTAGACAGCATCGTGTACAGATAGCTGGCATACAGCTTGTGTTAAGTGCAAGATTAACGAAACTAACATTCAAAACATTTTCTCACAGATTAAACAAACATATTATTGCAACGCTTCGTGCACGTGGACGCATAGATGTTCCCAGTATTATAACACAAGATCAGATGTCTAATATACAGCTCAAGCAGATCGCACCGAGGTCGAAACATAATTGTCCTAAACACCAAACTGCATTGAAATAAACCGTAACACATTTGTTACACGCGAAATCTCATTCAATAAATCAAATGAATATGTAAAACGTCCTATTGAGTTTCGTGGGCTCTTTTAGAAACACCTGTTCTGAGGTCATTGACGCAATGTTGAAGTATTGCGTTCGGTAGGCCACAATTCACATCTTAATAATTTGGAGAGGACGTTGAAACAACCTCACTGAATGATTCGGAACATGTATTGTAATCAATAAAGCACAAATGTGTCACGATGAAAGATTTGGAAATGGTGCATCCTAGATTTGAGTTCTATCGAGCGTGTTGGGCAAAGTTTTCAAGATAACGTTTTCCTCCTAGATCAGTTATTCCAAACATAATACTTCTCACAGGAATTTTATGGCATGCTCTCTTAGTCGTTGTCGTTAGTGATTCCAAAAGACAAAGGCAAGAGTAATCAGTTTTTATCGCTTCTTTTGAATCTTGTGGCGTCGATTTTTCTAAAGACACTGCCACCTGTTCAATGTCAGTGAAAGATATATAGTTCTTAAACATGGTTTCCTTTTCAGCCTGGGTTTAAAGATAAACATATGCACAATCTGTCAGAAAAATGTCTTCGTTTGCTTTCAACGTGGTACCAATGTGCCCTTCAAGTACGTCTTAGACCCCAGTAATCTCTGCCTGTTAATTAACTGACTAAGACGTATGTGTTGACCATGTGGTGTGTTCTCGTACTCCAATGGCGTCCATGGTTTCTCGAGCTTTCTTTGCTTTTATCAGATCACGGATTTGAAAAGAAATGTATTTATTCATTCATCCGTCACTAGTGTTTCATGTGTTCCGCCAATCCACTTACTCATATACTTATTCACAAAATATACCGCAAACTCACCAAAGTGTTAGTGCAAGACTGAAACATTCACGCAGCGAGCGGTCTAGCAGCGGTTAATGATCAGGCGTTGACGGATGCACATTATGTATACTCTAGTCAAACTCTGTGTGTCCGTGTCTGTATGTATGTCTGTATGTATGTATGTATGTATGTATGTATGTATGTATGTATGTATGTATGTATGTATGTATGTATGTATGTATGTATGTATGTATGTATGTATGTATGTATGTATGTATGTATGTATGTATGTATGTATGTATGTATGTATGTATGTAGTCATTTCCTGAAAGTTCGAGCACACACGACCATCGACACTAACGTGGAACGTTCTAGAACACGTATTTACATGTTTTTCAAAGGGAGCTAACTCTAAGGTACTGCCTTAGATGCGTGCCGCTTAAATAATTCTCTGCAGGAAATGTGACCCATAATAACTACCACTAAAACCTTTAATGCTGTGACCCAATTACAACTACCGCAATAATAAATAATAACAAATCAAATCACGGAAAATACACTCTCGTGGCAAAGTGTTCATTAGTCCCGGTCTCAAACAGGCAACTGTTCACATAAATTCCAGAAGGTTTACGTGCTTCTAGTAATGCAAGGCTGATCAGTCTATGTTTTGATTGACATCAAAAGTTTGGCATATTCTCATAATAAACAAGGACGCAATGGCTGTCATGTAGAGATTAAGAGTCAGAAGGGGATTCTTGAGTGGAATGCAGTCTACGAGATCTATGTCATGCTGACCTGAATTGAGTTGTTTTTGTCCATTCTCCAGAGTCAGTGTGAATGAGGAAGTGCATTTCAAGTCTCAGCCAGATAAGGTACAGCTGCACTATTATGTTAGTTCATGCAGAAATGTGGTCCAAGACAACAAAACACACAGCCTCAGAGAAAGATAGGTAGTTCTGAAACATGGATTGTTTTTCAGTCTGGGTTTAACATAAATATATTCACAATCTATAAGAAACATGTTTGTGGCTTCCAAGATGGCGCCAGTGTGACCTTACAGTTTGTAAAATTGGACAGGAAGTTTGATATCAGATGAATTTATTTTTCGAGGCGGTTAGGACACGTGAAGAGGTAGAACAGGTCTTCAGCAACCCATGCTTGCCATAAAAGGCGAGTGTGCTTCTTCTGGCGACTAACGGGATCGGGTGGTCAACCTCACTGACTTGGTTGTCACCTGACATCGGTTCCCAATTGTGCAGATGGGTGCTTATGCTGTTGATCACTAGATTGTCTGGTCCAGACTCGACTATTTACAGATCACCGCCATATAGCGGGAATATTGCTGAGTGCGGTGTATAACTAAACTCACCCACTCGCTCACTCAAGCCTGTAAGGGTGTTACCAAGCCTCAAATATCCGTTCATTTGTGTGGGTGCATGTCACATTCAAAGTACTGTTCAAGGAATCTGTAGGTGGGGAGATCATTCCACCTCGTCTGTTTCTAGCCTCTATAATTATACGCATGGATTTGGGCTTTATTAAAAGATTACTCCACACCAACAGGTAAAAACTGAATGCAGATTATGGTCTGTTCACCTTTAACGACATTCATTCCGTTTTTGTGCCAGATGTAAGTGCATAAACATAATAAGTAGTATTGTTGGATCATGTTTGTATAGACACCCCCATTAAAGTTTTGACTTTCGGAACTCAAGCCTTATAGACAATTCATGAGAGCTGGAAAATGTTTTTGCTGTCCAGGACATGAGTACAATGTACAAGGTGTACAAGTCGATGTCAACCTCCCTGTTGTCGATGGAAAATGCATATGATATGAGTGAAGTTGTGGCCAAGCCAAGCTAATTATCCGGTCAGGCAGTATCTACCATATTAGCGTTGATTTCTGAACTGTAGCTCTCTTTCTCTCAATCCCTCACCAAGGGACTGATTATCGGTTACCCTGACATGAAGAGATTTATGTTTGCTTAGACACTGCCATGTGTCATGCTCTGAAGTTCCTACATGAAAGTATTCATTAGCCCCGGTCTCAAACATGCAACTGTTTACATAAATCAAGATTCCAGAAGGTTTATGTGCTTCTAGTAATGCAAGGTTGATCAGTCTATGTTTAGATTAACATGAAAAGTTTGGCATATTCTCATAATAAACAAGGATGCAATGGCTGTCATGTAGATTTTAAGAGTCAGGTGGGGATTCGTGAATGGAATTCAGTCTACGAGACTCTGTGTCATGCCGACCTGAGTTGAGTTTTGTCAGTGTGAATGAGGAATAGCATTTCACGTCTCCGCCAGAGAAAGTACACCTGCACTACTGTGGTAGTTCATGCAGAAATGTGGTGTGGGAAAAAACACACACTAATGCTTGATGGTGCATAAAATCAATCAAGAAACAACCCACCAACCAATACTCGATAATCAACCGTTTGGTTATCATATGTATGCTACCTTATAGATCTTTAATATGAAAAATGTATTTTTAATTGTTTCAGATTGAGTGCCCACACTGATCCAAACTACTGGCCTCATTGTTGGTAATAACTGGTTTGCCAGGTCCAGACAGCATCGTTTTCACGTCAATGTCATGTGACTTGTGCAGCAAATAATTAGGCATGAATGATACAGTAGCAAATGTTTCATGATATTGCCGTTTGATTTGGCAGCCTCAGTCCCAATAAAACATCAGTCAGGCTGAATTTCCCTTGTACATTACACTGTCCATGTTGGTAACAGGGTGGTAAATGGGAGTGTTTTATCTGTGTAAATAACGCGGACAACATTAATGACTACGATCATGACGATGTGTCGGACGTCACTGAAAACAAAGTTAATGAAGATGAGCAAACACGACTGTGTCTGTGTGCTGACATTGACATTAGAGGTCACAATCTTTCCGTGTGGAATATGGGATAACAGACAGTTCGTGTGTGGAATGTGTGTTTGGTCAGCCTTGGCAGGAAGGTTGGAATTCCATTCTTTTACTATTGATCCGAATACAAAATATATAAAAGCAATATCGGTCGCATGAGGTGAAACTGAAGTAACACGACGTGGCATCAACGCAATAAACGCGTCTCATGATACACATTTAGAAACTTCTGAAATACTCATATTTTATCACGTAATAATATTTCCACTGAATGTACATCGTTTCGTCACCTACCATACATTATAAAAGTATTACCATCTTGGAAGACAATGTTATTACCTCTGCACTGGACAGAGATTTCTCTTGGACATGGACAGGGATTTGCTCTGCTTTGTATGCATGACTGAGGTAGTGTGAGAAAGTGTGTGAACTGCATGCTGTACAAATCCTTGGTTCACTGATGTGACAGCTCATGCTTACACAACACATCTACCCTTTGAAATTGTTCCCTGATCTCGAACCGGAAATCGAATCTCACAATGTAACTTACTCATTGATAACTAACCAAATGTGTATTAAATGACCTTCCAACTTAGAGAGTAGGATTCATTCATATG
This sequence comes from Haliotis asinina, assembly GCF_037392515.1. Classification (NCBI taxonomy): domain Eukaryota; kingdom Metazoa; phylum Mollusca; class Gastropoda; order Lepetellida; family Haliotidae; genus Haliotis; species Haliotis asinina. Next base: position 25,674,859 of record NC_090282.1, on the reverse strand, counting down.
TCATACATTTGCTCAATATTCATATGTCATACATTTACTCAATATTATACTCCATACTTATATTATTTGCCCAACATACAGATACTCGCATGGCGTTCATAGAGGTCTAAAGATCATTGTCGTAGGCACTAAAATATTTCGAATTATAACATAACACCTTCATTACACGCGCAATCCCATTCAACAAATGGGTACGTGAAAAGACTTCTTGGATTTTGTGAGCACTTTTAGTGACATCTCTGCTTTTATCTTCCACGCAAACATGATGTATCACTCTGTGACGTCAACCCAGATTCATATGCTGTTTAAAACGACCACAATCTACAGCTTAACAATTCTCGGCTTACGCTGATTTAATTATCTCACAGAGTGATTTTGGAAACTGACTTCGATTTATGAATCAGGGCGATCACAAATGTGACAATGGTGAAACATTTGGCAGAGGCACATACTCGGTTTAAGTGGGATTTTGATTTTTATCAAATTTCTGAGGTAAACTCCTTCAAGATGTTATGCAATGGCTTAAAGAGGGGATCTTTTCCCGGGTCTTCAAACTCCATGTGACAATCTGACTGGCGATGCTTTTCAATTTAGAATTTACATCATGTGTATTACTTCTTGAAGAAAAATTCTGCTTCTTTCCACCCCTTGTAGAGGGACTGATTGTATTGGTTACTCTGACGTGAAGCCACTGTACGTTTGCGTGGAAACTGTCTACAATGTCATCATCTCACGTGTGTACATGAAAGTGTCCATTATTACCGGTAGTTAAGATCTAGCAACCATTTACATAATATGCTCTATCAGTCAATATTACTGAAGGGTTAAGTGCTCCTATCAAATGTCCAATAAACATGAAATGTTTGATCTATTCTCATAATTCACAACGATGCAATGGCCGTCATTTGAGAGATTAACAACCGGCAGGAGACTGGTGAATGCAAATCATGTTCTGTATTTGGTTGCCTATTCTGTTCAGAGTGAATGAGTGAGGCTCCTTAACTTGCGACATAGCATTACTGATGAAAGCAGAATCGACTCTATGATTTGGAAGCTCGTGTTTATGATTCAGATGGTGATAAAACCCAGGCATTTAGAAGGGGCAAACTTATCCTATCCCACCGGTAGGACACTTCCCAGGACATGAAAAGAATACACACGAACTTTGGGGCAGGGACAAGTATGAACTGCATAAATTTGGGAAACACTTTTCGTCACTCAGGAGTCAAACATATTCCTTCTCCACGTTATGAAATCTGTTCAAGGGCCAAGAATAATGTCACCTTATCAAACACGTTCAGAGTATGATCATCTTGTGCACCTCCACTGGAATAAATCCTGTCCTTGTCAACTCCTACACCATGTCATCTGTCCTAAACAATTGTCAAACCAGCATTATTACCAAGACATGTTTTATAGATAAATATATTGATCAAACTCATACTAGAAACTGGCAAGCCTGAAATACACGTAGAATTACATGCATGTAGCAATCATGGCTTTGTTCACAGAACCTGTGGGTGGAGAGATAATTCCATCTGGGATATTTCCAGTGTACATAATGGCTAAAGCGAACTTCGTCTGTATGTGGAGATTACCTCCCGCGCTGGTAATAACTGACTGTCGGTGGAGTCCGACCTCATGACGCGACATCAAAACGATAACTTAATAACTTTAGACATCAAATTACCAGCTGACGATAAACTCGTACACTTTCAGTTGCGGATGCAAGCTAGTGCACTGGTTGAACACAACCTTCGCTTGACTGTTATGACATGAATATACCCATTAGAGTGGTTTTCCGAGACGCAACAATTTTCCTAATATGCCATTTAAATCAAAATTACTTCAGGTTTAAGTGCTACTTATTAAGCTAGGTTAATCTCTCAGTGCGTGCGTGGGCTAAATATGGAACGGTTGATATGTTCCCTTAAGATACACCTTGACTGCCATTAAGAAATTCAGCACCAAGATTAGTGGATGGCATTCAGTCCACGAATTCTGCAATGTGGACATGGGTTGAGTCAGTCTGTGTGGTCAGAATGAGTGAATGTCATTTACCTAATAGTTACCCATAGTATAGCTTTACTACACATGAAGAATTTGAATTTGAATTTGTTGATAGACAAGGAAACGAGACCCGATTGTCCAGAATAATTCCAGACACCCCTGGATGTGTATTGTTAAGGTTCAGCAAACCTCAGTGCCGAGCCAAGATGTATGCATTCAGCAATGTTCAGAGTGCCTATTTATCTTCATACCTAATAATAGCCAGGTCTATTAACATTAAAATTCAAGTCCACTTTATCTTGACACTGTTGCCACAGATCAATTCTAACCCGGATCTTCACGGATGAATGTTAGTCGTTACTGTGTATATTGTAGACTATTGTGTGAAGATCCCCTCACTTATGCTTTGCAAACATTCGTCATGGGAGAGTTGTTTGCTAGTGTCAGGCATGAAGCAGACTGGGTCGTATCAAAAACATACTGCGTGGGACACAAAATTCGCCTAAACGAAATAAGAATCACTCATCATTAGAAAGAAATGAGAAGCCTGGCCCCCCACTCGTTGAACGATGCACCGACTGAATCCGTGCAATTTACCAGGCGAGTCTTCACAAATTAATCCTAGCCTTGGCCCATCCCCATAGATTTGACATGGGGTATGTAGGCTATTCCAAGGACAAGCACATTTTTCTCAGAAAATCCAGTTATACACTGCTTTCTGGTATGCTCAAATACCAATTTATCATTGTGATTTTTACGTCATTTTATCATTTACCTTTGCCACTGCCGTACAACGACTAATCTTACTCAACACATTCACAGAGCATGTTGACTGCATACAGAGTACTCTCCAGATTTATCAGTATCAGTACATCACTATGGAGGGACGTGAATGTAATGCATTATTTTCACAGATTATACTAGCAGTAACAATTGAATAGGTGTGGCGCAAGTCTTCTAAACTTCCTCCAATAAGGGATTAAATGTATCTGCATAGATAGACCACCATGGTCCACGACATGTACACAACACAAAGACGCTTTGTGGAATGTCAACACTCCCCACTTATGTTTTAACATTGAAAATGGATTACAACCTAGTTCACTTGGAGTCAGTCCCTTTTCACAACAGTAAGCATTTATTGCAGTGGTATCATGACGGTAAATGGTGATGGTGCCACTGTAAAAGTATTGTTGTGTATTTTGCATCTAATACGAGGCTGCTGAAAATACCCAGAGCAAATTAGAATGACATTGACACTGATGTTTTCAGACAACCCTGTCGGAACATCTGTGAGGTTTAATTTCCCTTTCTGTATTATAGGATTACATTATCTGGCTGCTACGGGCATATTGCAGGACCGGGGGAATGCATCAAAGGACGAGATGAATTTGCTGGTAATCTTTTCTCGACTTTTTCGAATAGTAAGTCCTGCGCAGAACTGCATATTGAAGTATTTGTTTGTAAGTTGAATCATGCATGTGATATTTCAACAGTCTATCATTTTTGCTCCAATCCAATGATCTCAATGTCATTAAACAGCTTAAACATTTTCCATTGTCAATGTCTAACAACTGAAGACAAGTTTACAGGTATTCTCGGATCAGCTATAGTAATAGAGCATTCCAATTAAGACGGAGGCCCCAGTAACCTCCTGTTGTCTTAAGAGTAAGCTAAGCTGCATTGTATGGCATGGCATGGCTCTGTCACAAGGCTGCCTGGCGTGCGATAGGACTTCAATAGCGTTTGTGGTTCAACAATTTGCACGAATTATTCGTCATCACATTATGTTTTACACATCACATTATGTTTTGACTTTCAGCCCATCTTTATTCTACTTATTATTCTACAAATGTTAATAACGTTATGTTCAAGCTTTGTAATCACCATATGACAGGTTTTCAGTTAAATGTCAATCTGTCATTCAAATGTCAATCTGTCATTCAGATTTTGCCAGAGTGATAGTACCTGAAGAATAGTTCTGTTTCTCTCCATCACTTATAGAGGGACTGATTATGGCTAAGTCTAACACGAAAGCCACTGAGCTTTTGCAAACACACTGCATGATTGTCATGCTCATGGGATTCTACATGAAAGTATCCATTAACTCCAGTCTCACAGATGCATAATTTACATAATATGCGATATAAATCAAGATTAGTGGTTCTTACAATGCAAGGTCCATATGTCAATGTACAGATTAACTCGAAAGGTTTGACATACTTCCATAATAAACAACGACGCAGAGCTCATTTGGGAGATTAAGGTCCAAGAGAGGGTTCGTTAACGGAATTCGGTCTACGAGATCTGTGTCATGCTGACCTGAGTTGGGTTGTTTGTGTCCATTCTTTACATGATAAAGAACGGTGCTGTGGCTGACATTTAGAGACTAAGGCCGAAGAAGAGACACGTGAATGGAATACGGTCTTCGGCATCTGTGTCGTGTTGACCCGGGTTGGGTTGAATGGGTTGAGTGAATGAGTGGGTGTCTTTCAATGGCTGTGCTGCTCGGGTAATTCAAGGAGTACTCGATCTGGGACAAAAAAACTTATGTTTATAGTACATGAAATAATCAAGAAGCATGCCACCAACCTATCCAATTATCTAATATATACTATCATCAATATGTTATCACATATAGATCCTTAACATCAAGAATGGACATTTCATCACGTCACAAGACCAAGGGTTGTCCATTTAATTATTAACGACGCTACCATTCAAAACATTCTCTCACAGGTAGAACTACACATTATTGCAACGCTTCGTGGACAGTCACTTAATTGTTTATAATTCCCAAGGACCCTTTGTCAACTGGAAGACCTCATGTAACAACGTATGCGATGACGTTAAATACTCGTTCCACATACTGTTCTGTTGCAGGCAGTGATATAGATACAGACTCATTTACACATTACAAGTATTCAGCTTTCATGGTTTGAGGTTTCATTGTTAGAGGCAAGCATGAAAAACCCTTTATCTTTTTAACATCCTATCATAAGACAACAGGGTCATACATGAGGGTGCTTTGTCAGTGACGCCAGCAACATTGATGACAAAGATGTTGACAGAGTAGTATGGTGACAGCACATTTCCGAGGTGACGTAACGTGACGCAACCTCGAAAATATGCTGCCACCAATGACGTCACACGGGCATGACGTCAGAACGCCACGACTCGCCTACCCAACCATTGACGTCACAGGGTAGTGTGACGTCACAGATAGTCTAGAGGGCATCAGTGACGTCATACAGGCATGACGTCAGAACGCCAAGACTCGCCTACCCAACGATTGACGTCACAGCATAGTGTGACGTGGTCGCACAGAAATAAGTGTATGAGGTCACAATGGGCATATGGCTGTATTGTGTGAATGCGTGCGTGCGAGCGCACGTGTATTACGTGTGTGTGTGTGTGTGTCAAATAATACCATCCTCATGACGTCAGACTACCACTATTCTCTATTGCTCTCACAGGCATTTTTACCTCATAAATGCACCATTAGCGTGCCATTAACATTTTTTGAAGGAGACTAGGAAATGTCGTACAGTCCATGTAAAGCTCTCTACAATACCAGACCGTAAGACACATTCCTACGCACTCTTAATCACACGACCACCCCCGTCTGTGTAAAGCTCTCTACAATACAAGACGGTAAGTCGGTGATATTCTACATAAAGGTAATAAGTGAGGTACAAAACGGTAAAGCAGCAAGAGGAGGAGTAGTGTCACATTCTTTACCTCGTATCATCAAAAAAAAAACAACGCGGGGAAATGAATGGTGATTTTGAAGGTCTGTAAATGTCGTACTGTCAATGTAAAGCTCTCTACAATACAAAACAGCAAAACAAATGTTCCAAGACACTCAAAAACAACACGCCCTTCAGTGCATGTAAAGCTCTCTACAATACAACACGGAAAGACGGTCATATTGTTATAAGGTGAAAATTGCAATCGTATACAAGAAACGATTTATACATCTATCATTGAGATTTGCGGTTAGTTCGACATAGCACCAATGCTATTACTATTGGGTAATATATTAAGGGATGGAAAAAGGGAATAAATGTCAAACAACACAACAGAATAGATTCGTCAAGTAGCAATTAAAGCTGAGTCACTGATTAGAATTAAGGGAGATTTCCAATCACGAGGTACGACATGAGACCAGGGAATGATGTAACTTCTAACGAATCAGAGAGATGGTAGATGGTCATGTGACAAGGGTGGAGCAGGCTCGAACACCTTAAAAAGATACCGTCAGCACAAAAATGTGCGAGGTGCGGTGCGGGTTGAAGAGACAGTAGAACGCTCACATCCCGAGAGCTTGCACTACCTTGTCCAGGCCAAGACCAATTGTTATGAAGAGAGGGATCGAGTAAACCGATGTGAGTATAGAAACTTGTGTTGAGTTATTCATTGTATGCCTCAGTGCCAGTACACGAATGATATGCGCTAGTTAGGAATCCCGGTCGTCAGACCAGTTATTCCTAGATGTACCCCCCCGGACAGACCAAGCGAGAATGCCACCAGAGCTGGCAGCACCCCCAATAAGGCAGAACGGTCGTCGTAACAGGTAACTGGTCAGAGGGTTTACTAACACCCAAATTCCAGTTACGACATGGTGGAGATGGCGGGTTTTGTCTTGAACATAATGTTTAAGACGTTCCCCTGCATTTGTTTACACAAGACCGTTCATACCTTTTCATTCGCTCGTACTGACGTTTGACGACTGTAGATTTCTTTTCGCCGTTTGAATATGGTATCTGCAGTATTTTTCCACCCCTCTTGACTTGTAATGTCTCAACCAAATGATTCTGACTTATCGACGTCATATGACAGTACGATCTTTCACCCCATCATTTCTAACATTTTTACTAATCCGGCCCGCCTAGGTTTAATACAGCCACCGTTACGATCTTCCACCCCCCAGGATCCCCAGAATTTGCCTCCATCTGACGCTTCGGGCTCAGTTCCACCTGAAAATTGCAATCGTATACAAGAAACGATTTATACATCTATCATTGAGATTTGCGGTTAGTTCGACATAGCACCAATGCTATTACTATTGGGTAATATATTAAGGGATGGAAAAAGGGAATAAATGTCAAACAACACAACAGAATAGATTCGTCAAGTAGCAATTAAAGCTGAGTCACTGATTAGAATTAAGGGAGATTTCCAATCACGAGGTACGACATGAGACCAGGGAATGATGTAACTTCTAACGAATCAGAGAGATGGTAGATGGTCATGTGACAAGGGTGGAGCAGGCTCGAACACCTTAAAAAGATACCGTCAGCACAAAAATGTGCGAGGTGCGGTGCGGGTTGAAGAGACAGTAGAACGCTCACATCCCGAGAGCTTGCACTACCTTGTCCAGGCCAAGACCAATTGTTATGAAGAGAGGGATCGAGTAAACCGATGTGAGTATAGAAACTTGTGTTGAGTTATTCATTGTATGCCTCAGTGCCAGTACACGAATGATATGCGCTAGTTAGGAATCCCGGTCGTCAGACCAGTTATTCCTAGATGTACCCCCCCGGACAGACCAAGCGAGAATGCCACCAGAGCTGGCAGCACCCCCAATAAGGCAGAACGGTCGTCGTAACAGGTAACTGGTCAGAGGGTTTACTAACACCCAAATCCCAGTTACGACAATATTCTACCAAATACAAAGAAGACATAAGAGTCGCACAGTCTATGTAAAGCTCTCTACAATACAAGACCACGCGAGCACCATATTCTTCATTTGTTTAAACCACCCCAAAATATATACCCACGAGGTAAACAACGTCGACACATGTAAATAAAACACAACAGAGGCTAGTAAACAAATTTTATTCGTAAATACGCATAGACACAGGTACAACTCACAAAACAGTTCTCATGTCAGACTGGGCAGGTAATTTTGAGAAATGCGCACGAAGGACTGAACCTGTTGTGTTCAAAGTCTATATCGTCTTCTGCAGACCATTTCCACAGTCTTAAACCACACCATGCACATACTACCTTGTCCGCAACGCCAGAATAAAAGAACCCTCTCCGGGCTAGTTGACTTCCCTTTTGAACCAGTTGTTCAGGCCAGTCCTGGAAAGAAGTCATCCTGGCGTAGCCGCTTATCATTGGCTCGTGGTAGTAGTTCTGGCTTAAATCCGCCAACACTTTCCTCGCTTCCCCAACGTGTCTCCGAGAATGACCGCAGCTATCTTTCACTGTTTCACCTCTTCTCTCCATGTCGTGAAACGGCGATTTAGAGCCAGCTACCGCATTATCGTCGTTGAAACGCGAGAGGCCATATTTTCCATCCACTACTGACAAACTGTCTTCGTTTCCAGCGTCCAGCAGTGATGTCGACACTTCAGACTTCTTATTGCTGAAAACTTTACATCTGTCTCCATCCCTCTGCCCATCATATGTATCGGGGACGTAGTAGCTGGACATTGCTCTGCGGACCACTCAAACTACGCGTCCTCACTCTCGAACAGATGACTTCTAACTGGCTTCTGCGTGTCTGTCGCGCGTCATCCTCTCGTCATCGTCAGCGGTTACGTACAAGGCTTGGGGGAGGGCGTGACCTAAGGAATCGTCGTCCTGCCATTGGGCGGAAAGTGGCCCTGGACATAATTGTACCTATTACGTCCATTATAGGCGATATCACTGCGGGGCACTACCTCGCCGGACATAATTATGCCTATTACGTCCAACATAGGTGATATCGCTGTGGGGTACTACATTACCGGGTATGCGCTAAAAGTCACCAGTAACAAAGACCGGGAGGGTATGGACCGCTCGCGTAGACAACGATATTTTCAGTAACTCAAACAATGGTTCTTCTACCTTCTTTATATCCTCGGCCAGATCGGTCGGTGTGGTACCTTTCAGCGACAGGTAGCGTACGATCAGCACGCATAGAAGGACGGTATGCACTGGTAGCTTCCTCACGCACGTCAACCCCTTTTCGAGGAATTCCCTACCACGTGACTTTCTGGTAGCCATTGATCGAATTCTTTGCTCGGGTATCCCTTCCATCGAACTAGTATTTCTCTTTTACCCGTAGCCTTATTGACCCTTCGCTTCAACACTTTATCTACCTCATACGCCTCCGGCTCTGACACTACTTGTAACTCGTCCCAGTAAAATGTTCCTTTTATAGCATTTCTATTGTAGTCGCGTATTTTATAGGCTGCCGGAGTCCTATGCTTAATTTTGCTGACCACGTAAAATATTTCCCTGGTCCAGTTGGCCTCGTAACCTTTATCAAAATTCCCCTTACTCGTCGAAATTCTGACTGGTGTATCCGGTAATAAGTATTTCTCGCGTTTTAAGGAATTTAGCCTTTTATAAGGTGGTTGCTTTGACAGTATTTGCCGCCTGCGAGTGTGGTTCCATACCGCTATCTCGTCGAGAATATTTATCACGTCGCTAGGCTTACGTCCAATGGAAGTATGGTATGCGTTATTGTAGGCTTTCAATATTTTAGGTAATACCCCGACATACCGAGGTTGCGACACGGTGGTGAAATATCTCCATATACGGGTCTTTAGAGTTCTCTGAAATCTTTCCACGACGGAACATTTCACGTCATCGTTCTGGCTAGTATAAAAACATTTCCCCAGAACGTTCCTAACATAATGCTTAAAATAACCGTTGACAAATTCACTACCCTTATCGGTCATTAGACTATGGAAAATACGAGGCTTAGCACGGATCAGTATTCTTTTCAAACCCTCGGTCACCGTTTTAGCTCTTTTATCCTTGAGCGGTTCGGCATAAGCGTATCTACTAAACACATCTATGACGCATAATATAAATTTGTAACCATCGTTGACTTTACTAATACGCGACACGTCCGACAAATCAGCCTGCCACAACTGGTCCTTTCTACATATGGTAGCCGAATAGGGTGTTCTAGGAAATCGCTTGGTGGGGCGGGGCCTATGAAGACTGTAAGTGGGCTGTCGCTTTAACCAGACATTTACCTGGGCAGGGGTAGGCTTGATTGAACCCTTTCGTTCCCTTGCCTCTGATAATTTTCTTAAGAGACCGACCCGTGAATCAAAGCCCCTCGACACGTCATAATACGTACGTTTTAACCATTTTAGCCAATAAGGCTTAATAGCTTTTCCAGCTTTTGTCGATAATTGCCGACCCGGAGTGTCGCCCTTTCTTTTCTCTCTCTCCGACATTGTCCGAGCTCCAGCCTTCCTCATTACCTCGCTTCTTCTTCTGTCGCGACCTCCTCGGAGTGTCACCCCCCTCGGTGTATAACCTGTTTTTAATAGCGACGGTGTTCGCCCCAGAGTCTGCCATTCTCGACGACAGGAAAGCGGCTACTTCGTTGTATTTACTTCCACTACCCTTTTTCTTTCTCGTCAACTCGTGTAATACATCGCGCAAGCTCCCCGATCCTAAGGACGAACCCCTATAGCTCAAAGTTCCTTCGACCGACACCCCCAAGTCTGGATCGTTTTTAATAAAGTCGGCAATATCTTTAGCATCTCGCCTGTACGTTTTAGGTAAATCGTCCAAAACCTTAGAAAGCGTGACATCTAAACTCTGTGTTTTTACCTCTGGCGTAGCCACAGCTTTTGTCACACTAACGCCGTTGTCGTTTAATGGCTTCCGAGGCTTGTCGTCTACACTTCTGTTTAGCCCTTCCACACGTCGTGCTCTCGACTGTAAATCTAAAGCGTCCTCCAACAGAGCATTATAGCGCAACATTTTCTCGTGGAGTTTAACCGAAGACGTCCTATTCGGAATCACTCGCCGCTCGTCGTCATTCGCAACATGTCTCATTTCGTCTAAATTGTCTCGCCTCTCTTTCGATAAAAGAGCGTTTCTTTCGAGAGGAGAGTATCTTGACCCCGACCGTTCGTCTTCGCGACAAGAATGTACGAGTCGGGAATAAGCTGCCTGAGGTAGTACGACCATCTTAGTAAAGGAAGACATCGTTTGGTTATTTGGAGCCAGTAATAGACCCTACCACGCTCGATACGAGGTTTGTAACGACTGGAGCTAAAAGGGGTAACAACAAGGGTAATATACCACCCCTTTGAGCCAATATTTTCCTCTTACCAGCGTGCGATACTCTGTGTCTCTGGCATAAAGTATGAAGAGCTCTTTTCTTAAGATTTAACATGCGTCTTTGATCATCGGTCATGGGTAAATTGCCCGAATACACATTGACGGCTGTCTCGCTAAAAGCGTCTATGACCTCTTTGGGTAAACAATTAACGAGTCGACATCTGACAGCGGTCGGGGCCCTACATAGATAGTGTATAATGTCTGCGTTGGCTTTAACCCTGTTGACCGGCTTGCCTTTGGCGGCACCTTTCCTCTTACTAGTCGGTGTTCTCTTCTGCACGCCAGAGCTGCCTAATTTACCATTAGAACGACGCATATTTCCCGATGAGTCTGTACCCGTGTCAGAGAGGGGGTGTCGCTCTAACCGAGGGTATACATTAAAATGACGACTAAAACACGCGATCTTCGTATTTATTACCTTTTATTTCCTTTTCAGAACAATCTTGGGTATTGGTATAGGAGGTATTATCTGACCTCTACAGTTGTTGTTGTTGCGGTGCCGCCCAGCGCCCGTTGCACGCGGGAGAGTTCCGCGGTACACGTCGTCCTCGGCATCGTCGCTGTTACTACTGCTGGTGTCGTACATAGCGTCATCATCCATGCAATGCAGCGACGAGTCGCTGTCCCCAAACGAGGAACTCGTGGTGGTAGACGACGCTGTATCGTCTATGCTAGTGCTAGAGCCGTCGCTGTAGTCATCGTGTGACGTGGAAGAATAGTCGTCGTCATAACTGCTGCTACTGCTATCCTGGTCCGAGTCGGTCGTGGTCCGAAACGCAGCTTCCCGCTGCCTGCTCAGAATTTCTTTCCCCGATACGCAACTCTGAGCGTGGTGGCAATCCATGGTACTCACTTTTGTTTAGGACGGTACACGTCTATTTCACCGTATTCTCTGTTAAACTGTTTCCCGCGCACTCTAAACTCGTCGGGTGTATTCGGGGTTAAATCTAGCAGCATGTAAGTGTACGGTTGTGACGTGGCTTGGGCGTAAGCGTCTCTTATAAACCCCGACTGACCCGGAAATATCTGTCTAGCTAGATGTTCTATTTGGCTTCTATCCCGGGGATTCTTGTACACAACGATGTGGGTACAATTTAGGCTGATCGTTCTGTGGAAGGGTGTTCGCGCAAAAATATTCTGTTGTAGGTACAGAATGCTGGTCTGTCTGTGATGAGATTTCTTAACGAACCATCTAAGCAGCTCTTGCTCGTCCTCTTTGGTCAAATCACCCGCCGCGTCGTCCACGACTATCCAGTTATACTTGGTAGCGTCTACGTAGCCTTCCACGTCGTCGCTAATCTTTTCCACGAAGTGAATGTCGATACCTCCCCGGACGCAGATGGTTTTTATAGCGTCGTATACAGGCTGCCTTTCACTGTAGACCCACACAATGATGTCTGGTAATCTTTGTAGTAAGGGCCACGGACCATCTATATCGTTTTCTAGCATGTGCTTCACGAATGTGGTTTTACCCGCACCGCTAGGACCTCCTATTAAAAGTCTGAATATCTTAGGGAACTGAAAATAAATTCTGTCGACTAGACGATCTTGTCCGTCAGCGTGATAGCCATTCATGTTTACTCGGGAGGTGGTTGTCACAAAAGGCAGGGGAGAAGGGGACGACCGAGATATAAGTAGAGCGGAGAATATACGATTGTTTCGTCGTCGTGGTGTCGTGTCGCGTGTAGTGCATCGAAAATGCCGAATACCTACGAAGAATACACATTTCTAGCGTGAGTAGATCACGAGGCAATGCAGCGGGGAGAATGTACAGTCCACGTCAAAGGCATGACACGCTGTGCCATAGTTATGACACATCGTTTCCGTTGTACGACTAACCGTTCGAAAAGTATGATACGATGTCTAACTAATTACTCGCGCATTGTTCCAAAAATATGACAGACCCTACCCAAACCATGTCATTTTGTCGCGGACACCGTTCCATAGATATTACTACTAAATGCGTGTGGGGAGAACGCATACCCGCGCAAAAAGTATGACACACCGTTCCAAAAGTAGGAAACACACCATTCTAAAAGTCTCAATCGTCGTTCCCAATTTACGACTATCTGTTTCTTTCAAAAAGGTGTGAAGTACATATTTTTCTAACAAACCTGTGACAACTCTCCTTTCCAATCCCCAAAATCTCGACATATCCTCTGCTAGAGGGGGTGGAAATGTGAGAATAGCGACAGAAATAGACGAATAAACATTTCAACGAAACACACGATCCGTTCGTTTATTTTTATATCATCATGACCATTTTCGACGCACACGTCTTGAGGGGGTATGCGCTCGTTCAAGCACTGGCGTTGTCGCGTGCTGTCGAACCCATAAGCTCAGCCACGAGCTTTTGTAAGTCGACGTCTAGCTGTTTCACAGTACTTTCTTCTTCTTCCCTACTAGCCGTGGATGTTTGTTCACCGTGCTCGTCCTCGGTGTCGACGGTAGTTGGAGGTATTGCTGCGGTAGGAGTCTTCTTCTTCTTCTTCTTCTTCGTCTGTTGTTTCGTCGTTATGTCGCCTTGGTTTCTTTTGCGACACACTGTTGTTGTTGTCGTCGTCGGTGGTTTCTTCGTCGTCGCGTGTGTTTGTTCGTGGCTGGTGGTGTCGGTGGTGCTGTTGCCGCTGTCGTCGTTAGTGGTGGGTTGTCCCGTGCGGTTCGTGTCGTGATTGTTGTCGTTGTTGTTGTTGTTGGTGGTGGTGGTGGTGGTGGCGCGGTCTTTTCGTGACAGTCTCTTCGACTGTAATATGCTGTGACGTAGAGCCACCATGACGTGTGACAAGGCATTAGTCAGCGCGTAGCTGATTTGGAACACGTCGTCGTCGTGGTCGTCCTTACACGCGTGATGGTTCGACTGTTGAGACATGACCGTAGTAGCTATAGTACGCCGCCGGGCTGTGCAGGCAATAGTTCGTCTCTCTCTCTCTATTTTAAAACCTCTCGTTCGCCTCCAGTTACGAGCACTCCATTCGCTTACTCACAGCCCGGCGGCGTACTATAGCTACTACGGTCATGTCTCAACAGTCGAACCATCACGCGTGTAAGGACGACCACGACGACGACGTGTTCCAAATCAGCTACGCGCTGACTAATGCCTTGTCACACGTCATGGTGGCTCTACGTCACAGCATATTACAGTCGAAGAGACTGTCACGAAAAGACCGCGCCACCACCACCACCACCAACAACAACAACAACAACGACAACAATCACGACACGAACCGCACGGGACAACCCACCACTAACGACGACAGCGGCAACAGCACCACCGACACCACCAGCCACGAACAAACACACGCGACGACGAAGAAACCACCGACGACGACAACAACAACAGTGTGTCGCAAAAGAAACCAAGGCGACATAACGACGAAACAACAGACGAAGAAGAAGAAGAAGAAGAAGACTCCTACCGCAGCAATACCTCCAACTACCGTCGACACCGAGGACGAGCACGGTGAACAAACATCCACGGCTAGTAGGGAAGAAGAAGAAAGTACTGTGAAACAGCTAGACGTCGACTTACAAAAGCTCGTGGCTGAGCTTATGGGTTCGACAGCACGCGACAACGCCAGTGCTTGAACGAGCGCATACCCCCTCAAGACGTGTGCGTCGAAAATGGTCATGATGATATAAAAATAAACGAACGGATCGTGTGTTTCGTTGAAATGTTTATTCGTCTATTTCTGTCGCTATTCTCACATTTCCACCCCCTCTAGCAGAGGATATGTCGAGATTTTGGGGACTGGAAAGGAGAGTTGTCACAGGTTTGTTAGAAAAATATGTACTTCACACCTTTTTGAAAGAAACAGATAGTCGTAAATTGGGAACGACGATTGAGACTTTTAGAATGGTGTGTTTCCTACTTTTGGAACGGTGTGTCATACTTTTTGCGCGGGTATGCGTTCTCCCCACACGCATTTAGTAGTAATATCTATGGAACGGTGTCCGCGACAAAATGACATGGTTTGGGTAGGGTCTGTCATATTTTTGGAACAATGCGCGAGTAATTAGTTAGACATCGTATCATACTTTTCGAACGGTTAGTCGTACAACGGAAACGACGTGTCATAACTATGGCACAGCGTGTCATGCCTTTGACGTGGACTGTACATTCTCCCCGCTGCATTGCCTCGTGATCTACTCACGCTAGAAATGTGTATTCTTCGTAGGTATTCGGCATTTTCGATGCACTACACGCGACACGACACCACGACGACGAAACAATCGTATATTCTCCGCTCTACTTATATCTCGGTCGTCCCCTTCTCCCCTGCCTTTTGTGACAACCACCTCCCGAGTAAACATGAATGGCTATCACGCTGACGGACAAGATCGTCTAGTCGACAGAATTTATTTTCAGTTCCCTAAGATATTCAGACTTTTAATAGGAGGTCCTAGCGGTGCGGGTAAAACCACATTCGTGAAGCACATGCTAGAAAACGATATAGATGGTCCGTGGCCCTTACTACAAAGATTACCAGACATCATTGTGTGGGTCTACAGTGAAAGGCAGCCTGTATACGACGCTATAAAAACCATCTGCGTCCGGGGAGGTATCGACATTCACTTCGTGGAAAAGATTAGCGACGACGTGGAAGGCTACGTAGACGCTACCAAGTATAACTGGATAGTCGTGGACGACGCGGCGGGTGATTTGACCAAAGAGGACGAGCAAGAGCTGCTTAGATGGTTCGTTAAGAAATCTCATCACAGACAGACCAGCATTCTGTACCTACAACAGAATATTTTTGCGCGAACACCCTTCCACAGAACGATCAGCCTAAATTGTACCCACATCGTTGTGTACAAGAATCCCCGGGATAGAAGCCAAATAGAACATCTAGCTAGACAGATATTTCCGGGTCAGTCGGGGTTTATAAGAGACGCTTACGCCCAAGCCACGTCACAACCGTACACTTACATGCTGCTAGATTTAACCCCGAATACACCCGACGAGTTTAGAGTGCGCGGGAAACAGTTTAACAGAGAATACGGTGAAATAGACGTGTACCGTCCTAAACAAAAGTGAGTACCATGGATTGCCACCACGCTCAGAGTTGCGTATCGGGGAAAGAAATTCTGAGCAGGCAGCGGGAAGCTGCGTTTCGGACCACGACCGACTCGGACCAGGATAGCAGTAGCAGCAGTTATGACGACGACTATTCTTCCACGTCACACGATGACTACAGCGACGGCTCTAGCACTAGCATAGACGATACAGCGTCGTCTACCACCACGAGTTCCTCGTTTGGGGACAGCGACTCGTCGCTGCATTGCATGGATGATGACGCTATGTACGACACCAGCAGTAGTAACAGCGACGATGCCGAGGACGACGTGTACCGCGGAACTCTCCCGCGTGCAACGGGCGCTGGGCGGCACCGCAACAACAACAACTGTAGAGGTCAGATAATACCTCCTATACCAATACCCAAGATTGTTCTGAAAAGGAAATAAAAGGTAATAAATACGAAGATCGCGTGTTTTAGTCGTCATTTTAATGTATACCCTCGGTTAGAGCGACACCCCCTCTCTGACACGGGTACAGACTCATCGGGAAATATGCGTCGTTCTAATGGTAAATTAGGCAGCTCTGGCGTGCAGAAGAGAACACCGACTAGTAAGAGGAAAGGTGCCGCCAAAGGCAAGCCGGTCAACAGGGTTAAAGCCAACGCAGACATTATACACTATCTATGTAGGGCCCCGACCGCTGTCAGATGTCGACTCGTTAATTGTTTACCCAAAGAGGTCATAGACGCTTTTAGCGAGACAGCCGTCAATGTGTATTCGGGCAATTTACCCATGACCGATGATCAAAGACGCATGTTAAATCTTAAGAAAAGAGCTCTTCATACTTTATGCCAGAGACACAGAGTATCGCACGCTGGTAAGAGGAAAATATTGGCTCAAAGGGGTGGTATATTACCCTTGTTGTTACCCCTTTTAGCTCCAGTCGTTACAAACCTCGTATCGAGCGTGGTAGGGTCTATTACTGGCTCCAAATAACCAAACGATGTCTTCCTTTACTAAGATGGTCGTACTACCTCAGGCAGCTTATTCCCGACTCGTACATTCTTGTCGCGAAGACGAACGGTCGGGGTCAAGATACTCTCCTCTCGAAAGAAACGCTCTTTTATCGAAAGAGAGGCGAGACAATTTAGACGAAATGAGACATGTTGCGAATGACGACGAGCGGCGAGTGATTCCGAATAGGACGTCTTCGGTTAAACTCCACGAGAAAATGTTGCGCTATAATGCTCTGTTGGAGGACGCTTTAGATTTACAGTCGAGAGCACGACGTGTGGAAGGGCTAAACAGAAGTGTAGACGACAAGCCTCGGAAGCCATTAAACGACAACGGCGTTAGTGTGACAAAAGCTGTGGCTACGCCAGAGGTAAAAACACAGAGTTTAGATGTCACGCTTTCTAAGGTTTTGGACGATTTACCTAAAACGTACAGGCGAGATGCTAAAGATATTGCCGACTTTATTAAAAACGATCCAGACTTGGGGGTGTCGGTCGAAGGAACTTTGAGCTATAGGGGTTCGTCCTTAGGATCGGGGAGCTTGCGCGATGTATTACACGAGTTGACGAGAAAGAAAAAGGGTAGTGGAAGTAAATACAACGAAGTAGCCGCTTTCCTGTCGTCGAGAATGGCAGACTCTGGGGCGAACACCGTCGCTATTAAAAACAGGTTATACACCGAGGGGGGTGACACTCCGAGGAGGTCGCGACAGAAGAAGAAGCGAGGTAATGAGGAAGGCTGGAGCTCGGACAATGTCGGAGAGAGAGAAAAGAAAGGGCGACACTCCGGGTCGGCAATTATCGACAAAAGCTGGAAAAGCTATTAAGCCTTATTGGCTAAAATGGTTAAAACGTACGTATTATGACGTGTCGAGGGGCTTTGATTCACGGGTCGGTCTCTTAAGAAAATTATCAGAGGCAAGGGAACGAAAGGGTTCAATCAAGCCTACCCCTGCCCAGGTAAATGTCTGGTTAAAGCGACAGCCCACTTACAGTCTTCATAGGCCCCGCCCCACCAAGCGATTTCCTAGAACACCCTATTCGGCTACCATATGTAGAAAGGACCAGTTGTGGCAGGCTGATTTGTCGGACGTGTCGCGTATTAGTAAAGTCAACGATGGTTACAAATTTATATTATGCGTCATAGATGTGTTTAGTAGATACGCTTATGCCGAACCGCTCAAGGATAAAAGAGCTAAAACGGTGACCGAGGGTTTGAAAAGAATACTGATCCGTGCTAAGCCTCGTATTTTCCATAGTCTAATGACCGATAAGGGTAGTGAATTTGTCAACGGTTATTTTAAGCATTATGTTAGGAACGTTCTGGGGAAATGTTTTTATACTAGCCAGAACGATGACGTGAAATGTTCCGTCGTGGAAAGATTTCAGAGAACTCTAAAGACCCGTATATGGAGATATTTCACCACCGTGTCGCAACCTCGGTATGTCGGGGTATTACCTAAAATATTGAAAGCCTACAATAACGCATACCATACTTCCATTGGACGTAAGCCTAGCGACGTGATAAATATTCTCGACGAGATAGCGGTATGGAACCACACTCGCAGGCGGCAAATACTGTCAAAGCAACCACCTTATAAAAGGCTAAATTCCTTAAAACGCGAGAAATACTTATTACCGGATACACCAGTCAGAATTTCGACGAGTAAGGGGAATTTTGATAAAGGTTACGAGGCCAACTGGACCAGGGAAATATTTTACGTGGTCAGCAAAATTAAGCATAGGACTCCGGCAGCCTATAAAATACGCGACTACAATAGAAATGCTATAAAAGGAACATTTTACTGGGACGAGTTACAAGTAGTGTCAGAGCCGGAGGCGTATGAGGTAGATAAAGTGTTGAAGCGAAGGGTCAATAAGGCTACGGGTAAAAGAGAAATACTAGTTCGATGGAAGGGATACCCGAGCAAAGAATTCGATCAATGGCTACCAGAAAGTCACGTGGTAGGGAATTCCTCGAAAAGGGGTTGACGTGCGTGAGGAAGCTACCAGTGCATACCGTCCTTCTATGCGTGCTGATCGTACGCTACCTGTCGCTGAAAGGTACCACACCGACCGATCTGGCCGAGGATATAAAGAAGGTAGAAGAACCATTGTTTGAGTTACTGAAAATATCGTTGTCTACGCGAGCGGTCCATACCCTCCCGGTCTTTGTTACTGGTGACTTTTAGCGCATACCCGGTAATGTAGTACCCCACAGCGATATCACCTATGTTGGACGTAATAGGCATAATTATGTCCGGCGAGGTAGTGCCCCGCAGTGATATCGCCTATAATGGACGTAATAGGTACAATTATGTCCAGGGCCACTTTCCGCCCAATGGCAGGACGACGATTCCTTAGGTCACGCCCTCCCCCAAGCCTTGTACGTAACCGCTGACGATGACGAGAGGATGACGCGCGACAGACACGCAGAAGCCAGTTAGAAGTCATCTGTTCGAGAGTGAGGACGCGTAGTTTGAGTGGTCCGCAGAGCAATGTCCAGCTACTACGTCCCCGATACATATGATGGGCAGAGGGATGGAGACAGATGTAAAGTTTTCAGCAATAAGAAGTCTGAAGTGTCGACATCACTGCTGGACGCTGGAAACGAAGACAGTTTGTCAGTAGTGGATGGAAAATATGGCCTCTCGCGTTTCAACGACGATAATGCGGTAGCTGGCTCTAAATCGCCGTTTCACGACATGGAGAGAAGAGGTGAAACAGTGAAAGATAGCTGCGGTCATTCTCGGAGACACGTTGGGGAAGCGAGGAAAGTGTTGGCGGATTTAAGCCAGAACTACTACCACGAGCCAATGATAAGCGGCTACGCCAGGATGACTTCTTTCCAGGACTGGCCTGAACAACTGGTTCAAAAGGGAAGTCAACTAGCCCGGAGAGGGTTCTTTTATTCTGGCGTTGCGGACAAGGTAGTATGTGCATGGTGTGGTTTAAGACTGTGGAAATGGTCTGCAGAAGACGATATAGACTTTGAACACAACAGGTTCAGTCCTTCGTGCGCATTTCTCAAAATTACCTGCCCAGTCTGACATGAGAACTGTTTTGTGAGTTGTACCTGTGTCTATGCGTATTTACGAATAAAATTTGTTTACTAGCCTCTGTTGTGTTTTATTTACATGTGTCGACGTTGTTTACCTCGTGGGTATATATTTTGGGGTGGTTTAAACAAATGAAGAATATGGTGCTCGCGTGGTCTTGTATTGTAGAGAGCTTTACATAGACTGTGCGACTCTTATGTCTTCTTTGTATTTGGTAGAATATGACCGTCTTTCCGTGTTGTATTGTAGAGAGCTTTACATGCACTGAAGGGCGTGTTGTTTTTGAGTGTCTTGGAACATTTGTTTTGCTGTTTTGTATTGTAGAGAGCTTTACATTGACAGTACGACATTTACAGACCTTCAAAATCACCATTCATTTCCCCGCGTTGTTTTTTTTTTTGATGATACGAGGTAAAGAATGTGACACTACTCCTCCTCTTGCTGCTTTACCGTTTTGTACCTCACTTATTACCTTTATGTAGAATATCACCGACTTACCGTCTTGTATTGTAGAGAGCTTTACACAGACGGGGGTGGTCGTGTGATTAAGAGTGCGTAGGAATGTGTCTTACGGTCTGGTATTGTAGAGAGCTTTACATGGACTGTACGACATTTCCTAGTCTCCTTCAAAAAATGTTAATGGCACGCTAATGGTGCATTTATGAGGTAAAAATGCCTGTGAGAGCAATAGAGAATAGTGGTAGTCTGACGTCATGAGGATGGTATTATTTGACACACACACACACACACGTAATACACGTGCGCTCGCACGCACGCATTCACACAATACAGCCATATGCCCATTGTGACCTCATACACTTATTTCTGTGCGACCACGTCACACTATGCTGTGACGTCAATCGTTGGGTAGGCGAGTCTTGGCGTTCTGACGTCATGCCTGTATGACGTCACTGATGCCCTCTAGACTATCTGTGACGTCACACTACCCTGTGACGTCAATGGTTGGGTAGGCGAGTCGTGGCGTTCTGACGTCATGCCCGTGTGACGTCATTGGTGGCAGCATATTTTCGAGGTTGCGTCACGTTACGTCACCTCGGAAATGTGCTGTCACCATACTACTGACAGTGTCTTGGTCCTCGCTGAAGGCAACGTCAACGACTATGACCAAATAAATTGTGTGCTGACATTCACATAGATGTGGTTCACTATCTCTCCATATGGGATGTGGTAAAACATACATATCGTGTCTCTAAAGTGAGCAACCTCGGCAGGAAGCTTGAAATTCCATTCATATATTAACGTTCTCAATACAACGTATTCCAATAGCAAAAGATTGTTCATTTTATCAGATTCTAATACACTGATACATAATCAAACGATTTACCTAAAATGACATGTAGAAGAAAAAAGACTTACAATTTAAATCATTGGCAACCAGCAAGAAATTGACAGCACATCAGATTGTAATTAGTTATGGATATCTTTCATTGTAAAATATGAATTCAAACAGTTGAATCTTCACAACGAATGTCAAAACAACATCACACGTTTATTAGACGCGAAATCCCATCTCAAATCAAGTGAATATGAAGAACGTCTTGGTGAGTTTTGTGGGCTCCTTTAGAAACACCACTGCTGAGGTCTACAATTGCAAAATCCTGAAGTATCATTCCTTGACTCAGATTTATACTGTGTTCGGGAGGGAACAATTCACATCTTTATCAAATGCAGAGGACATTGATGCAACCTTATTGACTGATTTAGAATGTAGATGCTATGAATCAGCGCGATCACAAATGTGTCATGATGGAAGATTTCGAAGGGGTGGATTTGAGTTCAATGGAACGTGTTGGGCAATGCTTTCAAGATAACGTTATCCTCCTAGATACCCTGCTCCAAACATAACACTTGTCACGGGAATTTTATGGCATGCTCTCTTAGTCGTTGTCGTGAGTGATTCCAAAAGACAAAGGCCAGAGTAATCAGTTTTTATCATTTCTGCTGAATCCGGTGGATTCGATTTGTTCCAAAGGCATTGTCGCTTGTTCACCTTCAGTGAAAAATACATTGTTCTGAAATATTGATTTTTTAAGTCTGGGTTTAAAGATAAATATGTTCAAAATCTATAAGAAAGATATTTTTGTTTCTTCTAATATGGTATCAGTGTTATCGTACAATTTGTTAAAGATTTATGTCACGGACATGTTTGACATGTTAGAAGATTAACAGATTGTTACCAAACCGGTAAGGGTATTACAAAGCCTAAAATACACGTACATTTGTGAGGATGCATGTTACAATCAAGGCATTGTTCACAGAACCTGTAGGTGGGGAGATCATTTCACCTCGTCAATTTCCAGGCTGCATAATGACACACATGGATTTGGCCTGTATTTGAAGATAAAAACTAAATGAAGGTAAAAACTAAATGACGACTATAGGCAGTGTGTAACTTTGTACATTCGTTTAGCTTTTTGTGCCGCATGTACGTGCATGCACTTTTAAATAGTACCGACGGATCATGATTGTATATTAAAGACAACCGCCATTGAAGTTTTAACGTTCGGAACTGAGGCCATGTAGCCTCTTCTCCTCGCGAGAGCCGAGTGAAATGTTTTTGCTAGCCAGGACATGAGTACAATATGCGAAGCCGATTTCTGGTGTCAGCCGCCGTGACATTGATGGAATGTTGCTAACAGCGGCCTACGACTATACTCACTCACTCCCTTTGGCTAGCCAGTTACCGACATGGCTGTTGGTGAGACATCATCTCCAAGAGGCGGTGTTCCTTCTTCATGGGTTACAGCTTTGTCTCGTCAAGAAACAGTTTATTGGGGGCTCTGAAACACGTGTAGCTGGAATATGTTTGAAATTGCTGGCAACATTTTTCCTCTTTTTTATACCTCACATTAGGTGTGTTTTGCGATCATAAATTCTATCAAATGTTTCATGCCAACTTTTATAGACGTTATGTTGTGGCTTCAAATGGGCGTCATCTTTTCCTAGGTTTTCAAACACGAAGTGACCATCTGCCTAGCAATATCTTGAAATACATGTAGGCTGTTAAAACGAGGTGTGCTTGTTCCTGGTGAAAAGCTCTCCTTCTTTCCATTCCTCGGCTTCTCTGGCATAAAAAATGCACTTTTGCTGGGAAACTGTCTGAAATGTCAGGATCTTATGTTTCTACATAAAAGTGACCATTAGCCCAAGTTTCAAAGATACAAGAATTTATATAATACGTTACATATATCAAGGTTACAAAAGGCTTACGTGCTTCTTGAAATGCAATAATGCAAGGTTGATCTATCAATATACAGATTACCATGAAATGTTTGACATATTCTTATAATAAACAACGATGCAGTGCTCGTCATTTAGGAGATAAAGGACCGGGTTCGTTAACGGAATTCGGTCTACGAGATCTGTGTCAAGCTGACCTGAGTTGGCTTGTTTGTGTCCATTCTTTAGAGGCACTTATGTGGTAGCCCATTGAGAAATAGGGTCTGGGACACACACTAATGGTTGATGGTGCACGAAACAATCAAGAAACAACCCACCAACCAGTTTCTTCGCTTTTGTCTTTTCAGAAAGGAGTGAATGAGCGAGTATCGTTCACGTCATTTAACCCGTTCGAATTCAGAGTTAACCAATGACCTACACCCTTTAAGTCTGATCAGTTGATGGAGTGATTGACATTTTGAGCTGCAATAATGTCTTACATTACGTAGACATGTATATACACTGAACTACAAAAGAAACGTCGTACATGTATGTATTGCAAACTGTTTTATTTATGTGGAAACATATTTCCTATTTAAGGTTGAAATTGAAGGAACTGTTTTGTCCTGTTGATTAACAAGTACTCCAGAAACAAGTCTGACAACACATGGTGCCACATGCTGAGGTCATGTCCTTGACATTCAGGGTTGAAGTCAGTAGCGTGTGTGGCCACCATTTGCGTTGATAACTGCCATGCAACGCCTATACATGGAGTGTATCAAGTGGTTGATGAAGGCCATGGGGATAGCATTCCACACTCTGAGAAAACCTGCCGTGAGTTCTGCAGCAGTTGTCGGCCTTGGTCGAAGGTCATTCATCCTTCTCTGAATTTCATCCCATGGGTGCTCAATTGGGTTTAGATCTGGACTTAGAGCAGGTCAGGGCAATGTGCGGATGTTGTGCTGTTGGAAGAAGTCCCTCCTTATCCTGGTTGTGTGAGCACGTGCATTATCCTCTTGAAACACGTGGTTTGGATGACGGGCGAAATGTGGCACAACGTGCAGTCTTAACACTTGATCCATGTAACGGACAGCAGTCACTCCATTTCCTCGACCTGGACCAATATTCTGCAAGACCTGGGGTCCAGGTTTGTGGTTCAATCCAATGCCACCCCAAACCATGATGCTTGGTCCTCCCCACGAGTCCCTCTCCATAAGACATGCATCAATGTACCGTTCACCCCTCCTTCTCCAAACTCTAGCTCTGTCATCTGCCACGGATATGCAGTAACGACTCTCGTCTGAAAAGATGACAGTCCCCCACTGCTGATAGCGCCAGTTCCGATGTTGTTGGGCCCACAGACGACGTTCCCGACGATGTCGAACTGTCAGGACAGGACCCTGAGCAGGACGTCGACAGGCCAGGTTGAAAGTTCTCAGCAGACGACGAACTGTTGCTGCAGAAATGGGTCTGTTGTGGGTTCAAACAGTCGCTCGAACCGATTCTGTCTCTGTGCGGAAGCGATCCTGCAAGTACTCCCGATGAAGATGACGATCTTGACGTGCTGTTGTTACCCTGGCATGGCCACTGCGCTGACGATCGTTAGTGCTGTTGATTGCATTGTACCGCTCCAGTAGTCTCTCGACTGTCCGAAAACTACAGTTGAAGTCGTTGGCAATGACCCGTGGACGTTGACCAGCGTGAAGACGTCCGATGGCTTGTTCCCTCTGATTTCGAGTCAAACGTGGCATGGTGACAGTGATCAGGAATCGAATGACAGGATGATGGTTTGGGGTCCTTTTTATACCCACTAGACCAGGGATTTGCACGTGCATCATGCTTTTCAGAAAGTTGCGTTCGAGAGCATTACCATGTTCACGGAAAGGGTATGAGTTTGAATCCTACTCAGAAATCTCATTTCTTTAAAATGATGTGTTATGAATGGTCAATGTCATATTTGTAATGTTACAATAGCATAAACTGTGAGTCAACCTATCAAATATCCCATCAGGTGTGAGTAAAATGACTTTGAAAAGTGCGACGTTTCTTTTGTAGTTCAGTATATTTTAGCATGCCATCTTCCATTTGACAGACCAATCAGTAACGCCGTACGCATGATCAGTTCATTCCCCTTCTCCGATGAGCAACAAGCTTTCCATTTTGAAGTTCATTAACAACCCGAGGAATCTTCACGATGTGTGTCTAGGTTCGCCATATATACCTTAATTACACCTTTAACTTAACTTCAGGTGAAAATGAAGTAATACAACTCACTATATATTTGCACATATGCAGATTTACTCACGAGTACAAATGTGCATGTAAATCGGCTTTATATAGTCACCAAGTAAAGAACGGCTCCACGACTGTGGTACTTTATGGAGGAATCGCGTCTGGGATAAAAGACACACTAATGGTTCATGGTGCACAAAACAACCAAGAAACAACCGCCGATCAGTCCCCGGTATTACAGTTTATCATATCTTCCTTGTGTTATCATATAGATCTTTATGGAAGACCGGAATTGTATCAGAAAACCCAGTAATAAAAGTATTGAGCTCATCCCGACTAGATCATAGTGACCTACAGACGATGTCCAGACAACATAGTTTACTGGTCGATGTTGATTCTGACAAAGCATTTTTTTATTGACAGAACAACATTTATTTTGTAAGCACGTTTTGTGGACAGTCGCATTCCATGAGTGAACTGGACGACCTTTTGTAACAACGTAACGCTCGTTCCATACACTGCACAGTTGCAGGCTGTGATATGGACACAGTCTCATTTACGTATTCAATGTGAAATTTACGTATTCGTGTGCGACGGCGTAAAACAGTCGCTCTGTACAAGAAAATATTCAAGATTGTGATATGAACACCCCTCATTGTTAGAGGCACGCACGATCAAGCCGATAGTAAGAGAAATGAATGAAGACTGGTGAAGATGTAGGAGCCGTTGAAGCATATTTCAGCTGTATAACAGGAACGTGGTGTTGTCAGAAAGGAAACCTTTTCAGCTTGACGTATAGTACGATTATAGACTGAAACAACCACGCGCTGGACGTCCTTTGTCAACAAAACCTTGCAAGTACTAAATATATTGAACACCACCAGCACCTTTTATTGTTGCGCAAAGAAATCTCAAATTAACTTTACGCACAACTCAGTATTACATATTCATAATCCCAAGCTTCTACAAAGGAAAATCCAAAGTGATTTTGGTTTTAACGTGACTCCATCGATATCTCATTGGTTGTGAGCTTGCAAGAATAACATTCCTCGCTGATAAAAAGGAGTCATATAAAGTACTGGACAAACTGACGGAACATACAGGGCACATTAATTGCCGTAATTTCGTCGAGAAGTTTATCTGTCAATAACGGTTGTCCAGTTAATTTCCATCACCTGTTTGTCGTGCCTGGGCTGGGATTGAGAGATTTAAATGACACCTCCATTTGGGCTCACGTTTAGATCTGCGTTACAAACGTCACCATAAAAAATGCATGCAAATTAGTGTGAAGCAAGAAGGATAACTCTGCACTGACCCTCGTCCCTTTTCCCAGCAGCTGGAGCAACTGGAAGCTACATTTTATAGTACAATCGAGCACGGTCTTTCTAGAAGGATATCAAAGAGCTTCACATGACTGAAAAGCTCTTTGATCACAGTTACAAGATGCAAACCCCACAAAGGCTTCCAAACGGGTATTTGAGGGACATAACGAGCACAATTGTTATGCAATTAGTTCTACGATATACTGCAATAACTGTTTTGGTTTGATTTTTCTTGTTTGTTCTTATTCGTTTTGTTTTTTTATTTCTGGTGGGTACTGTTGGGGGTTGGGGGGTGGGGGTCCGGAGTGGGGGAAACGGGTGGACACTTGACTTGCCTTCGTCTTTGTCAGTAGTGGTGTAGGATACGTTCTCAGCAGCACGGCTGTGTGATGTCGATTACTAAACACATACCAATAATACAGTTGTAGCCATAGCATGGACCTTGCTTTGGGCAGAAACTTCAATGCTAAAGAGAAGTGACTCATTATTTCTATTTGTAGCAATGCAGAAATTCTGAATTTCATTTGTCAACGAAAACGGTTGGGCATGCAAACCGCCCTTCCAAAACTGACAGAAATAGGTCCATTTTTCGGAAACCAATCCTCAACATGAATTTTTAAACCATTTGTTGTGACTGACCTGGGATTATGGGTATGCTACTTAAACGATCAAAATATGAATTCGGTTGACATACCAACAAGAACACATGACCAATGTGAATTCATTTCCGCGTTTACTGCAATAGCCATTTAACACCGAGACTTCCCTTCACAACAAGCCCTAGAACGGTTACCATTTCAACAATAAAACGTTTGCTTGCACCTAATACATTTACATCAAGCCTGCATACTGGTTCGCGTTAAGAGTTATCAGGACGTTCATATGACATTAATAGTTATTTCACTAGGGATCGGCAAGAATGCGAGGTATTGTTTGGACAACCATTAACTCTATGAGTCAATTTTTAGTACCGATTATCTTGGCAATGACAAAGGATTAAAATCGAGCCCTATGTGATGTGGTGCTTTTACAAACCATCACAAAACTTTAGTTAATGTTATTTCAATGGATTAAATGTTACACAATGGTACAGTTCCAAAGGCTGAACAAACCCGTTGTTTCATTAGAAAGGATATTCGGTGGGAGTTTCATTCTAGATAACAATACCTGGAGTTGTACCTCAAACTGACAAAGCGTGATGAACATGGATTGACCCTAACTCACTTGTTCGATAACAAGGATAGATTGATACATAGATTCTGGCTAACATGTTTCAAATATTGCTGCTTTTAGAAGGGTCGAGAGTTTCGGGGAATATGTAAATGTATCTGTGAGAGTGTGCAGGTCATGCGAGCATATCTTGTATTAATGTTCTTCACATAAAGGATCTCAGGGATCACTGTGGTGGTTCCTTGCCCCATTCTATTATGTCCTTATCTGCACAAAATACATTCATTTCACTTAACGCAAGACAAGATAAGCGACAACTCTCATTTGTCGTTCTCAATATCATGTTCCATCAGAAAATATTAATCACCTAAAACTGGAAAATGCATGCACCTTTAAAATGACAAGAGGTCAATCTATTACTGTGTCGGTTACGGGAACCACTGAAAACAATGCTAATGAAGAAACTGCATGAAAACCTGTGGTGCTGGCACAGATGCGTAAGGATATTTGATATCGTGAATTGATTTTTCTATACTATACCAGGCAGTATACATTCTTTATATTTTTATATTCCTGATCTTTAAAAACGCAACAAAAGCTCTGACCAGTTTGACAGCACTGAGTTCCATTACATAAACGCGACCATCACTATTTAGTGCGTTCGAAGCACTACGAACTTCGTAAGCCTTTGATGCAACATAAAGTTACTGCGTACTCTCTGCGTATCGGGATCCAGAAATATTTGCACATGAATTGAATAATGGACAGGGGAGATTTCCCTGAATGAAAACATCATGCCGTCCCTTATGAACATTCTCTTATAAAAGATGATGGTTACGTGGGCACTGTGCTACTACACGCACTGGACGTCAGTCCACTCGTCTTTCCCACCCTCCAAGCCCATTGACACATAAGGATATTTGTTTTGAATGTTGCTCATGTATGATGTCATATTCAGTCAATAACTTCAGTTACTAAACGCATACTGCTAGGGACCTATTTTATCATAGAATCCACAAGCGGGACGTTATCAGTTATTTCTATTTTGTTTAGAAATATTTACTTATCTCCATAGTGTATGTTCCCTGACAAACATAATCTTCCCCAGTTGTGTAAGTCTGGCATTTTTCGATATGTTATGCACCTTGAGTTATTTCATTGATACAATCAGGAAAATCTCAGACCAACATGTCAGTGAAACACTATTGGATTCACTATTTAAGATAATGTTCTCTTATATGAGGGAGCCTATATAGAGGGGGAGAAGAAACTCCTCGAAAAGCCGCTGGACGTATGTCTCGGGTCGTTACGTAACCAGTGTAGCCAATATGGTGGCAGCGTAGTATTTAAGATTGAGCCCGGTTTATTTTCAACAGCTGATTAAGTTCGCTGGGTGTTATAACAACTGAAATCCAACATGTATAAGATAGGTTAACTATTTTGTCACTTCAGTTTAAGTGAAATAATTGGTGTAAGTGTCCGTATTAGAACTGTAGTTTTGTTGTAAAGTTTCAGGTCGGTAAGTTATAGCTCACTGGCTTCTATTCTCGACTCACCGCGAAGATAGACTAAATTGTGCCGATAAAAACTTCTTTCACACATTCGTTTAATTTTTAGAAGAACATACCTTTAGTTGAAAGGTATTCGCAAGTAATAAAGACAGTTTTATGACTTAAAAACTGTTAGAGTGTAATTGAGGTGTGTGAAAAATATGACATTTCGCCATAGAAATGCTATACGCCGTTGTTTTAGTATTCCTAGTTGCTTCCTCAAAAACATCTTTCACATACACTTTTAATTCATATGAGGTGAATATACTATCAGCTGAAATGTGTTTGCAAGTAATAATGACAGCTTCATATTCTAAAAAAGAATGTTAGGGTGCATTTGAGGTGTGTGAAAAATGTGAGATATCGCCGATCTGCTCTGATCCGCCATTGAAATACTATACGCCGTTGTTTGAGTGTTTCTAGTTATTACTTCAAATACATCTTTCACATACACCTTTAATTCGTATGAGGGGAATAGACTATGGCTGATGTTCTGTTAAACCAGGGATTATCTACAAAGTATATACTAGTACTCTATATAGTCTCCCTGGTTAAACACAACTGAAGTTGCACTGGGAGCGAGCCAAGTCACTGTGTGCGTTGGAGCATGGCGAGGCACACGTTAATTAGTACAAATGGTAAAGAAAGCAAGCGATTGACCTATCCCTGTTGTAGAGCATCCCTGCTTTTATTAAGAACAACGAATACCCGAACAGCTGCTTGGTCGACATCGGAATGGATTTCATACATCAATAGTCACTGCGACATCGAGAATGACACTTGTTACACTATACTGTCAGGGCAGTTATGTATCTTATCATGAACAAATTGTTTGACAACCCTCCATCAAATAAATAATAGCGTTGGCGTTTTTCTCAGCCACGATCCACAATAACATTTGCATACATACAGCCTTCAGAAAAAAGCAATTTCTGTCTTCACACGGTTTCTTTACATGAATGACACAATCCATCAAAGGTCGGTCACAGATTTAGACATTTCTTGATTATGGAAAGGGTTATGTTGCCTTGACGTAACATTGCAAAGTTCGTTTAACAAATTGGTGACATTATTTTTTCTCTCATATATATGACCATTCACTAAAACATCACTTAACACAAAGTTTCACTTCTCTTAGACAAAATGACACCTGGGAACACATTTAGCCTGTAAACTACATTATTGGGTAGCTAAAGGGCTCTTTAGCAGAGTTAGTGATGCCCTCTGATAAGACTCAATTTGACAACTTCTACTTATAACATTAACATGCCATGCGTCTGATATAACACCACACAAATCGCCAGCCATAAACTGGTTTTACCACATAAGAAGATCTAAAACGCCTGTGAAATAAAAGCAACTGGAAGCATGAGATTGCTCACAACTCACATGCACACAGAAATCACTTTGGGATCACTTCTCCAAAGCTTTCACAGGCACTGTTGGGTAACACGCACGCACGCACGTGTAATATATATATATATATAAGCCTCCCATCACAAGACAAAGCACATGGCCAGGTTAACTTTGGACAGTTACAGTGGACAACAAAATACCAATCTTTCTATAAGATAAGGTTTCATAAAAGTGATTTCTTCACTCCAGTGTACCTGGGTCTTGTCTGGATCCAGTTTAATGGCAAATGTACTGTCAAATCCTTTCACACAAGGTGGCATAAACAGTAATATCATTCTCACCACACACAAAGTCCATTAGTTTTGTTCCAATGTGACACACTAACTACACAATTACCAGCTCTGTTTCACAACACATGTCCAAGACCTTCTGAATCAAAAACAGTATGTCTGAGTGATGATTCTTTACATTTAGTTTATTATTGTTATTATTATCATAAGTAATTACATACATGTTTATTTACAAACATTTGGCAGTTTTAACTGCACAGCACTGTACAGACAAATAACCAAGACAAAATGAACATAGTATTTTGGCAGACACATGACTTGCATGTTACTAGCAGCATAAGAGGAATTTATATCGACTACATCACAGAGAAGTAATATACAGACTCAATCAACGAGTTTGAACGTCCACTTGAATAAATACATCCAGATGAGTATTACCTAATCAATATGGATACAAGTAATTACAATGTTGCTGTTCATCCAGCAGCAATGATCACAGGCCCTGTCACCCCCTGGCCCAGTTCTGTCCCAGCTCATCATTATTCCCCCTTCTTATTGCTTTTGTAATGAGATAACCAACAGTGTATTGCATAAATTGGCTGTTATTATATTTTCACCCTCATTAATTGTGATTTGATAACTGCGTTGTAGAAAGGTATGTTTATAAAGCAACATTTATCTCTCTTGAGCAATAAAGAAAACACAAGTGATTTATCTCCATTAAATTGTCACACAAGCAGCGCAGGAATGAAAGCTAAGAATGATTTGTGCTTGAAGTTATTCTTTTTGTGAAGCCCCAGATAATGAAATGTATTTACATGATGGAACCACCATAAAAGAAAATACAAACATCATGTTGAAAGAAATATTATCTTGAAAATAAAATGGATGCTATAAAAATTATCCATACAAAATATCTTTTTAATTGTATCTTACTTTTGTGTTATGTGAACTGCAGGTTCAATATGCAGTATCTGAAAACCTCAAATAAAGATGTTAAAACACATTAAAATATCAACCCTATTGTGAAAAAGCAATACTTACATTCATCTCTTAAGCAAAAATGGTTTGGAAGAAATTGTAACAAAATACTGGTGTTGTTTCAGCAATGTAGTCTCCAGACAAACCTGTATTGAAATATATGATATTTCTGTGTTAGTCTTGTGGCACCAAGCCCATCGAACCCTATCTTCTGTCTTCTGAAAGAAAAATCTATCCACAGATTTCAGCAGAAAGCTCGACACCCATTTTACAAACAGTACCTGTGAGACAATCAACGCTTGGAATTTGGAAAAGTCGATAAAAAGTCCAATTCCTTGCATACTTTAACATTCATATATTATTTTCCACTTGCTTCAGACTGTACCACAAAAGTGAATCACAAACTCAGATTATTTCAGCTGCTCACCACCGTCAATAACCTATATTTTCTTCTAAGTCCCCAATCTCAAAAAATATTTCAGTAAAGTGAAAGCAAAACCATTTGAAACTTAAATAAAGAGCAACCAAATTGTGACACATCTGATACAGTAACACTGCTGTCACCAAAATGCCCTTGCATATTTGCCACCATACACACTGGACATGGCAATCTGAATCAGATATCTCTGACTTAAAAGCTGCACAATATCAATATTGCTTTTTGATACAAAATGTTGACTAATATCAAGAAAAAACAGATTTCTGCATAAAGACAAAAAAATGTGACCATTGCATTACACGTACAAAAAGAATATGACTGATCATTAACAATGTATAAATTCAAATATATATCAAAGAATACTCTAAGCAGATATGATTTTCCTGGTTCAGTTTGACCACAGGAGTTGTTTGATTCTTCACAGCACCAAGAGGCATCACTCAGTTTTGGGTATCAGCACAAGAAGAGGCCTTTCACTCTGCTGTAAACATGTGGTAGAAACATGCTTATAAAACAGACTGAGTAAAGCTGTGTGAAAATTTTGAACTTCTCAAAATGTGGTACAAATAAAGCCTTTAACTGTGTGGTACACATAAAATCCTGTAGCTGTAGTCTTGTTTCCAATTCAGAATTCTTTCGTACGTATTGATGCATACTGGAATAACAAGCATTCATGTGTATTCACGCAATAGACCAGTGGGGGAAATAGAATTGATCATTCCTAACGAGTTATAGTTCTGCCATGTACCTTAGAGACAAAGTGAAAAACTACCTTTTTTAAAAAGTACTCACTGACTTGTCAAGTGACATAGGAATATACCACATAATGCACTGTACACATCATGAGCAGGAAGAAATAAGGACACAAAAATACTTCCTTGTTTCTCATCAGCGACATATCCAGAAGATATATTTATGATGTTTTGTACACAATTTGGTCATGGAGCTGGAGACCTGCCATCTATGTTATCGACTTTGGAGAGGGGTTTCATAAGTTGAAAGAACTTGTCCCCAAAGCTTTTCACATTGTGATAAAATATGTCTTAACAAATGTACTTTGCCAATCAGAATAGATGGATTTTGAAGCATTGGGGCGACATTTTGGTAGAAGTGGTTCAGAAATCAAACTATGAAAATTTCATCCTTCTTATCCAAGTTTTTTTTCTAAAACCCGATGATGACACAAGAATGCGTAATGGTAACCTTAGATTGATTGTATACAAATAAAACAAGAAGGAAATGAAAGATATATAAACATACTGATACCTAAAATGTATTGATAATAACAAACAATATGAACTATATAGCCTCACAGACTGATATATGAAAAGAAATGAAGTTAATGGGTATTAGGGTCAAATAGGGTAACAGAGAATGAAAGCAACCTGACTTAGGGACTACTCAAAGAAGACAATTAATCTAAAAATCTGAAATTTTCTTGGAAATTTACTTATACAAAAATACAAATCTGTAGGGAAGTCTAAGGATCTATCTTCTAGCTGTTCAAGCACCAGTACAAGGTATATTTTCCAACACATGGCAGTTTTGTCTTACTGATTCTAAGCCAATACAGCATGAGAGGATGAAAAGTACCCTCATCCTTCAATAAATATCCATGCAGAAGTCCCCCGTTCTCAACAACAAGACAAGAGGATGTACCACTGAGACAGGGGATTGTGCTGACGCATAAGATAAACTTGCAGAGTCTTTCCACCATCATCAACTAACCCAGGTAATCCAAACACACAGCTATCTGCATACACTTGTGTGGACAGTACTGAAGGAGAGTCCTGCGAACAGGAAGGAGTGCTGTTTGATCATTATGGGATGACCCTGTCTAGAGCCACAATATGAACACAGCTGTATGGACATAGTGGAACATGCATTCAAGGACATAGCTTTGTCCACTGACAGGCAATGGTACAGGTTTTATCTACATATGTACATATACTGACTGTCCCAACTGTTGATCAAGAGAGTTGGCAAGTTGCCTATGGAATTTCACTAACTGTCTGATGAGTATAAAGTGTTCCTGTCCTATATCAGCGAATAAAAGTCCATACATCATGACCAAGATGAACTAAAACTTATGAAACAGTTAAGTTGTGGATGTTTGATCCGAACATTTTGGCACCAACTGGCATTTGCTTACAGGATAATAATCCCATAAAATATTAAAAACATTATTTGATAAAGAGAAGACATACTGTATGTGAACTATTTTGATTTAAACCATTCAAATCATAATTATGGGCTAGTTCCATCTACATCTGATATGTTTGCTTTTGATTTCTGGGAGTTCCCTGTACTCTAACACTATAAAAAGTCTTTATTCCTGAGAATGAAAACATTATACACTTTGCACTTTGAGTTTACATCCTGACAATAGTAAAGAGCATTGGTACAATCCTAAGGCAGAATACATCAGATGCTCACAATTTTGTTAACCCAAAACATATTTGCACAAACATGGATGCCTCTGTTGGCTGAAGATGGCTATCACAGTTGTGGAGTTCCTGTATTTTCCCAGAGTTTATCTGACCACAACTGCTCTACCACTCTCTCGTATATACTCCATGACAGGAATGTGGACATGAGCATCAACACTGCTATTAAACAGGACCAAGAAAACATCTGCATCTTACAACCAGAACCAAATCTTCATGTGCCACAAGGGGCAGCTCAACACAGGAATATGACCTTCCATCATGAGACATTCCCTACACCTCTGTTTACTGCACATCATGATATTATGGTATCATTTTGATATAAATGTTTTAAGTTATTTTGAATACTTAAGAATTGGAACTGTAAGGTTCTATATGATGATGTATGGCTGACACGGTGAGTATCCATATTTAAACTATAATTTAACCACATTATAAAACAAAGAAAAAGATTAAACACAAAGAAATAAAACCTCAGAACACTGAGCTACCCTTGAGGGCAAACCCTTGAGCTACTCTCAATAATATGCTTGGTCACCAACTTACAAAAAACACATATATAGGGAGGGGTAAGGGGAGAAAAAAGAAGGGTTACATTCAAAATATCTTTTGTATTTTGTTGAAATCAGTTAAATTACATGTCCATTGCATAAATAAAGTAACTAACTAAAGGAGCTTATGATGGAATGAAATGTGGAAAAACAGAAATTATTCTTAGGAGGTAGTACTCGAAACAAAATGTCATGGCATGAAACATGTATTCCAAAGCAACCTGATTCTCAAATGAATGACATACATACACAAATGTACATAATGATGCTGATAAGCAGTACTTATATGATTGGTGACCAAACATGAAGCTGAGCTAACTAACAACTTCAACACAACAAGAAACTTGTAACAAATACACTTAGAGCATGGATTAAAATCAAATCAACATCCACAATAAACTGACTTGTATTATATCTGTGTTTGAGTTCCGGTCAGTGAGTAACAGTGGGTGATATTGAAAAGCCTCTAAAAGACAGACCAACAAAGTTAAAATGCTGTGCTGTATCACATAAGATTTAAAACTTGGCACATAATTGAGCAATTCTAGAGGAAAGCAAAAGTAGCAAAGAAATGGGTAACAACACATGGAAATGGCAACAAGAGATCCTCACAGCAGTACACTGTGCAGGAGCTGTATGGTGTCAGCAATGATGGGCAATCCCAACAGGTTTGAAGAACATATTGATCATATTTTGAAGTGCACAGTCTTATTTTGGAAATACTCCAAAAGATGTCAATCCATGTGACTGTATTTCAACAAGTGACAAACATGTTCTTGAGTGTCACTACCCCCCTCCCAAATAATGTCATGTGGTCATGGCTATCTTCCTTGGCCACTCCCTTAGCACCTTAGACACAAGGCAATCGTCGGTCAACACCCAGTCCTCACTCTCAACACGCAGCATGGATCCATATTATGTCCAAAGAAAAACACACTCTTCACCCTCAGATATTCACAGGTCTGGAGACACTGAAACTCAACATACAGTTCCAGAGACTAACACAGTTCTAACAAATGCAAGGGTTCAACTGTTTTTCACTCCATTGACAAACACTTCTCCTGTTCATCAGATACATATCATTGTCTATAGGGTTCATCCCTGTATCAGACATCTCAACAGTTTGCTCTGTCATACACACATTCATGATTTTCCATTTGAAATCTCAGTTTTGAGCTCAAAGGCCTACAGTGTATATAAATATGTGTGTGGATTATGTTTCAACAAGGATGTATAAATAACATGAGTTGTGTCAAGATGTGCAGCCTAACATGAACATACGAACTTGAAGTACTTCAGTCAACCAGTCACCCAGTTCACAAGAAGTGCCACTGACTTCTGTCAAACGCAGAATTGCTCGTCTTTCAATCACAGACTTTGAATCTCATGGGGGAAGTTTTGCCTCCATCACAAGGGAATCCAACATTGTCTTCTTAACCGTCACTGACTATCAAAGGGAAGTAATCCTCCTTTCTCATTCGCACACCTTCATAGCAGAGATACGAAGCAAAACAACTGATGAGTAAAAGCCTCAAGGAAATAAATGATCGATGAACTTCCTCCTGATGTTTAGGCCTCTGTGACCAATCCAAACATGAAAGACTTGTTTTGCCTACTGGCACAATTGAAACAATCACAGTTCGGCTTTGACACCGCATCACACCATGATCTCATCTTCCTCAGCTGGGTTCTTAAAGTCTGGTATTGATAAGAAGCTCGACTCGATGACCATGTGGTCCACGAACGATCCCGACACACCAGTCCTCTGTACAGTGATTGTTGGCACAGGCACATCGTCAAGTTCATCTTCGAGAAGACTCCCACACGACTGATACTGTAACCTGGCCTTCTTGATAGCAACAGAGTACCTGGATGGTGGCTTCTTACACGGTTGAATCGTTCTTCTCTTTGTCAGATGTACTAGAGACGGGGGACTGACTGAAACAAAGAACAAGAAAATCATCCAAATTTGTGGTTTACTTTTTGGAAAAACTTCTGAAGCAATTAAATGCAAATCTTGAACAGTTCAAAATACATATCTGCTGTCATATTTTATTTAAAAAAATTACTTTTGCATTGCTAAATGAATATAACATTTGTAAACGTGAATGAGTGATATGATGTGGTTCAGTGCAACTGGAACTTATGTGATACTAAGTATATATTAGTAGTTGTAGTGGTAGTAGTATAGTCAAGTGACCTGAACCTTCATTTAGAAACAAATGTGACATTACATGTAGTCAGGCATTAAAACCTTGCCCTTCAAAGTAAACGTTTTAGCACTATAAATGTTCTCTTCCTCTCCCAGTATTGCCTTAGAATTGCAACTGAATGTTAATTTGAAAAAGCTGCATTCGACTTAACATGCCTTTAAACAGTTCAGCACAGATAGCATCAGTTAATATGAACCATGTAAATAACTAGTCATGTGCATCTAACTAATAGAGACGACAGGTTGACATTTTATCTCTAATCTAATCTAATCTCAGATCAGTATCTTTAAGTTCAAGAATAGGGAAAGACAATAGTTTGGAAGTGGTGAAATCAGGAGACAACAGCTTGCCTCAGTTGAGCAGCTAATGCATGACAAACATTGCTGTTATTCTACATAGTTCAACAATTAGCTTTTGAGATATAAATCATAACTTGATATTTCCATATCATATACGTTGAAGACATTGTATTATGCAAGTATTTGGATATCATAATACAAAGGCTTTAATCGTAAGAAGTGATATTTATGATATGAAAATACACAAGGATAACAATTTCTTCAACACACTATCCATCAATGTTTAAGTTAAAATTTTGCTAAAAGAAGTAACTTTAGACTGAAAATGCGCCATTTTTCACTAACAGCTGAATGGTCTGCAGCCATATCTGTTTATTAGTTTACAATGCAAAGTTTATTTGAAATAATTACACTATTTGTTGTGTATAAGACGCTTATAGCTAAAATTAAGTTTTGACCCTTTATTGAATATAATAAGGTAAGGCAAATAAACCAAGAATCCATTAATTTTAGATTCGAAAAACCAAACATCCTCCTGATCATTCTAACGCATTCCTGTGTACACAATGTGCAAGTCTTTGTAGGTACAGACATACAACATACAGGTCAAATATACACGGGACCAATCAGTTCCTATCTTGGATGACTGGAATTTAAATTATGGAAATATACTAAATACCATTAAGCATACTTAAACAAAGTATGTTGACAGGGAAGATCTTTCTCCATTACCATTAGCGAGATACCATGCTGAGGTGAAGGATCCTACCCACAACACTAGTGTCCCCAACCTAACCTTCTGTGATAACATGTAATACTAATAATAATGATAATACATATAAAAGAAAGTCTCTAGCCACAATCAGCCATAAACACTTACCATCATCAATCA
Source organism: Haliotis asinina (assembly GCF_037392515.1). Taxonomy (NCBI): domain Eukaryota; kingdom Metazoa; phylum Mollusca; class Gastropoda; order Lepetellida; family Haliotidae; genus Haliotis; species Haliotis asinina. The sequence goes on along the minus strand of NC_090282.1, from coordinate 25,635,752 downwards.
CAGCACCAGCTGACAGAAACTAAAGAATCATTTATCAAAGCTAGAAGAGTTCAACAGTGAGGAAGAGTTCTTTGGAAAGGAAGGACTAACACAGCAAACATATCAGTCATAGAGAGGAGTATGAAGATAGGTCTCTGCAATGCATCTTAACTCTCATTCACTACAAACTACAAGAAGAAATGGCACTTGCTCTACCAAGATGGATCTGAATTACAGAAATCTACACGTTCCTATTTGGATCTCAGAAAAGCAGCATACTTCCAAAATAAAGCTTCGATGTGTTCTCAGCCAGGCACTTGGCTATAGTCAACATGCAGTAAAGACAACAGTCAGCTTCAGCCCTCATACTCAGAACCATGCCATATAGGAAACATTACTCTCTTCCTGTCAAAAGACTGATGTAAGGGACTAAGAGACTAAGTCTGGCTCAAATCACTCTTGACAGTTCAGTTTCATCAGTGTCAGCTACATGTGGAAGGAAGCACTGAGAAGTGCTGACCTTGAACATGGCTATCCCAGAAAACTCACCCAAGCACCTCGGAAATCACACCAACAATAACAGGTACCTGACATGCCTAAGGGATGCAACTCTGTACATCAAATTATGGAACTTAAGAAGACTTGGTCTCGCTATGGGAAAGAAGATTTAATACCACTTCACAAGCATGGGCGGTCAATAGCACCAGATACAACTATGTGCAATGACAATTTATTATGTAAAAACATATTCAAAAACTGAAATGTTTGCCCTCTCATGATTAGTGAACCCAAAGAAATAGGATGACTGTTAGATATATTTACTGCCTGCTGAAATAATGCTGGGTATTTGAAAGGGTCAAATACATCTTATCAATGAAAATGGTCAACCAATTCTTGTCACATATCATTTTGGGCATAGCTTCATGGAGATCATCATGTGCCAACTTTTGTACATCACACTTGTAAGAGAGTTTGGTGTCTATGCATCAATAAAAATATGAAGAAATGACTTTGATAAAACTTATAAATCTCTGAATCTTCATTCCTTTATTGGCAAACATGTTTCGACCATTGGATTAGTACTGTGCAAGTGGGGGTTTTGAAATACATAAATATGCAACATCAGATTAGGACTGTGCAAGTGACATAATTGTGTATATTTATATCCACACAAAGATATACTTATGGACACGTTTCCTGTGTCACATATACCAATGTTTACACAGTTTAAATAATGACACAAGTTATCCCAATCCTTACTGACAGGCCAAATTTGTAAAGACCAGACTAGTCCTAGAGGAGAACTCAAGGCCATCAGTCTCAAGGGCCCCCGACTACCCACAGCCATCAGACCAACTAAGGCCATCAGACTACTCAAGCTCTTCAGACTAGCCACAGCCATCAGACTAGTCAAGGCCATCAGACAACTCAAGGTCATCAGACTAGCCACAAGTCATCAGGCCAGGCAAGGCCATCAGACTACTCAAGGTCCTTAGACTAGCCACAGCCATCAGGCCAGCCAAGAATCTAAAGCCAGCCAAGCCTATCACACAAGACCAGCCCTGACCATCAAATCTCCCAATATCACTGGTCCAACCGAAGATCTGCCAAATCTGTAACACCTAACAGTCATGTCTGTCAGATCTATGTAGAGCTGGAGGTCTACCCTTATCTATAGGTAGAAGCCATGACCATCTTACTGAATTACACAATGAGGGCTGAAGTTAACTCTAGCCACCAGCATCCAAGTATCTCTTCTACAGGTTAGTGATCCCATTCCATATAGGCTTGTTGTACACACGGGCAGGGGTGTTTATATACCAGTAGTTAATTCCAATATATACGAAGCTCATAAACTGAAGACTTTTTACCTGTCACCATTTGTTTTAGCTAAAACGAAACAAAGGAGTGGCAAATGATATTTGCATGCAGAAAGAAGGAAGGAGGAAGCACAGCAACAGAAAGCACACAACATTCCCCATGTGCCATCAGCTACAAACACTCATTTTCTGAATATCTATTCCTGTCATTGGCTTCACTGGTACTTCTTTCAAATGAATTCAAAACATAAATATCACGTAATCATTTTACTCTCAGACTAATATGAACTACTCCAAGGAAGTTAAGGATACCTGACTTCACATATTATCATGGCATGGCTGATTAAGTAAAGGATTACAAAAGAACTAGGAGAGCACTGAGTGTTTTTGAGTGAAGTATGCTATAAGACAAAGAAACAAACATAAATATTTTCTTGCTTAAAATTTAAAATTCTTCAATGCCTCAACAGTTGATTAATACCACAGTCAGACAGTCTGGAGATAGATACAAATATTCAGGCACATGAAGAAACAACACAGCGGATGAACAAGACAGAGACAAATGTAATCTAGTTACACACATGAAGAATATATTTGTCCACACACTCATTAAGTGTACACTCTGATATGTACATATATCTTAATGATTCAGGTGTCATATGGGGCAGGCTTTCTGTATTTATACTGTGGTAGTATAAGTAGTTAAGTGTATACTTTAATACAAATGAACATTAATTATTTCATCACTATTTCATACATTTCATGCATTCAATATAATCTGGGCTATAACACACACATGAAAAGGGTTCATACAGAATTCAAAATCACAAAATTTAAGGCAACAGCTGCCTCGTTCAAATGTGACATTCAAATGCAGATATTTATGCTAGTCAAGACTATTATGAAATTGTTCACTGTCAACACAGCACTCAAGCTGGAATCTGTTTATCATGAGAAAAGAGCTCTGCAACTATAGACAATAAACAGATAGTTTTCTTCTCAATAAATTGTGTCCTTTAATGTTTAAACATATTTCAGAAGTGGTTTTTTTTCTTTTTATATGAAAATTTATAATCTTAAGATTATCAATTTCAAGGCCTCCGTAAGACAGAATTTATACTGCAAGCATTTCTACTGTCTACTGTGTGAACCCTGTTCTTCATGAGGATAAGGAGCATGATACATGTCGCCAAGCCATATAATGTGGCCGACCTCTATGGACATATACTGCTGTACATGTACAGAAGATGGCATTCCCAACCTACCTGGCAGATCAAACGTTGAAGCATATTCTTCATTATCTTCCAAGTCATCCATGGGGTCGAAGGAACTCTCGAACTCATCGCCTGTCAGCATGTCCTCATCAGAGCTAGCCTGTCGAGGTTCCAGCACTGGCAGTCGGGTCGTCAGGTTATCCCTGGAGGAGGAGGAGAGAGGGAGGAAGTGAGTTTAGTTTTACTCCCTGCGGTCGACACCACACATGAGCTTCACACACTGTTCGCATGTGGGGAATCAAACATGAGTCTTTGGCACGACAAGTTGACATGACAACACTTTAACCACTAGGCTATTTAACTAAGAGAAAATAACAGTTGTGTAATTGATTGATGTAATACTATTAACATCTTGTTTCCGGAGACAACACAGATCAATAAAATGAGGTACTATTAAATTTGCTCTTTTGAATGAAGGACTAGTTAATAGAATTTACACAGTAATCCCTATAACCGAAAACCTGAGGCAAGTATTTTCATATTGGTTTCTTTTGTCTGCTATGAGTCATCACTGACATACTTTTCTTTGTGTATGGAAGCTATATGAGCAGAGAGAACCCGTGCTTCTTCTATCAGCAGAGTCTCTTCCTCTTCTTCTTCTTCTTTGACAGGTATGGGTGATATTGGCTTGTGCATCGACACAGGTCTTGACTGGAGACATGAAACATAACATGAAGAGAAGATTATAAATGTCTACAACAAGGACCCTGGAATATAGATTGATTACCTGTGAATTGATGTCATCAGCAAAATACTTTTTTTATGACTGGCAAAACACAGAAGGTAACTCACCTTGGGGGCTCTGATACTGGCTCGGACAAAGGACAATCGGTCAGCAGCAGATTTCTCTGCCGATTCCAATGTGTGGATATCCTCTAGAGTGGCATTCACCTTCATCAGTTGCTCTCCCAAAATATATTCTATACACCTGCAAAACACAACATCATGCGTGAGTTTAAAACACTTTTATCATTACTCTATCACATTATGGGGTGGTGAATGCAAGCTTAATTTGAGTTATATCCCAGCAAATCAGTTTGAACACTACTTTGGTAAAAAGGTACAAAACCCCAGCAATGACTTTTGACATATGTAACATTCTGTCACCAATTTCTCATCTTTTTGAAATAACTAAATTCCATTCCAGCTGGTGTTGTGTTAACTACATCACTGCTTAGCTGAATCATGCCAATACTCACATTGTCTGTCGGGGCACCTGGTTGAGGCTCTCCTGTGCCTGCATCACCTTATTGCTTCGTAACAGACAGGGTGCAAATATGATGGCCAAGCCGTTGCACGACATCTTGTTGCTGCCTTCATGCATTGCAACTCTGCAAAGGGGGCAACAACCATATACTTCATATATTCCAAATGGACAAACTTCATTTCTGAACTCTATTTATATGACTCTGTTGAGAAATGACACTTGACTTTAGTTGAAAACTCTTCATAATCACGTCATAAAATACAATAAACAATATTGAAAACAATGTCACCAAACTGATTAAAGGACATTTTCTAATGGTGTTTACCTGGCTAGATGGAACATAAGCCTCTCACAAAGGTTGTAGTTGGCCTTGGGGAGTCTTTCTATCACAGTAAATAATGATTGGATTCTTTCTTTCTCATCTTTGATCTCTGGCAAAAAGAAAACATGAGATCAGATTATCTGTAAAGATATATAACAGAAGCCATACATCAAACCTAGAAACACATAATCTATTTAACCATCAACAGTAAGTAGAATTCTGCAAATTTGTTCCTGAATGAATCACTACAATGATAAATACTCATTTCTTACACATTATACACACAGAAAAGAGTCAGCTTAGTTTTATGCCACATTCAGCAATATTCCCCCCGTATGGCAGCAGTTTGTAAACGATTGAGTCTGGATGACACAATCCAATGATTAACAGCATGAGGATCAACATGCACATACCTGCAGCTCTGAGGAAATCATCATAGAGGTCAAAGGTGAGGAGAGGTTCTGGCAGTTCACGGAAAAAGCACTTGAGTGTGGAGGTGAGGACATGGACTGGATATTCCTCGAAGTCCACAGCATCAATATCTGGTTAACATCAAGATCAGTTTGTTGTTAAATACCGCAACTTTCAGCAACATACCAGCAATATCATGGCAGAGACACCAGAATTAGGCTCCAAACATTGTAACCCATGCAGGTAATCAAACCCAGGCCTTCGGCATGGCAAGCACACGCATTAACCACAAGGCTAAACCACTGCCCCTTCACATAGAGAAATGTATCAGCTAGCATTGATCTCCCAATGAGGTCATCGCTTCAGATACTCCCACTTGTGGTCTGGTCCCACTGGTCTGTGCATCTGTATTTTACATCAATAAATACCTCCACTGACCTGATTCTATAATCTGTCGTAGGTGTCGGACTTTCGGTGCTGCTCCAGACTTCCTGTACAAGCCCTCCGTGAACATACCATGCATCTCTATCGTCTGTATCAACCTCTCTGCCACTTTCGGCACCTTACAACCCTCGGACACAAGCGACTCTAAGCCAGCACCAAATATCTGAGAGCTCACCTTTCCCTGCAACAAAGAAAACTTAAGAAACTGATTTCTTGAATGCTGTTTATTGCAATACTCAGAAATATTCCAGCTATATGACAGCCTGTAAATCAACTACAGTGGACCAGACAATCCAGTAATTGAGATTAATCCCCATCATGATTTTGCTAGTATATTGCAATAAGCGGCATATAATTAACTCAATCAATCACCCCACCCACTCACTCGTATGACAATTTGGGATGGTGAGTTTCTGTGAATTACTGTGGAGGAGGTAAGGGACATATAACGCTAGATGTGCTCTCACCTGAGTATCTAGAGCTCCCCGACAGGTTGGCATCGTCTTGGTGCTGCACTTTTTATGACATGTATATTTACACACTGAAAACAAGACAACTGACAATGTACAATCTAAATCTGACTTTTAATGTCTTGACATAAAACTGATGACATCTTTAAATCATGCTAAAAATTCACGGACACATGAAATATCATCACTGAATAATAAATATGTGAACAAGTTCTATATGAAACAATATGTTCCATTACATCAATCTGTCTGTCTGAATGTATGTATGAAACGGTTACTGGGAATAGCCTCTACACTCAAAATCTTTTAGTCTCAACAAGTACAGTTTGAGAACAGTAATCTGCTACTGTCTATACAATGGCTAAGCATATGGAGTACAGTGTGGTAGCTACCTTGACAAACTTGTCCCTTCTCCATGATCCAGATGAGGGAGGAACACAATTCACAGAACGTGGGAATGTTGAACTGAACCTGCAGAAACTTGTGACCAAGATGCTCCTGAAAAGTACATACAAAATGCTCAACAACCGTTAATGAAAATATATACAAAATGTTCAACAATCCTTCCTGAAACATACAAAATATTCAATGACCCTTTCTGAAACATACACACAAAATGTTTAACAACCCTTTCTGAAACATACATACAAAATGTTCAACAACCCTTCCTGAAACATACATACAAAATAAAATGATCAACAACCCTTCCTGAAACATGCATACAAAACACTCTACAATCCATCCTGGTACATCAAACAAAACACTAAATAAACCATCCTGAGAAGCACACACAAAACGCTGAACGACCCTTCAACACACTATAATTATATTCAAAGACATGTTGTTATAGAAATTCTCAAGGTAGTTCAAAAGGTGATAATTCAGCATTAAAATCATTCAGTATAATAATGCAACAATGACGCTATTTTTTAAGGATGTCAACCTTTCATAAAGCATGGTTCTTCAGTATATACATTTCAACAATTGTGTTGATAAAAGAATATTGAAGTAACTCTATTCTACAATGAAGCAGACAATCACAGTGACAAAATATCATAATATCTGAGTAATTTTTCTGAAATCTAAATGAAAACAAGCTGGAAGGACCAACTGCCAGACGTCAAGTATCTGAACAGGACTGTAGTACTCACAACAGCATCCTTCCTGTTTTTATCTTTCTTAGCATTCTTGTTTTCTAATTTCTTCTCATCCTTCTTCTTCTCTTCTCTCTTTTTCCCTGCATGATTTTTTATGAACTCATCAAGAAATCCCCGAAATGCATTGATACCCATAGTGACAGGAAATGTGGCATTAGTCCTCTCATGCTTGACTTCCGCACTGAGGCTCTGCTCAAAGTTAGACAGCAGGTCACGATACCGTACATACACAGCATCCTTCTGTAATCACAATCCAGTGTATCCTTGTTAACAATGCACAGCCATCATTTCTTCTAACAAAGTAACAAGCATTATCAAAAAAAAAACATTTTATAAATGCTTAATTAGCCTGCTTTGACATATTTTCACAAAATATATACATTGTTTTGTCTCAGAAAAACATCTTTTTCTACACCATTTATAAAGTAATTGAGCCCCGTTTTGCCCTTAACTACTTTTGTTAAAGCATCTGACTGTTTGTTTCAGCCACAGTAAGCAATGTTTCAGTTGAACTAGGCAAACCTGTGTTTGATAAGGCAAGTACAGACAACTGTGGCATCTTCTACAATCCTACACATTGTAACCACCAAAAGCAATACTTTGCAGACAAACTTGAGACACTGATGGCCAGTTGTGCTGAAACTCCATTCAGACACAGAACACATTCACATATTTCCTTTAGTATTCTGAAAGCTGAAATGTTCAAGCGTACTGCCCAAGAACTGTCTCAACTGACAGTAGCACTGAATAAGATCATTTATGAATGTAAAGTTCTTTATCATAAGGAACACCTTGCAATAAAGGGTTGACATCATCAAATTAAATAAGCCAACATTCATATGTTCATCCTCTTTGAGGATTCAAGCACCTAAAGTAGCACTACTTACCTGGCTTTCTGTTCCAACTATTGCCTTTAAATTTTTTCGGAATTCTTCTATAGCTCCCTGAAATATTTTATCAAAGATTGTCGCCCGCTTGCCCTCATTCTTGAACACTTCTTCATGCTGGAATCAAACGCAAACATACAGAGAGCCCAAAAATATTTTGACAATCATGGGTTCAAAGGAAACACCCATTTCCAGGATTCTATGTTTTTGAAAATACATACTCAGGACTATGGGACAATAAAGTATACCTAAATTTGATTGACAGTGCACCTTTCCAAGATCAAATTAACATGAATAAAAAATTATTTCACACATTAATCTCAAATCTCTGTAGGCCATCCCTACCTTCTTTCCAATGAACTCATCCAGAAACATGAGTTCCTGCAAGTCTGTGATGACAAGCTCTGCTGGGTACTGCCACTGAGACGTCCCCTCCACCTTCCAGTTGCCACGAGACTGCACCTGGCCCTGCTGCTGACGCCGCTTCTTCTTCCTCTTCTCCCGCTGCCAGCCATGCTGCGACACAATCTGGAAGTCTCTCTCATTACGCTCCTTCATGGGGGATCTTGGTGACATTGGCGTGGTCGTTGGGTGAGGGGGCAACACTGACACACCCACTGAAGGAAAACATACGGACATCAGAGAGAAGTTTAATAGTATCAGCTGGAATATAATCATGATGACATATTGTTGTGTGACACCCGATACTTAGAAATAAATAAAGTCATAATAACTGATCAAAGTACAAAACAATCTTCAGTATGAAGAGTTCTTCAGGTGTGTACTGGATGTTGGTGAATTCAACATCTGGACATGTGTCTTTGTGTCAAGTGTTTTCTTACACTTTATCCAATAAGCCACTTAAGTTTCACATGTGTACCCATCACTAATTACCTCTACTAGATTTTGAATTATTTGCATATGGGGACCCCTATACGTGTGTTGGATTGCACTAGCGTATCAGAGTTCAGGCAATAAATTTATTTTGGGCTCAGTTGTGTTGTGACTGGTTAAAAGGAAATCAAAATTAACTTAAAAGTCTCTTCCAAAAACAAGGAAGTAGTATACATATCCATAGCAAATACCATAGCAACAAACCAAAGGATCCCTGCTTATTTCTTGTCAAACGTGACTGCCTCAGTAGATTGTTACAAAATTTAAAATAATAATTACTATGAGTATTTCTCCACCTACATGACAGCGGCAAATAGTTTATTCAGTCTACACCAATCAAGTGATCAACAGTATGAGCAACATTTCATACTAGAAAGGTACAGACAACCTTAACCACCTAAATGTTGCAGGAGACCTATTCCAACTCAGAATACCCAAGGGTCTCTTTTCACAGCCTAATATAAAATGCCTTTCTGTCTCAAGAGGATCAGGTGAATAGTCACTTACATAGTCAAGCTGTGGACTTATCACATAACTGGATGCTATGCCAGACCATTTCATTTCATATAAATTAGTGGTACTATACTTTAAAAAACTAAAAGAAATGTGTGCTAGCAGCCTCTGACACTACAAGACAGCTGCTACTGCTTGTTGCCAGTAGTAAAGAATGAAAGCTGCTGTGACAGAGATGACAGTGCAAGTCACATGATCAGTGAGAGAATGGAAGCTTTAACTTCTTACGAATGTAGCAATTACAACACGATAAGGACAATGCTCATGAGAGTATGAGTAAATCAACAATTCACTTGAGAGATTCTTACTTTACTGAGATTTCCCTAAAGACATGTCTCAAAGTTAACAGACAATCAATTGCAGTAACAGATATTCAATGCCTGAAACAAATTCCTCTCCAAACTAAAACTTGGAATTCAACTTGGCATGGAACTGACTGGTGAAGAGCTACCCACAAAGAAGTCACATCCATAACAGTTTCAGAGCAGTTTATCTCAAATTTGACTAAGATAAACAACACTATTTATTTCTAAATGCAAAAAATACAACTTATTAGAAAAGTTAAAATTTGAAACTATCAAAACAAATTTCTTGCAGTGTTGTACATAAAATAGCTACACTTAGATCTTACCTTTCGCACCTGGTGAAAACATTTTATCAAAGACCGATCTCACATACAGATGGCACATGTCTGAACAAGTGCGGCTTGTTTGTGTAACAACTGACTGATCATCAGTCCTCTTGTAGTACACTATGTGTGAATATGATTATCATAATTATGTTGCTGTCCACAAGGTTGAAGTCACTCATGGATTAATGTCATAAATGGAGTCCCCTACACACTAATTTAATCAGAAAGGCATCTCTCCCTATATGCTCATCTTCAGAAAATCTACTTACACGAGGGTTCCAACAGATGTAACGTAAACAGGTTATGAATTTCTGAAAATTTATCCTTGTTATAAACACACTCCAAATCATTGCATCCTTTCAAAAACATAACATAAAAGTGTGAAAAAGACACCAAATTTTCTCAGCATCTTCTTGACTTCCAGTTCTCCTGCCTTAGTTGACAGGTCTTTATTACTCTGATGCTACTATGACACACATGTAGACCCTCAATCATCTCTTCTACACCATGTTCATTTTAGAACTGGCTGTAAAAAGACATACAGAAATATCAACCTTGACACTAACACCAGGAAGTGAGGAGGAAACACTCGAACTTTAAACGATAAAAGTCTTCAATGTCAGTGCAAGTCAGTCATTCTGCATACAAAACAGCCCAAGGACCATATATCTACCTAATGTTGAAGAAATATTTACCATAATTGCTCAATGCTAAAAAAATGAAATCACCATAACAGTTGCCTTTTTCCATTTTTTAAATGGCTAAAATACTGAAACAAGTGCATATCTGTATTCTACACTACTGTCCCCTAAATCATTAGTATGTTAGCTGCCAAGTCCTGGAAAAACTACTATGAAGAAAACACACACATATAACACAAAAGTTTGTACCAGTAACTCAAAGTTCAGATGAAGAGACTGACTGACTTTTCCCCAAATTAATTGAAAAGAATATTCCCTATTCTGGAACCCTGAAGGAAGAAAAACATGTCTGTTGATACAAACATGAGTCATGCTTCTGATCATGCAGGTCCGTGATGCCATTGCCCAGCTAGGTGATTAGCCTTGAATTAACTCTGTCGATAGTGCTGCTGCTGCTACCATTTCTTTGGACCAGGCAGGTCTTGGCCCATCACGTGAAGACATGTTACAAGGACAACTGTTGTTAGTGTTTATGATGTAAGTAGCATGCGTCTACTGCTGACGTTAGAAGCACAACATGGAGCAAACATGCGTAATTGTTTATGTCATACATTACTTATTATGTACATGAACACTGCTATTCTCAGTAGAGTTGACATATTTGCACTTCAGGAAAACAGACACAAGAAACCTTTGAAACTGTGATGATGCATATGAAAACATCATGACAAGAAAGTAGGACTTAGGGACAAATTTCCAGGATCCCAAACTGATCTATCCTTCGGCTTCTTTGAGAGAAATAAGGGCAAGCCTTATGGATGACCAACTTCCTTACAACAAACAAAAAAGACATTTCAGAGTAGGTTCTACCCCTAACCTATCAAACAAGTTAATACTGATGTATCCTTATTTTAACCTGCTTTAAAGTGAGTTCAGTTTTACGCCATTTACAACAATATTCCAGCAATATCATGGCACCAGGACACCACGAAAGTACTTCACACATTGTACCCATGTGGGGATCGAACCTGGGTCTTCGGCATGACTAATTTATTTATGAACGATTTAACCACTAGGCTACACCACCATCACCAACTTTGAATAAGCTGTGGTAACAATTGAATGGGTGACTTCAGATTCCCTCTCTTCAAATGCCACAGATGCTATCACTTGCTGCTTAAGGTACTAGCAACCATAAGTCACATTGGAAACCTAAAGAACTTGACAACTCTCTTCTTTTACTTTGGGTAAGATATACATCTTAACCAGTCAGCAATAATGATATACAACAGAGTATCCACCTAATACATGGAAAAGGCTCCAGTTCACAAGGAAATGCCAATGGTCCTTCAGGCAGCACACTATGTTACTTTTGAACTATTATTAAAACATCCCCTTGCAGATATCGCTACTCAGTATTATTTGTCAGACACTCCTACATGTAGTGAACTGGAAAAGACTGACTGGTACATCACTGATTCTTTTCAGTTCTTACATGGCATTACGAATGTCACTCTGATAAACAGTTGGCCTTTAACCATAACTGAACATATAAAGACAGAACAACACATGGCTGACACTGAGTATGATGATCTACCACTTTCTACACAATATCCCTACAACTCTGATGGGCACCTCAGAAAAGGGTTTCCCTCCCATAGTTAATCAAACCCTTCTCTGTGCCAAGCGACTATTTTAACCACTAAGTTACCCCACAACCTCTATCAGGTTTACAGAGAAGTTCACAGTCACTTAACACTGAGCCCATTCCTGATCACTTACGATCTTGTGGGCGTTTACTGGGCGATGTTTTACTGCTGGGTGAGGCGGCCTCCTCAGATTCCTCATCGCTGTCTGTGTGTCCTCTCTCTTTCTTCTTGCCTGGAATACAACACTAGCATCGTCTACACCCACTCACTTGAAAATATTACTTGTCAAAGATCACTTAAACATGGAACTGTGCTCCCTATTGAAATGGGTCGCTACCTGACAGTTCTGTTGACTCATTTATGAACGCTGGTTAACAAACTGGGTCTTAAATGTTTCTATCACCTTGGAAACATAGAAATCAACACTTAGACCCTGAATCTTGAGTCAGTGCCATTCTCTTCAAATTCTTTCTCAGTTATAAATAAAGCATGCAAATGCACTGGATCACAAATCTAATATTCATATTGTTTTTAAAAGAAGATTTTGTCTGGAACTGTATCTAATATTATTTTTCATTTCAGAATAATTTATAGCCAGCCTGTTGCTTAACTGATCTTCAGATGTTCTAATGAGAAAATGTTAAAGTGGCTATGAAATCCACACATTTGTGCTGCTTGCAAGTTAATGATAAAGTTATGCACAGTGGTTTATTATTTAGAAAGACTAAACACACAATCTTCATTTAAAGTGTCATTCATATATAGCTAAGAAACCGGTATGTAGTTTGAAGATCAGACCGTTGGCAATAAGATTTCATTCTCAGAATGAAATTTCAACAAGAGAGGGTGGATTGAAAGAAAAAATGGGATCATTCACAGAAAAAAACAGTATTACTGATAATTCACGTATCCAAGCAAGATGTTGTACAGACAGAAATGACCATTCTGTATTTGAAAAGGAATTTTCCATAGTTTCAGACCCAGAAGTTGGTACATTTGAGACAATCATTGCAGCCAAGAGTTGGATAAGAGTGAAACACTGTGCATGCCATGTCGAGAGTGTCAGGATTAGTGGGCACGTGCAGTAAAGTATCACTACTGGACGAGTCCAGACACACGCTTATAACTCACTCTTGTCGCGAAATAGAGTTCGGAATGAATTCCTTGTGTGGCGCATGATAAGGGTTGAGGGACCACAACCTTTGGCGTCTATAAAATCTAGAGATCAACAATTGGCTTACACTACACACATTTTCAATCATGTGAAAAACAAAAGCGAATCAAAGGTTCAAAGGAACATGCAGTAAGTTGTGATGATCTGAGAACATGTCAAAACATCAGTTAGCTAGACTTTACTCTTAAAATCAGGATCAGTCTACCCATTAACTTTGTCAGCTAGCAGTTGCACTTGACCTGAATTGAAACCATCTGATTACTTATCCTTCGTTTAGACATTGAAAGTACAAACAAACTCACACATCCACAAATTTTAAAACTAACCATGCACTAACATACAGAGGGTAAGATCAAACACGAAATTCAGGAACCAAACACACCATCATCCATGCCAAATACACAGCTTGGTTTGTTGAACTTTGAAATGCAGAGAGAAGCACCTACGAACAGCAGAAGACAAGATCTCAATGACAACTCACCTCCCATCATGTTCTTGAAGCCTTTCTTCACCCTGTGGAATGGACTAAGATGAGGAGGGGCACCAGCTACGTCAGGCTGCAGTCTGTCTCCATCAACCTGCTGCTGGTCATGTCTGTCCTTGTGTTTGGACACTACATGTTCTATGGCTTGTATCTTGTCCGGGGACAAGGGGAATGCTGTGGTTAATGTGTCCGATGGCTGAGTAGGGGACAGTTCCTGATTGGTCAAAAGAAACATTCAGAAACTTATGTCATAAATTTTGCTTTTCGTCTCTTTCACTTATGATACTATAATTCCACATTCTTTCATATTTTTTCTTTGACAATGATGTTCTAATTTTCAGTGGTGGAATCCTTCAATATGCTAGTGTTGGTCCATAAAGAGAAAATTAACAAAAGAATTCAGTGAATCTCCTTCTCTGGTATAAGTTGCTAACAAAGAAAACTTTACCGGTTGTAAGTAATTAGTGAATTAGATATATATTAGTAGACCTTAGGTTTATCAGTTAGCACATATTACTACGAACTGTCTAGACAGGGGTTCTCCCCAATCACCGCATCAGTCAACACATAGACAAACAAAGACAAACAAAGTGACCCTTGTGAACAAATGCCAAATACATGTATGTTCCGTTGCATTCCCAAAGCAAAACAGAAGCAAATGGCCATGGTATTTCCAGACAGGCATTCCACCTCATCACTTCTAAGCTGTTATGAGACAAATTGGCATTACCACAACCTAATTGAAAAACAAAACTCTATTATCCATGCAGATTGCAAAGTATTTCAATTACACGATCAGCATGAGAGTATTTAACATTTTACAAAACTGGAGAAATGAGGATCGTCAGTTTTCGCCAGAAACAAAAGCTGCACAATGTCGACAATTCGTAATTGCAAGTTAGTGCTTCAGCTAGTAGAGCAGGAATGTTATGGAGTGCTGTGTGTATGTCAAAGAATCAAAGACTGTTGCTGACACAATGAACTCACTAGGTATTTCACACATATAATTTCCAGGTAAATGACCTAACTGAAGTATCAAACAAAATCAGAAAAGAGTTCTGATGTACCCTAAAAGAACTGTGCTACAGACTGTTACAAGTAGATGGTACTAATGACAACAGTTTAACTATTTTAAGGTACAGTGTATACATGCCGGATACCATGGTATTGAAATCACTTACTATAAGTGCTTGATGCTGATGAAACATTATATGCGAATTTATAAACATATCTCTCTTTCCATGAGAAAGCCATATTGATATTTTGGTAAAACTTTGGGCACAGCAAATCACTCATAGCAAGAGTGAGTGAGTGACTTCAGTTTCATACCACTAGTAGCAATATTCCAGCAATATTATGGTTGGGAACGCCAGAAATGGCTTCACACATTGTACCCATGTTAGCAGTGAAACCACTAACTGCAACCCTCATTTTCTAACATATATACCATTTAAAAAATAGTAGGGAATACTGAATTTGCAAGATGAGAATGATGAAGCCAAGGACAAAACAGATGATGAAGTGAAATTAAGGGAAAGTGTGACAATTGATTCCATTCTTTTGGAAATGTTTAATCTGTATGGATATATATTGCTTTTTCTCACTGGCAGCGGCTAGTTGTATGCTCGCAAAATGAAATATTCCCTACTTTTGTTAATTGTATATATGAACCTGAAAAAACCTAAATTACATATCACATTTGGGTAACTTCTATATACTGTACATATTCAGGTCTTTTTTTCCTGAGAAAAAGTTCTTGTGTCCCAATGTTTTCAAAGAGCAAATGACACAATGATGATAGTGTGCAGAGAAAGCATGACCAAGTCAGTGAAGCTTGTGAACTGATTAAACTATGGATGCCATGAAGAACTGTACAAACAGTTAGTGATTACACGAAGATGCAATTGAATTTAGGAGACTACTTTTGTACAGAAAAGGAAGCATTGTCAGTTTGAGTGAAAAAGAATTCTCTGAAGGAAAAGCTAACATAAAGAGAACTGGGTGAAATTAAGAAGCACTTCCTGCTATATTTTCCAGTCAAAATACATGTCACGGTTTCAGAATAGTTTGTGTTTCAAATAATTAACACTATACAACCAATTACTTCCAAATGTTATCTACCTATATCAATGGCATCCACATCAGTTTCACTGCGGCAAGTCAAACTTTTAAACAAAATTAATTTGTTTCCACCAAAGGTTCAAAGGTACATAAGTTACCCTAGATTGCATCACAGTTTGATTTCCATGACAATACATGATACAAGCAAGGTGGCGTGCCAATAAAAGGGACAGACAGACAAAGACAGACACAGACAGATGAAGAAAGACAAATGAGACATTGGTTTGGTAAAAGATGAATGAATAAAATTTTCTTATCTGGAGAAATATATGAACCCTGTCCCATCAAATTTGTGGAAATTGTTTAAATCAGCAAATCCATTTTTATCTGATGTACAATTTCCAAAAAAACAAAACAATACTTAAAATAGTATTATCAGAGTGGGTTTTTATAGGTATGAAATATAGAAAAAATGCTAACAAATATGTAAAATATTCAGCTTTTTTCAAACTGTAAAAACCAACTCAAAAATGTGCCTGCCTGCCAACACTAAATGGTTCTGTATCACATCTAAAAACTGGTTTAATCTGAAAAAGTTAGTAAGTAATTGAGATGTCAATAAATCAAAATTAGAGACCAAGTTGCTGACACTACTGTCAGTACTAAATACAGGGTCTTCCCAGACTCAGTAACTGTATTTTTTCAATGCAGTCATCCTACATAATATGTAGGCAGACACCAATTTACAAAGCCAAAGTAAATTATCAGTTATTTCGGACAGAAACCTAACAAAATATACTTTCAACTATAACTCTGTAATTGAAAGGACGCGTAGCAATACATAGATGAACAACTTCTTCAGGTAGCTAGTTTTTCTTTCTTACTGACCGAAATTCTCAATGCCTCTCAAAGAAGTTATTGGTAATTCCACAATTTCAAAATGTTTGTTTGAAACAAGACTTACAATGCTCGGCTTGGTCGTCCTCAATTCTGGGAAAACCCTGTGCTAGTCTGAATAATATACTGTCAGTGGTTGTACAAACATGCCGCTATTAAGATGTTCTCCAGATAAGACCTATAGTGTAATGTCCCGCACGAAGACACTATATCGGTCAAACAGGGACACAAAGCTAGCCTGCAGCGGCAGCAAACGGGGACGATGCCTCACCATATCGGAGAAAGACTCCTGTTTAGCTAGAGGGGCTGGGCTCTGCTCTTTGGGTTTCCATCTTTGAGATCCTCGGCGGATAAAATACTTCCTGCCGTCATTCTGATTGGCACAATAGAGGAGTTGACATGGTCAAATTAGAGCCCAGTTTAAATGGCTTTAAGTGCAAACTGTGCTTATCTATGTTACAACATGCATTCCCTAAACAGCTTACGATGTTACAAAATACATCGCTCTGGACAATCACATCTGACCTTATCCAACTTATTTACAATGAAATCATTTCTAATTTATCTTTTCTTCCATGCACTGGAAACGATACAGACATGTTAGAAAGTTGAACATCTTCACCAAAAGATCAAATGGACATTACACACATAACTGTTGATCTTAAATTCTCTCAGTAGTTAACAGTTACAGTTTATTATGTAACAGACTACAAAGATCAGAAAAATAGACATTTTGTGAGAAAGTTGTGCAACCACACAGTGTTTGTGTGCGCCAAGTTACCAGTGCCATCACGTCATGCAACCACCCTACATGCTCCATATGACATCAATACAATATGGGAGCACAGAGATGTGTGTGACTGCATAACAAGAGAGACATGTAGTGAAACTGACGGCTTCTGCAGGTGCCACATGCCATTTGAAACTAGCTTCTGGCTTCAATATTTATTTAACGCACAATGTAAGTGACTAGCTATTGCGAACGCAAAAAAAAGCAAAAATAATTTAAAAAGGAATCCAAATAACGTTCCTACAATGTGATATTTGATATTTTCCCCATAGGAAGTGACGCACGTAACCGATCATTGACTAGCCATTGTGATCACAAGAGAGCAAACAAAATTAAAAAAGGTTTCAAAATAATTTTCTTACGCTGTGACAATTATTTGAAATTATGCAACAAAGTTTGAAAGGAAGTTGACACAATAAAATAATTCGTTAAATAAAAAAGTATTTTGCAAAATAAGATAATACTATGGGATCATTTTTAACAGAATGTAATCAACAAGTATAAATTACTTTGTTAAAAACATATATAGTGGGGAAGATATAACCTAGTGACCGCATGCAACATAACCCAAAACAAGAGGACATGGGAGGTTACTCTGGTACAACTTGGACAAGGGGGGGCAACTCTGGTTTCACATTTTTTTTGTGAATATGTGCTCACAAATAATACAAAGGAAGCAGAGCTGTAAAGTGTTAGCAACAATGATCCCTGCTCACCAAAATCTTAGATGTTAAGATGAAATTGAGCGCCAAAGCAATAAAACCTTAACTTGACAACATTAAAAGATATCATACCAGTCATCAAAGAGATGGTTTCCAAATGAGACATTGTGAAATTATCCACTGCAAGGCCTATCCCAATTCTCCTACTCTCACCCACTTCATCCTAATGCCTATGCCTTCTAACAGTGTGTCTGTCTATGACTTGTAAGTGCAAAGGCTTAGCCAATACAATGACTTACCTCATCCTTACTGGGTGTATTTGGCTGAGACTGGAAGGCCCGTGCCAGTTCTTGCACTCTGAAATATTTACAAATGTTACACAAGTTGCTATGCACCACCTTTGTGAATAATAAACTGTCTGCAATTACAGTCAAATCCTGATGACTCGAATGCCAGTGTCTCAAAGTAGCTGTCAGTCCCGACCATTTTCTTTTTCTACCAAATGTCTCAAATACAATGATATGTCGAATTTACTCTTTGGTCCCCAGCGATTCGACTCATCAGGATATGACTGTATATAACTTCTGGAACAATAAAAGAAAATCCTCATACTACAAATCATGTCATTGCAGTCTTTCAAGATCTTACAGAACCTGAGCTGCCAGAGTCAAGAGCAAAGGACCACACAACCACAACTTCTGTTCCCTAATACATTCCCACTGAGACCTCCTTGACCACCAGTTCCCTAAAACGTTCCTGCTGAGATTTTCGGTATCATAACCTTTATTCAGTTCCCTACAACTGTCTAGAATCACTATCTCTACATCAGTTCCCTATGATAGTCCTACTGAGGTCTCCAGAACAATCTG
This sequence comes from Haliotis asinina, assembly GCF_037392515.1. NCBI lineage: Eukaryota > Metazoa > Mollusca > Gastropoda > Lepetellida > Haliotidae > Haliotis > Haliotis asinina. Next base: position 25,616,516 of record NC_090282.1, on the reverse strand, counting down.
TACATACATTCCCTATGATAGTCATGTTGAGATCTTCAGAACATATTCTCTACATCAGTTCCTTATGCTAGTACTACTGAATTCTATCTGCAGAACAATAATCTCTACATCAGTTCCCTATGATAGTCCTACTGTGATCTCCTGAACCACAATCTTTACATCAGTTCCCTATGATAGTCCTACTGTGATCTCCTGAACCACAATCTCTACATCAGTTCCCTATGATAGTCCTACTGTGATCTCCTGAACCACAATCTTTACATCAGTTCCTTATGCTAGTACTACTGACTTCTATCTTCAGAACAATAATCTCTACATCAGTTCCCTATGATAGTCCTACTGTGATCTCCTGAACCACAATCTTTACATCAGTTCCCTATGATAGTCCTACTGAGACATCCAGAACAACAATCTACACTATAGTTCCCTATGATAGTCCCACTGAGATCTTCAGAACAACAATCTACACATTAGTTCCCTATGATAGTCCTACTGAGATCTTCAGAACAACAATCTCTACATCAGTTCCTTATGATAGTCCTACTGAGATCTTCAGAACAGCATTCTCTACATCACTTCCTTATGACAGTTCTACTGAGATCTTCAGAACAAACCATCTATATATTAGTTCCCTATTACAGTCCTACTGAGATCTGTACATCACTTCCCTATGACAGTCCTACTTAGATCCCCAGATTAACAATCTCTACATCAGTTCATTATGACAGTCCTACTGAGATCTCCAGAACACTGAGATCTTCAGACCAACAATCTTCAGACCAACAATCAATGCATCAGTTTCCCTATGACAGTCATGCTGAGACCTTCAGAACAAGAATCTCTATTTGAGTTCCCTATGACAATCCTACTGAGATTCCCTGTACTACAACCCACATTCAGTTCACCACAACAGTGTTACTGACATCCGCTTCCACTTTGGTGTCCCTACCTCCCGGGGCTCCTGGTATGTTCCCAGCTATCATCTTTATTTTCTCCGCGAGGTATAAACACTGACCCTGACCCAGAACTGGTAGGGGTGATGGGGGGTGATGTCCCCGACACAACTCGGCTCTTGGGTTCAGATGTTGTCTCTGATTCAGAATCTTCAAGGATACCACTGCTCCTGGTAACACACAAAGCACACATTTGACAAAAGGAAGTACTGCATAAGTGTTCATCAAAACATTTTTATCCATTGCAATCATTTGCGAAAAAAATCAGTATCAACACTATTAAATAGTTCAACATATACGAATACTTCCCAAGATCACAACAATCCATATAGAGAGTAAGTGGTTGGTGTCTTACGTCATCTAATCACTCAGTGACCGCCACATCAACGTTACAATCAACTGTGTGATAAGATTGCTTTCGAAATGTGACCAGGAGCTCCACAACGTTAGTGAGTTTGCCATTTTGACAATTACTCCAGCTGGTCACTAGAAATGGGCTTTACACATTGTATTAATGCAGGTATTAGAACCCAGACCATTAGAATGCTGAGGAAACACTTGACCCTTCTACTCTTCTCCACCACCTTTGTCAAGTTGCAGAGGAGGATGTACTCACTCCTCTGAATCTCTCCTGTGTAATGCTTCACATTCACGCTCCAACAGCTCCTCAGCACTGGAGCCCTTCAGCAGCACGCCTTCATCGCTGGTGGATGACTGCAGGTCTTCCAGTTTCTGCCGCACTTGTTCTTCTTCGGCCTTCCGTTTCATGTCACGGTTAACCAACATTTGGTGATGTCTGGAGCAAACATGACAACTAGTTAACAAAGTATTATATATTATATATACCATAGTCATGCTTTAAGTGGAACAGTTCAGGTACAATCATTACTTTACTACACGACACAAGAGGAAAAAGAACAACTATTTCTTTCAAGATTCAAGATTCTTTCAAGTTAAAGAACTATTGCTTTTAAATTTCATGAATTACTGATCATAACTTTCTTATATATCATAAATAATTGCAAGCTTGCAAAAACTACATCACGGATTATTGCCTGTTACATATCAGCAATAACTGTTTCAAAGCAAAGTAATATAATGGAGAACTCATTGAGCACAGAGTAACATATGATCAGTGATTTGCAAAGGCATATCAACATGTGAAGGATGTTTCCATCCAGTGCAGCCCTACCGAGGTGCATCAATCCAGCTTTACCTTTTTCTAGCGAGGAAGCCTCTGACTGCTGTTTGTATACAAATGACATTTTTCTGATAATCCAGGTACCATCTTCGGACAGTGATACCCCGGTACCATCGCTGAATAGCCAGAGCAGCATCAAACTCCAGGCGGAGACTAGAGAGAGTTCTCTGGGCAAGCCATCGTCTTGTACATTTCTGAAACCAGTGTCGGGTATCATTATGTACGTGTTGTTCTCACATAAACATTATGGGCAGTAAACAAATATTTGACTGAGAGGCATTCTAGAAATTGTAAGAAATAGGAATGACAAGTTTTTATGGATGATCAACTATGCACGTGGTCTCAGTACTTTTAATTTTCTTATAGTGTATCTAATGCAATGTACGAACTCATTAATAATCTTGATGCTGAGAACTAGGCAGGGAAACACTGAGTACCATCAATAAACAACTACAACTAGTAGACACAAGACAAAAAGACCACAGATGTGGTTTAAGTGAAATGAAATGAGGTCAGCTGCATGCATGGAATAACCTTACCTGTGCTAGGACAACTGCTGTTCGTAGCCGGGTGTAGTTCTGTCTTTCTAGTATGGTCTTAACCCACCGCTGTATCTTGATGACCCGCTCCATGATGGCACGATGAAGTGCTTCATCCAACATCAGCTTCTCACTCTCACGCAAAAACACCTGGATGATGATACTCAAACATGTGACATTCAAAAACAGGCAAAGGCTAAAAGTTGGATGAGGGGTTCGGGTCCTGTCCTGCATTTAATCAGCTCTTCTTACATCTCTTCTTCTTACTCCTCCCACATCTCAATAACACAAAAGGAGGATTAGGTTTGGGGACAGTAAATATAGCTGAAAGCCCACCTTGATAACTCGGTCACCCCAACAACAGTCAAAGCAAATCTCCATGCCAATATGAAAACTCAAATTATATGACAGAATTTAAAACATCTCCTTATCATCATCCTGCATGAAATGACACACTGTCTCCACTTCATACAATGCCTCAACAAGAACCTGAAAACATGGTGGAACACAGTAGCCACTAACGTGGCTATACCTTTGTCTTGCCAATCTGGTAGTTGTCCCTGTTGAGATCCATACTTTCTAGGAATATCTTGACATCCTCCTGTGAGCTGAGAAGTCCTTTAGGCAGCAGGATCTTGTACAACTGGATGAACTCCTGCAGTCACAAATTACCACACTATGACAGTTTATCGTAACATACAAGCATATCAATGACAGTCACGAGCTGAAACACTACAGAACAGCTGCTTGTTGAAATCATCCCAACATTTTGTTATAGAGCTAAGTTACAGATTCAGTCTCAATATCTTATCTTCTTTGATAGGCAGCTGAACTGTTCCACCTTTATGTCAGTTTAATGTAATATATGACACCTGCTATAACATATATACTTCTCTAAGGCTGTTTCGTTCCCCTTTGTCATGTATTTCATATATAATACATACAAATGTTGCTTATGAATCACAAAGAAGTTGCTATCCACAATATCATTTTCTTCTTTGCTTGGCATTCTAGAAGTTATGTAGATGAAGACTGAGGAGTATTCTTATGGATATAAAACTTCTTTCTTCTGAAGTATAAAGAAGTTTCATATTTATAAAAATAGTTCTAATTCGTCTCAATATCCCTTGTTACCATTACATTCGGCTTCTCGTGTACAAAATCTAAGATATAGCTTACACGTGTGCAAAAGAATATTGACTTTGCATTACCTCAAACGTGAGCCTGTAGTTGTAGCCTGACTGTCGTATCTTCACAGTGGCCAGCATCCCAGTGTATCGCAACTGTCTCAGTACTATCTCATCATCAAACACACATGGAGCCTGGGAGAATAATAGCACATTATTACACTAAAAAAACACAGGGTCACATCAGAAGACAACAACAACCATTCCATGTGGAATCAATGCTCAATTGTATATTGATCATCAAAGGAATACAAGTCTGACTTTTCATCAAGAAACCATAGCATAAAGTATGGTTACTGTTATGATATTTCATTTTTTCAAAACTAGAGTTTCCATTGCTGCCCATTATATATACTGTTTGTTGTTAATGCCACATTTAGCAAAAGTTCAAGCTGTGTGATGGCATGCTGTTCAGATAATCCAGTGATTGATATTACAAGCAAAGAATAAAGGTACAATGGTACATGAATGAGTGATTATGGCTTGACACTTTTTTGGGGAATATTCCTGCAATGTCACAGCAGGGAACACCAGAAATGGGCCTCACACATTCTATCATCGTGGGGAATCAGACCCGGGTTATTGGCATCCATAGGGAAAGTTTGACCACTAGGCTACCCTATTGCCCCAATGGTACATGAACAACTTCACTGAGCCTGACCATCCAATCCATAACCAACACGGTTTGTAGACGACTTATTCTAAAATTCAACTATCTTCTACACTCAGCTACTATTATCACCAAATATCTCCATATAGAAAAATGACAGCTATATTTGATATGCCAAACAAACAGAAACACAAACTTGGCATTCTTACTTAGAATACCATATAATGGAATCTAATAACAAAACAGCTAGGGCAATGCGACTCTTGACTAAACACATTTCACAATTATCACAATTATATTTCAAGACATATTGAGTGTGCTTATCCAAGGAGGATACTTCATTTGTACCCAAAGCAGCTCAAATTAGACAAAAGGTTCACCTAAAATAGCTAGATATTGGCACAAATTGACCACAATTGTAGATTTTCTCCCACAAGCAGACTAGTGGCTGTGTCTGCCACTGTAATAGTAAGTCAAATACAGGTATGCTGTTTACCTTATCAGCATTTGACTTGATACAGCGAATGAAGAAAGGGTTTGCTTTGTTCAGTGTATGCATCAGCCTTGACAGGGACCACTGAAACAAACAAGAATATCATGGAGTCACACAACAGTCTGTCTTGAGTCTGGTCACATTTTGTTCAGTTCCTCCAACTCAGCCTAGTAAATATTACACAAATTTCAATGTAGGCTTGGATCAAAGTTAGTTCTTGTAGGCTCAAAACTTTTCAGTACATGCTGTTAAGGAATAAAATGAACTTTCAGTTATGAAATATGAAATACACTCTGCCACAATACATGATGTTTGTAGCAAGAAATCTCTCACCTGGAACTGAGCCCCAACTGTAGGCGGTTGTTTCTTGGATCCAACACGGGTGCCACCAAAGGAAATCATTGTTCTGCTGGCTATGGCTTTCAATGTCTTGATGTCGCGGAAACTCTGAAACACAACATGTTACCACCAGCTCAATGATAGGAATGGTACAATACCAGATCATCAAGTGAAGTCCATAGATTCTAAGACTTTAATACAAGAATCTTCATTCCAACTGAACTTACCAGAGATGGTCTTGGTTTAGGTTTGAATGACCTGCTTTTCCTGAAATTAGCACAAGTCACCATCATACACAAATAAAATACATATTGAAACATCATTTTGTGCAGACAGATCGACTGAATGACAAGACTATACAATAACACGAAGCACAATTTCCACTCTTAAAGCATCTATACATTTGTCAGAACATCTACCAAAATGTATCTTTAAGCTTCTACATGTGCACGAACAGTTGGGAAATCAAAAATAATTACTAACAAAATCAACAGAAAAAGGTACGAGGCTGATTTAGAGATCCACTGATAGCACATATACAAAAATAAATGTTTGACTGTAACGCTATTTGCATGAAAACTGCCTTGAATATAATCTCCCTCATTTACATGTCATACAAAAGACCAACATACATAATGATTTTTGCAGCTTTACGGATGACACGAGTGTCTGCAGCAGACATATGGGACTCCAATATTTTCTCTTCGTGCATTAAGTCACCATGCTGCTTCATAAAAACACTGTCATCGTCGCTAAAACACTCGTCAACAGTGGCTGGGCATGCATTCGATGGGCTAGCATGCGGACTAGATTGTGAGCGTTCTTCATTCGGCTGATGACTAGATAAACAAAACAGCAAAATAAAAGAGTAAGCACAAAACATGATGGACACAATCTGTACAGAAGCTAATAACAAAACTGGTTTCTGCTAAATATTTTGTCGAAATTCAAACTTCCACACTAAAGGAAGTCTGGGGTTTGGGGACAATCACATATTGCCAGTAAATACTTATAAAGCAAAAAGTATTTAATGTTAACTGCAGTTGGCAGAATACCAGTTTTATTTGCCATATTGACTCTTGCTTCTCAATCCCTTGGGTATATGCATGAAGCTGTGACTATAAGGGTCAAGTAAGGGTCAATACAGCGACAGCAACTACGATGTGAAAATGTCACAATATACAAGCACACACAGGAGCACACTGAAGGAATATACTGGTTAAGTCAGACAAACTTGGAAACTGCCGGTCCAATGTACCATGGCAACATCATTTATAGATCCTATTTCTTCAACTCCAGTGCAAACCAGTCACAATTTCCTCATTAATGACTATATGAACATTGGCGCTCATGTATCCAGCGAATCAAAACATATCCTTTCATCAATTTGTTATCATTGATCACTTGCATCAAATATTCATGATTTCACTGTTGACATGATCAAAACATGTCAAAGAATTACTTCGTCATAACATATTAATTGCTTCACCGAACATAATGAAGAACACATCAACCACTTACTTGCTATTGTATTTCTTACCCAATATTCACATTTAGTACATAATAATCCTGAGAAATATACTGGACACATGGTATATTCAATCATTCCTGCGCTAATGGAACATAACTCTTCCTGTCCACATCCACATCCTAATTCTCTGTGATGTCACTGAATGAAATCACTTGTTAAATCTAAATACATGTTTGATTTGAGTATCTGGGGGGTGAATGAATGGATTTAATTCAGGATATAGCAACATTAAGTACCTGAGGACCTGTCCCACATTATTTCCAGGGAACTTATGCCAGTAATTAGCCGAATCGGGATCAGGAATTAGTTTACATTTGCAGCAGTCTTCAAAAATGATCTTCCTAAGAGCTGCCACACGCCTAAGACAAATGCGCTAAACAGTAAGGAACCTTGTTATTTTGGAGCTGTACTGGTCTTGGCCACATGTTAAATTAAAATACTGTGAATGGTGCTAGATATGAACAGTGAAACTGTATAGATATTTGTGAAGTAAGAAGTTTTTGTAGTTTTTAGATCAAGTGGTTAACATGCCAATACAGTTATGTTGTGTGAGTGGACACACATGCACACATCAGTATCAACTGTTTAGTTTACTGTCATCAGTGAAACTACATGACATGTGCTGCTCTGTCAATGTCAAGCTGTGGGTACCCATGATATAAACAGTGTAATTTTTATAGATGGTACAAATGTCTTCAGATCAAATTAGATATAGAAAGAGATGCACCAATTATTTGTACAGAATCAGTTCAAGGCTCAGAGAACTTCCTGAAAGGTAAAAACCTACCACAAACCAAACAGCAAATACGTAACTAATGATTTTATGTCCCCTTCAAAATATCATTTCAAACATTACAAAATATTACTATACACGGGACCATTAAGACTTTGCTGATCCTGTTCTTTGTAAATCAAGCTATCTATCTCTTTGTAAAGTCCACATGATGTCATATGAACATTAAAATTAAGAACCATCATATTTTTTATCATATGTATTATTTACCCCAACAACACAATTATTTACCATTATCATGCAGAGAAATTAATTGAATCACACTTCTGTTTTGTAGTAGTGAGAAAACTTCATGCAAACTCAACCCTAACTTAACTGATTGATATGCCACACATTAGGCCTGAATATCATGCGAGTAAGTAGTACACCTACATGAATTAGTTATCAAATGTCACACAGCTCAAGAATGCACTGCCAACAGCTGGGCAGGAACTTGTCAGTGTTTAAGTACAATACCAGTTGATGTCTACCCTCTCTTCTAATTTCAAAAATAATTGTTGGCAGCAACCTTCATTCAGTGGCAACTAAATTTCCACATTTTCAAGAATGATGTTCTTCATGGAACAAAGGTCTCTCTCCATCAACATCATCAACAGGAATATGTTTCCCTTCCTGTGATGGCTAGGTTCATTCCCCATTCTATGGCAAGAGAACTCCCTTAGACTTGATGAGAGATCACTCCCCTTTCCATACCACAGTATCCTCCCCTTGCTGTCACATAAGGAATAGTCTCCCTTCAATGCGATAAAATGTATCCCTCCAATTTCTTTGACAACAGGGATCTTACCCTTTTCCAACAACAAAACCATCACCCTTTACTGTATCAATAGCAGATCCAACCCTCCCATTCTCTGAGCCAACATGACATTCCCCTTCCCCTGGTTGTCCACGACAAGTTCCCCCATGAATGAACCTGACAGTGCATTCCTCAAAGCCTGGACTTACTGTATCTTATGCAGTACTCGCATTGTGTGAGCCACATGGTAAAATCTTTAAGCAAATAGAAAAAAAAATAAACTAGAAAGTCATAAATTACTCTTAGCTTATTGATTAAGCATATTCCATAACATTTTTTTTTAAATATACACAATAAAATATTACTTTCATGATAGTCTTTAATATTTATATTTTTGAAAACACAAATTATTGATAGTATTCTTTATCACATTATTCATGTATGAAACTATTGTGAGAAAACAAACCTGTAACCAAAATACAGCAATTTATGTTCAGCGAATAAAAACATGAGTTGCAAGAATGTTAACACTAATTTCAATGAGCATGACAATGAGTAATTGATGATGTCTATCTACAAGATGTCAGCTAATCCTACCCCTCTTCCCCTTTTTTCTTAACAATGGATCCTTCCATCAGCTCATTCCGGGAGAGTCCACATAATCTAAGGGACGAGAGCATGAAATGGACATGTAAAAGTTGTCTACTGACAGAATAGTCTCATGCAAAGCTAGCGGAGGCTACACTACTGTAAGATGTATGGTTCATGTGTGGTGAATATCACAGGCTCAGGAAGGAGGGAAACAGTGAGCCTACCACATGATAATACACCATACTTCACATACAACTAGTTCCCCATCAGTAATGGGGACTGTGCCAGCTGACACTGTTAATCATGTACATAGATAATGCAAACAGAAAAACTAAATTCTGCGCCTGAAAGCTAATTGTTGTACATGTTCTGCAAGCACGGTAAGCATTTTCCAAAACATTTATATAAAATCTGGTCAAATGCTGCTTGGAACTTAATAGAGGTCATTTCTGCACGGTATGTATTGGAGCCATGCTATTATTCTAGATCTTAAAAATTAACCTACAGAAGAAATAATGAATCAAACAAATTCAAGATCCAAGATACTGTACATCAATATTTTTAGGTCAACAAAAGTACTGTTACCAATTTTCTTTTTAAAATCACAAACATCTTTTTCTCTCGTTTACATTTCTGTTTGCATAGGAACTAATAGACTCTGCAGAATACCCATGGATATTTCAGAGATATAATATTGCTGTGCTAAATATGACAGAACCAACTAAACAACTGGTGTCCTGGGTTTGCATAGCAATACATAAGGACTATTGGATGTGAGATGACTATTACGTGAAGTGCCTGATATTACACAATGCATCAATACTCTCTTACAGACACACTACAACCTTACCTTAACAAGTTCTCACCAATACTGGTTTCAAGTTGAGAATCGGATAATCTCTTCTTCAGCTTTTTCCTTTCAGGTCCTGCAAATAGAAAAAAACTCTTCAAGCAAAGCTAAAAACGTCATCATTATATGCATAATAATGCTGTGATCAAGCCCCATTCTGCAAAATGATTGTAGCACTACAGTGATCTTAACTCCCGTACTTTAACATAGACCTACTGAAAGCACTGTGACCACTTTATGGCAGCAGGTCCAGAAACCTCACTTCCAGGATCCCAATCCACAAAGCAGGCTTAACATCACAATCTATTGTTAGTGGTGTTTGAATTAACCGAAATAAACTAAGACAGGACACAGTGACCAAACAACCACCAATCAATCACCTATTATTATTATTGAACACAAAAAAAAAACTTGGAATTTGGATATCTTAGAACTACTGTTCGAAAAACACTTGATGATGTAAAGGCATGAAAACATATAATTCTTAGAAAACTCACTTCACTTACTGAAAAGTCATGACTGAATTTTTCATATAGTAATTCTATGTTCCTGATATGTTAGCCATCACTTTAAAGGAGCAAGTTGAATCACTTTACACTGGAAGTGAAATTTGCACAGTTTCTTTGTAAAATAAAAAAACCCTTATGTTGTTTTCTTCATACTTATCTGCAATCAATAATCTGAATAATGAGGCCAACCAATTTTTTTTAATGATTGCTCGTTTCTAATGAATCAATTGTGAGACTTCAATCAATTCTCAACACTATCTATTGTAACTGTATACCTTATCATGGGGTTACAAATGCAATAGTGCTACAAACGTTTTGTGGATAGGGTCCCTGACTGTCAATATTTATTTCATTTAATTGTTGCATAAAATACAGCCATAGTCCAGCTATCTGATGATTGTAAATAATCACACGTCTGTCTATGAAATTGAGATAGGATGACATGACATGCTTGAAGTCTGAGAACCTGACCTACAACAGGCGTGGTCACTGATGATCATCCCTTTCAGATCTTCAAACAATATTTTGAGTGAGTAACTAACTAACTGAGTGAGTGAGTGAGTGAGTGAGTGAGTGAGTGAGTGAGTGAGTGAGTGAGTGAGTGAGTGAGTGAGTGAGTGAGTGAGTGAGTGAGTGAGTGAGTGAGTGAGTGAGTGAGTGAGTGAGTGAGTGAGTGAGTGAGTGAGTTTTATGGCGCTTTGCAGCCATAATCCAGCAATATCAAAGCAGGGACACCAGAAATGGGCTTCACATATTGTGCCCATGTGGGGAATCGAACCCATGCCTTCAGCATGACAAATAAACCCTTTAACCACAAGGCTATCCCCTCGCCCCTAAATGCATTATTAAGAGATGTATGTGCAAATACCTGATCACCATACATGGAAACTCACCTCCATTCTTTCTGTACCTTTCTCCAGCACGGAAGAACGCATGATAGCATCGGAAGAAAGCTCGTACTATAGACCATCGCAACACAGCAACTGGATCAATACCTAAGGTAGAAACAAAAACGTTATCCACACCTTTTAATATCATTCAGCCTGACTAAATACCTGTTAACTGCCCTCACATAGACCATTAACTGAATGTCTCTGTACGGTCTCAGGTAAATTCTTTCATACCAAACCTGGTTTGATGGTTCATTGTTCAATGCTGCAGTCCACAATATTCCATCTATATGGCAGTGGTCTGTCTGGACCAGACAATCCAGTGATCAACAGTACTAGCATCAATCTATGCAAACAGGTTACAAAATACATGTCAACCAAGTCAAAAAGATTCCGTGATTCCACCTGATTCCGTTAGTCTTATCTTAAGACAAGCATGGGTGGCTGACGGCCAATTTAACTGATCATTGCAGGTCACTATGCCAAAGACAACAGTACACACACTATATCAAGGTGCTCTGTCAATTATGAAATCTGGACCAGAAACAAGAGCGGCTGATATAATGACCAACAAATAATGACATCAGTGGTCACACACAATCAACCAATTTACAAATTGCACCAGGTACATTTGACTCACCCCACATGAATATCAAAAGTCACTGAGAAACAATACTAATGCAGAATCTCCCAGTAATCACCAATGAAACTCTCTTTGGTTCAAATTACTAACCTACAAGTTCCCGGACGAAAGACTGACTGCTCTTCTTTAGAACACCAACTATATCTGTTCTGATTAGATCAGCATTTTTCTCACGGAAATCCTGCAAACACATTCCTTTTGAGAACTCAGGGAGCACATGTACAAAGAAATCTAGCAATACAACAAAATTTTATATATATATATATATATAGTCTGCAAAGCAATAACATATTTGTCAATGTTAATTTCACATATGAAAAATAAACTACAATGAAACCTTTCTGAAATTGAACTTCATTTTGAGTTCATGAAGATTTTTGTTCCTGTAGAGTTCAAAACAGAACATTGTACTGAAGATACATTTAAAAACTGAACATTGAGGCAGGTCTCATCACTGACCTTGATACTGTATTTGACCTTTCCAGCATAGTGTACAATGACGAAGGCCCTCTCCTTGAGTTGTGGGACTTGGTAGTAAGGGTTGTTGGTGTGTTGGTGAGTGAACTTAGACAGCATTGTGTCATTGGTTGCACCAGGAAAACTGGCAAGGAAGACAGGAGTTATACAATTCTTTCACTTGGTTGTGGCCACACCACACCTCTTCAATGAAAACTGCAAGTGTGCTAAAAAGTAGTCCAGGAAATATAGAGTCTCATAACATAGCTTCTAAAAAATTATATCATCATTTTACTTCCTGAAATGTGACTTCACTAATTTATTTGCTGTTTAACCTTGCACTCAGGACTAGTGCAGCTGAGTTTGTTAGGAGGCGAACTTTGTGTGCTGGAGATTAGGTGCATGACTGTGAGGGTGTGGATTCACATACCACATGGGACTCAAACCAACAAAAGTACTAGCATCTGTACTTAACTGAGAATGTGTAACATTAGTTACATATATCACAGCAGTCCATAAGAACTTAAGTCCAGTGCAGACAACCAGTGATCAATGTCATAAACATCAATCTACACAAGAATTATCAGTCATGTTGCCTGAATGACAGTCAAGTCACGAGAGCTTACATTTTCCTGTAAGTCTTGAATAATCTACAAATGTATTGAGGGATTTAAGACCTTAATTTAAGTGAACTTACTTGCACTCTTCATCCATGAGACAGAAGAGACCTTTAGGTCTTTTGCTGAACAGCTCTAGACAAGCTGTGTTGTCAATGAACTCAATGTTCTTCCACTGGATCCCCTCACGTTGATACTCTTCCTGTGAAACAAGAAAGGAAACTGTCACAGCAAGGATGAGGTTATTGGGTCCATCTGGTATACTTGTAACATAAATGCCTACCAAATGTGTAGTAGTAATGTACTTGTGGCATTCTTACCCATCTTACTATCTTTACACAACATTAAACAAGATTCCATTAGTTTGATCACTGCCTTGAATAATTGGAAGAATGTCAAACAAACCAGTAAATGTAATTTGTTACACATGAAGAGAAATTTATGTTCTTTCAAAGCAAAATAAGAGGAAAAATGTGTATCTACAGCGAGAAATCCTTACCTGTTCAAACTTGAAGATGTGTTGGTTAAAGTAGTACTGAAGGTGTTCATTGGCAAAATTGATACAGAACTGCTCGAAACTGTTCTTGCCAAAGTCTTCAAAGCCGAAGATGTCGAGGACGCCTATGGAGTTTCCCTATAACCAACCAGAGCACATAAGGACCCCATTATTTTCATCACATTGCAGGAATACCTTGCACGGATCCTGAACACTATGATGGTGCACAACATTCAAAATGGCTCAACAAAATTTCAATATATCAAGCCTTGAAGACTTCATTCATTTACTTACAGCCATCAAACCAACACAGAACCCACAATAAGCAGATTCTGATGCACAAAAGGGATGCAATTCAGCACAATGTTAAACTCCAACATATTCCAAAGAGGCAAGAAACACAGACCAAGAAGCTATGGTTGGCAAACTCATTCACTGCAAATGAGCATGATTTATTTTACATGCTAAAACATAACACAGGGTATTATTTATTTTTCTAAAACTATGTAAAGATGTGTATTTAGAAGGGGGACAGACGTTAATAGTGGTAAGTTTTGGCACTTACAGATTTCATCATGGTTCAAAGGTTCAAAGCAAAACAATTATGCTGGGGTTGTTAAGCTAAAACATGCACCAAACACTTTCCAAAAATATTTCAAAATCCTAACATATTTTCAGTACCAGGTTACTTCTCAATAAAACCATGAAGTCACCATAAAATTCGACTTAGTCTTGTATGGACTGAAGGCAAGGTTCCAGTTATCAACATTCAATCATAATAACAATAACCCTTATTGTATGAATGCTGCTTCCATAGCCTCATTGCCACATACTGTTCCAGTGTCTATTTAACACTTGTTTCACCAATAAATAACATGATCTTGTCAATAACTGAAACAAACCCATGACGAAGCTGAAAAGAAGAACTGCATGAAACCAATTCCACATGCATGAATCAGTTTGATTGCTTACATGTTAATGTGAACTAAGATACTCATGGCTCTCTCCTTTAAACCTGTACAAAATCTGCCATAACAGAATTAATTTGGCTCTTAGCACTACTTTCCATTAATTTCAGTCTCAGAAATCAACTATCATTAGCTGTCCATAATATGTATTTCTTAATCCTCTAAAATGAAAAAAACATAAAAAAACAATTTAGTCCCGAAGAATTTTGACATGGCTAATTCCGTCACATATACACTATGCTTTAAGTCAGCAGGATAAATGTTGTAAAGTAAGTAATTCTGTTAAACAGTTCAAGGATTCTTCTCAGCAGGCACTGCAGTTTTTCCTAATGTGTTGATGAATTCCCAGTATATCATGTGACAGCCATAATGTATCATTGATTCACATCAACATGAGAACGTCAAGCTCTGAAGCTACCCACCAATGTCATGTACTTACCATGTCGAGATAAACAAAGCTACTGTACCTACTGACGATGACAAATGACAAACAACCATGACAACAGGAAAATGACATGAAGAAGCATCTATATCCCCCGCCATAGCAATGATCATCATCTGTGTCAACGCCAAAATGACTACAGCAGACTCTTTCATGCCAAACTGAAGAATATTCCACCAGCAGCATGTAAATAGATGGCTAGACCAGACAAGCCAGTGATTGATACTGTGAACAATGACCCACACCATCAACAGTCTCATCCATTAAGTCTGGTAGTCACATCCATTAAATTCCCAGATATGACTAGCACAGGTTTCTGGGTACCAATTCAAACACAGAATCCCCAAAGGTGTTAAAAGCATGGGTAGTCTGTATAGGGTTAATCGCACTCTGTCCATGTGTCCAAGATCACCTCCTCCTTATGTCAGAAAACATGCCTCTGACGGACTTCAGTTCCATACTAGATAGCATATTTGTTTCAAATTTTCGAAGCCATTCTGGCACAGATGATTGTAGAATGTAATGATGATGTACAGTCAAGTCTCATTAACATCATTCATTGCACAGCAAAGTGTTGGATTAACGAGGATGTCGGACTAAATAAATGAAACCAAAGTATGTTTATTCAATTTGTAACCTACAAAAGTGCCAGATATAGCCGATTGTCAGATAAACAGAAGTAAGATTAACAAGACTTGACTGTAATTCAAGGGCCTTGATTCTGAAGGTCAGATCATCAAAACATACACATATCGGGACATGTACAATGCATCATGAATGACAATGTAATTACGTCAGGAAACAAGTTCCTAATCTTTTGATGAACAAATGAATGAGTGAAAAAATGACAAAGTAACAAAACTATCATAACAGATATGAAATTAATCTTGCCTTAGTCATGTTGCATACAAGGTCTCATAGCAATTTCTTATTCAGGTAAATTTAAGGTCAAGCAAAAACCCTCAGAATTGACCCTTTTTGTTGTGTTCCATACATCATGACATTGTTTGCAGGGCTGACAAGACAGGCATATCAGGGACAAAGTACAAGACCTGTCACATCTTCCATCATGTTGAGGCGGGGGATAAGAAGTAATATAAATAACATCAATACCCATGCTCATTCCTTTAAAAATCAAACCAGGAAAACGGTAAAGAAGGAACAATGAAGGATAAAACAATGAAACGTAACAGAAGAACCATAGACCTCATTAGTATGCAGGTGCTTGTTACTTATGTGGGAAGGGGCAATGAGGGGCTGTCATACAAGAGAAGAGTTGCCACACCATGTCACAGACTCAAGGATCAGCAACTGATGACTTTTTGTAACCAATTAATACAATGGTTTGACAATAATCATCGAGTCATAACTCTGTTTTAAAGCATCTTTTCAGTGACATGTGATTGTATCAGTCTTATGAGGGAGACAAGACAAAATCCATAATCGGTTATATCTTCCATGAAACATGGAAGCACAAAAATTGTGCTGCCACACCAGAATCACAATCAGAAGGAACCTTGGGTTTGGAACCACCATCATCAGATGCCAGTACAAACAAGGGACAGAACTATGCTTAGTTAACTCAGGTACTCAACACAACTGACCAAGTTCGACGAGAACTGAACTTGAAAAACTTCAGCAGAATATGTGATAATCTTGACTATACGTTTACTCTGATTTGAACATTGTACCAGGGGATCGCCCATTTGTAAGAAAAAGAGGTCTTGTTTCTTGTGGGGTCACAGAACTATACAACAAAATCACCTTCAAATTACTGTCATACAAATCATATATAAAAGAATGAAGTAGACTGTACAGATGAATTGATATTCTATTGTAGCAAGTGAACTCTTACTATCCTTCCTTGCCATCTCAATGTCTGCCATGTGATAAAAGCAAATATTGACAAAGTGAAAATTTGTGGAAGTTTCAGTTGCAGCAAATATTATCTGTGATGATTTGTGAAAAAAAGCAATTATGAAATGCCGGGAAAAAACTCTTGATTGCACAAACACTATATTCTTGAGACAGCCCACATTCTCTCATATCCCCCAGTATGGGGCCTGATGACATTGACCCATGTGATGATGTTATAGAACACAATGCTTCATTAAATATAGGTAATCCTACAATATAAGCTTGTAAACAAAATATTGACATATTGACGAAAGTTAAACTGAAAATGTAGAGATAATTGAAACAAAAAGTGTAATAACAAAATTGACAAAATAAACAAACAAGAAATAAAATATTTTCCCTCTTCCACAAAAATTATCTTGCACCAAAACATAACATACAGCACAAAAACATGTTATGGATCATTAATAGTTTGGGAATATTTTTTGTTGGGATACCAAGCAGAAAATTACATATCAAAATATCACCAAAAATATTTATGATCCTAACATTATTTTTAAACAATAAATCTGATAACATGTCAGTTTTCCACCAGTGTGATGCAGGCCTATCCTCCCACACTCAGTCAACAACCCCAATGTTAGATGGGAAGCAGGCAGTATAAGCTAGGTGAACAGAGTTCCTGTCCACAGTCTCATGATAGGAAAAACAACTGAGAAGAACCACAGAAAAGAAATCCAAAACTGCATGCGGTAACAAGAGGATGGAGAGGAAATGAGGGAAACGGTTGCAGAGTTCAGCTGCACAAAATCGTACCAAAGCCAAAGGATCACTTTCCAAATCAAGTTGACCCTGAAGAGGGCCATTAGACTCTTGGCTGGAATCAGACGTGTTTAATACCACCTCCTTCGGCACCTGAAACGCGGATATGGCACATGATATCAATCCATAATTGCACCTACTGTTTTCTGCATTTTCTGTGTAGTCATAAGTTTCGAAGGTCGGGCTTAATGCTGCTCTGAGCAATATTCCAGCCATACTATGATGAGTCACCCAAAATGGGGTTCTGTTCACGTCTACAGAACCAAACTGGGTGTTGTGCTAGATGAGCAAACACTGGAACCACTGAGCTAACCTATATTCTGATATGAAGGTGCAGGTAGACAGAGTAAGATCAGGAAAAGAAGCTGATGAAGATAAAACTGAAATGTAAGTAGCATAAACTGTGTACATGTAACTTATCTAAAAACTATAGACACTCCAAAAAATTACATGCATTACTTAAATTTTAAAGGGATAAAGATCAGGAAAAATTGTGAGAAAAAAATCAGAGCTGTATTTCATATGATGATTCGATGGTGTTAATAGGAATAGGCAGAACTTTGCAGCTTCAGAATTCTCTCAGCATGAAGCGCTCGCGTTTGCAAGCATTAGTAATATGTTCTGAACAGAAAATAATTCTGAGCATATACCTGAACCAGAGAGTGATGAAAGAGATGTTGTTTAAGATCAGACATATTTAGAGTGTGTGGCATCATTTTCAACACCAGTGCTTCAGCACCTTGATGACACACTAACTTAATATCTGTAGGCATTGTTAGTGAGAGTACCTGATGTTCACTGTTGTGTTTCTTGGCTAGCAAAGCCTGATTCACTTTGAGGACAATCCAGTCAAACAGAGATCCGTATAAACACTTTGCCATGGCATCTCGTGTAGCGATTGCCTGAAAGTGGAGAAAAATGCATGCATACAATCCAGTGGAACATGAAATATGTATCTTCCACGATTAGTGTTCTTGAAAAAAGAAATACTCAATAAGTGGATTCTGTATGAGGAAATGAAGATTTATTTCAAAACTGAATCAAGTACACACATGCTGAACTCATTTTCTGCAAAACATATGCAGTTTATCATTGTCTATGAAGACATCCACACACAAGCAGATCCATTATATGTACCTCCAAAATCAAAGCTAATTTATACACCCTGTTTGACCTTCAACAAAGCACAAAGGTATTACCATTAAATAACCTGACTCCAAGGAAAGACACAGCCAACTGAGCACTACTGCAAGACAAGCTAAACTAGTCCAGAAACTAGTACATTTCTACTAGAATTTAGTCACTGGGCACAAGCCACAATTTTGAACTACTCTGCAGTCTAGCTGGATTTAACAAAAGGTATCAATTCCTTGACTCATGCCATGGAATTCTCCTACTGAATCGGATATGGAAGTAATGAGTATGAAGGTGCAGAGGGTGATCTTACATCTTCCATCTTATAGTTGATGACAACCGTTTCATCCCCTGCCACAGTCTTCTTGGTCGTGAGAGCTTCCAGCACAGTCTTCTCCTTAACCTGATACAAACAGGAGGACACAAGTCAACACAGGCAGCTGTCAATGTTAAAAATATTCAAAAGGGAGACAACTCAGAGATTACATATCAAAGAAGTTCCGAGTAGGAATACAATTCACAGATAAAATTATTGAAAATAAACATTTTTTTTTAATCATAATGTATCAAAATTGTTCCATACGCAAGGAGGAAAATATGCACAATGAATTCTGTGCAACAAATATTATCATATACTGCAAGTACTATTAGATGCTTAATAGGTTAACATCATAAAATGTGAGTTTTAATGTCAACATAAGAGGACATTAAATACCTTGAATCAAACTTGCTAGGACTGAAAATAAGCACTTTTGTAACCTCTTGAAATGAAATCAGATCTCTTTAATATAAAGGTACTCATCCACAGACAACTGATCTACACTCCTATGTGGTAGGTAGACACAATAAAAAGCCAGCAAATGATGATGTTTCGTGTGTGTCCTGTAACTATGCACCAGTACCTGAGCCTTGTCCAGCAATTAGTGTATTTAGCATACAAAAGCAGACAACTGCAAACAGTAACAGATACACAGCACATACCTTGAGTAGGTTGCAGATGATCTCCACTGTGGCCTCATTCCTAACAGACACAGACTCATCATGGTGTTGATCCCCTTTCTACAACACAAACACAGCAATATGATACAAGCGTAAGGACACACATCATATCTCAGGGACAAAGGTTAATCAAAAGACATATCTATTCTATCATCTTTTGGGGTTAGCTTGTTTTGCTTTTTCAAAATGTATGTCACTTAATGTTTCACTGAAATTCATATTTGTTCATGAGTTTTCACAGACTATTTACACTTCCTTTCACAGGTCATCTCAGCAAGGGAGGTAATTCAGTTCCTGATAATATCAACCCTAAGCTAATGCTCACTGCAAAAGATCTCTTATTCCTATTATTCCAAACCCATACATACAGGCTCCCTGTAAGAACTGTAATTAATTAGTTGAAGTCTCATCAAATACAGCTAAAAGGCGGTAGTAAGATTACATGCACTGAAAGAAGGAAATAACTGATTTGATTCAAGAAAATGGATTGGGTACAAGCAGGGGTTCAAAAAATCACCCGATGCTCGGGACAAGACAGGTTTTATTTCGGGAAATCAAATAATGGCGTCTTACTTGTCGGTGGGCTACTAGATAATTTCCACTTATGGTTTCTAACTGGATTTCATGTCATTTCATATCTGCTCATATTGTAGATATTACATTTCGCAAAAATAGTAAGTTAGAGCTACTGTTTTCTTAAATTTATCGCTCTTCGATAAACAGTCCAGTAAACATTAACATCAAACATTGTGTCATAAAATCAAGGCAGGAGGAAAATTAGACAGGACAGGTTACTTTCCTAAAGTCACATGCCCTGTTGCAAGTCGCTCTTAAAAAAAATTTGAACCCCTGGTACAAGTTATTCCAACTTAGTGAAACTCATAATGAAATAAATACAGAAAGAAAGAAAATTTCTTTAAGTTATGTTAATATTACTTATCATATATCCTGACTGACGTATTAGTAGAAACAACAAGAAGAAAATGCAAATTCATTGCAAAATACTGCATACCATCATAAAAATTATTAGAGTACAGTCGCAATTCAGAAGCTTTTGAATTAACCTTTACTTACCTAACATCATGTAAATATGCATTCTATATTATGGCATGTTATTCATCAAGAAATTCCACATAAAGCTGGTTAGAAATGACATTCAGTATCTGTCAATAACATAACATTTTCCTTGTTGAATCATCAATGAATGCTGACAGGTTTTCCACCTGTTCACACTTTTCCTTAATGATACACTTGTATGGTAACATACATTTACCTACATACCTTTCTGAACTCTATATTGCCCAAGTGCAACACTGCTGACAGAACTGCAAATATCCTGTCAACAAAACAAGGAAATACATTGGAGGCAAACAAGATATCTTTCATTGAATGGAAACCAAAGTGCATAACATATATCTACATCAATTGGTTGAAAAACTTCCTTATGTTTATATATGTGATGTTTCATGGTGCACTCAGGACTACTCACAACTATTCTAGCTGAGAATGGACATCAAACCAATGATTGATATAAGAACACTCTACAGTGTCATTATACACACAGAAAAGCCAGACCCCACCTGATCCAATGAAGCCTGATGCAAGGAGGCTCCCATAAGAATTGCCTCCCTTTGAACATCTTGGTCAATGAAGAGGCTCACTCCAACTTGGAGTATGTTTCCATGCCACAACAGGATTGTTTCTAACAAGGATTAAAGACCTATCACGTTGCTGAACCTTTGGATTCTATAAAGAAACTACCCTTCTACAGACTCAACTAAATATACAGAAACTTTCTCATGGTAATTTACTCAAACGT
Organism: Haliotis asinina; assembly: GCF_037392515.1. Classification (NCBI taxonomy): domain Eukaryota; kingdom Metazoa; phylum Mollusca; class Gastropoda; order Lepetellida; family Haliotidae; genus Haliotis; species Haliotis asinina. The sequence continues at coordinate 25,595,041 of NC_090282.1, read as the reverse complement.
AGATAACATTTTCATTGTACTTCTCAATTCATTTGGGTTTTGAGTTTTCACTCATATACTCAAGGAGAACTGTCACAATTCATTGACCAACAGAATAGAGGTTGAACCCACTTTTAGGAGCAGGAACAGCTGTATGGATTCATGTAACTTTTCATATTTGGTCTTCCAAATTATTCTTTGAAAAGTGATGCTTGCAACAAATTTCACACCAAACTTTGATTTGTCCATACATTTTAGCACTTTACGACAATACACGTGAAGTGACCCTGCCTAGTTGCTCATAATGACTATTTTACAGTCTACTGGATTCCAAAGCACTACACTCACCAATCAGAGGGAAGTCTACTAGCCCAAACATACAGGAATGCTCAAAAAAAAGTTTCGTATCATGGCCTTCAGGACACATTTAACATTAACAAAGCTGGTCAAAACCACATAGGTAGTGCTTTATTATCTTTTATTTCATCTCTGTATATTCCTATTGGTTATTTCTGTAAAACTTCCTCACTGCCATATCACCAACCTCTTCTGCGTCTCATGTGAGAAGCCGACCATCTCCATGGACTGTTTGAGTCTGGCAAATTCATCGACCTCATCAACCCCTTCAACGCTGTAGCAGTCACTCTGAAATCAAAATCAGTTTTCTAAAATCTGAAAACACCTTTAGACGTAAAACAAATTTCAAACCTGAAAACCTTAAGGAACCACATTGCTTAAACATTCAGTATTTGAATTTCAAACAGGTTCAAACAGCTCTGGAACAGACACTGAGGTCTCCCTGCCATGGAACTGCATCAAAGAGAAGCCCACCACAACAGACAGGTGGATACTTGCAGGGAGAGTCAGACAGGATGGAGAGGTCTGAAGTGCTTCACTTTATTGTCACTGACATACAGGTGCATATGCAGCAAAATGAAGGAGCTTTAGCTAATATAACAGAAAGAGGAAGGCATACTCTCGTGAAAATGTCTTCAGATATTGGCATAAATGAGTGTATCAGGGATATGAAAAGTCTTGTTTGACACCTCCTGTCTTGGTAAATAAATTTTTATGCAGAACAATATTTATTTTTACCAATGAACTTAATGTCCTATGTATGTACTGTTAACTTAATGTCCTATGTATGTACTGTTAACTTAATGTCCTATGTATGTACTGTTAACCTAATGTCATATGTACATACAGTTAAGACAAGGCAGGGTATCACTTATTGTCATATGCATGTACAGTTCAGAAAGGCCAAGGCTGTCATACATTGGTGCAAGTACAGTTCAGAAGGACCAAGGTCATCACATATTGACATATGCATGTACAGTTAAGAAGGACCAAGGTCATTACATATTGACATATGCATGTACAGCTTAGGGGGACCAAGGTCATCACATATTGACATATGCATGTATAGCTTAGGAGGACCAAGGTCATTACATATTGACACATGCATGTACCAACCAGAAGGACCAAGGTCATCACATATTGACATATGCATGTACTGTTCAAAACAGCCAGGGATGGCTTACACTTGGGGAAACGTAATTGTGAGATCAGATTGTCCTTACCGGATAATGGCATCAGAATGCAATGAAATATGATGATCAACCAATCTGATAACTCGATTTTGTTTTGGCTACTGATAATTATGCATGCATGCTGACTGACTACACATACTCACATACTTCACATTCAAAGAAATATATTAATTAGATACCTTGATAAAATATCACCAGAATCACAATTTCTCTTGCAAATCAAGCCAAAACCCACATTGATTTTGCTTATGAGAGTATATAGTTTTATCATGATTGATTTTTGAAACTTAGGAACACTATTTGTACTCCTTTTACCAAAGACCATCTACTGATGCCTGTATTCCAGGCATAAGAATACCTTGATACCCATTATCACTACCAGCCTCCATCTATAATGGCAGGTTATCATAAAACAATGCCAAATATTTAAAAAAAAAACATCAACTATTTTATTTCTGTTTCATCTCAAACAATGTTCCTCATAAGTCTTCATCAAATTATTTTGAGGATGTACACAATTATATTACATAATACGGATCACATCAATTTAAGTAATATTTGAAGGATCGCATCAAAACAATGTCTTGTATTGCCAGGCACCATTAGTCAACATCAGCAGCCATGGAAATACCTCCATCATCGATGAATCTGCTGCCAGCCTCCATTAGAGGCCATAACAACTGAACAGACACCCATGCAATAATCTTGCTTGGATCCCTGAGCAGCCTGGTGTGACCCACTTGCCCGGCACTGCCCTACAGCAGTCCTCTCCAACATCAGCTGAGATGAGGAGGAGGACCTGCTTGATAGCACCAGCAGTTGCCAGATTAGATGTAACTGATTCAGACAGGACATAAATCACAACTGCCAGTATCTGGAACTTGGCTCAAAGGAAAAGATGAAAACCAGCAGATATCCATCCTCATGACCATAGCATCTTCCATGTTTTTACTGTACTATCCAAATTAAGCACTTTTATGAGAGAAACATTTATTGCAAATAACATTCCACTACGGATCAGAGGCAATTTTGTTGACATGTGTACAATCAATTTACACATACAGGTAAAATTTAGAGCATATTTATGGAATCAGTTTGAAATATTTTACTCAGTTCTACTTAGAGTGGTTCATTTGACTGCCATTAGCATAAAATTATAGCTGAGGGGGTGGCAGGTTTCTCCACATTCTCGTGATTCTACACAAACAAAAAGGCTGAAATAAGCTATGGACATTGTGGATATTTACCATGGGGATTACGAAAACCACATGTAATAAATCTTTGTTGGTTCAAGGATGCACTGAAGATGTCATTACATTCAATTCAAACAATCAAAGTGTCCATGTAAGATCACAGTGCTGACAAGGTGTCTGCAAGGACCATAAAATTACATCATCTTACAGTAACATTGACAGAACAAACTGTGGATTATTGCTTCACCACAGCAGTGTTTGAAACCCAGGAGAAAAGTCAAGAGTACCCAGTCATAAACCTAGTGTTAAGGTAAAGATTCTTGCTCGTGATAAAAGATGATGATATGCAGAAAATGTCATGGCTTTGACACAGGTCAAGGATTCTCACAAGCACGTACTTGGTAGATAGAAAATGGAGGAAGCAACAGGATATATATATAATGTATTCTATTACATTTACATTATTTTTGTTTTCACCAGCACGTGACTCCAAGATCTGTACCCATTTGTATCTAGCAGCTTCTGGAACTGTCTCAAAGTACCCAAACCATATTATTTTCACTTCTACCCAGCTTACACTTTAAAGGTATAACCCCAATCAAAGCAAGTTTAGGTTTCTTACACTCATTTTCTCAATCACCCATCAGACTGGGCTCCTCTTCAGTTATCTGTCTCCCAGACCATTGGGAATAAATGCATATTCAATAGTTCCACTTAGTCTACAATGATTGGTAAGTCTAGATTGCCTCAGCTCCTGAAATTCTGGGTTCCGTCTGGATTTGTTTTGAAGAAACATTTGATTATATTCTTATTTCTTATTTTCTAATTTCTGGGACTAAATGTCAATCTACAATTTCAATCAAAATTAAAATTGTTTCTTTCCATGAAATTATATATTTTTGGAGATAAATCATTAGTCCATTGAAACTTCTGCATACAAAATCACCTTTTGTGTCACCACCTTCATCACCCAAACCCACCTTTAGGAAACTAATCTGTTACTATACAATGATCTTAATTGTTTTAACCAGCTCCTTGCAAACAAACTGTGACTTCAGTGCTGACAAGGACTCACATGCTGTATGTATTGCCTAATTATACCAAGGTGTGGCTACTACAAACTGCCAAGGGTTACAGCATTGCTGCTCATTATTGCATAACTTTTATTGTTCATTACTCCTACATTCAACACAACACTGTGGATAAACACACACTGCTGGCCAGACCTAGACTAATGCTTAGTCTCTCAATATAGATAATTTTGATGGAAACAAATAATTCTAATTTAACTGAAAAGGAGCCCCAGTAAGTTGTGAGCCTCAGCATGAACCTGACGAAATCTAGACCTGCTTCATTTTGGGACTTAGCACTGAAAAAAGGGCTGACATGAGGGAATATAATGTGGTTCTGGGACTGTGAGATAGATTAGGTTGAACCTTGAAGCAATCAGCTGCTTCATCATGAATATTACCTTGAGGTATATTTTCATTAGTGTAGTTGACCAAATCAACTTAACATACATAGGTGAGGACACCTACTTTTTTAAATTTCAGATAAATACAAAATCTCTTTTGTTTTTCTGCAAATTTCACTTTAACATGCAATGAAAAAAAGCCTTATTACTATGTTCCATTACTGTGATGAACTAAGTGTGCACCTAAATTGCTGACAAACCTTAAGTAGCTCCCTAAACCGTAGAGACTGGCTTTTATTGTGTTCATTAAACATGCCTATTCCAGACTTTAATTAAAATGTTCAGCCAAATTCAGTTTTGGGCATATCCTGGGGTAGTCAAATGATCTAATGGTGTTATCATTTTCCGACAAATAAACACTTTTTGACAAATATATGTGAAATAGAAATGACCTTGTCATTCCGTTGCTTAGCAACAAATTAATCTCTCTGTCAGATGAAGCGCCAGCGTAAGGCCAGGTGACTAATGACATATGTCAAGAATCTTTGGTGTATTCGCTACTTCAGTGGCTGCCAGCTGATATACATCTGTTCGATAATACATGCTGTAGTAGCACAACTAGTCCACATTTTCCTTAAGAATGTGGAGAATGATCATTAATATACTGCATATTATTAGATAAAAAAACCTTGGCTGAAACAATTCATTAATGCACCAGCAAAAGCATCCAAATTCCAGCGTAACCAAGTTTACTGGAAGTAGTTTGCTTGGGTCATGCTGCAATACAGCAACGACACATCTTACACTGATATACTGTGGATAATTTAGCAAGCCGTCAACATGCATTCTTCCTCCTACTTGTTTACCCACAAAAATGTGTTCTGTCATTCAAGAGAGGAGGGGCATCAACTTATGGAATCTTCAAGGTTGATTTTTATGATATATAATGATGTCGTTGATGAACACTCCTTCATTTAAGGTTTTAGCATTGCAGAAAGGGCTAAGCAGAAGGGAAAGTATCATGGTTCAGGGAATGTGAAACAAGACTAAATTCTCAGGTGCACAACAGTAACTTTTTCTGCTTCAGGGTTGTCTGCAAAATAGGTTCATTTTGGGACCAGTTGTTGATCAAGCTTCCAAGTTAGTTTATTCTGTATCTGTGCAGCCTCACACCACAATACAACATTTCCAGTGGAGATATGTGACAAGAGGTGGGGTTCAGATCTGAGGCCACACTAGCGATGATAATGATAACCGTGATCCATGTCCTGTCTACCGTCCTGGCACAGCTAATCCAAGCAGACTCACACAAAACAAAGGAATCTCTTGTATTCTGATTCAGCTCGTCTTCTGACCACACAACACACCACGGCCCTCATTAATGAAAGTACCAAAGTTCCTAAAAAAAATACCTAAGTATCTACTGCAGCATTCGATATGCAATAGGAGAGCCAATTTAGGGTGTTTGTTATAGCCATTTATATGCGCTATAGTCATTATATGGATTATTCAAGAATATATTTAAATACATTTAATCAACTGCAATTAACTTTCGTCCCCTGTTAATTTATGAATGCTGACATCTATAGTAACTTGGTAAAAACAAGCTTACATCTTTTCCGAAGACACATTTTGTCTCCTTATTAAATTAAACATTAATTTTTAAAGAAACCATCTGAAACCAACACACACAGAGGATTTATAAACAGTTGATGCATACGCTGTGCAGGAAAAGTGATCAACATTACAAATTTCACTGAGACCTTTTAACCATTATTCATCCACTCTAAGCTGTTTTCTCATCAGGAAATATATATCACATGCCTCAGTAATATTACCCATATTGATCAACTGTCAATCATGCCATATTCATTATCGATTGGTCAGTCATCAGTCCACCTTTGACCCTGTGTAAATGTCAAAGTTTGCTTCAGGGTAGTTAGACCTCAGCCCTAATATCATCAATCCTCTGGGATCCTAGTGTGTTCAGATATGTAAATACTGATTACTGAAACTGGTCACTGCTGGTCACTAAGAAGCCCTTTGTCCAATGTTACATAAACGCCTGCTGCAACATCACAATAGGATCATAATTACACCCCATCAATAATAAACACAAATACTAATGATGTAATTTATGTTATATTTCAATCACTCAATATATACACTGATAGACCCAATAGAGCAGAGCATGTGTTGGTAGCACTGTGTTATGACAAGCTGTAGCATAATAGCTGTAGGTAATCAAGTACAGACAGTAACAACAGTAAGACTTACGTACTGTCAGTAGTGAGTAACTGAGCTGTGCCTAACACTGGTTTTAACAGTATTCCAGTTTTATGACGTCACGTCAGCTTATTGTTTGAGTAAAGCCCAATTAAAAGTGCATCTCAGATGTGTAGTGAGAAACCCAGGTATATTGTGCTGGCAAACCCTAATATAAGTAATTAGTGCCAGCCAGGATTCAAACCTATCAGTGTGCCCAAATATGGATTTCAACACAGCATATTGGGGCCACCCATGCTCCCAGATGTAATTAAGACGTCAGTTCCAATGATTCATGCACTAAACAGGATCAAGGATGTAGTCTGCAATTAGGACTTGTGTTAAAATGCTTTAAAATCTTCCAGTGAAACACATTTAATTTTCACATGGTATATGGAAGGATGCTTTTAGTTATTTTTGCTGCCATAAGTTTTAAACATACTGGAGTCCACCTGGTGAATTATTACACCCTCATCAGACTAGGAAATTAGAAGTTGCACATGCATATCACATGAAATATTTTCTTCTTCATCCACTGGTCTATAAAGGGCAAAAATTTATAACTGAAACACTTGCAGATACCACAAACAAGTTGGTTTTTGATAATATTCTTTGTTAACTTTTATAATAAAAATTATATACTGTTTCTAGTGCAGTTTGATAATAAGCATAATGTCCACAAAAAGCCAAAACATCTCCAAACTTAGAGAAGCCAATTAAAGCAGTAATGAGCAGAGGGTGTGGGTGATGATAGGAGCCTGGGTAACAACAGTGTAGAGGAAACCAGGTACTGACAGGAGGGTAAGAACACTGATACACTGAACAGAACCACTGGTGATGAAGTCATTACTGACAGCCTCTACCCCCATCTAACTCCCCTGAAGACCCCCAGCAAGTGGCTCCAATCCAATCTACAGGTGGCTGGTGAGCTTGCTTAGATCAAGGCAATATCACAGAACCAAGATTAGAAGGCCTTCCTTGATCTCTCCTTTGGATAGCTAATAGCCCTTGATCCATTCATGTCAGGAGGAGTTCACCTTGTTATAAAGGGGAGCTTTAGAGGATATTTCATTAAACCAGTGTGAGCTGTGTTTAATACTCTCAGGAAATTTCAAATACTGTATTTACGAATACATCGAAAATCAATTAGAACACATGCTGAATAATTTAGCTTTTACGCCATATTTATTTATTAGTTTAATATTTTCCCACAATAATTAAACCACTCAAGATAGAGCAGATATTCAGCTTTTATCATGAGAATAAATATTTATGTCTGTTGACTACTTTGCTGAAACAGCCAATCACTTCCTTCTGTCACTTGCACCTCCATCAAGACACTCTGATTTGACTTAAACAACATAACAAACATTCAGTATAACAAGAGTGTCACTTTACATAATGAATTTCAAAGAAATAGGAAATAGTTTTAACCAAACTTCTGGCTGTATTTTTGTGGCAAGGCTGGTCTTTAGGACCCCAGGGAATCTACAATGATTTGGCAAGTCTGCCTTAGTACCAACTGATATCTAGGACTGTTCTGAGCTCCATTTTGATTTGCACTGAGCATAAATATATTATTTCACATTTAATAATAATAACTGAATTTATGGCACCAGATGCTAGTTTGTCATAAAACTTGCCACCTACAAGGCAGTTACATAACCCCATGTTTTCAATACACACACAGATACTTTAACCACCCACTGTCTAGTCAGTTACATGCATAGAATTCATTACACTGACCAATGATGTAATCACAGTGATGTAATAACAAGTGTCAAGTTACATCAACACTCGGTCATCAATCAACAAAAATGTCAGACAATTATGCCACAGGTTGCCAAGGACAAGTTTCAAGATTTTCTAAACTAATTTGTTTTTATTGCTCTCTGAATGTTATTGATAATATATCATTTGCATGTACCAAAAGATTTACCCAGGATTCCAAACCAACTGTCTAACTTCTGAAAATGTCACTAAAAGAAGTGCTTGTGCAAAGTTAAACAGTAGAAACTGGCTGTTTGGTTGAATAATGTTTTGGGTTTGTTTTTGTTTTTTATAGTTCTTATATTCCCAATTAAGAGCAATGCCTTCAATTCAAAAATGTTTGGCTTCTTTCCTCAAGAAGACATTAACACAAAATAAAATTGTAGGTGTAGGACCCTTCTAACATATTCTATAAACAGGAAGACGATTTTGTTTCAAAATGAATTATTTTATTTATTTAAAAATAAATACTATTAATGCCACAGAAGTGTTGTTATTAAATGTCAGACATAACATGTCATAATGAGTGCATCTCATGAAAAGTTTGGCTTCAGTACAGCAGTGGACATTACTCACCTGAGAAAGATAATAATACTCTTCTGGTTTGGATAAGAACAGTGAGTCCCTCTCATTCTTGTCTGCGCCCGCAAGTAAATAGTAAAACACATGGTAGTTTCTGAAATAAATACAACATAGATTAGCATTATCCATAAGCCATGACCATCAGAAACCAAAAATGCAATGCACACATAAAACACATGACTTGGTGCCTGATCTGAAAGTATGAGTTTGAATTCTGGATGATACTTGTTCCTAAAAATTACTAGCAACTTACTAGTGACATGAGTTTTATGTTGCTCTTAATAATAGACTAATAATACCACAACAGGGTACAACAGAAATTGGCTTCACACTTCGTAACTTTGGGGAAAATAAACCCTTGTCATCAGTGAACACTTAAACCACTTGGCCACCACCCCCGTACTGATACTAAGGAAGTGCAATCCCAAACATAACACTTGTCAAATTGCACCACTTTCTAAAAGTCATTGTGTATTTCATCAATATACACTTCATATTTTCAGTTTATAAAAACTAACCAAAAGCTAAAGTAAATCATAATTATTCTCAATAACTGGATGTGATTTTATTATTTGGGTGAGTGAATATTTATTTGTTCTCCAAGTGACTGGGATATTCTGACCTGGACACTCATGTATGGCTACACTACCATCCTAAACCATCCTGTTCACTGATGCAGACAGACACAGACAACTAAAGTCACTCCCATAACTGGGGCAGTGTCTGACACAAGCAAAATATATGGGTTTTCATGTGTAAAAGAGTCATTCATTTTCCTTCATGATTCATCCAAATCTCTTCCAATCATTCCCCTGTCCCAATTTTGATAGTATGTTCAAGCAAGTCAAAATCAATAATATATGACTGGCCAACACAGACAATCAATATTCAAACTTAAAGCAAAGAATGTATTCTCCATGTTCTATTGACTCTTTTCATGCTGAGAAAATTCCTAACACCTCTATTCAAAAGGAAAACCTAGCACCAGTATTGTGCTGGTCAATAACTTAGGAAGAGCCTGATCCAAGCAAACCCAATCCTAAAATCGGTCCGAAACAGCTTGCTGGTAAATAACAGAACATGCTGCACTCTGCTACCTAAGCAGAGTCTCAACCAACACAAGCTTCAGTAGCTTGGGTGGTACAGAAACCACATACAGGCTGTACTCTCCTTTCACCCTGTCTTAGTCAAGGGCAGCTATTTACCCATCATTATAATGGAGTTCGAAAGGCAAGTGTTGGGAGTTGTGTCTGAAGAGCTCCTGTCAGTGGTCTGCTACTCCTCACAGGGTGTACACACTTACTACAGACTTTGTGCTGTGACTTCCCTGTGAGGAGCTGTTAACTGGCTAAGTACATGTCATGAGAACCATGGGTGGGGTTTCCCTTGTCTTTGTAAACTGTAGAAAACCCAGGAAACCTTCAGCAGTTATTATTTTATCAAGCTATACCAAGGCTGTAGGATGTTGTGTACATGTTCGAACAGGATCTAGAAAAAAATATTTATTTAGTCACTTATCAGTTTCAAAATACCCTAAAATGTGTTAACTGCATAAAATACAAGATACATGATATATTATTCTACAAGCATTCCTTTCAGAACCTTACTGGGTAGATAGATTATTCATCCTAACTGTGAAGTATACTGTGAGACTACAAGTCTACAAAATACATGTATTTCTAAGCTATTAACTTGTATATACATTTGAAAACAGCCTGCCATAAATCAACCACATGTTGAGAAATAGAGAGGGGATGTTTTGCAAACACAAAGGCAAAAGAAATAAACAGTAAACATTGCATCTTTTGTCAAGCTGAAGATGAACACCTTTAAGTGCAGACTAGCAACTCATCACTAAAATGAACATATTTTCCAGAAAAAAGTTCACAGTAAAAAAATATAAAATATGATGAAAAGAAGCCCTAAAATTTTCTTCACTCCTCTGTGTAAATTTGGACTTGCCACATTTTCTTGATTTGCTAATGCTTGGATTTATATCCTACAGAACCTGTAGGACAGACTTCTTTACTTGCATATCTACTCTTTTTCAGTTCAGAAAGACAATTACCCTCCACTTACCTCAAAAGGTTTAAAGACATCCTCGTGACAATTCCTAATTACATTTTTGGGACAATATTATCTATATGCTTATCTCTTTGAGAAAAACAAGCATTATCAAGTATTGCTTGCTCATGGTAGTTTATCAAAATTTTCGACTGTTTGCACAATAAAATTATCTCTACATATTTGGAGACAACATGACCAGCTGACTTGCTGTCATTAGTTTTAGCACACATTTTTAATGTGGAAAAGTCACACTTTTTTAATGTGTGATCGTCACTAACATGAAAAGAAAAAAGAATTTCCTCAAGCCTGACATAAAAAAATTTACTATTTAAAAAAAAACTGAAATCATATTAATTTTAAAAATATGCTAACTACAGATTCCACTGTCGAGTTCAAATCTCAGCAGCATCCAAGGGAACTATGGCATTATGGAGCAGTAAAAAATCTTCCCCTGCTGACTAAACAAACCTTTTGTGTTTTCATAACATAACTTCCTCTCTGGCTAAACTGAAGGAGATGGCCATTGTTTACATGTCTGATCTGATGAACCCTCATAAGAGGTTCTTTGTGCTGGCCTGTGTTCTCCCAAGACCTATATATGAGATTGGTGAACTATTCTCCATCTCCTGCTGGAGAGAATGATGGATGCCAGAGAGACCCAATATGACCCATTGTAGCCCCAGGCGTTGAGTAGGGCAACACTCTCCCTCCTATCTGGCTGAACACACAGTTTGAGTGAGTGAGATCAACTTAACAGTACATTGAAAAGTGTTTCACTTGTACTAGTTTGATTGTTTTGTAACTCTGTTCTCAATAATCCAGTCAATTGGCCCATAAATAATGAATTCTAGTCCACAGAAGCCACTGAGCACTGTCCATGCTGTTAGTTAGCTACCCAGTCACCCAGAATGAATACTCTCTCCATTACAGGAATCTTGGGGCCATTCTAACCTTGATTCCCACTTGACATTTCAGTTTAAAATAAAGTAGACCTCAAGATATAGATTTGAACCTATGACGATCAGATTTCAGCACAGTGAAGAAAAGAGCTGTTGAAAACAATATGTATTTTAAAACAGCATTTAAAAGTGATACACAAAAAAGGCAAGAACTTAAGGATGTCAACTTCTTTATTTTGATGAACCCAACATTTAAGAATGTATTCTTACTCCTTCATCACACAGGTGAAAGAGTAAGAATATACTCCAAAACCCCAAACTGTCCAATGACCTGTAGGAAATGTTTCCAGCCTAACCTGAAAAACCAAAAGACAATCTGACATGCTCATGCTATATCAGCTTCTCATCCCCCCCACAGAAACACTCCTGGGTACATACAACCAGGACAAATTGTGACCCATTTCACATACTGGATATACACTTATTGTTGTTTCAAAAGTAACACAAACAAAGTGAATATTTTTCTGACGGAATTACTTTCTACCCTTATCTCCAGCAGGTAACTTTTGCTATGACAGAGACATACGTTTTTTGTAACCACAAGAAGAGTATCACAGCAACATGACAATAAGAGGAGGAATCTGATCCTCTCTCCCCGATTCCATCAAGAACCCACCGAGAGATAAGTGTGGAAGCCTTTATAGTGAGATAAAACCCCTCAGCAGTATGAATGCAGTGGCATCTTGGCTCTACTGATAAAACAACTACTGGAGCTGATACAATCATGTAAACATCCAAAGTATGGGCAAGCAGCAAGGAACACTCCAATAATTCTTCTGGTTTGTTTCCTTCTGTGTGTTCTCTCAACTTCCTCATCAGGTCCACCCTTACATGGGGAAAGTCACACCATCAGAGGTAACAGGGTCACCACCTTGCATAGATGGCTCCTAGATTAGCTAACACTGAACACAGGAAAGGAGGTCAGAGTTGAAACAGTCAGGGAAATGATCCCTACACAGACATGTACAAGTGTGTTTATTTCCTGCACTTGCTCAATTGTCATTTCTTTCCTGGTGCTTATCTACAATACTCAGAACATAAGTTTCACTGCTTAAAATGTTTTCAAACCAAAAGACATGGAAAAGCATTCACCATGACCATATTTCAGAACCATTTATCATAATTATCAAGAAACTGATAACATCATACCATGTTTAACCAGTGACCATATTATAAGATTATCATACCATATCTGGTTTAACCCTTCAGAGACATTTACAAAGAGGGTTCTGTTACTCTTGCTGCACCATGATAATGCTACCATGAAGACGGTGACAATCACAATGAACAAACCAAGTGCTTGAACTGTAGAATTATTCGATGGGAACAATAGAGCAAGCGCTATGCAGCATTACTGATAATGTTTATTGATTTACATGCGACAGTCGGGATGTCTATTCCTGCAATCAGCATGCCAGTATACCGTCATTGTGGATGTGTACATCAAAAATCATCAGAATTTTTAATGAATGGTATGTGTATTCTGAGCATCAGTGTGATTGTGCATTCTGAGCATACGTGTGGTTGTGTATTCTGAGTATCAGTGTGGACATATTCTGAACATCAGCGTGGTTGTGTATTCTTAGTATCAGTGTAGAAGTGTATTCTGAGCGTAAGTGTAGTGTATTCCAGAATCAGTGTAGTGTATTCCAGAATCAGTGTGGTTGTGTAAGTATCAGTGTAGTGTATTCCAGAATCAGTGTGGACGTGTATTCTGAGTATCAGCGTGGTTGTGTATTCTGAGAGTCAGTGTGATTGTGTATTATCTGAGTATCAGTGTAGAAGTGTATTCTGAGCATCAGTGTGACTGTGTATTCTGAGCTTCAGTTTAGTGTAGTCCAGAATCCATGTTGACGTGTATTCTGAGTATCAGTGTAGTGTATTCCAGAATCAGTGTGGACATGTATTCTGAGTATCAGTGTGATTGTGCATTCTGAGCATACGTGTGGTTGTGTATTCTGAGTATCAGTGTGGACATATTCTGAACATCAGCGTGGTTGTGTATTCTGAGAGTCAGAGTGATTGTGTATTCTTAGTATCAGTGTAGAAGTGTATTCTGAGCGTAAGTGTAGTGTATTCCAGAATCAGTGTGGTTGTGTATTCTAAGTATCAGTGTAGTGTATTCCAGAATCAGTGTGGACGTGTATTCTGAGTATCAGCGTGGTTGTGTATTCTGAGAGTCAGTGTGATTGTGTATTATCTGAGTATCAGTGTAGAAGTGTATTCTGAGCATCAGTGTGACTGTGTATTCTGAGCTTCAGTTTAGTGTATTCCAGAATCCATGTTGACGTGTATTCTGAGTATCAGTGTAGTGTATTCCAGAATCAGTGTGGACATGTATTCTGAGTATCAGTGTGGTTGTGTATTCTGAGCATAAGTGTAGAAGTGTATTCTGAGCATAAGTGTAGTGCATTCAAGAATCCATGTGGACATGTATTCTGAGTATCAGCGTGGTTGTGTACTCTGAGTATCAGTGTGATAGTGTATTCTGAGCATAAGTGTAGCGTATTCAAGAATCAGTGTGGACATGTATTCTGAGCATCACTGTGGTTATGTATTCTGAGTATCAGTGTGATAGTGTATTCCGAGTATCAGTGTGTGTATTCTGAGCATAAGTATGGATGTGTATTCTAAGCATCCGTATGGAGGTGCATTCTGAGTATCAGTTTGGTTGAGTATTCAGAGAATTATAGTAAAAGTGTTTTCTGAGCATCAGTGTGGTTAGCGCATCTGTGTATTAAGTAATCAGTTCAATGTGTATTCTCAGCATCACTATTTTGTCAAATGAAGCATCCATGTTTTCAGTCAATCTGGATGTGACACACTACTCACAATAAGAGCAATCAGGGTGAATTATTTATACTGACAGCACATTGTGCCCTGTCATCAGGGTTTGATGGCACACCAAGCAGTCCATGCCAATCATCCCTTGTGGTAACCAAACCTATCTGCTTTAACTCTTCCCAGTTATCAGACCCCAATCAATCCCAGGTTAAATACAAGTCTAAAGACCTTCCAGCTGGATTGTAATAACACACTAGAAGATAGAAATTTCCATGACCAGAAATGATATCATTTTTATCTGCTTTGGTCTAGGAGCCTAGTATAAGCCCCTATCTCTGTTTCAGTCTCTAATGACAAACATTTGGAACTTGAGGGCAACGCCATCCCTGCATCCCCACTGGGGCAGTTTCCCTGTCAAAATATCTCCTTCCTTTGAGCTGCTATGAATGTTGGTTTGACTCAACCAAACCTCCATGGTCTGTCCAACAACATTATGGGTTACGCCCAACTATAAAAACCTTGGGTTCCACTAAGACACTCGCCCACACACATTTGCCACTGCCATAATAGGTTCAGGTTCAACTATAAATAACAACTGCCAATACAATGTCACACAAACCAAAGACACAAAGGACAAATGTTTAAGCTTTTCTTCATAGAAAACTAACATCAAATAACAGAGGAACTGAATAAAACATAAGACTTGAAAATACATATTTATACCAGCTTGGTAGCGAGATCAATGTGACTGATTGAATCCTTACATTATTTCCATATTGGAGTTTGATCTGCCTACATGCTTTACAGTTGACAGGTTGTCAGGCTTTGTGCCAAGACGGCATAACCTAACTTGCCTTCAGGCAACTTTGGTCTAATAGGACAGGCATTCATTTCTGGGGAATCCAGCTGATTCCAATGTTGCCTCAATGCTAACTGACATGGCTTTTTACTTATACAGTGGAAGCTGTGAAAACCGGTATCTGCCCAATCCAGCAAGTTGTCAACACCAGCATAAAATCTCAGTCCTGTCTGTAGCATGTACATTTATCATCAGCTCTACAATTGGCATATTGTCTAAACCGGAATATTTCTTAAGTCCCATTGAGTGCCGGTTTAGACAGCTTCCATTGTAGGTATCATGAATTACACAATTAATGCTGTGAATAAGCACTTGAATCTCTATGTAAGAACTCCAGAATGTAGTTTTCTGAATCTTCAGTTGTACTAAATTTTGACAGTCTTGGTAAGTAGAAATTGGTAGGCACAGGTGCTAATGCACAGAGCAAACTGTAACATGTCTATGATAAGGCATGGGAGTTCTTAGCAAGATCACCTTAGTGCTAAGACAGTTTTGTGCAACAGCACTTTAGTCAAAACCTAAGTAAGAAATGGTTATTAAGAAGATCTCTGGGCATCATGGGTCTATTCAACGAGTCCATAATCACAAATGATATTAATAGCCTGCTTAACCAATAAATAGTTTAAGCATTTCTCCACATCCAGCAAAGATCCAATATCACAAGAAACCTATTGCACTTTTTCTCCAACACCAGTCACACCTATGACCCAACAGCATTACAAACACAGCTTTATAATGAATCTACAATCAAAATGCAACATTTTAGCCTTTTTCTATTACCTCTGAAATAAGATATGCTCATAAAACTTTCATGAAGTCATGAGTCTCGACATCGTTTATGATGGCCAGTTGGGTAGAGAGCTAGACATCGAAGATAACATATACAAGATGCTGGATAATAATCATCACCTAGAAACCACACAGGTATTCAGATAAACAAATTAAAAAGAAAAGGGCAAGTTATCCAAGTACACCTAAGAAAACTGGGTTCCTAATGTAACTTACAAACCCCATTGAGCTATAGTCAGTGAGTGAGAATTTTACACTGCTTCTAGCAATATGCCAGCAGTATCACTACAGGAGACAACACACACTGTGCCACATGGGGAATCAAACCTGATAAGCATGACAAGCGAACACTTCAAGCACTGTGCTAGCCCACAACCCCAAATGAGTTACGTAAGCACAACAGTCAATATTTGCTGATGTAATAATTACAAGTGTTTATAAAAACTGTAAGTCTCAAATGAGAACATCAGTGGTGAGTTAATAGGTCACACACATTGAATAATCAGTGAATGAGCAACTCTGCAATTCTATCCCCTCAAGGCATACAGTTAACATTAGGCAAACAGCCCCAGAGAGCAGTTACATCAAGCTTTGATATCATTAACTAATCTCTTTAAACTAATCATAGGTTCATAAGTTAACTTGAAAGGGTTAAACAGATGAATCTAGTGAAGGACACGTCTTAGTGTCCGGTAAAATTACTTTGAACATATGAAGGTGTACACTCCGGTAAAATTACTTTGAACATATGAAGGTGTACACGGTCCTTGCATGTGATATCAAATTAGAAGCCTCTAAGATGACAAGATGTCAGACTGACATAGTCAACATATCAATTAGCAATGTATAGATGTCAGAAAGTCATGTACGAGGACGTCACAGCTAACAAATGTACATAACTATCACATGGTCCAGTGAATTCAGCTGGCAAATAATTCTGCCAGTCTGCAAGTTGGTGTACATAGAACTTGCGTAGTATTTATTCACAATGGTAATAATGAAACTTGGACATTGTGGTAAAATTCCAGAGCAGCAAGTACACACTCTATTCAAAAGACTTTAAAGAACACCTGGTTTTCCTAAACTTCAGTTGAGTAGTATATGATATAACATTTGAATGACAATAAGCCCTGATGTACATAAGATAGGAAGAATGGTACAATCTGGTCACTGGATACAAAAACGTGAAATAACAAAACGAGTTTTGTCACATATTGCAATAAAAGGGCATTGTAAACATTTGGAACAAAAGACATAGTCATAGCTACTGTCAAATAAACACTAAACGTTGCCAAACTGACATGAGGTTACTCACCTTTCATTTTTTGCTTGTGAAACTATCCTTGACTTCTCTAGTAGGTATTTTTCAACAATAGCTCTGGAAAGATAAGAATTTTATCAGGAATGTTTTATCACTGGATGTCTCATAATCTTCTAAGAAACAGAAATATTTACATAATCAAAACATGACAAACACAATTAAATTATACAGGCTATTTAACACTCTCAAATTATACACTTAAGGCAATGACAACTGGAAATAATATCTTGAGATCACTATTATCATGTTTCAGACCAGATATTGAAAAGATACCTTCATCGTCAGACAAGCAAATCTTTTGTCATTTTTGTTTTTTCAGACAAAATGGGTTTTGAATTCCCACACACAAACAGATAAATCCTTTCCACCATTCAGAAATAACACAACCAGTTTTGGACTGAATGGGAACTATTGTTTGTAAAACATTTCAGATCTGTTTGCAGAACAACTTTTATTATATAAACAGAGACATGGTACATGCTCAGAAAACAAAACACAATACAACTGCAGAATATCGTAATGCTCCACATGTTAGTCTGTCTCACAGTCCCTAAACCACATTATTTTCCTTACTGACTAGCTCTCTGCAATGCTAAAGCCCTAAATGAAGCAAGTATGGATTTCACCAGGTTCTGAATTTCTGGTCTCCATGGGCCTCTGTTTCAATCTAAATGTGTCTATTTGTTACAATCAGAATTATATGTATTGATAAACTAAGCATTAGTCTACATGGGAAGTGTATGCAGCGAGATTCTCTCCCCTACTTCTCAAGACAACAAACAAGATCATTATCTGTTCTGGGTCAGTTAACTGAAGACTTTTATTGCTGATACCATGTCACTATATAGCTTAATGCAAGTAAACACCCGGTGGATGTGGAGTACAAAATTGGGGGAGCTGGCTTGTACATTAAAAGATAAAAAACCTTTAGAAACTCTGGGGAAGAAAGGGTCTCACATTTACCATGGTTCTCACCCTACCCTGGTGACTGTGTGGAAGATCAGTTTCCAAGAGTGAGTGAGTGAATTTAGTTTTATGCCACACTCAGCAACGGTTTCCAAGAACCTCAATCCTGTTCCCAACTGGGAATTCAAACACATCTCCCTCTCTGAAGACATTACCACACCTGATACTTCCCTCATGCCTGTCGAACAGCTAAACGACAATTGGTTATTTAGATAATTGGTTATTTAGAAAATCTGTGACTTGATGATTACATGGAATCGTACCCTGATTGTATCCATGTCTGCGATCAACCACTGGTTCACACTCCATGACTGGAACACTGCTTATTTACAGACTTCTGCCATATAGCTGAAATATTGCTGGGTATGGCATAAAACTACACTCACAAACTCTCATTGTTGACTGCATCACACAACATGACTCCCTCCTCCCAGCAGTGCTCTCTCCACCTCCCACTACTTCAACTACAACTACATTGCATCATACATCTCCGTCGTGAGTCAGTCACGCCAAGGCCTGGTGACAGGAAGTCAATGGCTGGCAGTGTATCCACCTCAATAACAATCAAAACTACATTTCTCCTTTTATCAGAGACACATAAACTTCACATGAAATTCTTTCCTTTCTTTCAAGCAGATGCAATAAAAGTTGTAAAAAGTAGTGATCACTGTCTTACAGTAATTGCGACTTGTGCTTAGCTGCTGTGTCTGAAAGGGATATTTAATGCAAATGTTCCATGAATGTAATACTTTAATTTAAACGTGCAACAAATATTGCTGAAGAAATATATAACACCCAAAATGATTCCTTTTCATGACAATAGCTCAGAAACTAGAACCAAATCATTACTGATAGATTCAATGAAAATTGAATAATTTTAAAGTGTACATAAAGCATAATGCAAAATGGAAATAATTTGAACAGATTTACTGAGAGGACTTCCTAATATGAACATAACTTCGTGAAAAATCCTTAATCATTTTACACTATACATTTCTAAATTTAATGATAAAAATCTGTTCTGTGAAGTAACTGCAGTGCTGCAGCTTCTGACAGCTATCTGCCATCATGGCTTTTCCTTCCATCTCAACAGAGTCAATTCAAACAAGTTGTTATTCATTTCTCTACAAAATCATAACACATGCTTTCATATCTGTCTTTTTACGAAAGCTATGTTGACAAGGTCATGGATAAATATTTCACCTAACTCAATCCACCCACCAACATCAAACAAGAGCAGGGGACCAAAACACATCCCCCTGTTACATCTCTCACATGCTTTCACTGATCTAATAATGTGATGCATTGCCAGAACCTGGATGGTGTAATCTCATTACTGGTGATTACAGGATGAAAGAGCGAGGGTGATGGTGATGAGGTTCTCGTTAGGCAGCTCTCATACAGTGTCCCTGGCTCTCATATTAGTCTGGCTCAACTAGCCTGGTTGGGGATGAGGCATCAGCAAGCCATATATGATCTTCATCAAAGATCACATTTTGGATAGCAGAGCTTACTGCTGATCACTTTTGAGAGTCTGCTCACCTCATAGGCTTTATGTAACTTGGGGTCTAAGATTCAAGACAGCAGGGATATTTTAGGTTTGTGTTTAAGTGTGCAGAAGAGTTTGATTTAACACCACTTTGAAGAGTATTTCAACAGGTTAGAGAAATGTCAAATGTGTTGCAGGCCTCAGACACTAACCACTCTTGAGATATATACTATTTGAATAGACCAACGTTTAATCTCAGAAAATATAGGATTTTGATAGCAAACAAACAAACTCATTTTACATTAAACATGGAGACCAGAGATTCAGAGCCTTAGGAAATCAAGACTTGCTTCATTTAGGGTTTTAACACTGCAGGAAAGGCTTTGCAGTAGCGAAAATAATGTGGTTCAGGGAGACAAGCTAGCATTTGGAATAAAGTGCTCCCACATAAAAACATCCTCAGGACAACTGTGGGATTCAAACCCACCATCACTGAACGAGTTATGACAAGCATACGCCAGCTGCCCAACAAACGTAAGACTAAGGATTTGAACCTAAAACTATGTGCCTAACATAGCCTTATTCCTCTCACCACTGGGCCACATATGCTTACAATATAAAGGATCAACAGCTTGTATTGCATACAGAGTTTTTAAATCCATATTTCATGAACACTTACCCATGGACCATTCCATTTTCCTTGTAGTTGACTTGAATAAACTTCCCAAATCTACTGGAATTGTTGTTGTGGACTGTTTTTGCATTTCCAAATGCCTGCAACATCAAACATGACATAAATATATAAATCAATGTCGCCTCCCCAAGACCATATGAATAATGGCTCCTGTAATGACACAGGGTCTTTGCATCTCTATTTAGCAGTATGTGTACACATCAAACAGTCACTGAAAGGCTTATTGATGACACTGTTTTCCATACAACTCTGCATAAAACAAAGCAGTGACAGCGCAAATATTCACTGACCATGTGTGATTCATCTCATGGTTCACTGACAAAGACAACAAAACATTTGATCACAACATACTAACATCATAAGAAGGGAATAAAAACTCATACACACAATATCAAACTCAAATAACATTAAGACTATTCCTGGCCAAACTGGCAAATTGTTATGATGCTAAAAACACCATCTGAGAACTATTACAGAATGTTAAGCGAGTGAGTGAATGGGTTTAGCACTATGTTGCTTTTAGCAATATTCCAGCAATATCACGACTGGGGGGGGGGGACACCTGAAATGGGCTTCACATATTTACCCATTGTACCCATGTGTGATCAATTGCTTGGTCACGCGATCAATGCAACCAATCTTCCATTATTTCAATTAATCAGAAAACCACTACAACTAGGTCCTTCAAGAGCAGTGATGAACTGCTATACCAAATGTAGATGTTTGGTCCCTGAATATATACCAGGGGTTCAAAATGTTTTCTTAAAGGGACTTGCCACTGGGCTAGTGACTTCAAGAAAGTAACTTGTCCAGACTAATTTTCCACTTCTCCTGATTTCATGACACAATGTTTGATTTTAGTGTTTACCGGACTATTTATTGAAGAGTGATAAATTTCAAAGAATGATAGTTCTAAATTACTATTATTGCGAAATGTATTAGCTACATTATGAGCAGATATGAAAATTGAAATAAAAATCAAAGTTGATTTGCAGTTTGAAACCATAACTGGAAATTATCTAGTAGTCCACGAACAATTAAGATACCATTATTTCATTGCCCAAAAAGAAAACTGACTTGTCCCAGGCGTTGGGCGATGGAATTTTTTTACCCCTGTATACCTATGGAAATGAATAAGGGTACACATGAGAGTACATCTATTTTTTTAGTCTTTTCCAGGTTTCTTCTCAAGGTATGTATTGCACTGTGGGTGAAATTCGGCAAATAAATCAAGGAACACATGTACTTTCATGTGTTCCCTTCTCCATTTAAATGAGGACATATATTTATGATTGTAACAAATACACCCACTGCAAGGGAACCTCAGTGACTTGACAGATTCAGATCCTGGGGAAATCTAGATTTGCTTCATTTAGAGCTTTAGCATTGCCGAGAGGGTTTACAAAAAAAAGCCATTTGTCACAGAGCAAGCGACTTTAAAAACGTTACATGTCCCCACTCTTTTTCCACTTGCCCTGATTTTTATGAAATAATCGTGATGATGTAATTATGAAAGAACAAATCAACATGTTACTTGATATTAGTGTTTCCTGGACTATTCATAAACAGCAAAAGCAAAGAAAGATGACTCTACTTTATTATCAATGCGAAATTAAATAGCTACATTTTGAGCAGACATTAATAAAATCCAAGAGTTTCAAGAAAACCTGCATCAATGCAACCATATTTGGACACATAGGTGCTCATGCTTTTTTGCAAACTCTTTGCAGATATGAACCATTAAGGCCTGCTTTAACCTCTGTATTCTAATGAGTCAAACTAGCATGGTCTTTCCACTACATCACAAATCATGCTTAAAAACTTAGGTCTAATGAAGGAACTGAAGTTGTCCATCACACAGGCAAATCATTCTCTGCCACCTAGATCGTCAGTTTTCACAGGTGGTTGGCCCCCTGTTTGAGTACTTGTCCTCAACCCCAGTTTGCCTCAACCCCAGGCCAACATCCCTTAATATCAACCCAGATGTTATACTACCTCCATCTAATGAACAATTCCACAGGAGCGGCCTTACAATGAGACCCAATAGGTTTGTTAAATTTCAACCTATCCCATCATGCATGTAACATATGCTGATATCACGTAACAAACTTGCACAGATTACTTCATCTTTCAAATCCAGCAACAATGACAAATGGAAAATGCATTAAACATGTATCAAGCTACATTTTCAAATGAACAGACTTTCTGGGCCCATATCCTAGAAGCAGCCTTATAACAGTTGTAAGCCAATGTTAAAGTATGGGATACAGTCATCTTTGCGCTAAGATCATTCCGTGGAACATGTCTCCATATTTGCTGTTACAGCATTTGATTTAGTTTGTCTCAAAGTCCCTCAACCACATCTTTTTCCATTCTGCCTAGCCCTCCCCGCAATGCTAAAGCCTTACATGAAGAAAGTCTAGATTTCTTCAGGTCTTGGCTGTCTCACTGGGGCTCCTTTTTAGGGTTTATTTGTTACTATCAAAATTACACATTCAGAAACTAGGCATTAGTCTACAGTTGACTGTAACCTCATTTTCAACACTTGAGTGATGATAAGGACATGCTAACTTAACTACATAAATCAAAACATTTCTACATGTGTTCACTTTAGATATATAAACCATATGAGATATATAAACTGAAGTGTGCATGTAACTAAGACCTAATCCCTCGACCATTTGTGCTTCTTTTATAATAATTCCATGTGACAGTTACTGTCCATTGATACTGTTCTTCATCACACAAAAAAGACCATCAGCTACTATGGACCTGTAACTACAGAAAGTTAACAAACCACATGTCATGATACCTGTTAACATAAGGAAATTTGCTTTCATTTTAATATTCTATTTTTGTGCACACTGGCACTGCTCCTTGAACAGGTCTTCACTGGAAACCACAAGAGGCAAAAATAGCATAGGAACAATCTCTGTAGAACAGATCAATCTTTGAGAGAGGGGGGAACTCAACAACTGAGACAGGAATACTGGCATCAAAGACAACTTTCCATTGGGAAGAAGCAGAAACCATAAAGACAGAGTTCCCCTACGATGGGCAACCCATCAAATTATCACTCCACCTCCGGTCCTCATTTCCACATTCCATGGCCACCAGCATAGGAGAAACTGAAGATTCCATGACGCAGACTGTATGTTTAGTTGGAGAAACAAATTGCCCACAGCAAGGATTAACTGATTGCAAGGCTGACTGTACTCTCATCAGGTCAGAGGCAGGTCATTCTTCAAAACAGATTCCTCATACCATTTAAAACACAAAATACCCTGAAACAAACACTTCACAGACAGCCAAAAGAGTATTATTATTCTAGTTTAAGCTGTAAAGCTAATATTCCAAATAAGTCTGTTCAGCTATTGAAATGGTTGAAGTAATAAACACAAATATACCAGTTACTTCAAAACCATACTGTAGGTCAAATCCTAAAAGTCGTTGGTTTATGTAAAATATTTGGGAGAAAAGCACCTTGTTCTTGTAGATATTTCTTTAGTCTCTGAATAAAACACCAGTGCACTTGTCTAACCATTCAGTGCCCTAACAAGTGAGTATGGTTTTACGCCACTTTTAACAATGTTCCAGATATGGACATCATGCATTGTACCCATGAGGATAATTAATCTGTGCCATTAGGCAACTCTGCCCCATGACCTATGAGGATGCAAGAGCTACAGACACCCTTCCCAGACACAAACACTTCCCGAATCAGGTACAGAGCTACAAGGTCCTTCCCTTGGGTGGTAACTGAGGCCACGACTTGCACAGCCTGGAGCCCACACATAAATCACTGGTCACAGTTCATTGACCTTCCCTCCCTGTCACCTAAATACCTAACCATTAAATCACTGGTCATGCTTGAATCATAATCTAGAGCTGAATGCCTTCCTTGTGTGGACAAGATTAGCTTACAGTAAAAGTTTTCACCTGCTCACACCTTCATAATCAAGGTGTATATTTCTTCTTCCTTTTTAGCATAGGACTTCCTTGTTGATGTACACTTTGTCATATTTACAGAATTTGAACTGACAGTACAGTTGCAGAGATAGGTCCATGAAATGCGACAGCTACCAGTCAATTCTGTATGTGTATGCCCTTTTGTGCTGAACAAAACTAAACAGCTCACTCACTAAACATTCCATGAGGAAAACAGAGATTTTGAATAACCTGATCACAACATCAGTGCATTGTTGAATTGAATATACACCCACTGAAATGTAAACTGAGTATGAGTAAATGATACACAACATGCTAATGGAACAGCTCCTATGGCCCGAAATAGACTTTTTTCATAGTAAACCCCTCATGTCAGGATCCTTGAAATGAAGAAAAATGTATTCTGAAATTGTGAACCAATTTCATGGGTTATGGTAACCTTCATCACATATCAACGTGGTCTGGTGAAGGTAGTCTGGAGAGGCAGTAATGATACATCAACAATCTTCTTCAAGGCTATTTATGTTTTTCAACTCATATACTCCTTTCATTAGGCTATTACATCTGCACATGTTCTGGCATTCTTGTTTTTGAGTATATCATAACAAACATTACATATCAACGTTCCTAAACAGTTTGTTACCATCAGCATGTACTGTGTCTGGCACAAGGTTCAAGGACTTTAAGTCATAAACTTAATGACAAGACTATGGTATGTATGGCAAACGGTAGGAGGTTTGACAGTCTAGAGATAAAAAACATTATGTAGAAGAATACCAGGAGATCATGTTTCCATATGTACCAAATGGCATCAACAACATTTGCCAAATTGTTTGAGCAGAACAGTCTCAGAAGATTACTTCTTCAACCTGAGTCTACATGTGTGACAAATACTTAATGCAGCATTTGCCTTCAGCTGCATGCCTGAACCCAGGGTCACCTAAAACACTGGTCTGTCTTGTAACCTCTGCTTTTCAGGAGTAGATGCAACTGATCATATCCAAATATTTTATAGCCATATTTTGTACTAGTGGTTAATGATAAATACCAATCATGACATTTGGGTAATAAAACAATTGGTCCAGATTGTTACTTATCCCTGACTAATTATACCTATGTCTATCAATGAAAGCAATTGTCTGCAAAATAGCACTAAAACCTTTTCAAAAGGACAAATTGTGGCTGATAAAGGCAAAAACTTTTCAACTCCTTATGTAGGCTAAAACTACCAACTGACAAGCAGACGGTGTTGGAACTGGCCTCACATGAACTTATCAAGAAATAGCAAGTGATGTTAGCCAACTAGTTGCAGTGCTAGAAGGAAGAGGTCTGAACTAAGACCTTGTCTGGGCCAATGGAAAGCTGGCAATATCTGATAATATCTGATACATCATGCATCAAGGCCACCTTCCCCATGTCAAACCAGACACTGATAGCTGTATCTCTGCTTCAGCAGCACACTACAAGGTCAGTCAAAATATAGAAGGAACTGTTACTATGCCACCACAATAGAAGGTGCCAGGTCCAATAGTCAACCACTATGTCTTAATATCCTTAGCAGCTGACCCAGTTGAATCACTTCTGGGATTGCAAAAGGACATGGGTATTGAAAAATACAGTGCCAGACTCCCTTGAAGACCTTGGTTAGAATAAATCTCCATCAACTTGTGCTTGTCATAAGGGGAGGCTAGAGAATCCGATAGCCAGCTTCCCTAACTTGGTTGATGACATGTTAGCATGTCATTGTATCAAGAATGAGATCAATGCTTGTGATGTCAATCATGAGATCGCAAGATCCATTGCCAGATTATTTACAGAATGCCAACAACAAATGGCTGGAGTGTGAAGTTTAAAAGCCAACAGACAATTCATTGAAAAGATTCCTGGAATAGAAAAACATCTTTATTCCCAATCCAATAGATATCTTGCTTGTGACTAAGTTTGGAAACATGAAATCCAACTATTCACATAAGATGCATGAGAAAAAGGTTTTGAACACAACAGCTACAAATATAGTCTGGTTCATAATTATTGAGAATTTTTCTTCTTACTTTGAGCTATCCTAACACCTCAACTGATTCACTGATACTTAAAACTAAGTAATGGTATAAGGGAGGTAACTCATCTTGGCCTACTGAGTATAGTACAATTAGAGTTACCTCCCCTGAAATTGTAGCAGACGTCATTTTCCTCAGCACTGTCAACAATGTCTGCTAAAGATAAAAGAAGGTTGATTTTTGAGTTGTGTAATCAAGGAATTGATGATGTAAATACATTGGCAGAGAGAACAGGAACTCCTCTTTCAACTGTGTATAGGATTAGGAAGAATTTTAAAGAGGGAAAGGATTTGGGGCACTAGAAAGGAGCAGGGAGACCCAGAAAATTGGACTTCTCAGATCGCGTCCGGCTGGGAATTTTAGCGTCTAAAAAGCAAAGGGCAAGCATCTCCAACATCAGGTATGAAATGACAGAAAGGGGATCAACAGTTGTATCAAAATCTACAGTTAGAAGAAATTTGATTGATCTTGGATGGGAGAAAAAGACTGGAATTCCTTCTCCTCTCATGAAACAAGAACATAAAGACAGGCGTGTTGAGTGGTGTTTGGCACATGAAAACTTTGACTGGGAAAATGTGATTTTTGCTGATGAAAGCTCAATATGGGTATATCCCAATAATGTGAAAATATGGACAAAGTCTGCGTCAGCACCGTTGTATCGACGACCTAAATACAGCCCAAAGTTTCATGTATGGGGAGGGATATCCTTATTAGGAACGACCCCGTTGTGTGTGTTTGACGGAAACCTGACAAGTCAACGCTACACTAACATATTAGATAATTTTCTCCTTCCATGTGCACATGTGTTTTATGGAAATGACTGGATTTTGCAGCAAGATAATGATCCTAAACACACCGCAAAACATGCCAAGCAGTGGTTTCAGGAGAAAAATGTGACTGCATTACCATTTCCTGCATATAGTCCTGACTTATATCCCATTGAGAACATTTGGGGGATGATGAAGGAATGTGTGAATCAAAAGGGGTTGACAAAAATTGAAGACATGAAGAGAGAAGAGGTCCGATACTGGGACAGCATAACTCACGAGACACTAACCTCTCTGATAGGAAGTATGCCTACCTGTCTTAGACTGTGCCGTGAAGCTCAAGGAGACTTGATAAAATATTAAATTGTTACCTACACAACATGAAAAGGTCAGTTCACTTTCACAATACATTCAGTTTTATCTGATTTGTTCTCGTTTAATAATATGAAATGCTTTAGCTATTCTCAATAATTTTGAACCATACTGTATGTCTAAAGCCAAGGTTTTTGTAATCTGTCATGTAATTCAGCACCATAAGTTACTGGATATATCTTAACAGTTCTCTACACCTAAATTTGCCTGAATTTTCAAAGGTCTAGACAGCCTATTTGGTTGTGTGTGTGGATGCAGGGAGCTTTCATTCATTAATGAAGGTAAGCAGTTATTTCTGGATTATCAAATATGTTGAAGCAGCCAAGTCTAGTGTTATATTGATAGTCTAAGTCATTTCAACAATTCCAACTAACAAAAAAAAACATCATAAACTTTGGAAGTCTTCAATATAGATTTTTATGTGTCAATACCAAAGCTTACTGTCATTAAGATGCTGCAAAATATTTTCTTAACAAGTCATACTGGATGACAGAAGTATGGTAGTTTGCAATTTTGAAAAGAATTCAATTACTGCCAAAGTTTCATCACAAACATATAAATGTCCTTGTTCAATGTCATTCAATCATAAGGCCATCATCACATTGGTTAAACACCATCAATGTGTGGTTGACGTCTGTAACAGGCTCCACTAACTTCCACCTGGATCCAATTAATGCAGACTTCCATTCAGTCAACTATAATTGGCCATATATGGCCATTGTAATAAGCACAATCGATGGCCAGTTTTATACACAAACTTCAGTAATGAGCATGTTGAGTTTTAATACACTGGACAACACTGCCAGTGTTTGTTACACAGGGCTGACTATCGAGGCAGACCTAGAGAACAAGAATCGTTCAATAAATAGTGATCAGTTATAGACACATATTAGAGATATAACTTTCAGGGAAATTGCCAAACAACTCAGAAATACATACATTTCCCTATACTGGTAAGTGGTCATATTTATGTACTGATTACTAACGGATCAACATTCTGAACATTTCAGCCTGTGTAAAGACATGTTTGTGCATTAAAAATTTATTGCATCACAACAGCCTATGATAAATCATGGTCTTTTCTAGGACGCGCGATTGCGCGATTCGCACTTATAATGATCAAATTGTGCCTCATAAAAACAACAGAGCGAGACCTGTCGCTCATAGTAATTTGCTCCCTAACTACCTTTCAAAAAAACATACAAGAAAAGCTTTATATTGACAAGGAATAACTTTTCAAATCGGAGTCAGCCATAGAGTCAAGTTCGCGTAACAACATGTAAACATAAATACTATCAGCATTGGGGAAACGAAATTCCATTCATATCAGTATTAAAATAGATAACATTTTTCGATGAAGTTATGATTTGATTAATTAATTAATTGACAACATTAGACTATGAACTCTAAACATAGTGCTTGTGTACAGCACTTGCAAAATACAGTTCCATCAATCTGTTTTAAAAACATCAGTTCGTTTTAGCTTCATTTTCGAAATCAGGCAATATTATCACTTGAAGTTGCAGACGACAAATGAATACGAAATTCTTGTTTATAACGGTTTGCGGTAATTTGAATAATGTCACGGAAAAGAATGAAAATAACTGACTTTTTTTCAAACAAAATACCACTTAGAAAGCAAAAGTGTCCACCATGTCTCCCCAGACCAATACGTCCGTTAAAAAGACGTGTGAATCAAAAGGCGAGCAAAACCCCGAAACTGACCCCGGTCCCTCCAACTCTTAAAAAAAACAAAACCAAGTGTTTTTCAGAAAAAAATGGTTGCAAGAATGGCCATGGCTCTCTCAAAATGACCTTAGTGCTATGATATGTGACTATTGTAGCCAAAATAAAATAAGCCATAATTTCACTTGTGGTGGTGGTTGCAATAACTTTCGTAAATCCACACTATTTTGAAAGACGGTAATACAGGTATTCCCCTCTACATTTTCCAAATCACCCCTCCTTTTTAAGTAAGGGGGACGACACATCCCCTTTAGATTTTCAGTTCTAGAATAGACACTGATAAATGTCTTTAAAAATTCAGTTTATTAGAATCGAAATTGCCAACTGGCTCTAAATGACTAGCTTGGTTGTGAAGATAAAGTGATATAATGTACCTTCTGGAGCTTAATCCTCTCAATGCTACCGTCGAACCCATTCGACAGGAGTGCAGGATAATGACATCTCCAAATAAAACTTGCAATAATTATTCAACGAGTCGGATTTACGTGTCATATGAATTATGTATGGAATGTGCTAATTCTCACCTATTTAAATATGTAATGTTCAATACGTTTATATACCTTAAAACGAAACGCCAGCGAATTAAAAATGAGATCGCCGAATTTCTCGGCACGCAGTCGAAAATAACGGCCATTGTTGACTTCCAGCGCACCACGCCATGTGGTACCCAGTCTAATATTTTCTTCATAATGAAATATTTTTTGATAGTTTAGTCGATATTTTTTGTTCCTTGACGAAGAGAAAGCTCATAAGTTTCCCATTTTCTAAAAATTAGTAACTTTCGGCTCAAATAAATATAAACAAAACCAATCTCAATGTTATATCATCGATTGGACGAATAGAAACGATCATGGCAACGGCGGTAAACAAACAACTCCACATGTATCGTGATGCCGAAGAAAATGTGCCATCCTTTTGACATATCCAATTATTTTATCTGGAATTAATTACACGGTGTGAATAGGTAAATGTTATTGCCTCTGCACAGAAATTACCAGATTTAGCGATTTTATTTTGATTTGGTTTGATAAACCTTCCAACATTCACAAAGTTGACAGCCGTTGGTGACCCGAAAGGGCGTGGCCAAACTCGCGGTCTTTCTAAGTTACAAGATACGAAGGATGTTTGAAAATATGCGTTCATAAGCCGAATCTGAACACATATACATTGAAAGAAAACGACTCAATACCTATATAATGCAGATCATGAAACGGTATCACAATATTTGTAATTGTACCCACCCTTGATGAAACCGGAAGCACGTACACGGCATGGCACTCGTGGAAGTAAAATGTGAACGAGTTGGAAAACGACCATTGATACATTTTCTAAACTGATTCAAATTCCCGTAAGATCCATACTATACACCAGAATTACCTTTCAGTCATCCTCAGTCATTTACTGTTAGTTGTGTTCAATAGCAGTTGTCATTTGTTGCTTGTGTTGTAGTATTTCTCCTGAAGTTAGCCGTCGATGTGTTGATCTTTAGTTTAGCAAATCCGAAGTCGATGATTTTCGTGGTCTATTTTTTTCAAAGAATGTTCTGACACGGGGAGACATATAAATTGTCAGTGTGTCGTAACAATAACAGAATATTCTTCTGTGTATATCGTTACAAGAAGTACAATTTTGATGATTGAAGATGTCATGAAAAAAAAATCATTTTTCCTTTTGCAGAAACGAACGAAACCAGAGCTAGTGTGAGAATGTAACGTACAGTAAATGTATGTCATAAAAATTAATTACTGCTTAGAAAACAACTGTCATCGTCTTTGTGAATCAGTATTTATTTTAGACATTAAAACAGCTAAACATCACATCTTTTGTTCACGAATTTGGAGCAAAATTGAAATTATTTTGTTACTCCAAACAGCAGAGCTTTCGAAGTTAATTCTGCCTAGTATAATGCAGCAGAGACCATATAATATATGGTCTCTGAATGCAGGTAATGTTTCAGATCAAATTGATTGACGTGTGTGCATATTTGTATAAAAAAATCATGTCATGTGGCTCACTCCGTGGTTCCATACAGCTTTTAGATATTGCACTAGTGCAATCTGAACTGCAAAATGTACCTCATGTTTATGGCCATACTTTTTACCTACTTGCACACTGTCTATGTTCATATTTTACTGTTAAAACAGACTTCATCTGGGAAACAGACTGATGATCCAAACTC
Source organism: Haliotis asinina (assembly GCF_037392515.1). Classification (NCBI taxonomy): domain Eukaryota; kingdom Metazoa; phylum Mollusca; class Gastropoda; order Lepetellida; family Haliotidae; genus Haliotis; species Haliotis asinina. Next base: position 25,563,291 of record NC_090282.1, on the reverse strand, counting down.
TTGGAGCAGTGATTACACTGACAGTGATCGAAAGACAGACTCATTTTTTTCTTGTGATGAAATTTCATGAAGTAATATGAAATTATCATACCAGACCTAGAATAATTTTGTTGTAGTGATGTTTTGAATATGGAATGTCAAAACTACAAGTGACAGATAATTAAGTGTTGAGTAGGAGGTGCAACCTATGTTAGTCTTTGGCATCAAGGTAATCATGTGGTGGCAAGTAAATTTCTTTTTTCCTAATACTGAGCTCTGCAGTGAGTGGTTTTTGTTGTCCAGTTTGGAGCTATTCTTTAAGATTTCAGTTTGGATTTTTTTCATTGCCATGTGTATATGGCAAAGACATATATATCAAATGCTTCCAGATCTTTAACGGAAGACTGCTCAGTCCTTGGCATTTTGTTATTCAAGGAAGACCGTTCTTCATGTTTCTTGTTTCATGATGGCTATTGAACACTAAATAATTGGAGTATATCACCATCAGACACTTCAGCAAACAGAAACAATCCTTGAAAGTTCATTAGACCCATTTCATATTGTGACATTGCTCCTAAACCCAGGAAAAGACAATAAGGTAGAATAATATATATTTACAGAATATGAAGCCTGTTTACTTTCACCAGAGACAATATAACTTCTTATATGTATATGGTTTCTTTTTTTTCAAATGATAACATTTTCTGATAAATTTACATGTACTGTTACTTCAACAACATAATTGACATTATTTGTCACATGCGATTCAAAATAATTCAGCAAACAAAGTGGTACTGTTGAAAACAAAAATAACTCATCACCCATTTGTATTTGATATACATTTTGGCACGATATTATGAAGAAATAAAATACACAAAATAATTTGTAACATCTATCCATATATTTTATGGCATACATGTAGTTGTAATAAAAAATTGTGCAAAACTGTCAGCTTTCCACATTACTGAAAGACATTAATTAAAATTTGGTTATTTACACGTTGCTAATGCATTGACAGATTTTAAGTGTCTTTGCCCTTGTCTGTTTGAGAGAGAAAAATAATTGTCATATTATTAATATCATTTAACATATTAAAGTATATGAAAAGATTTAAAGTTGTAACCAGTTATGAAACATAAAGCATTGACAAATCTATCATAATTATTCATCAAGAACGTTAATTCATTGCATAAAATTATGAATGTAATTCAACTTGTTCTAAAGTGAGACATATAACTTTCCCAATCATGTAATATAAACGCAATTTTTATCAAATCACCTCCGATATCATGTGAAACTATAACTGAAAATATATTTTTGTTTATAAAACATGTATACTGCAGTTCTTACTACACTACATCGTCATAAAAAGAAAAGCATGAATGTTATTTTGAAACACAAATGCCACGCCCATATCCGCGCACCTGTTGTTGAGAATGATGTTTGTACACGTTTCTGTGTTGGACCATGTGAAAAAAGGAATAAGCTGGGATCAACATGCATCACAATTATATCTTTGCTATCTTTATATTCAGTGGACAATAAAGTAATATGAACAAAAATTCAAATAAAAGATACTGAAAAACTTGCATCTGCAGTGTTGATCGACTACTGTTTCCGGGTCACGGGAGCATACAAGGTCAAACTGGTTCGGCTATGTGCGAATTATATAGTAAAAAATACACCAAGAAAATTCTATGAGCTCTGATTAGTCACTTTAAACAGTTATTTGTGCTAAATTCAGACGAAATATCTCCAACTTTTCTGTTCATATTCAATACCGAATGAATTTCATCAGGCAATCCCCGTCTGTGACATCACATCCGGTGACCTTTGCACTTACTAGAAAACAAGTTAGATTTCACGATCTTAATTTTCGTCCGTCTTTCGTCATACTAAACGGAAAATGATACATGGAACACTTGTAGAATGAGAAATTCTCCCTCTTTCACCAGGTCTTACACAGAAGAGTTCTGTAATCTTTCTTCTGACCAAAAATGCTATATTTTATGTAGGAGTTCGACGAAGCGCGCCATGTTTGTTTTTTAGTATGCGTAACACGATTTAACACCGTCTTTTTGTGGGTTTGTGCAAAAATTAATGAACCATAAAACTTGATATTTGCACTCATGAATGCTTATGAATCATGTATTTTATTCTGCTATTTTCATTACATGACACGTTTAAATAAACGTAATAGTGCCATTTCAGTAAGACCTGTTATGACATCGAAAATGTTATTTGTTTACGACGAACGTTTTCGATTATTTTTTTTTCAGAATTATTTTTTAATTTGTCGTCGCGCGGATATTTGCCGATTCAAATATACGAAATTAAAGTCAGATACTTATGAAATATCAGTAATACGAATATTGAAATCGGTTTGCGATAATTGGACAATTTATACGGTTCCTAGTATAAAACGCATCCGGCTACCAATTGAGTAATTCAGGTAAATTCAGGAAAATTTACTGTATTTATGTTTGTCTTGTAATTAATATCTGTACGTTTGAAATTACCTGGATATTTTTTGATAATAATGTTTATTTTTGTATGTAGTATTAATGAGCTGAATATTTTTTCAGTTGTCCCTTATTTAGTGACGCACTGAGTGTTTGAAATCACCCACCCTCTTATTAGCGCCTTATGCTGAAATTAATTCAGCAGGCTAAAGGTTAAACAGTTTCAAACAATTCATAAGTTACAAAATCACTTAAAATGTCTATTATGTAATAGTTTCTTACTGACATAAGAAACAAGTTCAAACCGATAATGGTAAGTAATTTTCAAAAAAACAATAACGATAATTATAATTCACTTTAAAGATTCAAAACCACACATTTTAACACTTGTTGTACACAACACAAGTCACTAAGATGTGTACAAGTGGATCAACAGCTCAGCCCTTAACTCAACCCCCAAACAAAAGTCCAACTACTCAAGTTGGATTAGGAATAGTTCCAGTTTCAACAAGCCTCTAACAACATGAAGTATGAAGAGGATAAATCTTGAGAAGAATCACATGAAACACAAATCTCGACAGGTGACGATGACCTCGCATACCCATAAAGCGATAAACAAACATGACTTGTATTGGCATAGATATTCAGCTGACACCGATAAAACAGGGACACACATTTGAATGGATACAAGGTACCTAGCGTTGTGTACATTATTACATAATTCCCAGTGAAACTGTCATTTGTTGTTTCTCACTTAACTGAAAAAAAGCGAGATTTTAAATTATGTGTTTGTCAGAGATTAGTGCGAATCATGAACGACAACTGACACGTAATTGTTGCCTACCACTTTCACATTAGTTGAGTGAGAAAGTAAACATTGCTTTAGCTAGTTTGAGTTGCATCAGCAGCGCTCCCACATTTTGCTCCAATCACCTTGGTGGCATTCCTATTGAAGATCACTGTTGCTAACAGGTGTTATTCACTATTTATTATAGATTGTGTTGGATGCAAAATAATCTTTCCAAGAAATAAGTTTGGGGAATAGCTTCAACCCGTCATCTGTTAGCGAGCATAATAAAAATACAAATGGCCATTACATACTGATAATCATTTTTTCTAAATATTTTCCTTATCACAGTTTAATGAGTTAACACATATCGAACATATGCTGAACTTCACTGAAACATCAGAATCACTTTTCCAACCTGTAAACAACATTACCAACTTCAATATCTTTTAGAAGTGCAAAGGCAAACTTGTTTGTACCCTATTACAATGGCATGTTTCAGGGACAGTTGGGTAGCCTAATTGTTTAAGTGTCTTCTCATCACACCTAGGACCCAGGTTTGATTCCCCATATTGTTGGTGTCCCTCGCTCTGGTAATGCTGGAATATTGCCGAAAATGACATAAAACTAAACTCACTCATTCATCCATGTTCAACTATACAGATATTTGATGCTTCGGTATGAGTATTTCAATAAAACAATACCCATGTCACAAACAAAAGCATTATTTCCTGTTGTGCTTTTCATTACAAAACCAAAGTAGGTCAGTCGGCAATGTCTTCACGAAATGTATTTGTAAGTATACCTGTTCACAGCGCTGCTTCGCAAAGAAAGTGTTTGTGCTGTGTGAAAAACTGGGAAATTTCTAAAACTAGGTAATGGGCCTTTGTATTGGACGATATCCCAGGCCCATCCAGTATGTCATTTTGTTTGTAAGACTTGGCTCAGGATGATTACCACACACTCAGGAATTTGTTTTTCTTAAACTAATTCAGAGAAGAAATGGAAATTTTATTACATTAACTCTGAGAGCTTACAGCTAGTCTTGCTTTAATGGGGCAAAAATGTTGAAGAATATTTGTTATCTGTCAAGTTTGTTCAGTTTGTATGTTCAGTAAAAGTGAAGCATTGGTGACTGGTTCATAATCACCTAAAATGTAACTGGTTAATTATGACTAGTACCAATGTGTCCTCTAGCCAACCTAGTAGTTTGGGTCTGGAGAACTACTGCAAATTTCAAAAGCTGTAAAATCTGCCCCAACACAACTACAAATTACCATCTTTCAAATAAAAGTCTTACTTCTTAATACAAATTGACATTTTGTAATCAGAACATCTGGCTTTCAACCTTTTGAAAGAATAAGATATTATGTAGTTTATTTTGTTGTTAAACCAAAACAGGTTGCTCAGGAACAGTTCTGAGCCTTTACTCCATGAGTTACTTGGAAAGTTAACATGTATATCATCTGAAACCTAACCATACAAGATGACTTAATGCATCAGACTCTTCCTTGAGCATGGCTTTACCCACATAATAAAACTACCCAAATAAATATATATGTTCAACTATCCAAACAGATATGAGCATAATCTATCTTACTGGTCCTAAGTATTTATAAACAATATTCTTGTTTTATTCTGATCTATAAAACTAGGATACCAGAAGACTTTAGAGTAATAGATTTCAAGGCTCCCTGAAAGGAATAAAAGAGATTTGACAACATCAATTACATAACCTTTACATTTTTGTAAAAAAATTTGGTAAAGAATCAATTGAACACACATTTTTGCTCCTCGCTCATTAAACAAATGATATCATTATCATGACTTGCAAATACTGCACGCACACATTTTTAGAACATGCTGTTTGAGAAAGTTTTATACATACAGCCCATAAGCAGGTAATCATCAAACCAGAAAATATTTGACAGTTGTCAATATGTACAACCTACACAATATCCACACTGTTATTCTAGCAGCTTTAAGTACCCGGGCAGAAAAAGCATCATCACTATGCAAACACAAGTCATCAGCGACACAGTCTGAGATTGAGGCCAATGGGTACATCTCTCACAAAACATTTGGGACAAAAAAAATCTGTATTTATTTTTACATGCAGTTTATCAACAGCGGATGGGAACGTTCATAACATTTATCCCATCGTCCCACTGCCTCAGCGATCCAGCGATCAGTATCAAGATACTACACACCAGGCAATACAAAAACGTGTTCACCTTAAAAAGCTGGAAGATATCTCTTCTACATGGGTTCAAATACAAGTCACTGTTTTGTTGCAAATGACAGTCCATACAGAGTAATCCCCTAGATTGAAGCCTGAGTATAGTACCGTTCTGTTTGGTCTGGCAATTTCTGCCAGTGATAGTAAGTGTGCATATGAATTAACTACCACTAAATTCCACCAAACACTATGCAGGAAGCCAAGCTCAGTTTCAAATATTTTTGGGAAGGATGTCTCTATTGTATTACTGGGAACTGGTTAATGGAAATGGTTGTAATAGGTTACCAAACATGATGCATAACATGACTAATGCTAAATCTCTGAATATATATAATTTTGATAGTAACAAAAATAAACATCTAGACATGCTTCATGTAGAGCTTTAACATTGCAAAGAGAGCAAGGCAGTAGTGAAAATATTGTGGATCTGGAAGTGCGAGACTGACTAAATATGCACATTAAGCAAAACAATACAAACCCATATATGCATAAATGTATGATATTGGGAAAATATGGCTTCATGGTGTAAAAATAAGAATAACATTTTCATAAAGTTATGTGCCAGTCAGGGAAATATACTAGCTTCACCTAGCCCTCAAGCTGAACTAAGAACAGAAACGTCACAATGGAAAATTGAAAATGTGCCAGTCAGGGAAATATACTAGCTTCACCTAGCCCTCAAGCTGAACTAAGAACAGAAACGTCACAATGGAAAATTGAAAATGTGCCAGTCAGGGAAATATACTAGCTTCACCTAGCCCTCAAGCTGAACTAAGAACAGAAACGTCACAATGGAAAATTGAAAATGTGCCAGTCAGGGAAATATACTAGCTTCACCTAGCCCTCAAGCTGAACTAAGAACAGAAACGTCACAATGGAAAATTGAAAATGTGCCAGTCAGGGAAATATACTAGCTTCACCTAGCCCTCAAGCTGAACTAAGAACAGAAACGTCACAATGGAAAATTGAAAATGTGCCAGTCAGGGAAATATACAAGCTTCACCTAGCCCTCAAGCTGAACTAAGAACAGAAACGTCACAATGGAAAATTGAAAATGTGAGCATCCAATAACATAGATAGTAAATAATGTTCTTGAACTTATACCAGCACAAAAGGTCAGCACAGAATTACAGGATCATTTGAGCAAACAGGAATATTGTTTAATATATTCAGACCAAATTCTGTTTGGTCCAGTAAGCACTGCTTATGAATGTAAATAATAACAGTAAAGTTTACTGAAAATAAGGCTTTGTTCACAATGCTAATCTCAAAAGTGTTTTGGGGCATGGAGATAATGCATGTTTGAACAACATGTACATGTGACTTCAGTTCTTTGTTAACATGTAACATTATTTCTGCAACTGTTGCTTTTACTGCATGATAATTGGGCTTGTCACAGGGTATTTGATACATTCATAATCTTCGAGCTGTTCTGAAATGAATCCTTTAATGTGTTAAATTATTCCTAAATAAAAACCTACTACATGGCTTCATATCCTGAAAAGTGTTTACATAAACTGTGACAACAAAGCCAAATCACTACAAAGTGGTTACAGTCCATGCATAAAGTCTCCATCAAATGTCAAACGACGTAAATGTTAACTCATCCAAACGTTAAGCATTTAACACCAAAATGCGAGACCATGAAGACTTTGAGCAGAGCAGCTATAGATCAGACATCAAGCCAGATATTGTATCTTCAACTGTAGGTCACAATGACCTCAGGCTGACAGGATCTCCTCAGCCCCACCCACACAATCTTCTTCCAACCCCACACCAGGAACACAGTACCATCTGACTGCACATCTCACACAGACACTGCTGCTGTAAACCATTGGCATTGCTCTGTTCCTAGATATGGCAATGCGAATTCATGTTGTCTTGTCAACATATAAGACATCAACAACATGTATTACATATATGAATTATCAAAGTTTCCATCTTTAAAATACAAGGTCAAGATGATGCAATCCTATAAGGTTGAAGTGAACACTAACTGTGCCAACGAGTCTTTTCCCAGGCATAAAATAAATTAGGACATTACCCTGATATTTTTTAATTATCTCCATGATCATCTCCTATATAATCACCTAATGGCAATTAATCAATACATGCATATATCAGGACATGAACTGTTACATGAGAATTAATAGTGAAATAGTCTTTCTCAGACAAAATGTGCAAAGTTTTCAACAATTCTTTGCTTATAAAAGAACTAAAACGATATGATGACTGTTATCACAGATGACAGAGAATCATTTGATAGATTGCATTAAGGTAACTGCTAAACCAAAAATTAATCCATGAAATCAACCTATATTAAAGAAAAAACAGCTCATAATGAAAAAAATGTAACATAATGAAGAGGTACCCTGAGACTTTTTCTTTATTATTAAAAAAACTCGAAAACTAGCCTTGCCACATAAACTAGACTTGCATGGGTTTTCATGCATATGTTTGCTTCAGGGTCTGTACAAGCTGAGTAACTATTACTTACCAGCACTATCACACGACAGAGGTGACAACAGTCTCCTTTTTATCAACAGTGTTATCCAAGTTTTAATATCAGCATTTTGGAAGTATATCTGTCAAAAGCATTAGGATCATCACACCTGTTGTGACCATATTCCATACCTGTGTTAATGTTTAGTTTTACCAGGGATAGTGACATGTTTAACAATCACTATCAACTAACACCTATTTAGCATGCATGTCTCACTTAAATGTCCCCAAAAAGTTATGCTTTACAATTTAAAACTGTCATGCCTAATATGTGTTCCTCAGCATAAGAGCATGAGTAAACCACAAGGAATATATCCTCATTCTGCACTTTTGGTGGTTTGTTACTTGACTGGTGCAACAAAATACACCCTTGTTAAATTTTGAGTGGGTAAACTTCCAAATAAAACATCTAAATAATTCATATTTCTTTCATTACATATAACAATAAACTTATAAAGGCACTCTTAAAGGAATTTGGCTGGTGCAACTATGTTTTTATCTTAAGTTGCACCTGGTGCAAGTCAGTTAATATCTCCTAAATCGAGGGCTGCTTTTGGACTTTATGAATAATCATAAATGTGTGGAATCACAAGAAATACATTAACAGTACTAAAGTTTAGCTTCCAATAAAACACTTCATTTAGCTATCTTTATGACATTTTTTTTTTGCTGTGACATAATACTCTTTGGATCTTCTCTTCACAGGTTAACTGATTTCATATCAATATCATATGAAAGAATATATATTTAGCCTTCACACTTAAGAGTGCACTGGGCTCATCATGCTCTCGACAAAGGAGTGTTCTGAGCAGCAAAGTTTCAAAATATTACCAACTGAAACAAGATGTAAGACCAATCAATAACAGAGGCTGAAGTCTGCACATTGTGGTCTGACTGAAATAACAGCTAAATTTGGTGGGGGAGGAGCAGGGCAAGTGACACACTGAACGATACTGTTAAAGTGACCAGTCTGCAGTCAGTAACAGGAACTCCCTGTGTACAAGTCCTATCAGGTTCTATGTGGTCATGCTGGGGAACTGGAAGCTTAACTAGGCATATTGAACAACAAACCTTTCCACCAGGATGATTTCCCTTCAAGGATCCCAAAAGACCTGCACCCACTGGGGGTAGATTGATGGCCACAACATTCTGAAGAGAGAACTGGTGTGCAGACTGGCAGTAACACTCATTCAAGGGTGCATACTGCACCTGAAAGTTCAAGGTAAGGTTACACTATCACGGGGGGGGGGGGTTCATCCCTGGGTGCAAGGAATTAATAAACACTGCTCTTAAAGGATCAAAGGTTGGGTTATGCTGCATCCCAAGGTTCAACAGGTGGGAAACACTGCTTCTAAAGGTTTAAGGGACGGGTCATACTGCAACCCAGGGTTCAAGGAATGGGTAACACTGCTTTTTCAGGTTCAAGAGTGGTTGTAAGGTATCACACAATGAACTATGTTCTGAAAACAAATGGTCAGAGAGTTGACTTCCCTTCAAAGATGCACATAACCCCGTATCTGGGGGTTCGGGGTGGGGGGATGGAAGAGTCAACTAGAGTAAATGGAAGATGTCATACTCTGAATCGTGAAAACAACCTCTACTGACTTCCCTTAAACTTGGGAAGGTGGAAGGAGTCATACCCTGATTTAAATCGTGAAAACAACCAGTTTCCAGGATGACTTCCTCTACTGACTTCCCTACAAGGCTCTCCACAGGTCTACATCCAGCTGTGACACCAGTCAGGAGGAAGGTATGCCTGCACACCACAGTCTGTAGTATATCCCAGGCTGCTGACAGTGGCTAACCACCTGGACAAGCTGCTGCCAACACCAGGATACGCCAACCCCGTCATAAATCCAGGACACACATGGCCTCCCTGATATGCTTCATGCTGAGGTTAGGTGGTGGATATAGCTTCTTATTACACCTCAGTCCATGATGTTGTTTGTTTCACTTGTCACCTTCTTCACTTTATATGTGGGTGAATATTGTCTTAGGTTGAAGTAAATAACAACAAGTATGGACCAGCTAGATTTGACATCACCAGAGACAATCAAGTCAGTCTCCATTTGCACATGTGGTAATGAAATAAAATTTGATTTTCTGAGAAAACTACTACTGCTTCAACATTCTCAACATTTAGTCTTAGACAAATGGATCTGCGACATGGCTATCACTGATCAACATGGCACAGGGAAATATCAGCACAGGTCAACATGCTACAACCCCAATTACTACTAAACTCTGTTACAACACACTGAGGCAGCACTCACTGCAGACTCACTTTAAGGTCAGTTTCAAGAGTTTCCCAGAATAAAAACTAGAATCCACTTTGCAATATGAGGCCACAGGTCAAAAATAGTGTTTGAAATCCGTCCGACATACTTCACACACCTTCTACATAGCTTAATTTGAATCAATGGCTACTCTCAACACAATGCACCAATAATTGGTTGACATATTCCATCATGAATATTTCACCAAATTACATGACAAAGGGCTCACAGATTTGCACATTATGACATGAATGGTGTGTTGTGTGAAACGATAGACATACACGTCATCATCTATGAACACACTGAAGCCAGCGAGAGGCTATGAAGACAGGCAATGGAGGCCCAGGCTATGGAGGACAGTCACTTCTTCATATACACTGGGCACTTTGATTCAACAGCTGCCATGTATACAACACATTTGCCCACACATCGCTTTACCAAACACCAACTGCATTGTGTTGTCAAATACAGCCAGTAAAATGCTTATTTGGTGCAAAAGAAAATATTTTTATGTTCACTACTGAAATGAAAGAATCCAAACTCATTCACAGCTAAAATATCATTAATTTTGATCGATTCTGTAACCTGATTGTTCCAAATGCAAGCCTCTGAATCTAGACTAACCTCTGTTGTATTCAGTAAATAATTGATCAAACCCATCATTAACATTACAGGGAACCATTTCTTTTAAACATCACTAAGCTATATACTCACAGGAAAACTATATACCTACAACATACATAGGCTTCTGTCACAAAACAAACTTAGACATGGATCCAAAGACCCCATTTTTATAAAAAATGGTGAGAGTAAACACTGCAAGCTGTCCCTTTTTAAAGCAACAAACCCTAAAAATTACTGTGATAGCTGAAAGCAAAAAAGCTTTGCTGACACCTTGGAAAGTAAGAAGATGACACAGCGAAATTTGACAGTCACAATAAAAGAGTCTGTTACGATGGAGGTGGTTCTGAGCATAATAAATAGTTAACCTTTGTTCTTTACACATGTACTTTGAAAGCATCATTTGTCAACCGAATAATATGAATTCACTTTCACAGTTAACAAATCAAAGGTATCTATAGTTTCTGACTGATGTAGTCCCTGAGCTGAATGGAATCACCTGCCCCCTATACTACTGTTTCGCAGGATAGACAGTGGACATGAATCATCACACCCAGCAGGCTATGTGTTTGCAACACAGTTAATGAGACAGCTGGGATCAACATGGACATTCCTGGACACAAACAAACACTACGGCTCCAGTAGGTACACTTACAGTAAGTCCTCAACAAACTCTGACCACAGGTTAACTCATGGGAAACAACTGGTGCCAGAAGCGCCACTGTTCCCCAGCTCAAGGACACATGTGGTCAAAGACTGATAGACTGGTCAAAATGGGCATCATCACATGTGTGATATTTCTATTGTTAGCTGCATGTACATTCACAGCCAGTTGCCAACTCTGACCAAAGGGTCCAGGATCCATGACACAGAAGCAAAATATAGTCCAGAACATCCAGGTTGATCACACATGGTTATGAGTGAGTGAGTGAGTGAGTGAGTGAGTGAGTGAGTGAGTGAGTGAGTGAGTGAGTGAGTGAGTGAGTGAGTGAGTGAGTGAGTGAGTGAGTGAGTGAGTGAGTGAGTGAGTGAGTGAGTTTAGTTTTACGCCGCACTCAGCGGTATTCCAGCTATATGGCAGCGGTCTGTAAATAATCGAGGCTGGACCAGACAATCCAGTGATCAACAACATGAGCATCGAGCTGTGCAATTGGGAACCGATGACATATGTCAACCAAGTCAGCAAGTCTGACCACCCGATCCCGTTAGTCGCCTCTTACGACAAGCTTAGTCGCCTTTTATGGCAAGCATGGGTTGCTGAAGGCCTATTCAACCCCGGGACCTTCACGGGTGACATGGTTATGACTTGATGGTGCATGGTCACATGTGCATCGACACTAGGGAGCCAAGTAAGCAACCTTGCCATGCTACATTTGATGTCTTAGAAAGATACTGATGTCTTATCTGTGATACTTCCAAACCTCAGAACCTATTAAAGATAACATTAAACTGGAGTAAATCACCCCAGACCCCTGAACTTTGAGTGCAGCTCATACCAGAATATTAATGGCAGTCATACATAATCTGCTGAGTCAGTTTTTATTAATTATAGATTCAAACCATCACAATTTCTATATTCTACTTCATCACATGGTTTGCGATGTCATCTGGAAAGTATGTAGAATCAGATAACACTCTGCTTCAAGAACAGTGGAACTGTCCACAAGGGACTTGGCACTAGTGTTAACAACAGATATCTTATCGGAACCTCTATACACTGACAAGCACTGATGACAGCAGAATAAACTATGTACAGCTGCCCACAGGAGAATGGTTCTGCTAGGAGTGGTCGAGATGTATCAAAATGTTTCTTGCAAGAAATTGTAACAGATTTCACAACAAGTAAAATTTCCATATCATAACCAATCTGTCAATATTCGTCACCCATCCCATCAGATTCTAATCACATTCCTATAAACTGTTTAAACTCATCAGTAAACTTGGGCTTCAGGTTGTAAAACTTCACAGTCACCAACACCCAGTGGCCTGAACCAACGCAAGACACTCCTCTGATGAATGAATCTTGACATGACATGGTTCTTGATTTAGCAAGTTCAGACAAATCATACATGTAACTGATGTCAAAAATGCACTGAAATTAAGAAAATGATGTCTACCAAATACTGGATTCAGCTGCTCTACACAAAGACATGCCACCTAATTATTATTTCAACTACCCACCTCCAGAACTGGCCCAGCCCCAAGGATGGTCTGTTCCACCCCACTTCCATGCAGCCCTTTGTGGCTGAGAGCTGTCAGGTGATGAAGCAACAGGTTGGTACTTTCCGTCTTCCCCGAACCAGACTCTCCTGATATCACTATACACTGGTTCTGTTTAGTCCTCAACATTGTGGAATATGCAGCATCTGCTATTGCAAAAATGTGTGGCGGTAATTCCCCAAGCCACTTATTCTGATACATTTTCACATATTTCGGATTATATATTGGGAAGAACTTGAAAGGATTCACAGCAATGAGGATTGATCCCACATAGGTATAGATGTTGGCATTCTCAAAACGAGCTTTTATATTTTCCAATAATGTTTTCTCATTCAGATCTGGCAGATTGCACAAATCAGTGTATTCCTTATTGCTTGTTGGTTGCTTCAGAAAGGAACTCAAGAAAGAGTCTACTACACTGGCATCTTTGCACTCAACCCATCCTGAAACCTTTTGTGTTTCAGGATCTGCCTTTCTGATGTAGAAACGGTATCCCGTATAAAGGCCTTGACCTCTATCAATTTCAGCATTGATGACCTTTGGCCAAAGAAGCTGGACTCGAACCGGGTTATCCATTGGGTCCAATCTTCTTTCCTTACACAACTGACCTCCAGATGAAAACACTTCAGCAAGTTCGTAATTGTGGGGGTTGTTCCCCAACTTCAACTTGCGAACTGCAACTTTGACAACATCACACGCTGGAGTGCCTTTTTCCGCTTCTACACTGACAAATTCGGTCTCTTGGCTCAGAGAACCTGTGTAAATTCTGACCATGAATGTTTCCATGCTACTAAGCTGGCGCAGAATTTGAACCCTTGAAGGACAGATGTCATAGTTGGTGGCCATGGTTACTTCACAGAACTGAACATGCTGTAATACACTGCTGGCAACGGCCCACACACACAGCCCTCTATATTGGATAACGTCATGATACACTCCGCTACATCTTAGTTACATCTGAAACACAGAAACAAACATTAAATAACAAGAAACAAGCAATGAACAAAGCCAAAGCAATAACTAAACAAAAACTCAATGTGTTGTTTGTCTTTTCAAAAATTGGGAGGTACAATACTGCACAAACTTTATGGATAACAACTTCTTTTATTTAGTGAATGTGACAATTTAATACAGATTCTTGTACCATTGTCAAGCTGCCGGACAATAATCTTTCACAAACATAAAATGAGGTTGTCACCATATAGTACTTTGTAACATAAAACTCTGCAAAATATGACCTATATAATGAGTTTGTAATAGTAAAATCTGGATCAGACAATCCAGTGATTGACATCATCAGCAGGGATGTACACAATTTATACAATGACATGCATCAACCAAGACACCACTGTTTGCTGGAGAATAATTCTAACCCAAATACTGACTGAAAAGTTAATGTATTTCTGATACCACACATGCCCTCTCCATCTTGCATCCTATTATAAATCTGCACTACCTGCAGTTTTAAAGGATGGTAACTTTCTTCAGTGATGGCCCAGCCAACCCAACATTCATAATATAAACTCCAATACCTACAGTACCATGTGTACTGCCAATACTAAACTAGTGTTGACAATAGCTAAAGTAACTTGTTACCTAAAGACACTGCTGGATTGGTCAAAGCCAACAGACATTATGGTTGTCATATATGCATGAACACCTCCCTTAGTTGATGTATACCAGCCTTTTGGATGGTTCAATTGATATTAATACTGTTTACACACAGATTACCATTTTCCTTTGTGATAAGCTGTTATGTAAATTGTAATGATAGCCAGAGTAGTTAGTACACAGATGTTTCCTCACACAGTATACATATATTTTATACATTGATACAACTTTTCGAAAATGAGACATGAAATTATGAATCAATTAATCATCAAGCATATTGTCGATTGTGAATACCAAGTTAAATATGCAACAAGTAATGAACATTATACAAGCAGTCCCCAACCATCTACATGTATGGACTTTAAATTTCCAGTAATTGTACCAAACACTGAGAAAATATTCTAGTATGAAAAAAAACAAGTGACAAACATATTGCAAGTCTGTCATATAGACCCTGGATAAAAAAAACACACACAGGTCCAGAAAATATGGCAATTATAGAATATTTAAGACTAAGAGCCTGTTACCTGAATGCTTAATTCACAGTTACTAACAATCACCCTCCATCAAAATCTGTTTTCAGAGTTAATTGAGACAACTGGGTGACCTGTGCAGCCTACATGTAAAACTAGGTTCTGAATATAAGAGTTGTTTTCAAGGCAGGAATTCACTTCCTAGAGAGCCCAAATATATCATCATGCTTATCTGTCAGGATACAACCAGGCAACCAGGAAGTCAATCTACAGCAACATCACATCCATACAGATATACCTACAGTTACACACAGTAACACAGCAGAGTATAAACAGTAAAGATACTGTAATATATTGAAACCAAACCTAGTGAGCAGTGGTGTTCCAGTGACTGAAAATAATTGAAAATCAATTGAATGAAGGATTAAAAATGATTATCGATTGAAAAAATGTGTTTCAATCCATCAGAACTTTGCTGTTTGGGTATATCACCCATAAACTAGTAAACTATCCATCATATCTGACGCATATTCATGAATAAACACTCAAAAGCACAAACCTATGCGCACTGTAAAATTTTATCCACTTGTTTAATTTCAATTCCAGTGTCTTTCTTGCATGCATTCATTTCATTGCAAGACAGTATTAGTTATAAAAAAAAATTTGAAAGAAAAACCGGGGAAAATCCCTTATAATTGCTCATTATATTATAAATGTATTCATTTTTATTATAATTCATAGTTGTTCACCACAAGCCCTCTGATAATTGATAGTGGATTTGGTTGCCAATTCCCAACACTACTGGTAAGGATTTAATAAAATACTGATGGTAAAACAGATTGTTGACTCAACAACAACTTTACAAATGATGGCAGTGTACTGACTGACCAAACGTCTACACAACATTGGAAATGCTCCAGTGAAAATCTATGTTGTTTCTTAAAAAGGCCCGTAATTTTGTATACAGCTGATCTCTCATGCCTGACAGTAGAACACTACTCATATGAAAGGAAGCTGAGAAGCAAGCAAAAATATCAGATGCTGACACTGAAACCAGGCTTGGATGATAGTTTCAAGTTCCTATCAATGAAATGAAAAAAAAATGAAGGTACTTTATCATTGGTTTCTTATTTATAAATAAACTTCCTCTGTAGAAACTTGTCAGTGCCCATATCCATTTCAAACACAGCTTCACATGAGATTTTATCATACTAGATCCTCAAATCTGTTAACGCTCCCCTAGACTAACACTCAGCCTCTGAAACTATATATATTGGATAGAAACAAACAACTCTGTTTATTGAAAAAGAGGCCCTAATGTGATGAAATCGAAGTTAAATTAGACGTCCTTCATTTAAAGATTTTGCATTACAGATAGAACATATATATCAGTCACAGACAGCGAGACAAACCCTTCTCACAAAACATGAAACAATTTTATGTGTGACCTCAGAACATTAGTGTTGTGCATGTCTGGAATGCCACTGTGGTACTGTACGATGCTGGTACAGATGTTGCAGTATAAGCAATAATACATTAAACTACTGCAATTGTTGACCTGCTTGTCCTCTCCTCACACAGTTATTGGTAACACTGATAACATAAGGAAGGGTGTTACAGATGAGTATCTTGTTGATAGATAAGTCAGGCAACAGACCTATCTCTGTCAGTGTATATGTAACAATACAATCTGGCATGGATTAAACACACACTACGACTAAATATTTCCTGCAAGCTTTGCTCAATTAAAGACAGAACCGAACAATGGTTAGGTACTTAAACATTCTTTGAAGCAACATGCTAAAGTATCCTTACATCTTTCTTGATACTTTGCCTAAAGTCAGTGTGTGAAAAAATGTTATTTTTTTGCATAGAAACTGATTTCCAGAGACTTAGCTATTTCCATCACCAGGTTAATTCTTTTTCCTTACTACACGAAAACTTGATGGAATCTATGACTCCAACCGACACTTATCTGACTCCACGCACCTCCCATCCAAATCCAACCCTCGGTAAGCCCCCAGCTGTCGTGATGATAGCACTCATACACAAAGTACATCATGTTCATGTTAAAACAACCAGCACTGACCCCTACCCTGGCCTTTTAACCCTGACATCAATTAGTCACAATCTGTGTTATACCACCATTCCAACCTAACAACCCATGTTCTACATCCTAGATCCACTAATTAAATCATACACACAGTTCAAAGGCTTCTACTACTTCAATAGGTTCAGTGCAGGAGAGGAAACTGTCTCCTTTAAACATGCTAAAACTTCACTAAACGGGGTAATTGGATTATTTTCTGTCTTGTACATTTCAGCCACGATTGTTTCAAATTATACTTGGCATTATTCTATAGATGTACAGTATTATGCTGGTCATGTAGGCAACAAAATGAAGGCTTAAAACAACCATAAAAACAAAGAGTTTTTTTATACAGTAGCCAATGCCTACTAATTACTATACCATACTCACATATGTAACTCTTATTTGTAACTCTTATGTCTTCCCTCCACTGACTCAAAAATATGCATTGATGAAAACACAATTATTCCTTCGATTTGAAATAAAAAAATGCTTTAAAAAACTCTTTCGCTGTTTACTATCAATATAAATCAATTATAAACCACCACAAATAATGCCTATGTAACATGCAATGATTAATGGTGGTTTTTAAGTTTCTAAAAATCCTTATTTCTCCCATCCACACGGTCAAGGTGTTTGGCATGGTCAGTTCACTTGAAGAGTGAGTGAATGTGTTTAGTTTTACGCCACTTGCAGCAATAGTCCAGCAACACACCACAAATAGGCTTCACATACTATACCCATGTGAGGTATCAAACCCAGGTCTTCGGTGTGACGAGCGAATGCTTTAACAACTAGGCTACCCCACCACCCCAGCTCACTGGAATAAAAATCACTAATTGTAACTGAAAACATGAACTGAGTGTAACACACATTGTTGTAAGCACTGAAATTTGCTCTGCAGTAGCACACAAAAGATCAATAATATCTAAAAAGATTAGACACTTTTACTGAATATGTATGATATTACATTTTCATAACTTAACAACATGATCTGACATGTCCAACACTGATCAGTGAGGCATGAAAAATTCATTCACACTAATTTTATTGGATTACATAATCTGATCAGGAATACGGACTTTGACAAACCATAAAATGTCACCGTACATTCAGTCGGTATGCCAGTGCCACTTTTATCTTCTTTCTGAGCAAAATCATAAAGCCCTTGAATGTTTCAGTTAACGGTACCGAGAAGATGGCAATTTAGTCCCCTTCTCTTCATTGCAATCACAAAATATCTAATGGTGAAGTTCACAATAATCCTACCAGATAAATATAAAAGGGTAAAGATCATAAACCATCACACCTGTTTTCCCTTAAGTTTTTTGTTCATGTTGTTATGTATCTGTTTCCATTCCAAGCCTGCATACATAATTAAGCCACACAGTATAAACATACACATGGTCAATTACCCTAGTAAACCACATCTTTAACCAATATTAACCAACATTCACCTTTAAAAAAAAGCATGATATAAATTAAGTGTTTTTCACACCTCAGCATGTACATAGTATTTGTACAGTTTACAAAAAGTCGTCATCTACATGCAGTGTTATTTGAATTACTAGATAACATTCTTTACAGGAAGTAATATGTGTCCTAGGTTTCCTAGTGTGATATAAGAGTCACAGATCACAGAGTTTTGAAAGGTTACATCTGTTTGATTCTGAATTATTTAACCTGTACATGTGGGTAATTGCAGTGCACACTGTTTTGTTTGTTCAACTCTGTACTCAGCAGTAGTTAGGACCAGACAATCTGATCATGAACAACAATCCAACCCATCACGGTAAAATGAAAATTATATCAACTAAGTCACTGCATCAGACGGAATTCTTGGCTGCAATGTGAACCAAATATCTATTTGATACAGAGCTTTGTAATTAGAGCCTGGAACAGACAGGTAGAAGGAAAGCAAAGCAAACAAGTCTGTCTCACAGTCCTGAACCACATTAGTTTCCCTACTGACTAGCCATTCAGGCAGTGCTGAAGCCCTAAATGAAGCAAGTCTATATTTCCCCAGGTTCTGAACCTCCCAAATGACTGGGGTTCCTTTTCAATTTAAATGGGTCTATTAGGTATTATCAAAATTATATATATTCAGGGACAGAGTACTATTAGTATGCAATACCTACTGAAAAATATTCAAAGTTAATTGACTATTAATAAACCAGCCTACTTGTACCGTATGTCAAGGTAAAGTTAAATTTCAAAAGTAAATGGTGTACTGTCCATGTTTCTTTACACCTTTGTTGAAGAGGCCCACCTTGAAGACAGCAACAGCATGCCACATCTTTGTATACAGTAAACAGTCTAGTGAGTCAGTAAGAACACAACCACCATCCCAGATTACCAGCTAAATCATAATGGGGTGCAGTTGTTAATCTCACCTAAACACCTTAAGTAGACAGCTACAGTGATATACATGGGCTGGCACATAATTAAACCACAGCAGTCGTAGTTATTGCTTGACAAACCAAACTGCCAGATGAAGTAGATGTTGACTGGATTTTTTCAAAGAACATTGTGGTTATACAAATCCCAAAAGGTGGCAGAAAACATGAATGAGTTCACTATGCTTCTCAATCTTTGATCTTTGATAGGGGTGTGGAGTATCTAGGTGGTGTTTGAGTGTAAATGCTCAGTTGTGCTGTCATACAATTACTGAATTAGCATCTTATAATGCCATGGAACAGAAACATGTTGAACTTCATTTGATGTTGATTAAACACAAAAACACACTATAATCTGTTGTGATTGTTTGCGATAGTGTGGACTAGCTCAGTATCAGTATAAAAAGTTGATTAACACATACTAGAGTTTACTTTGCCAAAGCTGGAACAAGCCATACAGGAAAGAATTCAATCTGATGTCAGATTGTAGTCAGTGACTTTACCAAAAATCAAGTCTAACAAACTTCTGTTAAATCTCACATGCTTGGCAAATAATAGTTTATAATGTATACAAAATCTACTGAAAATGTTACTGGGAGACAACTTCAATCTTACACAGAAAACCTGTTGCCACAGACTGAGACTATACAAGTACACGCGATACAGGGAAGAACTTTGTGATTACCGGTACATGAATGAAGGGAAACAAGACTTGACATACAGAAATTCAATGCAGTCAACATACATCTAAAACTGTCAGTGTTACTCAACAAAGTTATTTTGCCACTTTTATAATGCTCAAAATAAATCTGAAACCACAAAATAAATATTTTCATATTTGACACGACTTTTTCATACATCATAGAAAGCAACAACCTCTACCACAATTTTAACAAGAAAATATGTCTAATAAACATAAATTATGAACTTTATACATAAATATATTCTTTCTAAGCAAATGTTCAAAGTATTCACAGTGGATAGCACGCAGAGTCAGTGCTTAATGGCCATACTATTAAATATGAACAAAATTTGAAAAAGAACCACGTAAACATGGAAAAATCAACATTTAACACATACTTTTTGAATTCTTGATCACAACACAGGGAAGTAGAATATAGTTGCAAAACTGTTATAAGATGAGAATAGAAAGTCTGTTTTGACAATGTAGGGCAAAAAGGAATTTTATAGCATATTTTGCTAAGACACAATCAATGAATGTTATGTGAGGCATATATGAGTAAACCCTAATTATCATGCCCCTAGGCGTACGACCAGGCACGGAAGAAGGAATCAACACAAACGTCAGACAGGTACTAATCACCACTGCAGTGTGGTTGAACCTTTGACCTCACCTATGCAAAGTGAGTGAGTGAATAACCATTTTTTACACCAGAGGTGTAGACCATACATCCAAAACACCTGTCAGTAAGGTGTATGTTGAACATTTCACATTCTTGGTTTTGTAAGTCCTGACAAATGATCTGTGTCAGAGAGTTGGTATCTACTAACATGACTACTATCTAATGGTAACAGTATTGTCAACAAGGAACATTTATTTGTCCTTCCTGAAATTTAGTAATACTGGAAAGTTGCTATCACCACAGTTATTTAGTATCTACATGATCTCACCTGACCAGACACATGGGACAACATTCAGGTTGAGTGATAAGTGTAAAGATCATACCAACATTACACATCTTCACACTCTTTCTCGTAATATACCATAGCTATGACCACTGACAGTAAAATAAGCTCTTGGTTTATATCCATGTGTTATTTTACCATCATTGACATATTAACATACGACGTTGTGACATGATATTACTGATCATAAAATTACCTTTGAACCTATGATACACAGAATACGTGAAATACCTACCCTGAACCCAACCTAGAAAGGTTTGGCTGATCGTGTTGTAAGATGCCTAAATTGTGTAAACAAACGTTTAAAAACGAACACTCACTTCAACGAATAATTTCTAATGTAAATTAACAAGCATTCGCTTCGTCGAAGTTAGAATACATCCCAGTATTAGCGTTACATGATCCGTTTACGACTATTAGTGATATAACGCGGGGATTTATTCAGTAACACAAATCTTCCAGTCTGACAAAGAGTTGAATTGGGGCGCCGCTACTCATGCGGAAGCAAAGAGGGTGTAACAGAAATATGTTGGCTCTTCATGTCACAGCGAGTAGGGTCACTAAATCACACCAAGTTGAATGTAGGACACTAGATTTCAAGCAGCATTGCTTCGGCTGAGAAATTAAATACATGGCTGCATTAATTGACTCGACTCATGCCCATGACAGTAAACAAGCAAGTGGTTGATCGGAAATGGGTACTCACGATCTCTGGATATTCCAAGACCCCGCTGCTTCAATTCTGCCGATACTGCCAAACATTCTGCAGTCCACAAATTGGTCTACATGGCGAGATCTTACATCCTCCTTACATACAAAGTTGGGTACAGATATACATGGTTCCTACTAGGTCAACTGGTCTCTAAACGTGTGTCTGTAAGCTCCACACGTCTAGCAAACACAAATTACTCATTGCGGGCTCAGTAAATTAGAAGCCCGCAGCGAATGCGACACTTGGCTCTGATTGGTCAATATTCGACAGGTCCTTCCGACAGAAGCGTCATTTTTCGTGTGTGTATGTGCTGAGTGTTACGTAACTAAATACACAAACTGGCAACTTCCCATTGCGTCCATTGATTATTATTTGAATATATGCAGATTATTTACTGTGTAGTTTGATCACACACCAATTTCACGCACGACATCGTATTTTTTCTAATTCAATTTTGCCTAACATATTACTCGAACGATTGTCGAATTTAACATTCCAACGCTGATAGCTGATGTGTTCGAGTTGAAAAAAATAACAACCATCACAAATCCTTGTGAATAATGTAGAGCACATTTTCATACGAACTAATGCATGTATCAAAAATCATGCATATTGTTCGACAAATTAATCCATTTTACTTGTCCGGTGTGCAGACGGTACCCTGCACACAGGTGTGTTCAACCCTACCTGTTTCTTTATAAGGATGTTGGAACCAATATATTCTAATGTAGCCGATACAGTTTGTGTTTATGATGGACTTTCCTTAAGTATAATGAAATATGTCTCTGTCGAAACGAAAGAAACTAGGGGGAAAAAACAAACAATGGAAGTGTTCTACTGCTTTTGAGACCATACTATATAATGAATCAACCTAAATGTTTAAATTCATGCATTACACATGCTCAGCGAGTGAATATTTTCTAGGATTTTCATTTTATTTTTATACTCTTTATCGTGGAGGGGTCATGGCCCTGAGCCACCCAAACCCGATTCAACATAGACATGCAAACACCATTATAACCAGATATATAACCAGACTAACAACTATTCCCCCTAAAATATCGTTTTTTATCAATATGTCTACAACTAATATATGACATAAAGCCAGAATGTAGACATTAATAGATGTCTTCCCCTGTCCGTCATTAGAAAACGCCTCAAATCAATATAGATCCTCAAGTTGATATGTACAGCAAATATGTAGGGATTAGGAGAGGGGCCATGGGCCAGTTTGCACATGGTCCATCAAAATTTTGAAGTTCACTATTGATAAAAGGGCAATAGCCCATTCGAAATTCAGAAAATGGCTAATAATCCTGAAAATGGCCCATTGTCAAAGTTAACTTTCCAAATCCCTGAATATGTGGAGGTCTGTTGCAAGTGAGCCTCGTTTCTTTACATGTTGAAATTCACTATACATATCGAAATATTACTGCCTCTTGTGAATTATCTTGTGGATTGACGCCCGAGCCATTTTCATGTATATACAATCCGGACGAATTTGCTGAAAAACACAACCCTCCGGATGAACGAGGCTTCACTGCACATATATTTCATAAACAGCACGTTTCCTAGCAGTCTGGAGAATGAAAATCTGATGACTAATTAAATGGCCTAATCTAGGTTATCTATACCGATCATTTTAAAGAACGTCATGTGTTTAAGAACGCATACATAAAATCCAAATGTTTTCAGAAATAGAAGCTAATATTAACATCCATATACTACACGTAAGTGCATAAGTCATATATCACGGTATAGCAGGGACGTAACACCTCGACCGGCTTCGTCATCCCGACTGGGAGATAAGCACTCCAAACGGAAGAGATAATCACCCCGGAAGTAAGTGGAGCTGAGCGAGTAACGCTGGGCGGTGTTAATAGTGTTCACTTACGTTGGCCCCGGGATAGTAGTATTGTGGTCTTGAAAAGCGCTAATCTTCCGAGAATAATTATTATACAGATAGCCACCATAAACGCTTGAGATAAGAAAAAGTTTTAAACACACCGCTCGTTATAATGAGGACGTACTGTGTGGTGCAGATCGCTTATTTGCTATTCCCGAGTTTTAAGAGGATATTTCACTCCGAACTTAAAGTCAGACGTGTGGTTACATTTTGTAACTTGAACAAGCAAAAAATGCAAATAATAAAATATATATACTCTGTAAATTACATCATGCTTACCACGGACCTGGAACTATGGCGACATGCTAAACCAAGATTTACCCACAGAAATAAAGTTCCATTACTGAATATATATATATTTAAAAAATACTAACTATAATCAAGCTGGAGTCATGAGCAATGTTTATTTCTACAGCTGATCTCGGCAATCTAGACTTGTTAAATCACTCCAGAGTTCATAAGGATTTAAGTGCCAAATATATTCGGTAGGGTCTGTTTACACAATATAGTTACATGTATGTTACAGAGTTCGTGTCTAGGGACACCAATATTGAACAAATGGGTTGGGATTATACCACAGTGAGAGGAGGGTTCAGCTGGAGCGCCCACCGAGACCGAGAATACATGTATCCAGATATTACTTCCCTGGTATACCGTCGGTATCGATATCACCATCTGTTTTACCTATTCAGAACAAATGTACACGTTACTGCATGCAAAACGCTGTATTAGTATTACACGCCTCGTGAGTACATGCGTACCCAATTACACGTGGATATATCTGCACACGTGTGTGCGAGAGGTGGGCTTTTGAGGATGTGGAAGGATAGAGGGTAAAACACACATATATGGATACAGATGATCTGTGGGTAGAAAAATGGGCAACGATGACCCATGGGTAGAGCTATGGACACAACTGACCTACTGGTAGAAATGTGGATACAGGTGACCTATGGGCAAGGATATTGAAACAGATGTCATATTTGTAGAAATATGGATACAGATCACTTATGAGTAGAGATATGGATACATATGACCTGTGGGTAGAGATATGGATACAGATGACGTACAGGTAGAGATATGGACACAAATGATCTATGAGTAGAGATATGGATACAAATGACCCATGGGTAGAAATATGGATACAGATGACCTATGAAAAGAGATATGGATACAGATGACATATGGATAGAAGTATGGATACAGTTGACTTATAGGCAGAGATATGGATAGAGATGACTTATCGATAGAAGTATAGATACAGGTGACTTATGGGTAGATACATGATACAGATGACCTATTGATAGAAGTATGGGTGCAGATGGCCTATGGATAGAGATATGGATACAGATGACTTCTGGGTAGAGATATGGATACAAATTACCCATGGAGAGAGATATGGATACAGATAGCGTACAGGTAGAGATATGGATACAGATGACCTGTGAGTAGAGATATTGAGATATGGATAGAGGTTAGAATACAGATGACCTATGGATAGAAGTATGGATACAATTGACGTACAGGTAGAGATATGGATAGAGATGACCTATCGATAGAAGTATAGATACAGGTGACTTATTGGTAGATACATGATGCAGATCACTTGTGAATAGAAGTATGGATACAGATGACCTATGGATAGAGATATGGATACAAATGGTGTACAGGTAGAGATATGGATACAGATAACCTGCGGGTAGAGATATGGACACAGATCACTTGTGGATAGAGATATGGATACAGATGACATGTGGATAGAGATATGGATACAGATGATCTATAGAGAGAGATATGGATACAGATGACTTCTGGGTAGAGATACGGACACAGATCACTTATGGATAGAGATATGGATGCAGATCACTCATGGATAGAGATATGGATGCAGATCACTTATGGAAAGAGATATGGATACAGATGACCTATGGATGGAGATATGGATACAGATGACTTCTGGTTAGAGATATGGATAGAGATGATCTATAGAGAGAGATATGGATACAGATGATCTATGGATAGAGATATGGATACAGATGACTTCTGGGTAGAGATATGGATGCAGATGACTTCTGGGTAGAGATATGGATGCAGATCACTTATGGAAAGAGATATGGATACAGATGACCTATGGATAGAGATATGGATACAGATGACTTCTGGGTAGAGATATGGATGCAGATGACCTATGGATAGAGATATGGATGCAGATGATCTATAGATAGAGATATGGATACAGATGATATATATAGAGAGATATGGATACAGATGACTTCTGGGTAGAGATATGGATGCAGATCACTTATGGGTAGAGATATGGATGCAGATCGCTTATGGATAGAGATATGGATACAGATGACGTCTGGGTAGAGATATGGATGCAGATCACTTATGGAAAGAGATATGGATACAGATGACTTCTGGTTAGAGATATGGATGCAGATGACGTCTGGGTAGAGATATGGATGCAGATCACTTATGGAGAGAGATATGGATACAGATGACGTCTGGGTAGAGATATGGATACAGATGACGTCTGGGTAGAGATATGGACACAGATCACTTATGGAAAGAGATATGAATACAGATGACGTCTGGGTAGAGATATGGACACAGATCACTTATGGAAAGAGATATGAATACAGATGACGTCTGGGTAGAGATATGGATGCAGATGACCTATGGGTAGAGATATGGATACAGATCACTTATGGGTAGAAATTTGGAGACAGATGACCTATGAGTAGAAAGGTGAATACAGATGGCCTGATGGACTCTCACCCGTTTATACTACAGGTGATATTATCTCGTATTGTAGTTTTTTTTTTAAATATACTAACACATGAACTCGGCCTGAAGGTTTTCAATGAGTTGGGTTTCACGCTGCTTGTGACAATATTCCGGCTAAATCACGGCGAGGTCGCCAGAAATGGGCTTCACACATGTTTGGAATCGAACCCGGTCTTCGGCGTGATGAGCGAACGCCTTAACCACTAAGCTACCCCACCGTCCCCAGAAGATATACAAGTATCCCAACATGGATATAACTTTGTATAGTTACACATAGTGGTGTCTACGTATAACTACATACACTGCAGTATTTGTATAGATATTTCCCATAGTACATATGTAAACCTGTTGGTATATATGCACTGGCCTACCTACTGGTGTAATGTTTATCGAGTAATGTAAAATTGTTAGTGTGAGTGAGATTATATTTACGTCGCTTGTAGCAATATTCCATCAGGGCAGGGGACACAAGAAATTATTGTATTCCATGAGGAATCAAAGTGTCTTCGGCGTGACGAGCGACAGCTTTTATCTCTTTTACCCCGCCGCCTCTAATACTGTTAGAAGGAGGAAGTGATCACCAAGACTGACCTAGGCCACCATCATGTCCTGCACACATGTATAATTAAGTATCAGTCGCAATCGCAGCAACTGTGTTGAGCAATAAGATAACACGTGACCATGATTTCATATGGCGAATCTATATCATGTCACGAGTGTAACTAATTCATTTATGTGTTTCATGTAGCCATCATGATCTCAAGTTGGGTGGGTCGGTTTAAAACTAAAAGAAGTAGACTTTCATTGTGCTTTGGGTGCCTGTGGGAAATCTGAAATTGAAAAATAAGAAAAAAATGTCTTAAAAACATATATTTTTTGTGTCTGTTCAGGAAATGGAAATATGAACAGTATAATCGTTTGTTGTCAGCACTGAATACATGACACATGCAAGCAGAAGCATCAGAGACAAATACAGACAATAGCAAAAGAAACGCAGGTTCCGAAAACATTAAATCTCACAAGAATAAACATTCATGTTCGTCTTCTATTTAAAAACTTGACAAAAAGCAAGAGATGCGTTTCTTTTGCTGTTCATAACACACTGAATCAGATGTTACTGTCTCAATTTTAGACATGACATGAACCATGAACACGTTTCCTTACTCCATAACACAAGAGTCGGGTCAGAAATGGTCTAACGTGTTCGGGTGGTCATGCTCTCTGACTTTGGCTGAAGCCAAATGTCATTGAATCCCATTTGCGTAGATCGATGCTCATGATGTTGATCACTGGATTGTCTGGCCCAGACACGATTATTTAAAGACCACGCAATTATAGCTGGTCTATTTCGGGTTGAATAATCAACCCAACCCAACCAAAATCTATGGTTAGCGTCTTGTACCGCCTCCATCCCAGCACCGACCCAGAAGGCCAGCAATTCCAAGATCAGTTGAGTTCGAATCAGCAGACCCGTGAAGGTCCCGGGGTAGAACAGGCCTTCAGCAACCCATGCTTGCCATAAAAGACGACTATGCTTGACGTAAGATGGGACTAACGGGAGCGGGTGATCAGGCTCGCTGACTTGGTTGACACATGTCATCGGTTCCCAGTTGCGCAGCTCGATGCTCATGTTGTTGGTCACTGGATTGTCTGGTCCGGACTCGATTATTTACAGACCGCCGCCATATAGCTGGAATGTTGCCGATTGCGGCGTAAAACTAAACTCACTCACACTCAGCAGAAAGAAAACACCGGTCAAGTTTCAGTCAGTCGGGTGATGAGAACCACAGAAATAAGATCTACTGCCCTCATATAATTAAGTGTGAAGAGTGAGTACACATGTGAATTGGTGTTGAACAGTCATCCACTTGTATCACTACGAGTAACATGATTGGGGAGGAAAGGCCGAAGTAATGCAAGTCTCAGACGGTGACCACTTTGGCGAAATCTACGAAGAGAGGTTTGGTGCTGAAAAACAGCGGATTACTGCGCTTCTGATGATTGGGTAGTCAAAAACGCACGCACATGCGCACTCAAATTAGGAAGGGGGAAATGTTGCATTCGTAACTACTCGTGTCAGTCCGGCAAGTCGGACGGCATTCGTAACTACTCGTCTCTTTCCGTGACCTCTGCGCCATCCGGCTTGGTGGAATGACACGAGTTGTAACGAATGGTCGAACGACTCTTCTTGTAGGTCACGGAAAGAGACGAGTAGTTATGAATGGGAAACGTTTCTCACAAACACCTGGCATCATCACTATGATAGAGATTCATGGTCAGAAACATGCATCTTCCGTGGTGGCAATGGGTTCTGCCCTTAGATGAGATGTCTATTGGTACAGGAAATATTTTTTTTATTTTATTTTTTGCTTCATCCAATGGGACAGTAAAAGATGACGTATGCACGAAGGTACAAAATTCGTGACAATCTTGAGAGATGATGACAATGTTTACATTCACAGATCATGCTGAATGTAGAAGTAGTATGTTTTCACGTATAGTGACAAAACTCAGGCTAGGATTACACGAAATCTTTTGTATGACTGCAGTTACATCACATGAAAACGTGATTTTGTATATTACCTAATTGGGTTAATACCAAATTTCGCAAATTAACGCACGTTGGTCAGTATACATTGTTGGAGGAATGTCGTACGTTCTTTCTGCGTGATATCAATACATGGATCTTAATCAGAATCAGTATAATAATCAGGGAGAAATTTGACATCGTCCCCATGAATCAGCAGTCGAAGGTAAGCGTCACAGCCAGGTGCGATTTGTAAGGTATTTGATTCCTCACTGGACTTTACATTCAGGTATTCTCCCGTCGGCCTGTAAACCTGATTATTGCTTTGCCTCACAGGTAACATAAATGCATATAACCCTTAACCCATGACACAAGGCATTAGAGGGAAATAGTTTGTTATGAATTTTTGTGTTTCTCGTTACAGTGTTTGGGCACGATAAAGGACACTCAGTCGTCAATGTGATCTTTATAGGACAGAGTAGAGTGTTTCGTACAGTTGCTTCTTTATCAAGAATCGTCGCCAGACATTTTAAGCATGGGATCAAATCTCCACAAAGGTTCCTGATTACCAGTCTTAAGTACAGGACCGGCCACCTGTTAGAGTATGTGCATGTACTTGAAGGGTGAGAAGACAAGGAACGTGAGGTCTGGTTTAAGATTTGGTCCCTAATCCAACACAATCCTCTGAAATCCCACTTTCACAGAAGCCTCATTCGGGAAGGTAGAAGAAGTACGGACGGAGTGTTAATTATCCATGTCACGATGTCATGGTCACGTGAGATCTAAGTCGCGTGCATTCCTTCCGTGCGTGACACACATTCACGTGACAGGAAGACTGATGAGGTCAGAGACAAGGTGGGCCTCCTTCGTCCTTTCTTTTAACGTATACACAGCGTTACCCCTGCCAGATGTGTTTTATAGTACACTGGGATGAGATGCTCACACTGGAGCTAACGTAGATAATGCCAATAAAATGCTCTATAACTTATGTCGATTTACGAGACACTGCAATTTGCAATGATGGTTTTTCTTACAAATCCAAATGCAACGAATTCCGTAGATCAGTGCTTAGTCTCAGAATATATATAATTTTGATAGTAACTAACAAACCCATTTCAATTGAAAAGGAGCCCCCAAGGAGACCAAAGATTCAGAACATAAACCTGAGGAAATCTAGACTTGCTTCATTTACGGCTTAAGCACTGCAGAGAAGGCTTGGCTGTAGGCAAAATAATGTGGTTCAGGGACTGTGAGACAGGCTACAAATGACCTAGCAACTCAAAGGAAGAAATTATTCGAAAAATGAGACATAAATTCGTCTGAATAGACGTGTATGTGCATGGATAGTCGTTGTTGTCAAGGCCGTCGTCTTTGATGATGCTGTCGTCATTGTCGTAGTCGTTGTTTTCGTCGAGGCCGTCGTCTTCGTTGTCCTTGTCGTAGTCGTTGTCATCAACGTCGTTGTTGTTGTAGTCGAGGCCGTCGTCATGGTTGTTGTCGTAGTCGTTGTTGTCGTTGCTAGTGTTTCAGGAGATGTTTTGTTTGCACTAGCCTTAAGACTTCATGAGTTATATGACCATCCGCGATCGTTTGCCATAGTTATCACATATACCACTTTTGCAAATTCGTTGTTATGTGGATCAATAACATTTTACTTACCGCGCATAATTAAAAGGAATGAAATTAATTTAAAAGCCGTGGTACTACGTAACAGGCTGCATCGTCGTGGTGCTGATTAACGGCTTCCATGGAATCTTTCGTCTAGTATAGTTTTACCGGACCCACTTCCTGTTGTTGACTGTTGGTTGCAGTCGGATATTGGCGTGGTTGCATATCCCATGTGTGTGGATTACATTATTCCCTGTGTCGGAAGTGAGAACTGCATATCATTGGCCTCCACTGCATGCTATCTCAAGCTGCACAACACCATTATGGGGAATTAGTAAACAAATAGTTAATGTACTTTGGAGTTTGTCATGGGTCGAGAATCCTATCCCCTGATCAATAACCAAGTCGGTAGGCTTTGTCGGTAGGTGGGTGGGATGGTGTGATCGGTGCGACTTACATACTGGTGTATATGTTTAAGTGAGTGAGTTTAGTTTTACGCCGTTTTTACGGGGACACCAGAAATGCGCATCAGACATTGTACCCATATGGAAAACCGAACCCGAGTCTTGACGAGCGAACGCTTTAACCACTATGCTAACCCACAGCAACTTATATGTTTAAGCATACCTAACAGTGTAACATTGTTAGTTATTTGTCAATATTTCAGCAATGTCACGGCGGGGGAGACCAGACATTGGCATCAAACTTTGTACCCACGTGGGGTCGAACTTCTCCTTAGGCGCGACGAGCGAGAGCTTTAACTGCTAGGCTTCCCAGTGGTCCAGTGTTTAGAGAGATACACGCGACAAAAAGACGCAACGACTATATACGCGTCTGATCATTGAACTAATCATTGAGTATATGCTGAAGGGGAAAGAAACGCCTCAACTACATGTAACTAAGCATATATACAGACAGTGTCCCTGTCCAGGATAAAGGTGATGAGGTCCTTCCGTACATCATACAGTCATTACCACACAAACCAGGAAGTACAAGTCACGAGCTGCTAAACACACCTAACACAATTGTCTGTATTGATCTTTATATGATTCAAGGAAGTGTGATATCGTTTTGTATTTCGTAATGTCCCATCAGATAAATATTCAGAGGATACCTATAGCTTCGTTGGAGTCCTTTGGCTTCACCTATAAGCAAATTTTTGTTTGCAATTTCTTGAACTAGATGCTCTTAAATGTTCTCAAAAAAGTAGTTGAAGTTTAATTGTCTTTGTTTAGTGTAACATAAACAAGGAACCTTTTTCACTGTATGAGAACCGGAAATCACTAGAACACTGACTACACGGGACACTTAGATAAACAGTCTACTGACTAAACGGAACGATTAGATAACAGACCATTGACTATCCGGAACACATATCCACAGATAGACCACTGACTATGCGGAACACTCATCAGAAAGACCACTGACTATACGAGACACTTAGATAATAAGACCACTGACTATACCGGACTCATGGATAAATAATCCGTACGATAATATAAAAACACACAATGAAATAGATCACTGACTGTGGGACACAAATATACACAGACCAATGACAGTATGGGCAACATGACCGGATAGACCACTGATTAATAAAATAGGAAACGTAGACACAAGACCACTGACTACATGGGGAACCCACATAAACAGATGGTTGACTATATGGGAGGTCGATAACCCTTTTCTCGGTTCTACGGCTAAAAGTTGACCAGCTTTAAAGTGAAAATCTAATGTTTGTTTCGAGGCGCCGATAACTCCGTTCACCCCAAACGAAAGGTAACTAGAAAATCAGGTCAGAAATATAAAGTAAACCAGACCAGACAAACCAGTAAACCAAAACACAAACTAATAATTTCGCATGCAAGGGTTTCCAGTTTCCTCGGGTAACCACAACAATATGGGAGCGTCGTATTTTATGGGCTGCTAATGATTTCGAAGCTTTGTTGAGCATGAACGGACGTGCATCCGCTTTGGTAAAGAATTAAGAGCTCTTTTTTTGCTGAAATCGATATCATCAATAAAATTCCGCTGTCCGCTAGTGCTTTCCACCCAACATTCCCCGACCAAGTGATATTAATTCACGATGTGACTTTGGAGACAGCCCCTCTTTTCCTACCCAGTGAGAGCATTATAATACAAGATTTACGAGGAATACAACCGCTAATGAGAGATTCTTGAACAATGGCGATGTATTCTGGAATAGGTAAAATACTGATGTTGAAATACTCAACAAACCGAGGTTAAGGTTTCAGTTCAAAGTCATGTAGCTCACCTGACATTTTGTAAAATTAATGATCATTGAGGAAATTAAACACAGTTTTAATTTTATGTACCGTGCATGAAATGTAGGTATTTCGCGTCTGATGCAACACGGTACAGCAGCAGTACATCTGCATATCGACTGGGATCTATAAGCAGACCAGGCAGTCAATTCAAGTGATCAGTATACCAGAACATCCTGTGACACAATAGTGCGTTTACTGACTTTGTAAACGACTAAATCGATTCTGATGCATGCTTGTAAAGAAGCACGTCAAGTAACATATTGTTTTTTCAACACAGCGGGAGAAGTTTTAATGTCTCTGTCCAAACGTGTATTTTGTAGTTTTGAGTAAGCATAGACAAAATGCTACAGAGATTGTGACGTAACTCGAGGACTTCGGTCACAAGGGAGAACAAAGAATACCATGGGCACTGAACAGAAATAAAGATCGAAGTGGCACCACAGAGAACCATACACAGGCATACAACAACATGGCATACAGGCACAGATTTGGTTTGTTTGTTGTTTAACGCCTTACTCAGCAGTATTTCAACTGTATGGCCACAGTATCCAAAAATCGAGTCTGCATTTGTATTGACAATTCAGTAATCAACATCATGGGCACCGATCTATGGTACGATGACATGTGCCAACCAAGTCTACCTGCCTGACACCTGGCGGCATGCTTGGGTTGCTAAAACCCAATTCTAACCCTGATGTTCACGGGTCATGTACGCATACAGGAGACATGGGCAGACAGGAGATCATGGGCATAGGGGAGAGTATGGTCATACAGTAGACGTGGGCAGACGGGTTCATGGGCATAGGGGAGAGCATGGCCATACAGTAGACATGGTCATACGGAGATCATGGGCATAGGGGAGAGTATGGCCATACAGTAGACATGGGCAGACAGGCTATCATGGGCATAGGGGAGAGCATGGCCATACAGTAGACATGGGCAGACAGGCGATCATGGGCATAGGGGAGAGCATGGCCATACAGTAGACATGGTCATACGGAGATCATGGGCATAGGGGAGAGCATGGCCATACAGTAGACATGGGCAGACAGGCGATCATGGGCATAGGGGAGAGCATGGCCATACAGTAGACATGGTCATACGGAGATCATGGGCATAGGGGAGAGCATGGCCATACAGTAGACATGGGCAGACAGGCGATCATGGGCATAGGGGAGAGCATGGCCATACAGTAGACATGGGCAGACAGGCGATCATGGGCATAGGGGAGAGCATGGCCATACAGTAGACATGGGCAGACAGGCGATCATGGGCATAGGGGAGAGCATGGCCATACAGTAGACGTGGTCATACGGAGATCATGGACATAGGGGAGAGCATGGCCCTACAGTAGACATGGTCATACGGAGATCATGGGCATAGGGGAGAACATGGCCATACAGTAGACATGGGCAGACAGGCGATCATGGGCATAGGGGAGAGCATGGCCATACAGTAGACATGGTCATACGGAGATCATGGGCATAGGGGAGAGCATGGCCATACAGTAGACATGGTTATACGGAGATCATGGGCATAGGGGAGAGCATGGCCATACAGTAGACATGGTCATACGGAGATCATGGACATAGGAGAGAGCATGGCCATACAGTAGACATGGGCAGACAGGCGATCATGGGCATAGGGGAGAGCATGGCCATACAGTAGACATGGGCAGACAGGCGATCATGGGCATAGGGGAGAGCATGGCCATACAGTAGGCGTGGGCAGACAGGAGATCATGGGCATAGGGGAGAGCATGGCCATACAGTAGACATGGTCATACGGAGATCATGGGCATAGGGGAGAGTATGGCCATACAGTAGACATGATCATGCGGAGATCATGGGCATAGGGGAGAGCATGGCCATACAGTAGACGTGGGCAGACAGGCGATCATGGGCATAGGGGAGAGCATGGCCATACAGTAGACGTGGGCAGACAGGCGATCATGGGCATAGGGGAGAGCATGGCCCTACAGTAGACATGGGCAGACAGGTGATCATGGGCATAGGGGAGAGCATGGCCATACAGTAGACGTGGTCATACGGAGATCATGAGCATAGGGGAGAGCATGGCCATACAGTAGACATGGTCATACGGAGATCATGAGCATAGGGGAGAGCATGGCCATACAGTAGACATGGTCATACGGAGATCATGGGCATAGGGGAGAGCATGGCCATACAGTAGACATGGTCATACGGAGATCATGGACATAGGAGAGAGCATGGCCATACAGTAGACGTGGGCAGACAGGCGATCATGGGCATAGGGGAGAGCATGGTCATACAGTAGACGTGGGCAGACAGGTGATCATGGGCATAGGGGAGAGTATGGCCATACAGTAGACATGGTCATACGGAGATCATGGGAATAGGGGAGAGCATGGCCATACAGTAGACATGGTCATACGGAGATCATGGACATAGGAGAGAGCATGGCCATACAGTAGACGTGGGCAGACAGGCGATCATGGGCATAGGGGAGAGCATGGTCATACAGTAGACGTGGGCAGACAGGTGATCATGGGCATAGGGGAGAGCGTGGCCATACAGTAGACGTGGGCAGACAGGCGATCATGGGCATAGGGGAGAGCATGGCCATACAGTAGACGTGGGCAGACAGGCTATCATGGGCATAGGGGAGAGCATGGCCATACAGTAGACATGGTCATACGGAGATCATGGGCATAGGGGAGAGCATGGCCATACAGTAGACATGATCATGCGGAGATCATGGGCATAGGGGAGAGCATGGCCATACAGTAGACGTGGGCAGACAGGCGATCATGGGCATAGGGGAGAGCATGGCCATACAGTAGACGTGGGCAGACAGGCGATCATGGGCATAGGGGAGAGCATGGCCATACAGTAGACATGGGCAGACAGGCGATCATGGGCATAGGGGAGAGCATGGCCATACAGTAGACATGGGCAGACAGGCGATCATGGACATAGGGGAGAGCATGGTCCTACAGTAGACATGGTCATACGGAGATCATGGGCATAGGGGAGAGCATGGCCATACAGTAGACATGGTCATACGGAGATCATGAGCATAGGGGAGAGCATGGCCATACAGTAGACGTGGGCAGACAGGCGATCATGGGCATAGGGGAGAGCATGGCCATACAGTAGACGTGGGCAGACAGGCGATCATGGGCATAGGGGAGAGCATGGCCATACAGTAGACGTGGGCAGACAGGCGATCATGGGCATAGGGGAGAGCATGGCCCTACAGTAGACATGGGCAGACAGGCGATCATGGGCATAGGGGAGAGCATGGCCATACAGTAGACGTGGTCATACGGAGATCATGAGCATAGGGGAGAGCATGGCCATACAGTAGACATGGTCATACGGAGATCATGAGCATAGGGGAGAGCATGGCCATACAGTAAACATGGTCATACGGAGATCATGGGCATAGGGGAGAGCATGGCCATACAGTAGACATGGTCATACGGAGATCATGGACATAGGAGAGAGCATGGCCATACAGTAGACGTGGGCAGACAGGCGATCATGGGCATAGGGGAGAGCATGGTCATACAGTAGACGTGGGCAGACAGGTGATCATGGGCATAGGGGAGAGTATGGCCATACAGTAGACATGGTCATACGGAGATCATGGGCATAGGGGAGAGCATGGCCATACAGTAGACATGGTCATACGGAGATCATGGACATAGGAGAGAGCATGGCCATACAGTAGACGTGGGCAGACAGGCGATCATGGGCATAGGGGAGAGCATGGTCATACAGTAGACGTGGGCAGACAGGTGATCATGGGCATAGGGGAGAGCGTGGCCATACAGTAGACGTGGGCAGACAGGCGATCATGGGCATAGGGGAGAGCATGGCCATACAGTAGACGTGGGCAGACAGGCTATCATGGGCATAGGGGAGAGCATGGCCATACAGTAGACATGGTCATACGGAGATCATGGGCATAGGGGAGAGCATGGCCATACAGTAGACATGATCATGCGGAGATCATGGGCATAGGGGAGAGCATGGCCATACAGTAGACGTGGGCAGACAGGCGATCATGGGCATAGGGGAGAGCATGGCCATACAGTAGACGTGGGCAGACAGGCGATCATGGGCATAGGGGAGAGCATGGCCATACAGTAGACATGGGCAGACAGGCGATCATGGGCATAGGGGAGAGCATGGCCATACAGTAGACATGGGCAGACAGGCGATCATGGACATAGGGGAGAGCATGGTCCTACAGTAGACATGGTCATACGGAGATCATGGGCATAGGGGAGAGCATGGCCATACAGTAGACATGGTCATACGGAGATCATGAGCATAGGGGAGAGCATGGCCATACAGTAGACATGGTCATACGGAGATCATGGGCATAGGGGAGAGTATGGCCATACAGTTGACATGGGCATACGGAGATCATGGGCATAGGGGAGAGCATGGCCATACAGTAGACATGGTCATACGGAGATCATGGACATAGGAGAGAGCATGGCCATACAGTAGACGTGGGCAGACAGGCGATCATGGGCATAGGGGAGAGCATGACCATACAGTAGACATGGGCAGACAGGCGATCATGGGCATAGGGGAGAGCATGGCCATACAGTAGACGTGGGCAGACAGGAGATCATGGGCATAGGGGAGAGCATGGCCATACAGTAGACATGGTCATACGGAGATCATGGGCATAGGGGAGAGCATGGCCATACAGTAGACGTGGGCAGACAGGCGATCATGGGCATAGGGGAGAGCATGGCCATACAGTAGACGTGGTCATACGGAGATCATGGACATAGGGGAGAGCATGGTCCTACAGTAGACATGGTCATACGGAGATCATGGGCATTGGGGAGAGCATGGCCATACAGTAGACATGGTCATACGGAGATCATGAGCATAGGGGAGAGCATGGCCATACAGTAGACATGGTCATACGGAGATCATGGGCATAGGGGAGAGTATGGCCATACAGTAGACATGGTCATACGGAGATCATGGGCATAGGGGAGAGCATGGCCATACAGTAGACATGGGCAGACAGGCGATCATGGGCATAGGAGAGAGCATGGCCATACAGTAGACGTGGTCATACGGAGATCATGGGCATAGGGGAGAGCATGGCCATACAGTAGACGTGGGCAGACAGGCGATCATGGGCATAGGGGAGAGCATGGCCATACAGTAGACATGGGCAGACAGGCGATCATGGGCATAGAGGAGAGCATAGGAACAGAGGACGCATAACCATAGTGACGAACAGAGGACAGCGATACACGATGTTACTCAACCACCGTTTACACATTCTGGGTTTAAATTGAGCAAGTGTTCCCCAGGAAGGTTTCTGAGGACAAACCCTGCGACTATCAGAATGACACGAGGCATCACATAGGCTCTTGATTTACTTTACAGAGAGAAAACTTGTCTTAATTAATATCTCCTCGTAGCTACGAAGCGCATTAAATATTTGTTATATGAAAACAAATTCTGCAAATGTGAGCAGGACTTACTGACTAACGTTATTTATTCGCCTTTCTCTGACACAGTACTTTGTAAATGACATGATAAATCACATCAATGGATGAAATGTAATTGCTGCAATTAAATATTGCCATCGAAACATGATAGAACGCCAGGATTAAGTCGTGTCAGAGCGGTTGTGGAGGACGAGAACATGCTTTTGCCCTCTCAGCCTCCAGAGGAACGTTCACATCGCGACACAACAGAAACGTGGATTGCGATACTGATATCGATTCACATCCCCGTATGGTCACATAACTACAGTGTAATCTGTTCCTCTGTAACACAAATGACGAGGAAAATTCATCAAAAAAGATAACAACGCGGTGACTCATGGAAGGCTTGCACTTATCCCGCTCACTGTCAGATAATAAAAAAAATGAAAGAGATCACTGTAATGAACGAATGACTGAATCGAAAACCACGAATTATGCTGTTTCATGTAAGATCACAAACTTATGTACAATTAATATTTGTCGTGTATGTGCCTTGGTGTATGATAAATCCACTTTATATCATTACTTTGTTGATATATACGGGACAAAATCAGTTAAGGATATTGGTATTTTTATGACTGCTATTTTATCAGTATGTCAATAAATAAATACATTATTATTCATAATTTCAAAATTTTCATATATCCCTAACTATTTTTGTCCAGTATATGATGAGAAATCTTT
Organism: Haliotis asinina; assembly: GCF_037392515.1. Lineage (NCBI taxonomy): Eukaryota > Metazoa > Mollusca > Gastropoda > Lepetellida > Haliotidae > Haliotis > Haliotis asinina. The sequence continues at coordinate 25,523,959 of NC_090282.1, read as the reverse complement.
ACGACGTAACGTCATGTACTAACTCTGATGTCATAAACAAAGGTTACAATGACAACATTTATGTTTACGTGATAATAAGCATCATATATGATGTACATAGGTCTTGTTTGAACATCATCACCGGGTATTCTTGGTTAGGAGCCCTAACGTTATTTTCGCTGATGCGCCAGTGGATCTGACAGTGAGGCGAGATGACTTGCACTTTGTACGTCCAAGTAATGAGTGGGTGAGTTTAGTTTTACGCCGCACCCAGCAATATCCCAGCTATATGGCGGGTCTCCCAAAAATCGAGACCAGACAATCCAGTGATCAACAACATTAGCATCGTTTGGGAACCGGTCACATGTGTCAACCAAGTCAGTGAGTCTGACCACCTGATCCTGCTAGTGGCCTCTTGGGACAAGCATAGTCGTTTTTTATTAGAAGCATTGGTTGCTGAAGGCCTGTTCTACCCCGAACCTTGACGGGTTGTACGTCCAAGTACCCCTACGAAACGCATGACTGTCAGTCACTTCTTTGTTTGACCGGGGTGTGCCTGTTTACATTTCGCCCTCACATAAGTCAAATATTGTTGGGAGCGTCGGTAAACATCAAACAATCTCCATCCCTGCTTATATAACACCGGATAATCTGAAGATCAAAGTTAATTATTGCAGCATCTTTCTTGGTTTACCAGTAACAAGTAACAAGCGGACCAGATAACAAAATCTACAGTATTATCATATGCATTACATAATCGTACATTCATTATAACATTTGACAGAAAAGAGGTGGATATTTCACCTGTGTATAAATAAATGTTCTCAGCGATAAGACGTTATTTAATGTATTAGAATTGATACCACAGTATACTTGATTTCTAATCAGAATTTGTTATTGGCGTCTGTGAATGTGTTACAGACACCAAGAGTAATTATGTAGTAGTTTGAGGCAGCAACCAAAGGATAGTCAAGCAACACTACTGGGAAATGCACTGCTAACCATGTGGACTCGTCAGCTGATAAGGCACTCGTAGTTACCTCCCCTTGGATGTGGTTCTTTTACTTGTGCTACTTTTGGTATATGATTGGTCAAGGGATTGAATATTTCTGCGTTTTCTGTGAGGTGGTAACTGTGAAGAAGACCACCCCAACCACACTCACCCACCCACCGCCACCCCTCTCTCTCACACACACAAACACAACCAAGCTTAAAATGAAAAAAAAATATCATTTCGACTAGGGAGAACTGATTGTATATTCACAGCAGGAACTATTATATGGACGTTTAGTGAGTGAGTTAAGTTTTACGCCGCACTCAGCAATATTCCAGATATATGGAGGCCAAACAATCCAGTGATCAACAGCATGAGCATCGATCTGAGCGATTGGGAAGCGTATCACTGTATCCCTTTAATGACAAGCACCAGCCATAGTAACAGCATATACAATACTTTGGTTTTACATGGCTGAACGATCCAACAACCCTCTGCATAACAGACGAGTTACCCACTCAAGGACACTTAACCAAGGCAATGTCTGTTTAATGCGATGTTGATCAATACTCATCCTTTGACAAAACATGATATCAGCAGTATCCCCGATTCACTGGGATATCCCAGTGCAGGCCCACCGATATCTATCACATGAAGGTCGAAGTCATTTGTGGTATGTGGTCCCATATTACTTTATCTGACCACGGAGAAACGGTTATTTTGGATATGGATGCGGTCTGAAAAGCTCTTGACTCAGCATGTGGACACCACCTTGATATATATTCAATTGTGAGGCCTCGGGATCAAATGCTTTAAGAACGTTTTAAGAAACAATTAAGAGGATGCTGTTGGCAAATGATCAATACCACTAATATGGCACAACTCGCTTCATATAGTTTGAATGTTTCACACCAAGACAACTGCCTGATATTTCATGGGCTATGGTAATACAATCCATCATACTTCTAATCCATTACATGGGCACTCCATAACTGACAATGCAGTCAGCCATTTCATGGATACTGCTTCATTGATAATGCATTGAGCAATTTCATGGATACTGGTTCTATGATGCATTGAGCAATTTGATGGATACTGCTTCATTGATAATGCATTGAGCAATTTCATGGATACTGGTTCTATGATGCATTGAGCAATTTCATGGATACTGCTTCATTGATAATGCATTGAGCAATTTCATGGATACTGGTTCTATGATGCATTGAGCAATTTGATGGATACTGCTTCATTGATAATGCATTGAGCAATTTCATGGATACTGGTTCTATGATGCATTGAGCAATTTCATGGATACTGCTTCATTGATAATGCATTGAGCAATTTCATGGATACTGGTTCTATGATGCATTGAGCAATTTGATGGATACTGCTTCATTGATAATACATTGAGTCATACAATTGGATACTGCTTTGACAATGCACTGAGCAATTTCATGAAAACTGTTAAAATATTAAGGCTTCATTTTATGGATACGGTTTCAGCAATACTGTCTTAAAGTCATAACTTTCTCTAATACAGTTTTATTGATAACAGCCAATAAATGTTTTATAACACAATATTTCAGATACCTTACATCAAACCAAGCCATCATTTGATGGGTACTCCGAGAAAAGCACTGCATCAACAAAGACAACAAACACAATCATGTTTTCATGTTTTAGTTGCAAAATATGATCATGCACAAATCATACTTGTAATTGTTAATAAATGTTAAGTTCAAAGCTTCTTCATCCTCACACTCATTCTTCAGATTGTATCTCACTGCCAAATGTAACAACAATTACGTGCCACACATATCCATTCTGGAAACAATAGAAAATGACCATACTTACATATGTACATGCAGGCTGTTCACCTGCCTAACTCAACATGGGTACAAGTAGGAAAATGAAAAAACCACAGCAAACCCAAGCTTACTCATAGTTTGCTGTTCGTTCCAGCCTCAGGCCTTGGTGATGATACAACAATTAATAACACATCATCTGATACGGAAACAATCATCAGCTGCATCTACACACGTTACATTAACCCTACAATAATCGCTGGATCTGATTTTGCAATACAAACTACTTGCTCTTGATTTCATTAAAATGATTTAGAAACAGTAAGCTCAAGATAAAGAAAAGATAAGAATAAAGAAGGGAACCGGTATCAATGTAAGTTGTAATGGACATGAACACATCCCCTTGTTGTCAAGATTGTTGACAGTTTTCTTCACATGTCAGTCAATTTTTCAAGACTGAATTTCTCACAAACTCATGTTGCTGATACTACCAACAACACAATGAAGCAGACATGTAAAATGCAATCTGACTGGATGCTAGTCCAAGATGAGTAGCCAATCAAAACAGACAAATAGAACCCAAGGGCAGGTAATTTGAGACTGCAAAAACCAGAAAAATATATCCTTGAGCTGTAGGTTAATGGAAATGGTCAACCAGGACAGAGGTATGATGAAAGACAACACCTTAACTTTTCTCTAATTGCTAAAGTATAAGATCAACAATATCTGACAGTTGAATGAACACAGAACCCTACCATGATAATGCAGCTGGTAACTGTTCAACAGGACTAGAAACCATATATAGTCTAACTGATGCTTGGATACAGCCTGCTTCCTCCATTATTCCTAACACCACCACAGACATCAATGTGCCAAAGATTCTGTGATACATAGACACACTGAGCAATAGGAGCAGTGGTGACGGGTCTTCAACTGATATGCACCTCCATCTACACATTCATGGTAAAACTGCAATTAAAACAAATATCTCACAGCTGCCAAATTGTCTCATTTGAGATTGTAATGTAGAATTTCCGATTCAGCAATGTTGAAGGCAATTCATGACCAGTTCATGGTCACAACTAACATTCAATGCCCAGACTTTCGAAGCTCTCTAAGCATTATGACAGTCGTAAGTGCCATATATTACAATTAACTTATGACTATCTTAGCACTAAGAGCGCTCCAAATATCTAGGCCCAGAATATTTAGATCAATTCTGAATAATCTGAATGATTGAAAACAATCTTTCATGCTTCTGCCATTACAACAACCTGCATCATACAAATATTCTGGTATAAACTTTCTGCAGTGTTATCTGTTCTGCTCAGCTGAAATGACTGTTAAGCATTTTTCTTATATATAAGGTGCATTTGAGTGTGTGAGCTTGGTTTTATATTGCTTTTGGCAATATTCCAGCAATATCATGACTGGGGGCACCAGAAATGGGAAAGGGCAGTTAAATAAAAACATTCCTAGCTGCATCAAACATGCCATATTTTCAGAAAGGATTTCCAACTTGCTGTCTAATTTGCTTTAATATAGTGAATGGAGTGTCCAAATAACTAGGGCTGCACAATATACCTGGTTCAACAGTATTTAACAGTTCAGTCTTGAAAATGATACATATTACAATATGCTCATTGAAAACAGGTATTTTTACATGCAATTGGAAAACTTCACATCATTCAGATATTTCTGTTTTTCACACAAGAAGTCAGGTTCAGTTTGCAGCTGTGTTGTTAATTTTTCCTCAAGTGTTTCGGATCTGAATGTTTTAAATACTTACTCATTAATGATCAGAGATATGTCTTGACCAGCTCAAGTTGCTGTCTAAAATCTCAGGGATTTTTTTTTAAATTGTTCTTTTCCTTGTTTCACTTACGTTAAATATTATTTACATGTTTATTTTCACAAGATTAAAAGTTGTTAGTAAAGCTTAATCAAGCAAAATGATTTTGTTCTGCTTCTGCCTTATAAACGAAGCATTTATTTTGTTGGAAAAAAAATCTTGCAAAATATACAGCAATATATGCATTTTCATGGCAATATATCACAGTATGAAAATTCTCTGCAATACCCACCCCAAATAATAACTGGCAGCTGGAAACATTTGTACACAGCTACAGCTGACATACTGGAAACACATAATTAATAGTTACTCAATAACTGTGGAATATGGGAATATTACCTAATGGCTGTCTCAGTCTGCAAGAATGACACCCCTATCCCAAGACAAACATTGACAATAGCAAATTAACGTCAACTGTGTTTTTTGAGCTACCATAACATGAAAAGGGTAATACATGAAATCTGGACCAGGGGAACAGTTAATCAACAGTGTCAGCACCAACATGGCCACAGCAGCACCCATATCATCTGCCATGACTGTCAGGAGATGGTGCACCTCAACAACCACTCACTTATAAACTTCAATACACAACACACATTATGGCACTCTTATTTCGTCCACCCTTAAATCAACTACGGGGAAGGGGGGGTCCATTTTCATCAATGGAAAGTTCTAAACCGGTGCACAAGTTTTTAAGATGACACTAACCCTTCTATGAAATATTCAATGCACTCAAAATGATATCTCAGTGTACCTTACAAGTGATGTTAAAGGAAAGTACAACAGTGTTATTGAAAAAACAGTGTGGAAGTATGATTGATTATGCAATCTGTTTCATATGTAATGCTATATCAAAACAAATGTAATTGTATATTGATTGTTTACACAATGAAACAGACAAATAATTTGCATAAAGAATAAATACTCTATATACAATATCAATAATGAATCCAGGTTTCAAAGGCTTGAACAAAGTACACAATACCTACCAGACTCCTTCACAAGTTCATTTGTTAAAGGACATCCTACTGAAAAATCTAACAGTTATTACAATCCAAATAAGAAATTTGGGGAAGTTTAAACAGGCAGTCCTGATTCAGGGATAAAGCGAATGCCAAATTACATTAAGAAAAAGCACCAATAAATTTCAAGAATGAGTGTCTGCCCATCAAAGGATAAAAGTTAGCTAGCCTCTGCATTAAAGTGTTTCCAACACTACCTATATTCAGTGCTGGTCAAGCAAGCCAATGAATATTAATTACAGCATGTATGTTGAATCACATCCAAAGTTCCTCGACACAGTGTTATATGTCTAGATAGCATTGTAGTATATTTATGTTAAAGAATTGACGAGTTCGGTGAAAATGACTGTATTGCCCATGATGAGATGATGTGGCACGAAGGCAAAATGTATGTTTTCAAACATACAGTTGATAAGCAGGAAAATAATCCCAACCCTCAACTGTTTCAACTAAGTATTTTCCTAAAGAGTGCAGAGCATACGCAAACTATTGGACAGTGACTATACTTTAAACAAATGGATCACCATCCTTAAAGGTCACATGCAACCAAAAAATCAAACATAATAAAAACAGAGTTATCACTTTTTCATGATACACAAAATGCATTGCTGTTTAATAAAAAACAAATAAGCAAAATTATAAGCATATAATTGCAAATCAAAAGTGCAATATTCTGTACTTGGGTTTACCTCCTCAAAATGAAGCAGCCACGATACCAGTGGGTGTGCATTCAAGTGTAACAAAGCCTTTTCATTGGCCACTGGTGTATCGCTGATACACTTAGCTGGCTCTTTGTTAATGGCTTTGAAGCCCAATAGGGTTAACTGCATGTGGTCAATGACTGAAGTTGAGCATTGCATACTGTCATTAGCACACAGGCAGGCAAACATGAAGGTGTCAATAAATCAAACACTGAGTTTTCTCTGTGACAGAGTCTGCTTATGACAATCAACATTCTTTTTCATAAGTAACAAGTAGATTATGTACTTGTTTGTGAACACAAACAACTTTAGACTACTGGCAATGGCCTCATTCCCTGGGCAGGCATACTGTTTCAATATTCACTGTGGAAGCGTTATGAGCGCAGTGCAGCGTAGCTGTTGAAACCACTTTTTCCCCAGTGCTAGTGGTAAATTAGTGAATCGTTTGAACTCTATTTTGCAGGCTTTTTTCATCATGTTTTTTTTTTTAACTTTATAGGTTGAATTGGCATTTTTGATGATTTGTTTCGGTAAGTGCATACTGAAACATATCAGAATCTGCAAAGTTGTGTTTTACATTGCATGTGACCTTTGAACCAAACAAAGGATTAGGATCTTACATGACACAGTAATGTGCATCTTGTATGCCGAGGTACATGTATATTAAACAGATATATAAAAAAACCCTGCACACTGGAAGAACATACAATAATTGTCAATAAACTAACTCTTAACAAAAGGATTCAATATTTATGCAACTGAAAAAATAACAACAGATTTTACAGTAGAGAACATTTTTGCCTAAGTTTAAAGAACATACATAATTCTATGAAGAAGAATGAAGGTGCTTCCAGTTTTGTAGGTCAAAGTAAAACCATGACTGATAAATTCAGTGTTTATCTGGATGCATTCTTCTGCATTCACTGCATTCTTCACTCAAGATTCTCAAAAAATAGTTACACCACTCAGAGCTCTGATAACCAACAGATTAAAGCAGAAACTGCAGATGACAGAAGCATTGACAAATGAATTACTTGTTCCTTTCATTTTAGAAATTTATCAAAAAATCTTTCTTGGGGAACACTAAATTACCAATATAGCAAGCAAAAAGTGTATTGAGTCAATTTCAGGACAATTTCTCAGCTATTGACAGTTTGACACAATATAGAACTGACATTAGATCAATACAAGGAACACAGCTGCTTGTTCTACTTATCAACTTGGAGTATTCCATTATGCCTGACAAGACCATACAAAGCATAAAACCATAAAAACTATATCAGTTCTCAAAATTTCTGTTATATATACTGCTCAAAACAAGCTAGAGAAAACCCATAATTGAAAGGCTGTGTATTGCAATACCATCTGTCCTGACAAACTTACTTACTGTAGAATATAAAATCTGGTGTTCTGAATTTCTTTGATACTTAATACTTAATACCTGCAAAACGCTTCAGACATCAATGATAAATTAAATGGTACTGCACTGAAAGTCTGTGAATAATTTTTTGCTCAGAAACATTTCATGGTGCAACTGTTAGAAACTAAGCTTGCATGTCAACATTCTGCAGGACACACTAAACACTACTCATTGAGGTGTCTTTTTCACAATATGACCTCAGTTTGGTTTTGCTTGAAGTAAACAACTGCTGTAATGAACAAACCCCCCAAGTAATGAAAGGAATTATGGCAAATTTGAAGGAATTGCATCTCAAATGTAAACAAACACAGACCACTCGCGACACAATTCCAGCGATATCAGTAGTTTAGCGATAATAACTGAAACACAGCGCCCCTATCAGAAACAAAGTCGGTAATACTTGAAACACACTTGGCAATCTTCGGAGATTTCTCAGCTCCGTTCCGTGGTTTGTCGGTCGCGTCCTGAAACTCACACATCAAAACATGGCGTCACTCGAAAGAGCACCCCTCTCGGTGAGTTTTGTTATTAGTTTCTACTGTTTTCATTTTTATAATTATCCATCTTTGACCACCCGTGTTGAATGCGTTTAGGTCCACTAAACTATCGATATCGCCACACTGGTTTCGCAAGTGGGCTGCGTTTGTTTACATTTGAGATGCAATTCCTTCAAATTTGCTGTTATTCCTTCCATTACTTGATGGCCTGATGAAGAAGAAAGGAAAAGCACAGACTACAGGTGTGGACTCTTCAGCAGTCTTACATAGGATCTCCTTAGGCTATAGCCTTCAATACCTGGGTGCTAATAATGGTGATGAGAGTTATCATATGGATACCCTTGGAACAAGCTGCTTAAGTATGAGAATGGTAAAAGGTTTTAAGAAAAGTATGGTACTTTAAGGATGACAACAACTTTATTATATTATGTATAATGTTTCAGCATAGATTTTTGCGCCACGTTTAGCAATATTTCTGCAATATCATGGCAGGAACACTAGAAAAGAGACTTCACACATTTTACCAACGTGGGGAATCAAACCTGCGTCTTCAGAGTGACAAGTGAACACCTTAACCAGAAGGTCCCCCGACAGAACAATGGACATCCTGGGATGAGAATGTGTTTTCATTTCACTGAAATCCTGATAATGATCTCAGAAAGTCTATGATTTATGTGTATACTGTGATTTCACGTATGACAAGAGTGGAATTCTCATTTCCAGGAATCAAACAATCCCACAAACCATTATTTGACATAAATATCTGACGTCAAAATAATGAATGATTAACTGTATTCTTTGACGGCAAATATGCATGAAGTCACTGTGGTCATGGCAACAAATATATGTCCAAACACACAATACAATCCCCTGGATCTTCAACATTGTGTCTAACTGCCTTCAACAAACTTTTCAAGTCCTCATCTCCTACTAGTTAAAACTGAAAAAGTACTGACTGAAGCTTTCTTCATATGTTCCATACAGACTGAAATTTCATGGCACGGGTAATGAGAATTAAAGACAAACCACACTCACACGAACAAGTGAATTGTACACAAAGACCATAAACAGAATGATTAAAACAACACATTCTCAGGTTGGAAATATACATAACACATTAAAAAACATACCCAAATGTACATCTAAGTATGAATAGTATAAACTAATGAAGATAACAAGCTAAGGGTTCATTCCCAGTGGTACTATATACAACCTATTAACCTATATTATTATGACCTGGAATCAATGGTCCCTCCTTCCCTGCATCGTACACATTTTGTGTCCATAAATTCTCACATTGAGATAAGGAAGGATTAATGGGAAAAGACTATTTCTCTGATTCTCTCTTGAGTCAATAATTTCCTGTCCCTTCACCTGTGTATGATCAGGGTTCAATGAACTTGGTGCATCACTCTATGTCTAGTAAGTCACCATGTTTACAGATCCACGTATCCAGATGGAGCCAAAGGGATTCAGCTGATGGTAGAGCCTACACCTTGTGTTGATGGGGTAAAGCTAGGAGTTTTAAACATGTCCACACACTGAGTGACCACACACATGTTCAAGTAACATTGTTACACATCATTCAGTTCACCAGTTCCTTCTGGCTTTAGAGTGCTCCATACCAGTCTAGTGCTGTTCAAATTTGCCTGACTGTGTCAGTGCTAGCTGTGAAATTCATCTGAAGAGTTGGAGCTATCACTGTTCATGGAGGGAGAAAAGTCCTCCTTGTATGTCTCTCCATTCAAGTCTTTCCTACACACTGGGCATGTTCCATGCTGCAAGGTAGAGAAAGAGCGGATATTATAACATCACAATTCATTGTATCGTTGGGTGGTTGTTGTTTCATGCCACACTAAGCAGTATTCCACCTATATGGCAGGTGTCTGCTCGAGTCTTGACCAGACAATCCACTAATCACAGCATGAGCATCGATCTATGTAACTGGAGTATAATGAAATGCGTGAGGTGAATCAGTGAGTCTGGCCATCCAATCCCGTCTATCGCCTCTTGCAACATGCATGGGTTACTGAAGACCAATTCTAAACAGGCGCTCCAAGGGTATCATACCATGAAATAACAGACAATGACGAAATAACAGACAATGACACGCATTCTCTCAGTAATATCATAAAGACTGAATACCAGAATGTGTTTTTATACAGCAAACAAACTAGAGATCCATTATATCTGTGATACTAGACTATAGTTTTGCAAAACTTTATTAAATCATCCATTCGTTGGTTTCACATTAATCTTCGATTGGCTGTGCGTATGCACACAGTGTGTAAAAATACCTACTGGCAAACTTCCGCTTTGGCAGTATGTTTGCAGATAGTGTAAATACACTCAAAATAAAATAATTAAATAAATGATTATTTACATGTGACAACTGCTCATAGCTGACTAAATACATTGATTTGCATATGCTTTTGCTTGCAGCTGCATCAGAAATGTGCTTTTTTGTTCGTTGTGAGATGGGGACGTGAGGGAAGGACGGTGGTGGTGAGATGTGGTTCATAAGGGAATTGAGATAAGTTGCAATCGACATAAAACTACATATTTGTTTCGACTTTCGTTTTCTTCGAGTGTCTTTACACTATCGGTAAAGTGTACGACCAAAGCGGAAGTTCGACAGTAGATATTTTTTACACACTCTGCGCATCCGCACAGCGAGTCGAAAATTAATTTGAAACCAACAAATTGGTCCAAGCTAATCTGAAACAAGCTAAAAAACAACAAAACAAGTCATGTTCAGGTATTTTGCAGATCATTTCGACAGTGGGACACTCACCAGTTCCAGCCACTTATTTATGCACTGTGTATGATAATGGTGTTCACAGGGCAGCTTCTTCACCTGCTCGTCCACATGGAAATCTTCCATACATATTGAGCACTGAAGGACACGATCTGAATGCAAGAAAACTAAATCAACTAAAAATAACTTGACTCTTATTTTTAGAAAAATACAGACACAGAAGTTCAACTTATTATCTTTACACCAGTGAGTAACAATGTACAGCTATATGAACCAGAACACAACAGTTCATTACACAGAAATGACGTAAAGTGTGATGAGTTCCATAACACTGTTCACTGTCTCCAGATATCAACATTTCTCAAATGACCTTGAAGATCTGTGTTGAAATTGGCATCAGCAACACATGCTTTTCTTCCACCATGAAGATTCAGATTAGGACTGATCTTCACAAACCTATTAAATGGCCAGCCCTAAGATTGATACTCATGACGTCAATCAGTGGGCTGGCTGTCTATAACTCGGCTATTTACACGTAATTGTCACTAATCGGGAACATTGCTGAGTGTAGCATAAAAGGGGAACTGATGCGGAGCAATTTCCGTAGACTGGTTTAAACTTTTGTTATTGTTTTCCTCCCGTGAGTACCCAGATGATATCCCAGAATTGACTGGTTCGTGACCTCTGCTGCGCAGTCCATATGCGCAATTGATAGTTTAATTATAGCCAGATCAACTAAGGTGAAGTCATTTTTACTTCATTACAAATGTATTATGAAAACAAATGAAACATTTTGAAAGTTAATTATCTGCCAGTGGTAAAAATGGTAAAAACTATTAGGATGGAAAAATAACGAAGCCAATGTACGTCTCTATATTTTGTCTCATAAACCTAATTAGTTTGTTGTCATATTTGTATGGTTTTGAATATTAATAAAAGAACACACGGTCTGCTTCTACTTATAGTGAATTTCTAACGTGACTGTAACATTTAAACATTGTATAGACCTATTTCCGATCCTGTTTCACACACATACGCGATCTAGTGTGTGTTTTCTGTCATATAGATTCTGCTGAATGCTACAACAAATAAATTAAAACAAAATGCAAGTAATGAATGTAAAACAGACTAATTTTATAGCAACAATGTCAGGCTACTACCTTGTTCAGGAATGTATCCATCAACACCACATAAAAGAACGATATTCCAAGCTGGTAAATATTCCTGTTCTGTGTCGTGTTTCTTACAACAGTCTAATTTGAGAAAAAAATAACACATTGTTTCACATCTTTCACACTGGTGAAAACCTGATAAACCTCTCATTGGCACACCTGGCAACTAACTGTATGATGTCCACCATTCTAAGTAATTTAGTTAACCAATAATGATCAATCAATCAATCAATGCAATGATGGTTAATTCTTTGAAGGGAGGATAATGTTGTTTTTACACTCACACTTTATGACAGGGTGTAGTCAGTATAGATTAGTACATCTACACACACTGCCTTTTGACAAATCCACTGTAGAAGATAAAAGTAATTAATCAATCAGTGTGTTGTCGGTTAATCCTTTGATCAATGTTTGTTTTTGTAACTCAGCTGATAAACCCTCTTGCATCACTTACATGCACATATTACATAACATACAATACACTTGCTACTACAGACCTTAATTTATAATGTTGAGTATTCACTCCAGACAGGAGAAATGTGAAATGCGAACCTTTGTTGAGTAACCTGAGTGGTGTTACCACTAATTATACCTGTTATAAATTTATTAACTGACCACCAACAGAATGATGACAAATAACACGTGTAGGTTTACACCATCAAACGTGAGTTACAGCAAGGAAGATGTAATCTCTGTGTTGTATGCAGCCTGAAATCACTTATGCACCGAAACTGTTTTCAGGATATCAACGGAACTTCGTTACATAAGAAATACACACAGGCATTTGCTGTGTACTTGGGTAAATAGGTGTTATCATTTTTTTTTATGTAAGAAAATGTTCATATTTCTCTGCTAATGGCAAAGTCATTGTTTTTAGTTCAAATAAATCAACTGTGTGTTTTTATTTTCATAAATAATAAACCAGGGTAGCTACCAAAATTTATGTATACTTGCTATCACAGCTGGACATCACTCAAAACTATCTGAATATAAAGCTTTGCAATCTTTCGGACCAAAACACATAACTTGCAACATGCTTGTAGATATCATATTTTCACATAACATGATTTAATATCGAGGTAAAAAACATAGAAAGAGGATCAAATTGGATCAGTCACTATACCATCCAAGCATCCAAAAAAAACTACACTGCTGGGATATTTTGGTACGATCAGACAAGGATTACCATTGATATTTTTAAATAATGGCATATGATGGGCATCCGGCCTCCTGACTGTTTAGGTGAAGAAATTCTGGCAAGGTGGACCGGAGCCCAGTCCCTTTGTCTGTCATGGTCAAGGGAGCGGGCGCTGACCAATTTGCAGTTTGGTTTCGTAATTAGACCGTTGGAGAGAAACATTATTCGCTCCACATCAGTGCCCCTTTAAAGCACTAAGAAAGAAACACTGAACTGGTAACTAAAGGCTTAACTCAAAGACATTCAGCTTCTAAGATGCTGAAGTAGAAAGAGGGCTTACATTGCACACAGTCATCTACTGACCTACTTGTTCCTTGGTGATTCTAACTGTTGGCAGTGAATCTATCTTGTCTTTCTCTGCTGGTGGGGCGCCGGCACCCTCTAACTGGTTTAACAACTGTATCAACAAACACAACCATATCAAATGTAACATAACAATTTCCAAACCAAGCTGTGAACTGAGACAAGACTATTATCATCATCACTTAACATTCACTTACTACTTGCATCTATTTCAGATTGAACTCTGATGAAATGCATAGCAAGGGAGGTAACTCACTGCATTACCTCCCCTTTCCTTCTTCTTTTTCACTCTTATTGATAAGATCCTGCCATGATAAAAATCATTAAACTAATTCCACACAGACAACACACATACTAAGAATGCATATACCTGTTCCTCAAAAGAGAATATTGCTGTTTGTGTCGAGATATCACATTTAAAAAATTATGGACATGGTCATACCTGAAAAAGAATACATTGTACTTTTCTTTGATGCAACGAAAAATTCACTGCAAGATTATACAAAGGAAAAAATTGTTCAACATCTCCTGACAATATTAACCAACTAAACACCAGTTTCTGCTTATATTGTAAATCAGGCAATGTTGTACACCACAGCTACTAGGTGTTTTTACAAACATGTTGTAATGTAAAACACTAATGTTTCTAGTGAGGTCAGAAAGTAATAGTAAAAACTCACACAGACCTGTGGTTGTAAAGGAAATAGTCAAGATCCCTGACCCACCTGTGAGATAATGTGATCGAGGCCCCCTGTTCCCCATGCATAGTCTCCTGGGTTGCCATGGAGATGAAACATTCCTCTGCAAATTGAAGTTAGCAGACTGTGAGACCATGGTTTCTGTTGTACACTCAAGTTTAGACTCATCACTACAATGTTTCAGAGAAACTGACAAACATGATGATGAACTTCCTGACCAGGTGAGGTAAAAACCTAACAGTTTTCACAGGCTTTTTCAAAAGTGATTATAACTTAAACCAACAAAGGGAAACAGACATAATTCTTAGTGCTGCCTTCTTTCACTGAAACATGACAAAGACAGAAACTTTTCAAATTTGCCATCCATCAACAGCTGTTCATTCTAACCCTTGACACATCACAAAGACGTGTTGTTGATACTGTGAGTAAATCCTGTAGAAACTGTACTTACATAGGTGAGCCACCCTGCGCTGATGGATCTACACCAAGCCGAGATATAAAATAGTTTACTAATCTGAAAAAGGAACAACCATTGTTTGATTTTCTGTCAACAGAAAGCAAAGAGTAACCAAAACATTGCAATCATGCTCTAACCATCCTGTCACAGCAATCGTCTTATTACTATAAAGGCTTATATTGACACATCAGTTAAGATAAATGGTCAGGCATGCCGTGCCAGACATTTTAACATCTACTGATCCCTACTCACATACTGAATAGTTCTTAATGAAAATATGTGCCTGTATATATTTATACATACATGTATATATATACCTGAGATTTGTTTTTGTTTTCCTATATTGAAGGGTGTTAAAATATATTTTAGCATGCCTTTCATCTCGATCATACACTGATATTCTGTTAGAGAGATAGTAAGCTTACCCTTCTAGATAAGGATTTCTACTAGGGTTAGGTCGTCCGCCTCTTCGGAAAGATATCCTTGTTCGCGGAGCAAATCGGACCTGAAAAGGGCGTCGACCATCTGTGGTTTCTTCAGGCTCCTCCTCATCTGAATCCCTGTTCTGGGGCCAAGGCCCTGAACTGTCATTGCGATCAGTGGTATTATTTCTAAATGAATCTAGGAATGCTCTACTCCATAGCTGGAAAAACAATGATAGTGACAGAAGGTGAAACACAGGCAAGAAGAAGAACTACAATCACTGAACAATGGAGGTACTATTCATAAAACCATGTCGGGGTATTTTTCCTATACAATTCTTTATCTGCTTTGCTAAATATGTTCCAAATTATTATTGGAACCAAACTCATTATTGGAAGACTTTGGTTGTCAATATCCTTCAGCAATGACAGATAAACTTTTATCATGAAAAATACACAGGTGTCCTTAATAGTATGTTTGCTTTGTCCTTTGTTTATAGTATTAAATAGTATGTCCACAAAGAGGTATCAGATTGTACAAGGTAGTACAAGATCATATTTACAACTATACACATAAAAGAAACTGAACATGTTATTTTCTTGAAACATTGCAAAATATAGCATTATTGCTATTTTCAACATGATGCAAGTACTGGAACATACAGTACTGCCCATAAATATGTTCTTGGAGTATAAGTAGAACACACCTCTGCAAATTGTGCTGCTGGGTCCAACTCTCCTGCAGCGGGTGAATGGTTTGGCGACTCTCTGTAAAGTTTTACAAAGAATATAATCAAATACATAAACATGTTTTCACAGAAAACACACCATTAACTCTGTTATCTTACACTAACAAAGATTGCATGTACCAGCATTTGATGGTTTTTTTCACACTTTTCTAGCATTCATAACAGACACCAAAGTGGGTATTGCACTTAGTACCTACAGGAAACATTAAACCAAATACTGAAGAAATGCTTGAACACTTATCGGAGGGGTACACAAAACCCGCAGTCTAGACTACCAGTTGTCCAACTTTCATTTTGTGGAAGTCGAGGTGGCTGAGCGGGTTAGGTTGCTGACTTTGTGTGTTGGTGATTTGGTGCCTGACTCTGAGGGTGTGGATTCAAACGCCAGATGGCACTCAACTCAAAAACAAGTACTGTAAAATCATTTATTTTCGCGCGGCTTAATTTTCGCGGAAACAGAAAAATTGACTAATTTGCGTGGTTTAATTTTCGCACATCATCAAAGTACAGAAATCATGAGAGTATAACACAGGTAACTGTAAACTGTAAAGAAAACACTGACCCTAGCTGTCGTCCTGTCACCTGCCTAATTAGCTGGGGAAACATGGGCCTTCCGCTACGTTGAGACACGCAATGGAGCACTGAAGAATCCATGCTGAGATTTGCGTAAGAAATCATTGACCTATGTGACCTCGACCCGTGACACGCTCGGCCAATCAGCTACTCAGAAAGCTCTGTGCACGTGTACCAGTATTGTCAAACCACTACATGCGCAATGGATTATCCAGACCTACGACAACATATCCAAGAGGAAGGATTTAATCCAAAGCGGATTTTGCCAAGCTGGACTTTCGGACTAATTCACTAGTAGCATTGTGACCTGACATTTTTAATTTAGTAAAGTCATGTGTATCGTGTCAGTCAGAGACACTGAAAATGACATGTGTTGAATCAACTATTTAATTTGTTTTTATGTATCTTTTTGTTTCACTGAGTCATGAATGAATGAAGTGTACTTGTAGTCAAATTACTAGCAATACAAAACTAAAACTCAAAGCTCTTTGTTTGTTTTTATTTTCACAATTTATCATAATTATTCGCGGAGGTTTTATTTTCACGGATAATTGTTTTGTGCGAAAAGCGCGAAAATTAAACCCCCGCGAATAATAATGATTTTACAGTACTAGAATTTTCAGAATGCCCCGTTTCTTTATGAGGTTAGTATACAATTATTTCAATCTCGAATCACAAGATGTCTTGATGGTCCCTTGAGGTTCGGGAAACAGGGAGTTTATTGTAGTAATTATGAATACCAACAATGAATCACCTCACTGGTACGAGACAACTGATTAATCAATGAATTGATAAACCAATCACTAAAACATTACTTGTGCTACTAAACATAAGTCTACAAGTGCTTAAAAACAGGTATCATAGCTGAATGAAATAGTATACTCACTCAGCCATTTGTTCAATGAAACCTCCATCACAACGTGGGCATGTGTAGTCCTGCGAAACAAGAAACAGAGATAAACACCAAGGCAACCAAAAGCTCCATCAGCATCACACAACTACATCAGTACATGTACACATATGAAGTTTATACTACTATAAACAACATGCATTCATGTGATACAAGAATCTCTGATAGACATGATAACAAAATGGCAACCACAGCATCCACCAAGAACACAAACCATAACTGTACGTGTACGCTTTATGTTAATGTAACTCTGAATAACATCACTAGGTTTCATCAGGTTTGCCGACTCTGAGCTTATGCATATTCTCTTAAGGGTCGATTTCCGTTATGTGGTACTGGAATTCAAATTTAAAAATTTCATACCTGGGTTTGTTTTGTTTTTTTCTTTTGTATTTTGTGCCCTGGTCTCAAAATTCTACAAGGCACTATAGGTCCTGTAATAAGCACTTTAATGATGCTGCCCCCAGTATACCAGAAACCTTGATAAGGATTTCCACAATGATATCTGAAGGTTTCAAAATGAGTGATATTGACTGATAAATTGGGGAAAAAGGTAGCTGTTCAAAATTTGGTGGTTACTTAAAATTCCCATGTTTGAAAATAAAAGTTTATTTCACTCAAAGCAGAAAAAAGGAAAACAAAACATTTTATTTTATTGACAATTTATTCCTTCGATCAAGTCAGGTCATTCCAATTCTTCATGTGCATTGTTAAAATCTGCCACTTGTGAAAGAGGTATCAAACCTTGGCTCAAGCTACCTAAAAATATAATAGTAATCTATTCACACAAGCATGAAGCAGAGTATAGAGCTGGAGGGTGAAGTTACTGAATATTAACTTATCACCATGAGGTGCATACCTACATTAATGTTGAAAATGAAATTGATTCATAAACAATTTATGAAAAACATCTTTTGGCAAAGCTAAACATATACATGTTGACATATTCATTCCTTATGGTTATCTGCTTGAAGAACAAAGGATAACTGAAATGTTAGTTGTCATATTATTTAATGCACTTCACAACCAGGAAGTTTGCCATGCAATCTGAAAATGAAGGAAAAGGCAAAGCGCTTAACAAGATAGTACAATCATGGGTCTGCATCCATCATGTTTTGTATTCTCATTTTCTGTAACCTTTTGTATCACATTCAAATGCTACTTTCAGTATTCACCTGTTTCAGTCCTAGTGATTACTTAATTTTAACTTGCAACTGATGCTCAGCTTGAATCACAAGTCCTTTATGCATTGGAATCAGACTATACCCTGTATGCATTATCCTGATTCTGACTACATTACCACTTGATTTATATGATTTCTAAACTTGCACACATGCAGACATATCCTGACACAGAAATATAAATGACCCGCTTTTCAGGTTGTAAGGAAGGGCAAACCATGTGTTTGTCGAGATGGACACTTTTGATTATTTTCTAGAAATCCTGATTTTGCCAATAATATGAAAATTTTCCATAAAATCTAGTCCAAATGTGTCTCTCAGTATGATTTTGTTGCTGAACCAGTCATCACACACTGCCTGTATATCACCGTTTAATCATGTTAATCATGCTAAAAGTAGTGGTGAAAATCAGTATGGTGTGATTCCAATACATCTCTTACTGGATTCTAAAGTGACGTTTAGACTCGTTGCTTATAACTGTTTTTTCATTAGACCAGCATTTGTTTCTGTGATTTTGAAACTAAATATATGAAATGACATCAACTGCACATGAATACTGATAGCAGAATATCTCAGTCCAGTGATCATTCACTTTCTGAGATGATCACTCCTGGAACACCTAATACAGGGAACGATTTCCACATGTCTGTGCGGTTATGGAAATAATGTCTATTTTGGGGATCTGATACTGAGTGTATACGAAATTAAATATGTCAAGTCGATAACTTACGGATACGCAATAAGGATCTGTTGGTATGTTTGATAATGAAGAGGTCTGTGTCACTGGTAGGTTTTCAAACAAACCTATCTCTACCACAGTGTTTCTTCTTCCCAGTCCATGCTGAGTCTAAACTACGGCTTTTCAATTTATAAAAAATTTTACGATGAAATAGCGATAAACATAGAAAGCAAAAGTAAATACGAGAACTTACATGACCATACCACAGTCCAATATCGTGAAGCGACACGCCCTTTGAAACAACCACAATGAACAAAACTATACAATGGCAAAAAATTCAGATAGAGACCTCCCCGGATATTACATATACGCACCGGCAACTTCGGTGTTATCTCTTGAGTACACTGGTGGCAGTAAAATCTCTCTGAAGTTGAACTCTCCACTGCTGCTTCCGCCATTTTGTTACCCAGTCAACAAAACTGCGATCTACGTCATCAGTTCATGTGCACATGCTAAGCCTCTCGTGGTCAAATAAATAAGCCCAGAGTTGCGATTTGTTCGCGTAGAAAGTACAACACGGGAAGATAAACCTAAGGAAAACACAACAATTCGTTTTGTCTTTACCAGTATATGACTTTGAGGAAATCAGCACTTTGTAACAGGACTGCCAAACATGTCAACTCGAATGTTCTTTTAATGAAAATCACGTTCTCATGGCCCATGTATATACCAGTGCCCTCTGAAATTCGACACAGATCAGTATTCTAAAATATGATGGGATTTGTCAGTTAATTTTTGACATATTCGTAATAAAACCAGAGGAGAGGAAAACTTCGTCGTCAAAATTTGTTATTTGCAGTGATTTCCTTTTCAAGTTGCGAAATATATAAAGTATCTACCAAAAAAAAACCCACCGTAATTGCCAGGTATATCGATATCAGGCAGTGCTCGAATATATATTCCTGCTATATATATGGAAATACGTGTAATATTGTAAATACGAGGACATGCGTGGTCAGTACAAACCTGTAAACTGATGCAATGTGCAAGATTCCACGGCACTGGGTACACAACAGTGGCACTGATATTGAATTACAATCACCTGGCCAGGCCCCACGTTTATTTATAAGCTACACAGGTCGATGCTTATGATGTTATTATGTTAATATCTAGATTGTCTGTCCCAGACTCGGATATTTACAGACAATCATAGTTAGAATACTGTTTTATGCTGCGTATAAAAACAAAACCAATAAATAAATCAAACAAACAAAATACAAACAAACAAGACGCTCGCACGAAGCGAATCATACTACAGGGATAGTCCATAAGAGTAAAGTCTCCCTGGTTCCCATGTACTCTGCATATTACAAAATGTGACACACTAGAGATTCTTTTCTGACATAGTGGACACATATGTTTCCCAGTTGGGAACCTTGGATTAAAACGATGACAATTCTGCAATCCGAACAAATGACCAGCTCATAGAGGCATGATTAGAGAAGCAACATCGAATCCTGTTGGCCACTTTCCTCCTGATGCCTGAGACACTTTTCAGCAGTGGGATTTATGGGTGATGGAAAGGGAAAATGAAGGGAAGCGTGGTTTGGAGTGAAACATATTGTACATATGCAGTCGTATTGTAGAAAATACTAATACATGCTTTAAAGGCGCCGTGACACATGGCACTCAAAACTATATTTCACCACAACGTTGGAAGGAAGACTCTTCAGCCACGTCCCTTAAGATATTTATGTCCGCTTCAGTGAATGTTGTCACCGTCTTTGTGATGTTTTGTTTTGTTTTTCGTGTTTATTGTTGTTTGTGTGTGTGAGTGTGTTTCTTTGTTTTGTTCGCTTTTTTGTTCAAGTTTTGCTTTTTTCTTTCGTTTTGGTTTTGTTTTTGAATGTTTGTCTGGAAGTTAAACGTCACACTCTGCAATATTCAAAGCTATCACTGACCTCACACACACTGATTTTCGCATTTGGTATAGGGTAATCTATCTACAAAGTCACCAAACCTAACCGCACGATCCCGTTTAGACGCGTCCCACGACAAGCAGGCCCGGGTTACTGAATACCACCTCTAACATGGATCGTCACGGGCATTGCATGTGTAATCCCACCTCTGGTTCCGCCTATGGTATCAAACATTTCTTTCATTTATGAATTACGTGTGAAACAAACTGGACATACATTGCCAAATCAGTTTATTTTAAAAAGTTCACTGTGGACTTTGGTTCACCCCGGGAGAACATGAAAAAAACGCTAGATTTGGGATAAGGTCGCGGAAATATCGTATTTTTATAACTCTGCATACTACTTATCAGTGAAAGGGGAAGCAAGAGTTCTCACTGAGAAACTGTTGAGTAGCTACGGAAGTCAGTTTGCCCATGTATGTATACTGCATGACATGTACATAGAGAACTCTCATTCTTATGTTTATTGACGCTTCCCCTACACGTCAATAACCCGAAACACATTTTAAAGATCGACCTTTCACACACATATTTTAAAGGACACTAGTAATACTGGAAAGAGCTTTATTCTGGCAAATGAAACAACGGTCATGAGTATGGACATGTCATAAGAGAACCAATTAAGGTATCTGTTACTGTCGCACATGTTACAGTTGCTTTTTCACGGCAGTGTGTTGTCTTTTGTATAAACTTATTTTGCATGGAAAAGGTTTTCATATACCACCAGCATGGTCTTAGAAACGATCAACGCTGCGCAAATACAGCTCTGTCCAGTTGGGCGAATTGTAATCTTACCCTAAAGGGGCCTCAACTGGCAGGTGCGCGACGTCATAGATTATAGTGTAATACGTCAAAAACCGCCATACTAAATGTTTTCTGACGTTTCGTGCTGCAGTGGGTTGCACTTGTGCCCAAACTTGTTCAGTAGTGGATAATATCATAATGCAGGCACCACGGAAAGAAGTGAAGTAACTTCTCGGCTGCTGTAGAAAATGGTTTGAGTTAACTCTTCATTGCGTTTGCTCTTCGACCGAACTCTTCTTGATGCCACCAGTTCCTGAGACTGAGAGTCTGACATTCCAATTTCCATTCGCGATCCTAGCTGTCACCGGCACCAAGAATTGAATGTTGTTTTAGACTTGGGGGACTTGATTTCCGTAGATTGTGGTCGTGCAGTCGCACCAGTGGCTGTTAGAAATGTGTGACAACATTCAGTTATTCTGTGGACTCTGCCGGATCGGCGCTTACTCGGTAAGTATACTGGGCAATCTGAGCTATGGCCGATATGAACAGTTATACGTATACGTATATTAGCCTAGGTAGTTCAAAATATTTCGGCCATGGAAGTTGACGTCCTTTGTTTTTCATATATTTTATGCATTTGACATTTGATTTTTGAACATGTGATATGTTTGTAGTTTTCATAAAGGAAAATAGCTGTCCAGGAAAGACAGCCATTGTTGAAAGGCAGTAAAGGACTTTCTTGCCCAAACAGGGATAGGCAAATATTCCCTATCAATAAATAACATAAATTTCAGCCTGAACTGAAATAAGTTGGCAGGATATGGTGAACACACTCCAAGAATATTAGGGTATGACATTGTCAATAACAAGTTCAATAACAAACAGAAGACCCAGGATGCTGAAGTCCAACTCATGTGGTGTTGGTATATTCATACCCACTTGATCTGCCAATATATACTAACGATAATACAGATGTGTGCCCCAAACATATATAACAAAATAGAATTCTATTCCATCCCTGTACTAAATAATATTTCATGGTTTAATATTTTGTTAATGTGGTTAACCAGCCCAGCATGCCTCCGCCCCCGCCCCCGCCCCCGCCCCCGCCCCCGCCCCCGCCCCCGCCCCCACCCCTAGCCACAGCCTCAGCCCCAACCCCAACCCCAACCCCAACCCCAGCCTGCATTGCCACATTTTCACGGATCCTCCATCTCTTTTGTTATAGTATGACTGATCCCTTGTAAATGGTGGTGAGGACTACCTAGATATAAATGGCACTCTAAACTCTCTGTAGAAGGTTCTATAAGAAGATGTGAAAATTGTCAAGAATTGTTGCTAATTTGTTTGACACTACCACTTAAGAACGGTCATTACCCATGACATCACTGCAAGGCAACAGCTCTGTAATTTCCACAGCTATTAGTGGGTGAGATGTTTTATATTTAGCTGCAATAAGGGTGTGGACGTAAAAGTACAAGAGTTCTCATGAAAAGAAGGTGAAAATACAGAATGACCAAAGAAACATGACCAATGGCCATGACTGTGATTCATTCTTCTGAATAACCTGCTGGTGCCAGTTAGACAAACTGCATATTTAGTACTTGGCATTTAAAACATGAAGTCAGTTATTGTTGCTGTGATAATTGCCAGGACAACCCAAAAGAAATCTGTGGAGGGATATTTTATTAGTTCTTGAACAAAGTTCTTAAAAGGTAATTATGAATGTTTTCATCTTGTTTTTGTTTGTTGATAATGTTTTTAAATAAACTATTTGTAACCATGTGACAGCTTTGTCCATAAGTAGACTTTGAGGCTTGTGTTTCCTAAACAAAGATCAAAAGGTGAGAATTTTGAAAGTTTTGTCTCTACATACTGAAATGAAGAATTGTTTAAAGTTTAAGTACAAATAGCAAAACACAAAGTTAAAATTCAGAGCCAAATATCTTTTATATGAAACAGATGTTTCTGTCATCAGACACTTAAAGGTCACATGCAACGTAAAACACAACTCTGCAGATTCTGATACCTTTAGGTATGCACTTACCAAAACAAATCATCAAAAATACCAATTCAACCTATGAAGTTGGAAAGAAACACACTGAAAAAAGGCCAGCGAAATCGGAGTTCAAACGATTCACAAATTTTCCCCCAGCACTGGGTGGGAAAAGTGGTTACTACAGCTATTCTGCGCTCATAACGCAGGAGCAGTGAATAGGTTCACAGAGCTTGACAGTATGCCTGCCCGGAGTATGAGGTCGTGAGCAGTAGTTTAAACTTGGTTGTGTACACAAAGAAGTAAATAATCTACTCGTTACATAAACAAAAACATGTTGGTTGTCATAATTAGACTCTGTCACGGAGCAAATTCAATAACTGGTTTATTGACACCTATATGTGTGCCAGCCTTTCTGTTAATGACAATATGCAATTCACAACTTCAGTCATTGACCACATCCAATTTGAAATTAACACCTATCGGGCTTATACGCCATAAACAAAGAACCGATTAAACGCATCAGCAAATGAACCAGTGGCCAATGACAAGGCGTCGTTACATTTGAGTGCACACCCACCAGCTCTGACTGGGTTCAGTATCGCAGCTGCTTCGTTTCAAGGGCAGTAAACGCAAGTACAAAATATTGCATTTTTTATTTACAATTATATGCTTACAATTTTGTGTATTTGTATTTGTATTTTCTCAGCCTCTTGAATACAAGGGTGAAATATATTATATTTGGGATGGCTTTTTCTTAGTAACGTTTTCAGAGACCTGTATATTTCATTAAAAGGGTTTTATGTTTTTATATACCCTCATCTCAGCAGCTTAATAAAATTTCTGATGCATGACAATTCTGTCACAGACTGGAGCATGTTTTTATTATGGTAGTGATAGACTAAATGTGGTAGATATGTGAAATCCTTCAGTGATGTTTTCTTGATGTTCTTCAGGTATCGAGTACCCAAGAATGACAACTCTTTATGGATAATCAAAGTTTCAGTATAGATACTTCAGTGTTTGCTCAGACTCAGAAAACCTGCTTATTTGACAAACAAATTATCTCAAATAGGAAGTAAGGTTTGAAGTCTGCATCACTGTTCACACTTCGCTACTGGAATAATCTACCGGTAGTTGATTGAAAGAAAACTAAATGTTTGCCAGTTAGTTCATCAGTGCTGTTTAAATATGTAATCTGCCTTACCTTGTATTTTGTCATTATTAAACAATCACAATTGATGTTTTGATGAAATTGACTCCCAATAATTCACCCATGACTCCCTCTCATGATACCAGGGAGTCATGAAGACTCCCTACATTTCTATGTCTTGGCCAAACACATGCTTATTCTGTTTCATGCATAAATTATTTGCTTAAGAATGCTAGAAGTATCCGTCGGAACGTCGCTATTGTACAATATAAAAGTTGATCATCCATAAAGACTTGTCATTCCTGTTACTTCCAACTTCCAGAATGCCTCTCAACACTTCACCAGGTATACAGTTTAGATCAGTAACTTTACCCTCAAGTTCCCATGCATAACAAAACAACAAATTCAGAATTATTCCTGAAGCATACACAGATATTGCAGGTTGTTTAAACAAATATCACAATGCATTCATTCGCCATGTTCCGACCCGTGAAGGTCCCGGGGTAGAATAGGCCTTCAGCAACCCATGCTTGCCATAAAAGGCGACTATGCTTGTCGTAAGAGGCGACTAACGGGATCGAGTGGTCAGGCTCGCTGACTTGGTTGACACATGTCATCGGTTCCCAATTGCGCAGATCGATGCTCATGATGTTGATCACTGGATTGTCTGGTCCAGACTCGATTATTTACAGACCGCCGCCATATAGCTGGAATATTGCTGAGTGCGGCGTAAAACTAAACTCACTCACTCACTCACTCACTCACTCACTCACTCACTCACTCACTCGCCATGTTCCATTGTTCAATATTTATATGAGGGGAACAAACAACTATTTCCAATTGGAATTATAATATCTTAGGAATGCATATTTTGTATTCAACAGTTGATCTGTACTAGGATTTAGCACAAATGTTTAGGTTTGGAATCTATGTTCATGTACAAAAGGTTATGCAACATGCACTGTCACAAGGTTCTAACTTATTATATGTAAGTTCATTTTTCACTTCAGTCATATTTGAATTAATATATTATAGACAAAATTACTCAGACAAAGATGAGTATTTTGGAACTAATCCACAAACAAGTGAATGATATTTGGACATTGTCATATATATGTATATTACATGAAGAACAAACCCAGTATACTTTTATAGCCACTCAGATTATTATCATAATCATAGGTGGTGCCAGTTATGCTGTTAGACTCATGAAACATGATGCATTGAACTTGTGAATGTTACATAAATAGGTTGTGTTTGATGTGTGACACTATCAACATCCGGCACCCGCCTCTCACTGGGACTAAAAGTCAAGTGACTTCATGCATGTGCTATGTAGTAAACATCTCCTCAAACTGCTGAGCCAGAAAGCCTGTAACTTCACATGTTTATTCAACTGTTATCGCATCAAACTGTTGTCGCCCTAATTTGCCCAAGAACATATCCAATTCTTAATAAGTATTCTCCAGCATGCTGCTTAAAATCTCACAAAATTTCTTTCTATAAACATCTCTGAAACTGAGGGAGCTGAACTTTGCATGCTTCCCTTTATGGATGAAGAAATTTTGTTCTAATAATTACTGGTTACCATTTATGTGTAAAATACTAGAGTTATGAAAGGAACTATTGAAAAGTTCTGTTCATTAGCACACAGTGATTATCGACATCTTAATGGTGAAGTTGACGGTGGTTATTGTGACACCAAAGGCCCAGATCCATTCCCTGTGTGGGTACAATGTATTAAGTTCATTTGTGGTGTCCCCCCACTGTGATATTGCTGGCATATTTCTAATGACATAAAACCAAGATTACTCACATAGAGTGGCAGTCCACATGGAAATGTCACCCATCCATCTTGCAGTTCCCACGAACAGACGTCATTCTGAACACTATATTGATTCATCTGCTGAGATTCTCATCTAATTATTTGACATGTTTTCTTTGTCATCAACAAGGTGTAGAGAATCTCTAGCTTAGTTGTGAATAGTGCTCGATATTATTTGCCATTTTATCATTTGTGTGCAAACATTTCCTTCTGCTAAACAAATTTCTTAAGAGCTTACCATTGCAATAAGGTTGTATAAGACAATGAAAATTGAAATTTGATTTGGCACATTTTACCCACATTTTTCTTTTTACGTTTTTGTCAAAAGAGGTTATTAATGGGATTTGGTCTTCAGGCTCATTGAAGTGGTTGATGTATGTCATTGAGTCCCAAGTGTGTAGATCGATGTACATGATGTCAGTCACTGGATTGTCTGATCCAGACTTGATAAGCTATTGACCACCATCATATATGTGGAATATTGTTTGAGTGTGTTTTTTTAACTGCAAAACACTCACTCACCCACTTGCTCATTTACCAGAATCAAGTATTTTCAAACTGAAGGTGAAATTTCAGTTTTAAGCCAGACCAATATTTTTCTTGCCATATTTGTTCAAGAATGTGAAAAAAAAATAATTAAAATTAATTTTCACCGCTCAAAAAATAAAATCCAAATGTTTTTATTGGCTGAAAATGTAAACTTACAAGAAAATACTTTTTGGGTGCTTTTTCACCACTATTCAATTTATAAATTGCCAAAAGTAATATGCTTTGAGTAAGTAGAAGGAATATTACCTTGATTGGAAATTTTATTTTTATTTTTTTCCTGCCTACCTTTAGGTTTTCAGAGGGCAAAAATCCACAAAACAAGAAATAAAATTGGTCTGGCCTAGGAGTATTTTGCTATTGCAGAGGAATATTAGGTTACCATGAAAAAAATCGTTCAATAATTGTGAAAGAATTAACCTTTTGTTTTGAAGGATTAGTGATAAACTGATTACAAATACTTTCAGTTGTTGTAGACCTGTTAAGATACAGGTTAGAATTGATCTTCAGTAACCCTTGCGTCTTGATTATGGTGACTAACGATATAAAGTTGCCTGGTTCACTGACTTATCTTATTCAGGCTTAATTATTTACAAACCGCCACCATATAGTTGCAATATTGCTGAGTGCAGCATAAAACTACTCTCTCTCTCTCACTCACTCACTCACTCACTCACTCACTCACTCACTCACTCACTCACTCACTCACTCACTCACTCAGTTGTGAGCATCAGCCATCTTAGTTCATGAAACACATCAACAGAAATTGATGAAACAAGTTCTCACTGAGTGACAGAATGGGTGTTCCCTCATTCCAATCATCACTCTTCTGGCTTCATTAGATGAGTGGTTTCAAATGAAAAATATTCAATCTTTACTTCCATCAGAAAACCGCTCTCAGCACAAAGAGTGAAATCCTTCATTTCTGTTATCTTTGATTCATGATTTGACTGCATTCAATTATGGTCTCACCATTGCAGTATCGATCTATTGCTTGAAACAGGCAAACCCATGGGACACAATGACACCACCATCACTTGTCACCAACAAGGCACATACCTGGCTCATGGCATCAACATTCAACAACCAATCAAAATTGTTCTTCTGAACATGTTTTTTGTATTATATACTCTTACTAATCTAAAGAATTGAGTATTTTCAACCAGAGTTTCATGTAGTTATTAGATAATTAACACTGATAAACATATAAATAAAAATGCTTCTCAATAGACATGCATTTTTAGTTATTCTTATATTGCTATTTTGTTGGAAGCCTTCTATAGACTTTCAACACTCAACCTGGTAAACTCAGGCAGTGGCTTCAGCTGTAATTATATATGTATATATAGGCATCACTTAACATATGCTAACGCTGTTGTAGAGTTCGGGCGCCACAAGGAATTAATATTTGAAGTCAATTTAGTTAAGTAAAGTATGCATGGTATTGTAGACCTATTGGGTTTTAAGGTTTTTTTTGTTCTCCCAGATTTGTAATTAATTGAGTATATGTGATTTTTATTCCATAAAATACTTAAATCCTTATCTGGAGCTCTGATTGATAAACTTGTTACTGTAAAGGTTATGATTGGGATTACTCATATTCATAACATGTTTTATATTTGCTCCCCTTGTATTCGCAAATGTATGGGTAGTCCACTGTGTTATTATTTGAAGCAAGCCCATTTCTGATGTCCGCCACTATCAAATGGTTGGAATATTGCTGAACGTAGCATAACAACCTCAGTCAATCAATCAATCAATCAGTAACAGTAATATTGCTGGAAGCAGCATAAAACCCAACTCACACACTTACTACAACCTTATAATGGCCCCTTTTCATTTAAGATGAAGTCCTGGTATACCTTACAGGAAACTAGGCTTTAATCTAATGTAAAAGATGTTTTTCTGAATATCAAGATAGTGGGAAAGAAATCATTATGCACTTGTGCATACCCTGTTGTATGTGATACTGTACCCTATACATCAAGCTATGTACTGGGGATAATGTCACTGACTGCATTGAAATCATGGCTAATCGTACCTGTGGGTTCAGGAAGTTTATCATGATAGCCTGGAAAAATTATATACTTGATAATGAAGGATGTCATGGGATATGCAGTATCATAATGCACAATAACTACAGCTGAAGTTCCATATGAGGCGTGTACTCCCATTGGAGGTGCAGGTCTGAGTACTGCACAATGGCTTTAGCTGTGTACATGAGGGTTCAGGGTTAGAATATAATAGGTTGTTAGAATGATGTGCTGGTCATAAGATATGATCAAATAGATCCAGTAGTCATTTATTGTGTGTGGATGGATTTGGTTTCAGTGGGGTAGCCTAGTGTTTAAAGTGTTTACCCATCACGCTGAAGACCGAGGTTCAATTCCCCACATGGGTACAATGTGATGCCCATTTCTGGTGTCCCCCGACATGACATTGCTGAAATCCTGCTAAAAGCAGGATAAAACTAAACTCAAGTACTCATTCATACCTCAGCATTGCAGATGATTGGTATCAAATATTGATCACTGGATTGTCAGGTCAAAATACATTTTCCAGCATCTTACAGTTGGCATATTCTGAGTGATGCTTTAGATTAATTAACATACAGACGAAACTGATGTGTTAGTATGACTGTAGTGTGACACGAGATTGTTCCTAGCGTGCTTCATCTTGTTTGAGTGACTGAACTTGGTGGGAGGCTGCACAATAGGAAGTATTGCTGGAGAACTGTAATTTCAGATGTGATGCTAAATTTACTGCTTTGTTACTTGTACTGGTGCAACCCAATATTACAAAATGTAGCCTAATCATGAGTCGGACTTGCACTGGGTGCTAGTCAATTTTTGAGTGGGCTCCTAAATAAAACATCTAAATAATTCAGTAGTATATTTCTTTCATTACATATTACTATCAAAGCATTTCAACAAGAATTGTCTGGTGCAACTAGGTGTTTATCTAAGGTTGCACCTGTTCCAAGTAAGTTAACATCTCTTGAACCAAGCCCTGAGTTACACATGTCCTTCAGCTGGTTCAGTGTTGAGTGAATATTTTACAGAGTGAGGACACATTAAACAGGGACCTATGTGATTCCAACTTACAGTCTGTTTGATTTCATTTGAGACCAATAAATTACTGATTAACACAAAATGTAATAATTGCAACAAAACCAAATTTTGCAATCACTTAAAACTGGCAGATAAATTCTAATGGTTTGTCTCATAATTTTGGCCATCAAAATAGAATATTTTGTACGCGGGTTGACCACTTGTTTTCAGAACAGCCAGGTAATCAACAAGTGTGTGCATTGAAATTTCAATTTCACTCAAGCAGCTCTTAGTCCAATGATGCCATCTCACCGAAGACATCCTGTTATCATGTCATGTCTTCTAACATTTACTGTTCATTGTTCATTGTTTATAGATATTGAAGTCTCCCCCAAATAGGTGTAGATACATTTCTGTTGACATCAACATAAATATACAAATATTGATCGTTATCATGGATAGTTATCAGTTAAGTACATGTATCAGCTTCATTCCTGAAGTTCACACATATTCATTTACCTGAAAATTATGTGTAAGACAAAAATGGAAAAATCTGTTTAAAGTCTCTACACATTCGCGTTCATGGCATTGTGTAAATATGTTTTAATCTATTATCATGAAATGGTAATTCATACTAAAATTCATTATTGATTGTAACCAGTACAAGCAGTACATTAGCATCCAGATATTAGGAAAATATAAATACAGAATATTAGTTTCATCATGTATCAGTAATACCTTAGGCCAAGACTCCTGTCAAAAGTAGTAAAACTTATCTCACAGACATTCTATTGAAAAAGGTATAAGTTATGACCACACAATTTCAGAGTTAAATACCTAGCCTGGGGTAGTCAGAACTCCACTGTAAGACAAACCATTCAAGGATTGTGTCCAGACAGTAATTATAAACTGCTTTGATGAGGTAAACATGAAATCACCTACATTAAAATAACATTATGCAAACACCAGTTAAGGGTCGTTAAAGATCCAGCCCAGAGTAAGCAATCAAGCATCCAGTAAATGTGCCAACAAGATTAATGCCACTTAGAATAGGATTGAAAGATTAAGTACCCCGCCCCCTGTCTGGTCATTAAAGTTGTTCTGGTAGGCCACAGCCCATTTTAAACTAAAAATGCTTTATGGTTCAACTTCTTTATTATACAAGGTCACCTTGTTGAACCATAAAGCATTTTTAGTTTGATTCCACCAACTTCTAAATGCCTTTGAAACAACACCCCATTTTGTTTATCCTGCATTTCACTGGCTATTGTAGGTTACACCCATTTTTGTATCAGTCAGCAAACCGTAGTCTTTGTATTGTTTCAATCTTTGTTAAATTTAGTCTCCAACACAGGTCAGCTCTAGCCCTCAGCCCAGAGGGTTGTACAGAGTCTCTGTGGCCACCCTTGTTATTCTGTTTCTTGTAAATAAAGTTGTAATTAGCTTCTTGTGACTTCAGACTCTTTGCTGAGTTAATTCCCCCAAGCAGACCAGCAGATAAAGGATTTCACTGGTACCCTCACTTGGTCCCTAGACCCATATCATAACACTATATACATATATTTGTTCTTTGTACTGACTTGCATTCATCTCATGAAGGAACAAGAATTAGCTCTGAAACGTGTAAAGAATGAAAAAGAAGTTGTTATCTGTAAAATGTCTTGTATTCATATTTAAAATCTATTTTGAAAGCTGATGTTAAGTGGAATTTTGTTATGCTTCGTTGCTAAGCAGTAGTGTAATGATGTATGGCAATACAGTATTGTATGACAATACAAGGGTCACAGTACAATAGATCTGTTTACAATTCTTTCATTGTGGTACATAAAAGTGGTTGCTCTACTAGTTATATTGATGTGAAAACATGGATGATAACAGAAACCTTTCAAGAACTCATTTATGCAGATTCTCTCGATTTTCCTGTTTATAAATAGCATGATCTTCGCAGTGCTTCGTCGTAGCTTATGTTTATTTTGTCTCTTATCACTATGATACAATGAGAAGCTCAAGTCCTTCCATTGTCTGTTTCTTCCTTCCTGGAGGCTGATGAGATGATAAATGTGATGTGTGGGAAGATGTCTTAGATATGTCATACTTGTGAGGTGTCACTCAGTGGGGTAGCCTAGTGGTTAAGGTGATCGCTCGTCACGCCAAAGACTTGATTCGATTCCCTACATGGGCACAATGAATGTGTGAAGCCCACTTCTGCTGTCCCCCCATCATAAACTGGTTGGAATATTGTAAAAAGCTGTGTAAAACCATCCTCACTCATACTCATCAGACCACTCCAGATTGTTTTAGTCGGGCAGATTCTTTTAGACCGACTCATGACACTTTAACCACAAAATGCAGTCTAAGTAAACTTCGTCTCAGTGTATTTCGTTACACTCCACCACTGAGTCTAACAAAACCTAGTAGAAGGTCAGGTCAGGTAACCTTTGAGCAACCAATGACAGTCCAATCAAATGCGAGACGGTTAAGTAGATTTAACCAATCAGACAACGGCCACTATTTAGGGATCGGAGGTACTTTCAAAATATTCAGGTCACCGACACAGATCTCTCCACAAACAAAAATAAGCATATAACAAAGTTATTTGACCTGTAGTATATACACTTTGGGGTTTCTGTTGACATGGTTCCCATTAGCTAATATTTCCGCAACATCCTTGAATATTGTCAAAAGCACTATTTTCAGCGACTGTTTACTCACTGTTGTCATGGCTGTACGTACACTGTGTGCATCACCCGAAAGCGATCGTATGCTAAATAGTTCGGTTACGGCCCTTTTCGAGATGAAAAGTTCAAAAGGTATGTGCAAATGTGCACTCTCGCAATTTGGTAAGCTAAGTTCTGATTGGTCAGTCTCAAAGGTTACCTGACGCGACCTCCCATAAGGTTTTGTTAGACTCAGTGGTGGAGTATAACGGAAAGTACTGAGGATAAGTTTACTTAGAATGCACAGAATGGTTAGTAATGCATATATCTACAAGTTTGTATATCACTGATAAGCAGCAGTACCAATCTGGATATGAAAAACAAATTTGTAGACCACAACATTGATTTTTATCCCCCCGACATGTAATGCGGGGGGATATAGTTGATGCCTCGTCTGTCCGTCCATCCGTAATCATTTTGTTTCCGGAGCATAACTCAGAAATCGTTCAATATTTTTAGACCAAACTTGATAGATATAATAATCTCAACCTATAGTTGTTCCTTTTGCTAATTACATAGTTTTGGCATTTTTATGTCATTTTTTTTTTTTTTTCCCATGGAAAATTTTGGTGTTAGTCTAATGGTGGGATGGGCTTTGTTTCCAGAGCAGAACTCATAAACCCTTCAATATTTTTCAGCAAAACTTAGTAGATATATCAGTCAGAACCTAAAGTGGTGCCTTTTGCTATTTACAAGTTTTTGTGATTTATTATTTTCTCGGTTTCCATGGAAACGTTTCAGACATAGTCTCAAAAGTGAGAGGTTTGTTTAGTTTCCTTAGCACAACTAGAAAACTTCTTAATATCTTTCAGCAAAACTTGGTAGAAATGTGTGGCAGACCCCAAAGTGGTGCCTTATTCTATTTACAGGTTTTTGTGATTCATTATTTTCTCAGTTTCCATGGAAACGTTTCGGACTCACATTGACAGGTGTGTTTTGTTTGCAGAGCAGAACTTAAAAACTTCCCAATATCTGTCAGTAAAACTTTCTAGAAATGTGTAGTAGACCCCAAAGTGGTGCCTTTTGTTATTTACAGGCTTTTGTGATTTATCATGCTTTTGGATTCCATGGAAAAAATTTAGACTTTGTCTCAAAATGAAGTGTTTGGCTTCGTTTCCGGTGCATAACTCAAAAACTTCTTAATATCTTTCAGCAAAACTTGGCAGATGTGTGCAACAGACCCCAAAGTGGTGCCTTTTGCTATTTTGATTTATCATTGTCTGGGTTTCCACAGAAACAATTCGGACTTAGTCTCAAAATGAAGGAAAGGGCCTCAAAAATGGAGAAAAGGGAGCAGAACTCTCAAAACTGTTTAATATCTTTCAGCAAATCTTGGCAGATACTTGAGGCAGACCACAATGTGGTGCCTTTTGCTATTAAAGTTTTGGCATTTATATTTTTCATGATTTCCATGGAAACGATTTAAACTTAGTCTAAAAAAACATCAAGTAACCTTCAAATGACTTGTCCTTTCAAATATGTGAGGGCTGGGGTGGATATGTCATCTTCTGATGACTCTTGTTTTAGTATCTCTGCTGGTTGGGACACCTTTTCAGTATCCAAGGAACTATTTGTTTCTATCAGTATTACATACATTCAGAGACAAAGCGTTTGTGTAAAGATCTCACACAGGTGACAGTTGTACATGTCACATATTTCCATGTTATAGTCTAACACATGTATTTTGTTATGAAGACAACTTGACATGTCTTCATCAGTTATCTTCATCAATGGTAATGATGGTGTGAAACTGTTTAAGGTTCATTGCTATTGCTAAGGTGAAAAGGCTGAGATTGTTTTGTGAAAGAAGATAAAAAAAATGGTTTTGGTGAGAATATTTATGCTTATATTTCAGGTATATCGCCGATTATGTTGCAAGAGCAGCCCAGAGACAAAACCCAACTTTAGTGTGATCTGTATTGGGTTGACAGGGGCTGGGAAGAGTGCCCTGCTGGCTCTACTCAGTGGGGACGAGTTCCACAACATTCCACCAACCGTGGGTAAGTCCAGAGATACCAACCTCTACGATTGTATCGTAGTCGCTACGAAATTTAGCTTCAAACTATGCCAATACGATTCCACTAGAAATCCTACAAAATTTGAACAAAATGCATTAAAATTCGGATATGTAGACAAAAACGATGAAATACATTTTTGGACTTACGTATCATCCATTCATATTATTTAATGACATATTTGAACTGGAATGATTGCAAGCAACAAACGTAATTTTAGGGAAGCTGATTTCAGTACCTTTGCGATTTGACACATTTAGTTCCGGGGAAATAATTTAACCATGTGACCGTAATATAATTCATATTTTTACTCAGAATCCATCATGATTTTGTTTATTTGGTTAACTACTAATTTTATGGTCAAATTACTAATTTTGAAAGCTGAAGGTACTATTTGCAAAACCTTGGGGTTGGCATCTCTGTAAGTCACTGGCAACAATGAAAGGGGGTGGGGGGAGGGGGGGGGAGGACTAGGAAGATTGCCCTGCTGGCTCTACTCAGTGAGTTCCTCCACATCCTACCAACTGTAGGTAAGTCACAGTTGGGAGGGGAATAGTGGTGCCCTGCTGGCTCTACTCAGTGAGTTCCTCCACATTCTACCAACTGTAGGTAAGTCACAGTTGGGAGGGGAATAGTGGTGCCCTGCTGGCTCTACTCAGTGAGTTCCTCCACATTCTACCAACTGTAGGTAAGTCACAGTTGGGAGGGGAATAGTGGTGCCCTGCTGGCTCTACTCAGTGAGTTCCTCCACATCCTACGAGTAGTTCTACAATATTTTTCCTACTACAGGCAAGTCTCTTGGTACTTGTATCAGGGGAGTTGGGGTTTGTGTGTATAGAAAGGTGAAATATTGCAATGGAGGAACAAGGAAGTTTAACACTGTTTAGATGTCTTGTGTAGTATCAAATAAGTAAAGAAATAACAAATGAACAATATAGAACAAATCAGCAATTTGGATCTCAGTCACCGATGATGTTGCTTTGGTTGGAAGTGACTCCACATGTTTTAGAATCAAATCAAATCAAATCAGCTGATCTTCACTGTCTCCTGTATTGCAGTTTTAATAAAGAAGAATTTCATTTGTTTGGTTATCCTTTAATGTAAGTTACAAATTAGGCTCAGAAATGGCCCTATACTGAAAACAATTTAATCCAAATAGGTGGTGATAAGGATCTACCTTAACATATACTGTATTTCCTATAAGTGCTGGGACTCATATAAGAGGAGGAGGGAAAGCAGTGGCTTAAGAAAATAACTAATTACACCTAGTAAGCCCAATAAACGCCTGATAAGCGTCATGTCTGGAAGCCCACTGAAAAATAAGTACCCAGGTGCTTATTAGATGAAATACGGTATCTTTGACATGATGCACATGCAGTTACAGACAGAGACTTGGCCATGGTAAAATGGAAGTTACAAATGTTGGTACAAAACAACATATTGTCGAAGCGAAGAGTTTAGGAAGAGCATGTCCCAGAAGGGTGACATTCTCATTACTAGGTGTCAGTGGATAAATACGGGGCATAGACGCCAGATGCTTGTTCTATACATATGTCCTCAGAAGGAGATGAATATGGATCCGACATCAGATATAGGGTAAAAGTTATAATATTATCTTGCAAAGTTCAGCGAAAACACACTCTTTCACAAGTGATCAACAAAATGGTTTCTGTGGGCGGGACATAGTTGTAGAGATGGTTTGGGGCTCTGTATTTCACATTTCTGAGCTCTAACAAGATTTCAGTGGGCAGCTTAAAGCATTTTCCCCCCTTAGCTCTGTCTGTGCTCGCAACAAAAAATATTGTTTCCGCCACAGGCAGTCAGTTGAGACAACCATCAAAAGTAGAAATGATCTGATCCAGTGTTGGATATCTAAAGTTGGGAGTGGCGGTAATTGTTGCCCAACTCCAAATAAACGAGATGAAATGTGTGAGCGTGTTCACAGACCTGGTTCGGTACAAGTGCCAACAGGGAAGGAAGCCATTTTAGTCGATAATGGTGAAATGCCATGCTATTAGTGTGGCTCTACAAAAATGTCCATCTACATTCTGACACATGCAAAATGTTTTTGATTGGAAATATTCTGTTTCGTCAGCTCAACATAAAGCGTATTTTACAGCAAGAGGCCATCATTACCGTCCTTGTATTGGTGAAGGCTGAAGTACCTCTGCTGCTTATTGTGTTATCCTTGTGGTATTGGACATACAGCTTCTGTCCTAAACTTGCTGTAATCAATGAAGTGAAGAAGCTGAAACTTTGCGTAGATGGACTTCTTCAACTAGCTTCGGACAAATTCACTCCAGAAATTAGTGTGCAGCAATGTCGACCAATGTCTCCAAGTTCTGTAGATGATGTAATCAAGCGGGATGTATGGTGTTATGATGGTGTTCATGTTGAATGAAGGAATGGTGTTTATGTTAAACGTTGATGAATCTTTGGTGTTCATGTTAAATGACAGGATGATGTTGAATGGCAAGGTGATATTTTTAATGACTTGATGGTGTTTATAATGTTGAATGATATAATGGTGTTCCTCATGTTGAATGTCAGGGTGATATTATTTTTAATGACTAGATGCTGTTTATAATGTTGAATGATATAATGATATTCGTAAAGTTGAATGGCAGGGTGATATTTTTAATGACTTGATGGTGTTTATAATGTTGAATGATATAATGGTGTTCCTCATATTGAATGGCAAGGTGGTGTTATTGATCACTGGATGGTGTTCATCATGTGTAATGTTAAGTGATTTAATTATGTTTTTTTTTCAGGTTTCAGTATCAAAGCGCTCATATTTGAGGACTGCATATTGGACGTGAAAGAACTGGGAGGTATGTAATAAATTGGAGGTTTTATGCAATTTGCACAGTTGTATAGAATGGATGCAGAAAAACAAAATGCTGCACCCTAGGAGATGCACAGATATACTGACAGTGTACTTGCAGCACACCAAGAGTAGTTCTATGTCATTCTAGGCTCTGAAGAATTCTGTAAACATACTGTACACTACACCACTTCAATGCAAAGCCCTTGCCATCAGGGACACTCAGAATCCCCTGGGCCTTCAAGTTTGGTATTCCATGTAAACCCCTGAAGTTATATGTGTATTTAGTGATACTAGAAAAGATTTTGATATATTTGATGCATCACCTGCATTGAAAGCCTGTGAGGGGTCCATGGTCAGATACCATGCTTACTTCCACTTGGGGATTCCTGGGAGAGCTCAAGTCCTCAGTATTCTCTCCTGATCCAGATTTTGGGTCAGTATAGACCCAGTTCCACAATATTGCAGACTGTAGTGTAAAACAGTAGGTATTTAAGGCAGATTAAATGACAAGTGAAACTTAACAGCCAGGAGCTTCATAAACTTGCTTCTAAATCTGCACATTTGATATACTGCACTTAAAGCAGTGATGCCGGTAATATGATTTGGTCTTTAGGAACTCATGCTTGTCATAAGAGACGGCTAACAGGATCAGGTGGTTGGGCTTACTGACTTGGTTGAAACATGTCATTGCAGGCCAACTGCATAGATTGATACTCAATTTACAGAATGCTGTTACATTTAGCTGGAATATTAATAAGTGCAGCATTAAACAATAAACCAACCAACTGATAGTGTTGACTGACTGGATAAGCTTTGTCTTTATGGAATAATGAACAAGCAACTAGAACACTGTTATGAGGTGCGAGAGATGATCCCATTTGACAGGTCTCTCATTACCAGGCGATGTTGATGAGGTTATACCCAGCAAGTAAACATACATCCAACACGAGGGAACATATTGTTTGTTGATGGCATGCTCCACCAGCTATCATAAAGTATTCAGGCTCTTGTGTTTAGGCTGGAAAATTATTACTGCACTAGGGAAATGTGTCTGTAATGGATC
Source organism: Haliotis asinina (assembly GCF_037392515.1). NCBI lineage: Eukaryota > Metazoa > Mollusca > Gastropoda > Lepetellida > Haliotidae > Haliotis > Haliotis asinina. The sequence continues at coordinate 25,484,672 of NC_090282.1, read as the reverse complement.
TGTAGAAAGGCCAAAAGAACAATTTGCTGAGAAGACATTAAAATTACTGCTTGGTGATTTATCTCATCACTGAAAATGGAAGAATTTTTGGTTGGTAAATGATCAAGTCAACAGGAACATGAATATACTAGGGTGGGGAAGAAACCCAGATGCATGGTCTTGTCCAAGGGGCACAACTCCTCTAAGCTAATTGCTGGGCCTTAGTTGCTGGGCCTCTACTTCCCCTAAGACTGTGTATGGTGTGGTTTTTATTTAGTGAGAAAGAAATGGTGATTGTGTTATTCTTAGAACTTGGGACCATTGCTGGTGTTGCCCTCTGTGATGTTGCTGAAATATTGCGATAAGATGCATAAAACCCAAATCAGTCAGTCAGTCTTCAGACTTTGGATACAAGAATATGTGGTGTTATGTAGGGGGCTAGTAAAATGTGATAATGTCCTGTTCCTGTAGAGGCAGATAATAAACAATGGTTAACAAGATTTCATGTATGATTTCATGCATAAATGCACCTCTCCATATCAGTATTGTTACTTGGTTTAATCATAGTGCGTAGCCAGAGGATGGTGCTGAAGTAATGCAGCTAAATAGGTGTTGACTAGTAGAAGGCAATCAGTACACACATGTCAACATATGTCTGTTGTTGCCTCGTTTATGAGGTCTTGCTGTATGTGCTGTCATCAGCTGTAAACATGTCACATTTACAACCCATTGTCTACCTTAAAGTACATGTATGCAAGGCATACTAATCTCAGACTGATTGTCCTAGATATGCATGTCTGTTTATGGAGCATTATTTGTTCATGCCACACATACATTCTGTCAGGGGTACACAGATGGCCCAGTGGTCGTGGAAGCCGTAATTCACGTCTCTGTGACCGTGAAGATCCGGGGTAGAATAGGCCTTCAGCAACCCATGCTTGCCATAAAAGACGACTATGTTTGTTGTAAGTGGCGACTAACTGGATCAGGTGGTCAGGCTGGCTGACTTGGTTTACACATGTCATGGATTCCCTGTTGTGCAGATCGATGCTCATGTTGTTGGTCACTGGATTGTCTGGTCCAAACACAATTATTTACAGACCGACGCCACATAGCTGGAATATTGCTGAGTGCAGCATAAAACTAAACTCACTCACTCACGTCTCTGTTACCTGACTATGATGTAGCTTGTCACATGGAAATATCTAGAAACTAGTGTGTGGAACTTCAAATCACCGTATTTGAGTTAGTTTAATAACTGATGTATTAGCTTTTATATCAGTGGCTTGTGTGTCTCTGATAAATAGCATCAAGGATTCAAAAAGCTTTCACACCATTTCACTGACTTCTTTAAGTCGCATTTCTTTTCCTAATGGCATTTGGAAGCTGATTTCATGAAGAGGGACAATTTTTATGGATAGATAACTTCATAATTGTAGTAGAAGGAATTCAGTTTAAAATGCTTCATAGTTTTAGAAAAATACAGAATGTGCAAACTTTAATAAACATCCCATTTTTAAAAAAAAAAATGAATGGAAGTTTTGTCAAGTTTTCCTGAGTTTCTCAGCCTAGGGTGCTTGTGGGTCTCACCTATGTAGTTAACTCACACCAACATCATAATTCAGTCGCATCAAGATATAACTCTGACCCCCTTACAGCTCAGATGGCTTAAACACTTGAACTATGCAATCAAGTTATTGTGTTAAGTGTTAAGCCTTTAAGCCTTATGTGTAACATCGCAAGTCTAAAGAAAGAACATACTCTACTCAAAAAGAAGTTCAGCACCACTCTATTTTATAAACGTGACACATGTTTAGTCTGTCTTGAAGTATTGTTTGCAAGTAATAGCTGATAACATCTTGTTTCACAAGAAAGGTTTCTGCTCCAGTGTCATGAAGACAAGTGTAAGTTTATCATGAGACTTAACTGCTTTTATTCTAAAAGAAGAACTGATAAGCCTTATATAGGCATAGGCTCATCATGTGACTTGATTTTTTTTATTCTAAAATAAGAAGTTATAGGCCTTATGAAGGTGTTGGCTTATGATGTGACTGGACTTCTTTTCTTCTGAAATAAGAACTTACAGAACTTACAGAACTTATAGTGAAGGCTCCCAAATGTAAGCATGTTGTTTTGTGTAATTGTACACTTTTACTTGTACAACTGGTACACTTAGGTGTAAGACAATGGAGTGACTTTTAGTTCTCCTGGTGAGGTTCAATGATCATGAACCATAAATGGACCTATAAATATATGCTCAAAGTGAAACAGCACTGGTACTTAAGAGGTTTTGATATTTTCTCATTGAAAGTTAAGCATTCAGCAAAGTAGTCTTATCTTTGAAAATAATAATGCTATCTGTGGTTAAAATGTACATTTTGTTTCAATTGCTGTAAAATGAATTTTAATGCTAATTAATGAGACTTTTCATCTGCTTTCAAACAGGAGGGGAGAATGTCCGTCCATACTGGGACCGCTACTTTGAAGGCAGCCAAGGAATAATCTTTGTAGTGGACAGTGCAAGCTCGGAGGAAGACTTTGCTACAGCTAAGTCTGAGCTGAACAAGGCGTTGTCCAACCAGTTCCTGCGAGGTCTGCCACTGCTGATCTTAGCCAACCACCAGGATGTAGAAGGAGCCAAGTCTGAGGCTGAGGTATGAGGGGGATAGCTCTTTTAGCTTAAACCCAGTCTGTAAGCCTATTTCTATTTCTGTTATGAGAATAATGTTTTTGGTGGAAAAAAATGTGGTACTAGGCATCAGCAAAATGGAGACAATAAAATGATGATAAGAATTGTCTTTTTCTGTAAAATGTTCAATGTGTGGAAACTAAAGTCCACTGTATTTTTGGGACCCATGAAGGTCCCGGGGTAGAATAGGCCTTCAGCAACCCATGCGTGCCATAAAAGGTGACTATGCTTGTCATAAGAGGCGACTAACGGGATTGGGTGGTCAGACTAGCTGACTTGGTTGACACATGCCATCAGTTCCCAATTGCGCAGATCGATGCTCATGTTGTTGATCACTGGATTGTCTGGTCCAGACTCAATTATTTACAGACCGTTGCCATATAGCTGGAATATTGCTAAGTGCGACGTAAAACTAAACTCACTCACTCACTCACTTTATTTTTGATGTTAGCCAAATTTTGTTAAGTTTTTGAAAATATATGCTGTTCAACATGTTTATTTCTCAATTTGAACTTGGAATTCAGATGATTGTCATATATCTTTCACATCAGTGTAATTTCTTGTGGTTACTGAATATGTTGAAATTTTTGCTTATCCTGACTCATGCTTAATTACTTACTCTCTTCTTCCTAGCGACCGTAGTGGAACACCTGAAATCCCTTGAAATTCCCTTCTAAAAGAAGCAGACGTACAATCACACTCACCCAAGTATTACCTCCCTTTTCCCGCGCACATGGTCAGCTGACCGCCATGCTACTTCACTCGCTCCCTATCACCCAACAAGGGCGGCTGCAGGCACCTGGGGTCCCGTATGCGGCAATAAGTTTGTCATCCTTTCGGTTTTTCTAATTAAATTTGTGCTTAATATGGTTTTTGGCTTGTATGTAATTGTTATATTTGTTTTTATAGTACAATTTTGTAATTATAGTGTCTATTTCTAACACATATTTCCTCAGCTGAGACTAAGTCTCAGTTGACAAAATTGTGTTTTCAGTGCAGATTACGGCTGTCGGCGGTTGACCCGCACATACTTTGCCTGGCGTGTAAACCTTCATGTTCTGCTCACATTCATTGCATTAAATTGTCTGAAGCAGAATTTTTGTTATATTTATGCTCTGTTCATGGACGTGCTCGAGACGAGCAACATCGGCTCACATTAGCCATGTCTAAGTCAAGTGAGATAAAGTCGGGTAACCAGTTAATTGTTGATGCGGAGATTCATTCCAGTGAGAAGCCAGTCGTATCTCCACGGTCGTGTCCAGGGTCGGGCAAGTCCCCTCCCAAGACTCAGAAGAGATCATCTGTCGAGACAGGACCATCTCAGACCAAGGAAATTGAGAAGTCGAAGTCGTCATCTGCGAGATCATTGCAGAATCATCCCTCGCAGGTAAAGAAGTCATTTGGGGAGGAGATAGTCCCCTTAGAAGAATGTCAATATTTTGACAAGTCTCCGTTAATGATACGGGGTGAAGACACGAAGGCTATAAAGTCATCAACCCAGTTCGTAATAGATTTTACAAGGTGTAAGACAAACTGGACACTACTACGAGGCACACCTAAGTTTAGCAACCCAGTAAACGAGGAAGAGAGGATGATCCTGTCAACATTCGTTACGTAGAGGAAGGATCAGCAATTTATGTCTGAGTATTTTGCTTCTACCACTGCGGGAATTAATCTACTTGGTAGGCAGGGACTCCTGTCCCCCTGCCACCTCATTGAGTGAGAATTTCATAAAGCCCTTGTATCAAGCCCCATGGTCTGCACCTACGGTATTCGATGAAAGGATTGAAGAGGTAGCAAGATCGGTTACTCAAGATTCAAGGGAAGTTATGATGATAAAATCCATCGACACTTTGAATTCTGTCCTTAAACAGGCAAATCAACATTACACTAGAAAGTCAAGTTTTCAAAGGTTGAATGAGCAAGGGACAAGAAATTCAACTATAGAGGGGAGAAATCGTTTTCTTCATTTCGTCGCCCCTATGAAGGAAGTAAACGTTCTCAGATGTCACGAAGATGGTCCAGTTGCAGTGGAGGAAATAAACGCTGAAGATCAGGGTCGGAACGACTGGAGTTTTCCACCCTCAGCCGTTCCCATACAACCGTCTCCAGTTAGTGATTCTTCGAGATGACTGCAACATTCCACTGCATACTACACTTTCAATCACAAGAGATGATGGTATTATCTTCGGTGGAAAACGTTTCGACACATCTACCTGGAAGACAATTTGTCTACATCAGCAAGCCTAAATGCTAGCAAGGGTATCACCGTTTGAACAAGATTTCACATTGATCAGTTATCTGCTACACCGGTGATGTCATGTCTACAATCTGATTGGTCGCCGAAAGACAATGCCCTGCAAGGAAAGCAGGTGACATCACATCTACAATCTTGTTGGTCTTTGAGAGACAGCGCCCTGTGCAGAATGTGATATTATTGTTCCAGTATCAGGAAGTTGTCAGTGACTTTCAATGCTGGAAAGATGTCGATTACACACTAAATTAACAGTTTACAGCATCATTTGATTCGCCAGGCAGCATAGAGGTCTTCTAACAGTAGTCTCAACGTGGCCTGTCACAAGGATTGCAGCAATGAATGACAGCTCCTGATCGGACAGGCAGTCAGCTATAAATAGACTTCCTGCAAATGTCAACACACTCATAATGAATAGTAGAGAAGATCTGGAAATGAAGAATGACGTATCTTCACGGCATACAAGTTCTTCATGAGAGAAGTTAACTCAGTCTACAGTTGGACTTCACTGTCAGACTACTAACTCAGCTCGGATGGAATGTGAATCTAAATTCCTCTGGATTTGATTCATCACCACATGGAAATACACGGCTGTCCCAGAGACAAAGTTCAAGTTGATGTTAGAACAAGTTCAACTCTCTCCGCTACCATTACGACAATGTCAATGTCTACTCGGGCTGCTCACGTCTTCTCAGGATATGATCAGAAGAAGACGCCTACAGCTATGTCTATGACAGCGATTCTTGAGTCACGGTTTCACGTCTTAACCGGTTTACGATGCTGGACAACTTGAAACCACACCCGCTGTGGGGAACTTACCAGTCAAATGTTTGTGCAGGAACTTATCTGTTACAGTCGGCATCCAACAACCATTTCTATGTCTTTCAAAGGATTGGGTGTCCATCTAAGCAACGAGTTGCAGCAGGACTCTGGAAGACGGAAGATCAAACTCTTCTTATCAACCTGTTGGAAATGAAAGTGGTGATTCATGCTATCCATCACTGGTCAACAACACTGAGTGACAAGCTACTGATGATCCACACAGACAACTCAACAGTGGCTTTCTACTTAAACAAGAAAGGGTCTACTGCGCCTGATGTTTCAACTTTTCGACATGGTCAACAATATGAATCTCCAAATAAAAGCATCTGACATACCAGGAGTCTGCAACATCATGGCATACGCCTTATCTCATCCTCTTCGTCCATCACTAACAGAGTGGATGCTGCTTCGAGAGGCGTTTTAGTTAATCAGCCAGACGTTTGCATTGCTGCAATTAGACTTATTTGCAACAAGGTTCCACAAACAGACTACAACCTTTGTATCACCGGTACCAGATCCGTTAGCCTGGGCAACAGTCGCTCTTAGCATCCCATGGGAAGGACTAAAATGCCTTCGCATTTCCCCTTCCAGTGCTGCTACCAAAAGTCATCAAGAAAATAGAACAGACCAAGAGGCTGACTTTGGTCGTGCCTTACTGGCTAATGAGACATTGGTTTCCACCACTCATAGAGGAGTTTGGACAACCAACACTACAACTACCAGATTGCAACCCATCTGCATTCCGACTTCACGTGTGGAACGTATCAAAATCTGTTTAAAACACAGGGGATACTCGATGAGAGCAGCGAAAACAGTTACCTAGCCTTACAGAAATCCACTCGCACCCTTTATGATGACAAGTGGAAGCGGTTTGAGACATACGCCAAGAAGAAAGGTTTCACAGCGATGAAGGCAGCTTATCCGCAGATAACAGAATATTATGTCACCTGCGACATTCCAGAGGTTTAAAAGGTTCTACGTTATCTTCATTCTTGACAGCTCTAAGCTCAGTTGTCACCATGGAAACGGAGACCAAGCTGACTAAAGTACCCGAGTTACTTGCCTTGCTACGCTCTTTTAAGTTGGAAGATCAACAACGTAGATTTAGAGCTCCAGCATGGGATCTAAACATCATAGTCTAACATCTCACAAGTGATGCGTATGAGCTGCTTGCTAACTGCATTTGAACTGCTAACTCAGAAGACGCTGTTGTACCTGCCTTGGCTACAGCTGCACGAATGTCAGAAATTCATGCTCTAGACTTCAACCACACGAGCTTTGATGCAAGTCATCAGCAGACAGTTCATCTGGGTCTGCGATGGCATTTTATTGTGAAAAATCAACTGCAAGGTCAGACAATTCCACATACCAGCACTATCTTCAATACCTAGACCCCATGATACTCAAGATTTATCATTATGTTCAGTCAGAGCATTGAAGATATACATCACAAGTACCAAGTCTAGAAGGCAAAGTTTCAAGCACCTGTTTATCCCTATATCTACTGAGACACTTACGGAAGTATCCCGCAACACTATCTCAGTGTGGATCAGAGCTGTTGTATTGAGGGCCTTTTAAAGCAGCAAGATTGGAACCTCTGCGAGCCTCCAAACCACATGGGAATTGCTCTCTATCAACTATAATGGAGGGCTGCTTTTGGAAGTCAAACACAGTGTTTGCCAACCACTACCTACAAGAAATAACCACGAAGGACGTCTCTGGCATTCATCAGTTTGGGCCTCTTGTCGTTGCTCAGCAACTAACAGTTACCCGAAGGCGCTGAGTTCGCTCACCCTTTTTATCACGTGACTTGTGAAGCTAGACACTCTGTGGAGTATATGGTGGAAAGTCCATCCACACAGTTTAAACAGACTAGCATGAATGATTATGACCCTGTACTTGTAATGAAGATACTTGTACGAGAAGAGGGGTTGAAACAAGTCTTGATTGCTATATCTTGACATTTAGTTACATCAGAAACTAGCAGGACGCTAGTTACTTCTTGATGTCATCACGTGCCAGTCAACAAAGTCTTTTATGGAAAACAAGTTTCGTCGGATTCTGTAAGCAATTAAGCATGAATCAGGATAAGGAAATATATGTAATTTTCTGAATAAAATGGATATTTTATATTTATCCTGACTCATGGCTAAAGCCCTCCCAGCCACCCCTCACAGATACGCTGAATACTCGCATTCTCATGTCGGGCGATTACAGGAGAGAGTGAAGTAGCATGGCGGTCAGCTGACCATGTACGTGGGAAAAGGGAGATAAACTTGGGTGAGTGTGATTTTACGTCTGCTGCTTTTAGAAGGGAATTTCAAGGGATTTCAGGTGTTCCACTACGTTCGCTAGGAAGAAGAGAGTAAGTAATTAAGCATGAGTCAGGATAAGTATAAAATATAAATTTTATTCTCTTTTTCTGTTGTCATTGAATATTTACATATATGCATGAAGAATCTTTACATCCAAATCATGATCTTGTATAACCTTGATTATGAAGATCGTAAGAGATTTCATCCTTTTATGAAATAAATCAGTTAGTATTTTAATCTATGTATGTTTCAACCAGTTGATTATGTCAAATAATTACACTGACTTGGTTGACACGTCAGTGGATCTTGTTGATCCTGTCTGGGCCAGACTCAGTTATTGGCAGAATGCTGCTATACAGCTAGAATATGGCTGAATGCAGTATTAGCAAGAAGCATATGCAACGAACAGATCCACTTGTTCCAAGTCCATGTATTTCCTGATTGTTTTGTAGATTGCACAGTTCCTGGAATTGTCTTCCGAAACTGGAAGGAGGCAGTGGATGATCCAGTCCTGCTCAGTCGTCAACAAGCTGCAGGTGGAAGCAGGATTTGCTAATTTAAGGAAAGTGCTTCTGGGAGGCAAAGTAACTGCAACTGAAAACGGTGCTTCAGACGTGAACCGAATTTAGTCCTATGACAATCACCATGGTAACCATCGTTAGACAAGGATCACCCTCAGACTTGTCATATCTATGCAAATAAGAACCTTATGGAATGGCAACATACTGGAAGATTCTCATGGAAAATAATTAGAGAAATGAGACAGAGAGGAGTTCTTGAAACCAGTTGTCTTCATGAGAGTTTTGATTTTGCCTTGATTGTGTCATAAGTACTTGTAAGGCATGAATTTTTAAAAAATATTATTGAGTTTTTGTATTCTTTAGTTTTTTCTACATTTGAGATGTAAGCTGTGCTTCTTTTTTAAAAGTTTAATAAAACCTCAACTTGCTTTTCTCGTAACTAATCACACTAAATCATATGACTGCAGTTTTTGACATCTGAAGATTTGTTTTCCATGATAATCAAATGTCAGTGTACTTGATTATTTTCAAAATAGTGAAGTCTTTAGCTTGTTATATGAACTGGTTCATTGCGTTCAGACACCTGTTTAGAACAGGTTGACCAAGGGAAAGTATTATTGGAACACAGTTTGAGAAAGTTCTACAAAAATATATTCATTAGTGTTTCCGTAATAGCCCCTGTTTCATTTTTTGCGATTATATCCCCATTCTCTTTAGTGGAGGGGGCTTCTCAAAGGTGTTTTATTGAATTTGACCCCTACAACCTTACCATGCATTGTTTGTATTGACCTCACTGCGTGTTTTACAAACTTTGTACCTCTTACACCTCAGATACTCCAAAGGGAAATCTTTGGAGAAGAACGTGTCTAACCATTCCCGATAATCTCCAGGGTATATGTTACAGTAAACCTCCAATATACGCTGGATGTACCTACTGCTCGGCCCAGTGATTTTATTACCTCCCTTGGCTAGTCAGATGTCTATGCTGGAAACTTGAGCATACCAATCACAACTCACTTTAGCTTCTTAAATTATCTCACCGATCAAACATGGCAACACGGTTGATACAGAGATACTCTGAAATGGGTAGAAGGAGTTCTTGCATATACATTGTATAGTTTTTAAAGGTGAAGACCTGTCAATTTGTCTGTGTGATTTCCTTCCAAAGTCTGAGTTGCACTGCAAAAAAACCTGCATGGTTGCAACTGCTATCTTTGTTGACTTAGCTCACTGGATACTGCAGAGCCAGCAAAGGGAGGTAACAAAATTATCGCGCCAAGCCATAGATGCAACCAGGGTACTTGTGGAGATTTATCAGAACATATACCCTGGAGATTATCAAGGATGATGGCTGACATGATCAAGAGCATAGAGGTCAACAGTCATCAGAACCATGGAAAAGGTTCAGTAAATGACAACATCAGCGCAGAAACAAGGGAAACAAGATTCATTTTGATTTTGTAAATGTGAAAATTCAAATTATTTTAATTGCATCTTTTCTGTTTTGGCATAATATGCCAGACATATTTATCCCAAATAGTCAGCACAAAGCAAAACCTCTATTACTTAGCACCAGATTTTAAGACTTGTAGAGTGTTTTCTTCTTTTGCTATGCTACACCTTATGCTAGTCGTTAAACTGTCAGGTGATAGATTATATTGCATAAAGTGATGTTTTTTGGGGAGTTTTTTTATGTTTATTTATTTGTTTATGTGTTTAGGACAGTTTACTTTTCTGATTTCTAATTTTTAACATATGCCAATCTCCACTGAACATTTTCTCAAAAGTGTGAATAACAGTGGAGAAAAACTGCATTTAGGCATAAAACCTTCTACAATATTCATGTTTTACAGCTCATGAATGAACTCTTCAATCATCAAAGGAAATAATGTAAATAAATGACTGCTTATATATTTCTACTCTCTAGCCACATATATGTGCCAAATGTAGTTTTCAGTATAATGTGATATGTTTAAGATATTGTCATGAATAACTCTGTTGTTTTTGAAAGCGTTATTGTGAAATTGTGCATAGACCTGATGCCATGTAACACACTTAACTAAACATGAAATCCTTCTCACTTATTTGGAACTGATTAACATTTAAGCTTCTATTATTGAATAATACTGAGGAGATCACTACAGAATGTGAAGTCGGCAGTACGTCTCCATGTCATGTATCAATTTCACTGTAATTTCCCTGACAAGATTACTGACATACTTTTAACAGCTTCTGTGAACTAGCACAGAGCACAGACCAAATCAAGGAATATATTATCTTTACATCACTAGTGTGTTCATACAAGAAGCTGATCAGTTGACATGTTAAAAATGTACTTTTTTGTTATCTTTTACACTCATTTTGCCTGCAATTTTTTTGCTAGAAATTTTGGACAAATTATAGGTAATTATATTCTGGTCCTGAGTGTAAGTTTCATTCTTTGAAACATTGGTAAAGTATTGACCCTCCTGGGAGATAACAAACAGTGATGAGGATTAATGTCTTCATTCCAGCATTGTTTGCATGTTTTGTCTTTGCCATTATGAACTTGTGTAAGTTGATGTAAAATTAGTGGATCCATCTATTAACAAACTATTTTTTCATATTTTGTACATACTAATCACCCAACTGGAGACAGTTTCCATAAAAGGAAAATATTTTCCAACTATTTTTGCACATGTAATAATACAAACATCACACAATGCACCAGCACCTTCGAGATGTGATAACTGCCGCCATCTGTGCCAGCGCTGTCTAAGGCGTATGCTCTAGTCGTAATTTGGAAAAACAGTAATTTTTTTTGATGGCTGACTGACATTTTCTCGGTTATACTTAAACAATGTATTAATATTTACTGCATCACAGCTATAGGTTCAAATGATTGCATGCTGAACTTTCGGATTATATAAAATTATGTAAGGCTTTCCATTTTCATTGGTTGGTTAACTTAAATTGGCAGGAGATGTAGTAGGTCAAAATGGGCAGAATTTAAGATATTTGTACTTGCTGTTTCTACTGCCACAGTACACAAAACTGATAGGTCACACAGGCACAGATCAAATGTAAGATGATACTGATAAATAATTGAGTGGGTTTCATTAATTTTACAGTAAAGTTTTATTCTACATCTTTCTCTGTGTTTCAAGTGGACAGCAACGATAATGTCTTGTGTGCTTGTCCATTGCTCATTTTTGTAAAACAGTGGATTTTTTTGTGGTCATGATCATCTGTTATTTCCACTTATTTGTTGGTTGGTCTTGTAAACCAAGTGAAAAGAGTAGATGGCCTAGCAGAGCCACAAGGTTAGCTATTTGTGGTTCCAACAGTCTTAGTGCATGTTCCTGTATTCCTCAGTAGATAAGTGTTGATAGTCCCTGTCACGACAGGCAAATCTATGGTCACAGTTTATATATATATATATAGTATTACTGATAACAGTCTGTGGGTGCCAGCTTGTATGTGCATGAACTTCTTCAGCCGTCACATCACCCTTTCTTTCATTCTTTATATCATCACTGAAAAAACAAAGTTGCAGATCTCCCATATTTGTATATGATTACAAATCAGTCATGGTGACTCACATTTCATATCCTTTTCAAAATACATTCTACAAGTTTGCGATTATTTAAAAGAGATGTAATTGTCTTGATACAGTGTGTTGGGCTTTTAAAATACTGACGGGAAAAAATATATAAAAAGGAAAAGGAAACAATAATGATGCATGGCATGAGTATTTTTGGTTTAGAGACTGCCATTGGTAAAATGGCAAGGCAGCCACTGTTTAGAATGGGAGAGAAAACTGTGTGTGAATGCATCATTTCAAAGAACTTGAATTTGCCATTCCGTTCCTTAGTGACAGATTTGTTCAGTAGTAGGCCTCAATTTACCATAAGCATTCCTTCTACCAGAAATATATAGACATTCTATCAAGATATTTTTCTTGATACTTATCCTTGTTATCCTGATGTTTGTTTATGTGTTGTAGATATTGTTGAACTTGTTATTACTCTTAGCTGCCATACAACATAGCTCAGTATTTCATTTACCTTTATATGGTATCTCAAATGTTGGCCATACACAGGCTGCTGACCAGCAGAAAGGATGGACCTCCAACACTACTGATTGCAATAACTGCTACTGTGGTGCCCTTGTTTCCATTTGTGTTTGTGTACATGTATTACAACATATTGGTGGGTTGTTGTTTTACACGGCACTCAGCCATATTCCACCTATATGGCAGCGGCATGTAAACAATCAAGTCATGAGCATCGATCTACGCAACTTGGATGCAATGTCATGTGTTCATGTGTCAGCTAAGTCTGCGAGCCTGACCACCCGATGTTGTTAGTCACCTCTTCATGTGTTGCTGAAGACCAGGGCTGACCTGGATGTTCACAGGTCTGCAGTCTACAAAGTAGGGAGAGTACTTGAATAGGTAGAGTGGGAAGGTGAGGGGAAGGCCGCAATTCTCAAAGACAAACAGAATAGACGTCTCTGTCGCTGTATCCCAATATCAGCAGCCCTTTCACTGTGTGGTGACCAGCTGGATAGCCTTGCGGATGTAACACTTCCCTTCAAAAGTCTGTGTTTGATTCCACACATGGGTACATATGAAGCCTTTTCTGGTGTCCTGTGTGAAGGTGCTGGAATGTTGCTAAGAGGGTTGCACAAACTTAACCACATGTAGATGGACAACTGCCTTAACTTGAATCACAATCAGTTGTACAAGGCTGAACAACATGTTACAACATAAGGTCCTGAACATTGATGGCTGTACAAATGCACAACACGACCACCATGATGTCTTCTCACTGAGCCAGATTCTGTCAAAACAGGTCCTCCTCTGACACAAGTGGAGGAGTTTGAGAGTCTGCTTGCATGAGGCAGAGGGTCACCATCACCTTAAGCTGAATTGCTGCATTCTCGATATTTTGTGACCTGTAAAAGCAATCTGTACAAAATATTTTCAGCATGTGTTGCCCACTGTTCACAAATACTCTACACACCATCTCATCCGTGATTTTAGAAAATTACCCAAAGGTTTCTTAGCACTGGAAAATAATTTTGTTTGATGGTAATCGTAAATGTTGTCATTTGAAAGTTAATGACATAATTTGTCAATGTAAGTGTCATTTATTAATTTCTTTGGATGTATTTTGTTTTTTTATTTTTTGTTTATTGATATTTATGGAGTTATGCATATGATCTGAACTCCATGGGTGCTAGGGATTATTCCTAGTGAGTATACAAAGAGATGGTCACCACTTGACAAGGAGAACTATGATGTTAGTAATAAAGAGAGGCAATAACAAATGTAACAGGCCATTTTATAAACATTTTGTACATTAAAGTCACAATTATTTATGGTTTGTACATTCAATATTCAAACAAAACAGCCAACTGAGAGCTATGTTCTTATTTTTGATACTGATTGTTTATTAGACCACACGTGAATCAATTTTATTTTTTTTTTTTGCTATAAAAATCATATAGAAATAAGAGCTGTTTTTATATATTTCAAAAACAGATTATTGAACTACAGAATTTTGCTGAGAAAATATGTGCAGTTTTGTTAAGATTAATGAATTGTGAGATTATTGTTTTCTATGGACATAGAGCTTCTGATGCAACGTTTGTGACAGCAGTAGAATGACTTGATCCTGTGTAGGTCAGACAGATGCTCATTGGTAATTTCACATACCTGAAATTTATATCTTCCAGAAAAAGAACATATGTTTTAAACGTGATCATTCACAATAAATAATCTGTAATTGGCGCTACAACATAACCCATGTGGTTGAATAATGAGCACCAATAGAGTGCCTATGTTCCACAGAATGAATCATGTATTCCATGGTCAAGCTGATATCTCATGACCAGAGTCTGCAGTATGATATATTAGAGAGATACCTGGCACCAGGTCACATATGGAGAATTGGGGTCTGTTCATAATTTATTATTGTAATAAATTTAAGGCGGATGATAACCCATTTTGTTATTTTGTTTGGTTGAGTGTCAGCAGTTTTGTCCATAAAGATATTTAAAAACTGAGCGTAAAAGGTAAGTGGGAGTGGGGTGTCCTCAATATTCTACATGACGTATGTAATTTTCTCTCTTCCCATAAGTTATGAACAGGCCCTTAAAGACGTTTTTAAACCCACATACAGTTGGTTTTTTTTGTACATTTTCTATGTATTGTATTTGTGAGAATATTTGGAATACTTTAGTCTCCAGCAGTGTTTACAGTCAGATGTCCTGCTGGTTGCTAGTCACACATGATGCTCCCCTTCTACAGCTCTTTTTTCATTGTAGGGGTGTGGACATTGTGCAGTATTTATTAAAAGTGCTTTTTGTAGAAGGAATTGTCTTACAATGTTGAAGCTTTGTACTTTTTAAGTGCTACTGTTGTTTTGTATGAGTATTCAACGTGGATAATGTGTACATGAAGCTTCGTTATTGTTAAATTTGTGTTTGAGAGGATGATTAATGTTATCAGTTGCTATGGTTACATCAAGGAAAAGTAACTATTGATTTTAATTTCATTTGAGAAATTATTTATTACATACTTAATGCAACATCTATCCTATTGGCAGGCAGAAATGATGAAATATTGCTGATATATATCATACATGTACATGAAATACTTATGGACAGCAAATCAGTTCTAAGTCAACAGCCAGGAAAACAAGTAAGGGAACACATCGTTCCTGTATTTATAGTTAAGGTTAGAACAAGGGAACACTTCTACTTTCATGTGTTCCTTTATTTGTCTCCCACAGTATATTAAATATGTTTGTAATCATTATGGCACCGTCATATAAGGTAAGGTTCCTCATTTTTCTGCATCAGATGGTTATAAGTCCAACTGTGGCTCTAATTTTGTTTTTAAGATTGTTAGCAAATTTATTATTTTCCCCATGGGTTGCATAAGAGCTGTTGACATCAAAGACCTGCATAGATTGAGGTTTACCTATAAGTTCAACCTGACATGCCATGGCATAGCTACATTCAGACACCATATACAGATTGAGGTGCTTAGTCTCTGCTGAAATACTGTTCACAGTGACGCTGCCTCATCTCAATCATTCCTTCAATCATTCCCTCGTTCCCCTGAACTGGGAACATAGTTAGTGCTTGCAGCTAATGATTAAAAAAGATTAGTTTACACAATATCTAGTTAAATGATGAAACTGTACCTAAAAAATGTGGTTGCTAAATGGTTTGCATATTGTGACTTTAAATTTTGTCTCACCACCTGAAGACACTCTGGTACCCCAACATGCTCAGTTGCTTACACTTATCCAAAATATTTGCATCATCTGTTTTTGTATTGATGTTGAATGTTATGTACTACCTAAATTACACTGAAAGTCAAATATATCATAATGAGTATCCTGTTAAAGTTTTCCTTCTTGGGGTAGGAATGCTTCACGAGAGTTATGCCCCCTTACCTGACCTCCTGACACAGGGAGGACCTGAGCTATGTTGGCATGATGAAACTTGTGCCAGATCTACAGTATCATCTGTAAGGGGTAAATATCATTTGATGAGACAGATGCAGAATTGTATGTTTTCCTGATAATCAGTTAGTTTGTCATTGATTTATCAAAATTAGAGGAAGCATTCTTTTTCAATATGTTTTTGCTTCTTTTTAAATTAACCTCTAGACCTTTCCCATTTTTAATGTATTTTGCTCCTGATTGCTCACCATGTCTGTCTAAAGAAGCACTGAATTGTCGGAGTTTAATTTGAACTAAGCATCAGATTATTTTTTGCAAGAATATCTTACGTTATGGTCTTTACTTGAACTTTATTTCTCATATCCATTATTCTGTTTTTATCATCCCTGTTTTTGCATAATAACCCTTAAACACTAAACATTCCCTGATTCATTTCCTGTAATAAGAACTATTTAGAATAAGGTTCTTTTCACCTAATTTGGATATTCTTGTTAGCAAGACTGATTGTTGCCTGTACTGCATTTCTTTCTGTTTAATATATTCATAAAGTTTCATGACACATGTTACTATTCATGTCTAAACAATGAATAAACTTGTTCTTGTTAACTTGGGTTAGTAGTTGTTATTACAGGTTTATATTATCAACCAGTAAATTCACTAAACCTGAACTCCAAAGCATGACCGTTCAGTTGCCCGCCATAGAGATGGTAGGGTAGCACATAAAATTTTCTAGTGTCCCCCACCATGATTTTGCTGGAATATTGCTAAAATGGGCTTAAAACCCAACTCATTCACTCACTCACTCACTCACTCACTCTGCTTGCCATAGAATTATATACTAGCATTGCCATTGTGGTAGTATACTGGTGCTCTTGAATTTCACTAAAGAAACAAACATCTTCAA
This sequence comes from Haliotis asinina, assembly GCF_037392515.1. Classification (NCBI taxonomy): domain Eukaryota; kingdom Metazoa; phylum Mollusca; class Gastropoda; order Lepetellida; family Haliotidae; genus Haliotis; species Haliotis asinina. Next base: position 25,467,728 of record NC_090282.1, on the reverse strand, counting down.
CATGCTATTTGGACAATCCTGAATTCAGATGGGACATCAGCGATAGGGATATGCTGTTCAGGATGTGGCAAACTCATGGTACATGTGATTCACAGTATTCTGTTGACCAATCTCTTGTAATGTTTGAGGTGACCAAACATTGTCACACTGTCAAAAGAAGTGTCCCATCACTTCAGTACCCGGCTGTCTCAACTGGCGGTCCATCAGGCTCGAGACGTATGGCCGAAGATACTTTGCGCATAATGCTGCCGTGTAACGGTTTCCCATTTGATCTGCAATCAACTCTAACTCAAACTTGTTTCAAGAAGCATTGTAAGACCTTCTTGTTCAAAAGAAATGGATTTTAAACATATGATATATGTGAACTCTGCTAATGCTTTGAGCACACTTTGAAGAATCCATGTTATTATATTATCATAAACTAACCCACTGTCTGTCATTGCTGATACTTTATCCCGTTGAAAATATACCCAGGCGAGCTCTAGTACCTGTTAAGGTTTAGTGGTTTCTCTAAACAGTAAAGAAAATAGCAAATACAACACGTGTGTAGGTCGATATGTCTGTATATTCTAATGGACTTTGATCAATATGGTCGGTGTATTTATAAATACTGCTTATATAATGCTCTGTCTGTCTTGAGAGAACGATCGTCTCGTCTATCTTGCCAGGCAACCAACATCCATCTTCCAGCGTCTGTTAGTCACAGTATGGCGTTACATTCAGCCTGATCCCCGTCTCAACTGTGTGCAATCTAGTAGAACCTACCGATGTAACCTGGTGGTAGAAAGTACTCTTTGGTAGGACCATCTGGTAGAATCCACTGGTAGAACCTGATAGAACCTACTGGTACAGCCTTCTGGTAGAACCTTCTGGTACAAAATTCTGGTAGAGCCTTCTGGTACAAAATTCTGGTAGAGCCTTCTGGTAGAACCAGCTGGTAAAATTCTTGTATAGTTGGGCTCTTTCGTGGTGGTGAATGGGCCAAGGGTTCTTGGTAGGTTTTCGTGGTGCAGGGACGGTTTGTTGTTTAAGCGTCTCTGACAGCTCTTCGTTTGTCCAACAAGCAGAAAACCGACATATATCCACCCAATGCTCCACTATAAATGTTAGCGCCAATCCACGAAATTAGGGCACGATAACCCATTTGAGGTGCCTCATACAACCTCTGCTAAATATTGAATTGTATTGTTAAACATTCGACGATATCATACAAAACACAGTTCTGTCTGTTAATCGGATTTTACTGATCTCATTAGAGCCAACTATCATGTCTGAATAAACAACAGAGTGAGGTGACGACTGTATAATCACTTTTGATATACCTATAGTCATCCGTAAGCTATATGCTTCATAGTATATGTGCTACTACTATAATTATGAACAAGGAGCATAAACTACAGGTCACACAGTTGAGTGAATACGTATGGTTTTACACCGCCTTAAAAATATTCCAATACTATCACACAATGGGAAACCCGTGAACTACGGGTTGGAACTGGTCTTCAGTAACCCATGCTTGTCGTGAGAGGCGATTAACCGAGTCGGGTAGTCATGCTCGCTGACTTGGTTGGCACATGTCATCATATCCCAATTACGTGTATTCGATGCTCATGGTGTTGGTCACTGGATGTTGTTGCAGACTCGCCATATAGCTGGAGTATTGCTGAACAATCAACCACCAACAAAGGGCCACACTGACTTTACACAGTGTACCTATGTGAGGAACTGAAACCGGCCGACGTGACCAGCTACAGGTATAAGGACTAGACTATCCAATCACCTTTGCCGAGACAGACCATAGATCATTAACCGAGTTGCCTGGGGTTGGAACACAGTTAGGCCAGGAGCATTAGACACAAACAGTAGGTAACATTGGAAAAATATAGTAGAAAGCTGAATTTTTCAAGAAAGCTTCAGAACATCATTGCCAAGTGTGAAGTACAAAGTTCTGCAAATTCTACGTTGTGGAATTTTCAAGATGGCTGCCAATTTCAAGATGGCCACCAAAATCATTAAAATGATTATACACACAGGTATTTTGTCAATAATTATGCCATGTGACATATCAAATGAAAACTCATCTCACATCGAATCTAAATTTATTACTTTTAACACCATACATACATAAGACAATGAAAATGCCATAACAACACATTAGATGCTTGTGCTTTTGGTGAAATTTATTAGAATGTCTACTATGGTTGACTTAATACATGTTCAGCTGTTATTGATGAACAGAATTACTATCCTCTCAAGATAGATCCTTTTATCTTTTTCTTGAAAAAAATTACGTTGAATCCATGTGAAGGTGATAAGCATATGTGATATGTTGTCTGGTAAGCAGTACAGTAAGTGCATTTCTCTGAGTAAAACGTCACCGGTGGGACGAGAAATTATGGCTTTCATCATGATTTTTCCAAACCATTTAAGTAAATTTTGATTTTGAAACAATTCAATGACTTTATGGAACAAATAAACTAGATAAGATGTGATATTTGGGTGAACTTTATTGAAGTAATATTTGAAAACTGACAGAAGAACATAAAACACAACATAATGATGGAAAGATGCTGAATGCCAACCTGTGGAAAAGATATTCAACCAATCGTGTTGAAGTTGGTGAAAAGGGCCTTCATGGTCTTGTCCGAGCAAGTATTTTGAGAGGAGATGGTTGCAAAGTACAGCGTTAACCTAAACCCACTCATTTGAGGACCCCAAGACCACTGAGCTACCAGAGCCCTAAATAAACTTGAGTAAAGTTTAGTCCCTGAATGTATATAATGTTGATAGTAACAAATAAACCCATTTAAGTGGAAAAGGAGACCCTGTGGTTAAGGGAATGGGAACCGAAAGTAACGAAAACAATCAATTCAGAGCCGATCTCTATATCAAGTGGGACTTCCCGTCAAGCACAAATCTCACAAGTGTTCTATACTGATAGAGTTCACTCACAGATCGTTTCATTCCAGAGTAATTTATCTCTAGGAAACAGCTGTCATCAAGAATAAGCCGCTTTTATCATCAGGACTGATAACAAACACATACAGTGTCCATTTCTTCTAAAGAGCAAGTGCAGCCTCGTATTGTACTCAGAAGCAGGTGAAAATTGGTCGCATCATGTAATTCAACCGTAATGAATTACTGCCTGTGTATCCCTGTTCATAGTGTTTTCGCAGTTCCGTTTAATGACAAGTCTTGTAATCGATTGTGAACAGTTGTCGCACGTCATTATTTAGAGGGTTAATCATATATCGAGAGGTAATTTTCTGGTGAATCTCGGGTATGCTATGGAATATTTTCACCCTTTGTTCGAGTATGTGCAAGTTCGAGTATGTTGTGTGATTGCGTCACAGTCTTCGATCCGAGATCATACGGATATTTGAGCGAGTGTGGCGTTCTACCTGTTGCTATAGCTACCGAGTTCTGTGTACATCCCTGTTCGGCTTCATATTGATCCGCTGCACGTACCTGTGAAAGAGGTGGGGTTACTCGCGGATGGAATACACACATGGATTTGAGGTTGTAACATTCAGACGGGGCCTCACTCACATGCAGGGATCTTAACACGAGCCGACCACAATATTCGGCGGTGGCGATAGTAATTTACTTGAGAGAGTGCCACTAATAACATTATGGAAACGTTAACATTGCCAGATGGAGGATAGCACTTAGATAATAACCCAGTGTGTGAGTTAACTGTTCTTGTAGGAGAGCAACGAGGAGCGCGCATGCAGGAATTCTGACCATTTCTGGCACCGAGCACGCGCCCCACACGCGCTGCCTCCTGTCCCCCAACTCAGGAAAGATGAGGTTGACCAACCCTCCCCCTGGAACCAGGAGCTTGGGATGGCTAACGACCCCAGTCACTGTATCTTTACCCCAGGAGGGAAGTCACAGGTGACACCCCAGATTGGAGAAATAGGCACCTCCCATGAAGAGTGCGCTAAGGTAAGTCGCTTAAAATAACCTGTACCAATAATACTGATTGATAGAGGGGTTATAGATGGCCCTCAGTTTGAAGAAATTAAATTTTATATGAATTAAGGTACGAATATGACACACTGTATCTATTCTTATTGATGTTCATACTTGATAAGTAGCATTTTACCTGGCAATAATGTTAAGGAAATATTTTTCGTAGTGCATACGATTGAGATACCACCAGAGGGGACCCCTGGAGGCGCTAAAGGCTGAAATTGTTTGACGCCGCACTCGGTTACGGCCGCTGTCTGTAGAGAATCGGGTCTCTACGACACAGTTAGTGATTGATATCATGAGCATCGAGCTGCACAGCTAGCAAGTCTGGGCGCCTGGCCCCGTTAGTCACCTCTTACGACCAGCACGGCATACTAAAGATTACATATAACCCGGATCTTCCTAGCGTGTGGCAGCTGTTTTAATAATTAACAACGGGGCATAAGGAATGATATACTATAAGCTCTCCTCGTTTGTTACTGACACCATTGCTGCAGTGCTACACTGTGACTGGTATACCGGTCGCATGTCACGCCAAGAGTGAATAAGGCACGCCGCTTCTAGCAATATTCCAGCAATATCACGGCGGGGGACACCCGAAATGGGCTTCACACATTGTACCAATATGGGGACTCGAACCTGGATATTCAACGTGACGAGCGAACACTTCAACCACTAGGCTTACCCACCGCTCCTGTCCAAAGAGAAAACTGTTCGCCTGTCCAAGGGGAAAGCTGTTTTAGAATAATTGTCTTGTAGAGGTAAAGGTTATAGTTATTTATTTCGTTTTTTTATGGTCACATTCTGTGTAGCAGATGAATTGTATAAAGATATATATCCACATACTGTTCTCCGTAATAAGTGACTTACCGTGGAGATCTATATTCATGTATAAAAAATCATTCATAGTGTATATGTTGGTGGAATCGAAGCGTATGAACGGTACAAGGAAATACCAGACGTTGCCCTCAGAATCAGCTTCATTTAAGAGTTATGGATAACGTTTACAAATCTAACTGACATTTACACTCTTTTCTAACACAGAATGACTAAAATGAATCAAAGATGTCCATTGTAAATGATTGCAAGAACTCTAGCAAGCCTACAGCTGTTTAACCCAACAAAAACACAGTGAAAACATATCGGGATGACCTATCATAATGATTGCATTTATATCCGAAACATCGACTTATTCCTCTATCTATCTATCTATCTATCTATCTATCTATCTATCTATCTATCTATCTATCTATCTATCTATCTATCTATCTGTCTGTCTGTCTGTCTGTCTGTCTGTCTGTCTGTTTGTCTGTCTGTCAGGCTGTCAGGCTGTCAGGCTGTCTAGCTCTGAGTATACATAAATGTCCTTCTCTCTCTCTCTCTCTCTCTCTCTCTGTCTGTCTGCTTGTCCGTCTACAGCAGCTGTTGTGGCTGAAGTAAGGTGGGGTAGTGGGCGGGGATGAATTAAAGATATTTCCTCGAGTTTCCAATGTGAAGGTTTACGTTCTCCCATTGGACGAGAATTCAGAATAACAGCCGTATCTGTGACATCATAGTCACGTCAGGGTCCTGCTCATACCTCGGATTAAGAAAATAGAATTATTAAGCACTTTCGAGGTAATTGGTGCCTAAAATGCTCGGAGATTAGTTTACATCCATAGTTTGTAATTAATATCGTTATAAATTCTGTTGGTAAACGCGTTGCCTGGTTCCAAACCTATATAGACATTAAACACGAACGTCAGCATTGCCTATTTGTGAGGTAGAGGAGGTTAGGGGTGAAATGGCTTGGGAGGTGATGAGGTGGGTTGGGAGGGAGGTGGTGGGGTTAGTGATGAGGTGGGTTGGGTGACATTGAGGATGAGATGGGCAGGTGGGTGGGTTTGGGATAAGACGGTTTAGGGATGATGTGGGCGGGATGGGTTGGGAGGGACGAGGGTAGGTTTGGGGTGGTACAGGTTAGGGGTGAGGTGGGTGGGATGGGGTGACATGAGCTAGGGGTGAGAAGGGTAGGTTTACTGATGAGGTTGTATGGGAAGGTTTGGGGGTGAGGTGGCTTAAGGGTGAAGTGGGCGGGAGGGAGGTGGGTGGGTTTACTGATGAGGTTGGTTGGGAAGGTTTGGGGAGAGACGGGCTAGAAATGAGGTGGATGGGTCGGGGTGAGACGGACTGGCGTGAGGTGGGTTGGTTTTAGGGTGAGATGGGCTGGGAGGGAGGTAGGTAGGTTAACTGATGAGGTAGGCTGAGAGGATATGAGGTGAGACGGATGAGGGGTGAGATGGGTGAGATTGGGGTGAGATGGGTAGGGAGGAAGGTGGGTGGGTTTGTGGATGAGGTTGGTTGGGAAGGTTTTGGGTGAGGTGGACGGAAAAGGCGTGAGGTTGGTTGGGAGGGAGGTGGTTGGGAAGTTTTGGGGTGAGACGGGCTAGGGATGAGGTGGGTTGGTTTTTGGGTGAGATGGGAGGGAGGTAGGTAGGTTAACTGATAAGGTTGGTTGAGAGGATATGAGGTGAGACGGATGAAGGGTGAGATGGGTTGTGAGGAAGGTGGGTTGGTTTGTTGTTGAGGGTTGGGAAGTTTCGGGGTGAGGTGGGCTAAGGGTAAAGTGGGTTGGGATTGGGGTGAGTTGGGTTGGGAGGGGGGTGGGTAGGTTTACTGATGAAGTTGGTTGGAAAGGTTTTGGGTGAGACGGGTTATGGTGAGGTGGGAGGAATAGGCGTGAGATCGGTTGGGAGGGAGGTGGGTGGGTTTACTGATGAGGTTGGTTGGGAAGGTTTGGGGTGAGGTGGGTTAGGGGTGAAGTGGGTGGGATGGGGTGAGATGGGTTGGGAGGAAGGTGGGTGTGTTTACTTATTACTTTATGTGTGATTATTATACACATACGTGTCTGTCACATATGTGTGCGACATAGGCGATGTAACATGTAATGAAGTATGATGAAAATGTTTCACCTATGTACGCGTGAACATCATCATGCCAGTGTGTGTATGTGAGCAGGTAGTGTGACTGCTGATTCCGTACCTTACCATTGTGAAACCTTACCATTGTGAAACGAGCGCCTTAAAATGGAGGTAAAAGCTTGATTAAATGGAATTTGATACCTGATTTAATCACATTTTGATGAACCACAGAACCAAACATTCATCAGTGCAGTAGTAGAAGATAAATGCGGCCCTTCTGTATATGTGAGTCACTATATGATTGATGCACTGTCGATATGACTTAATCCCTTCACTATATTAACAAATGGGAATATTCACTCATTTTAATTCATAAGCGACTTATTTGTGTGACCAACGTACATCGTTAGGCTGACCTTTGTTCCTCACTACAAATATTAAACATAACATATTTACAATGTGTAAAGTATCTCCTACATTGTATATGACTTTGTAGCGACTGAGATTTTGTACCGGTGTTGACAACTTGCCGGATAAGACAGCTGCTGGTTTTGATAGCTTCCACTGTATATACAAACTCGGGTGGGTTGGTGGCTTGGTAGATGATACGTCATAGCTTGACAGCCAGGGGCATTGCTCATGATATTAATCAGCGGTTAGTCTCGTCCCTGATGAATTGTGTGAAGGCCAGCGTCATATCGTCATACTGACAGATTATTGTTGAGTGGGGTGGCGTGGGTGTGCGTGAGTGCATGCGAGAGAGAGAAAGAGACTGACAGAGAGAAAGAGAGAGAGAGAGGGAGACTGACAGAGAGAAAGAGAGAGACTGTGTGTGTGCGTGCGTGCGTGCGTGCGTGCGTGTGTGTTATATGCCACTTGCCCTCCGACGGCTGTACTATGCTACGAGCGAGAGACAGTACAGTACCTACGCACTCGTGCAAGTGAGGCAACGCCGGGTCAGCATGTATTACAAAACAGTTTCACAAAGGTATAATATGTTATCTTTATTTATGAGGTACGGAGCGATTACGTACGCGATATGTCTACCAATGGAAAATACTGTCGATGAAAGGAATTACCATCTCTAAACTATATCCGTCAGTAGCTAGGAATCACCGAATAAAAGAAAGCGAACCTTATTTGTCCCTGGGCATTTGCCAGTCGCAAAGATTTCCGTTTGAGATTGATTTTGGATTTGATTTACATTTTGACCGCTTGGAAGTAATGTAACATGTCACATTGAAAATATTGTCCAGCATCCTCCCCGCTTTATGCGTTTGTGCTCCTCTCTCTCTGCATTATAAGTAGGGGAAGAATGAAGGGAAAATACTATGGTTCAAGGACTGTGAGACAGACATATATGTGTGCGTGCGTGCGTGCGTGCGTGCGTGCGTGCGTGCGTGCGTGCGTGCGTGCGTGCGTGCGTGCGTGCGTGCGTGCGTGCGTGCGTGCGTGTCACTGCGACATCCACGCTATGAAAGATGGCGAATTCAGTTCTTTGTGATTTTTTGCCTTTTATATGTACGGGCTAATAATCGATTTTTTATGAGAGCATAAATGTGTTCTGTGCTTTAACCTACATTTTTTTATGTCCTTCTCTTCGCGTTAACTGGACATCCACCGGTGAACGCCTGCGTCTCTAATTCCATGAAATATCAGAATGCACCAGACAACAAAACGCGGTCAAGGTCAATATCTCAGATATCCCGGAATACGGCAAATCTGGATGTTGCTCAAGTAGGCCTCAGGGTATCGGAAAACGCAAATATTGACGGTCATTGATTAAATCGGCATTCTAGCATCAAGCCAGGGGTGTATGGTAATTCAACCACTAGAAAGAATGTGGTAATTAAGAAACAGTTTGTGGTGGTAGTGGCTGTGACGTCACCAGTGGTGATGACGTAGTAGACTGACTAATATGGGAGAAAAAGCAACACAATTGATACTGGCGTGATAGAAACAAGATTAAGTCTGGGACAATATGGATTAAGTTTGGGTCAATCTGGATAAAATTTAGGACAATGTGTTTTACCCTTTATCCTCTACACTTAAAGCATATCTTCTTGAAAGGAATTTATGAACATGTATGTGCTCACGGTCCAGTTGGAACCTACAATGAACTCTCCTTTAAGAAGGACAAAAAAGGTCATTGTTTGCTTGTGAACGGCTTTTTTTCATATTCTTTTAACTTGTAGTAACCTAACATTGTCCCCAACCCCTCCCCTTCCAAAAACACCACATCCCCCACCGCGTTCTGGTGGCCCCGCCTATTGTTAAAAGTAGCATGAAACTGAACTCACTCACTCACTCACTCACTCACTCACTGTTAATGATCATGACTATATTTTGCAGCAAAAAAAAATAGTTTCTCCGGCTACAGTATAAATCAGAGCTCCAGATAAGGCGCGTATTTGCGCCTTTTATTCAATAAAAGTACGCGTCAGAATCACGTAAAACCCAATAGGTCTATAACACATTGCGCACTTTACCCAACCAGCTAAATTGGCTTGCGTATGGTTCGTCGTGGCGCACAAACTCTACAACAGCATTAGCTGATGGTACGCGATGCCTATTTATACCTATACTGCTATAGCCATAGCCACTGTCCGGGGTTTACTCATAGTTACATGACTTGCATGTTGAGTATTTAGAAATGCCCCCCAAATGTTTTGCAATATGACAAATACTAAGAACTTTTCGTCTATTGAGATTCTTTTATATTTATATATTTAGAAGAGGTAAATACCCAGTAACGATAGGGAACACTGTGTAAAAGTACTCAGTTCTTTTAACTAGTGGGAGTATACAAAATGCTAGTTGCATAAACTGCAATTACTCATACATAAACAGACATGGGAGTAAATACCCAATTGCTTGAAATAGTATCTGGATTCATTTGATGGAGTATTTACAAAATACTCAGACGCTGTTTTTTCAAATGTTATGTGAATTTTTGGACAGTCAAAATATACTCACAGAAACAAATAAGGGAACGCATGAAAGAACATGAGTTCTTTTATTTATATTATATTGTAATTTCACCTACAGTGTCATACTTACCTTGTGAAGAAACCAGCAAAAGAATGAAGACCACTTGTTCTTTCATACGTTTCATACTTTCATATTCCCTTCAATGAGTGTATAGACGAAGGTGTGTCGGAGCACCTGTCATCCTATAACCTGTTCCACCGTACAACAACTGATTATCAGTCTTTGTATAGTTTCGACACATCGGCATGGTGTGGGTTCTATAACTCCATATTGATGGTCTTTTGACCGGCGTGGTTGTCATTGATTTCTCCCAACATCAATTACACAACGCTTGATGAAAATGCCATCTAATTTGTGTAACAGTCTACACACTAAATGAAAAGTCTATCATGAATCCATTACACTAACATCAGTAGGAAAGTGGACCGCAAATGATTGGGCAACCGTAGTTAGTTGTGTAGAGTGTGTTACAAGACCTTCACATTTGTCAGTCAATAGTAATTATATAGAGCATACTGTACACTGCTGTGTCGTAGTAATTACCTGTACAAAATTTATTTCTTTGTTGCTGACAGCGCATTCAGCATGAGTCCACCTATATGAAGGTCTGCGAGTCTGGATCAGATATGTCTGGGATTAGCATCATGTCATCAGTTTCATCAACTCTTACAAGCTTAGGTTACGGTCCATCGTCCCTATCTGACTCTACATCGTCTGTGTCTGACTGTAGGTCGTCCCTATCTGAGTATACATCGTCTGTGTCTGACTGTAGGTCGTCCCTATCTGACTCTACATCGTCTGTGTCTGACTGTAGGTCGTACCTATCTGAGTATACATCGTCTGTGTCTGACTGTATGTCGTCCCTATCTGACTCTACATCGTCTGTGTCTGACTATAGGTCGTCCCTATCTGACTACATCGTCTGTGTCTGACTGTAGATCGTCCCTATCTGACTCTACATCGCCAATGTATGACTCTACATCGTCTCTGTTTAATTCTATATCGGCTCTATCTGACTGCACATCGTCTATGTCTGACTGTACATAGTCTATATCTGTCTCCATATCGTCTCTATCTGGCCCTACATCGTCCCTGTCTGATCCTACATCGTCCCTATCTGTCTCTATATCGTCACTATCTGAGCCTACATCGTCTGTGTCTGACTGTGCATCGTCTCTATATGAGTGTACATCGTCTCTGACACAACGTCTCTGTCTTACTCTTATTGTTGTGACCGCACCCTCGTCAGTCTACTGTTCAGTTTCCGCATTGGTAGTAATAAGGCGGGCGTGGTCATTGGGTGTGGTCATTGGAACAGTTTCGTTGATATTGTGTGGTTACGAGGCTTGTTTCCGGTGGTAATTACCTTTCTTGGTGTTACAAGATCATGTTCCCTCAATGATGTATCACTGGGTATTTTTAAAATGCAGCTTCCTTCTCTTGTTTGATGCACTGACACTCGTGTTAGTTGTGCATAGGCGGATCAGCGTGTGTGTGTGTGTGTGTGTGTGTGTGTGTGTGTGTGTGTGTCTGTGTGTCTGTCTGTCTGTCTGTGTGTGTTCACGTGTAAGAAAATGTCAGAACACTGCCTGCCAATACAGTACATTGCTTCCTGACGATTAGCGTTCCTGGGACGTTTGTATCTGGGTGATTGTACGTCACTATCGTAACCTTAGTGCAGTGTTAAATAATGGGAGTTAAGGTTAACCTTATTTGCTTCGTGAAAGGAAGGAGTAGTGATATCTGGTTCAATGTCCTGTTCTATTCAGTTTACTGACAACTTAAACACTGGTACTTAATGTGAACGGTATACGTATTCCACACGTATTGAAATGATCACTTCATTATCATAGCAACGAAGATCAACAGTCGCCTTCTGAAGATCTGGATACGTAGGTCAATAAAGTGTAGTGATATTTAGACATGGACTTACGTGTTCCAACAGTCGAAATTTGGCGTGGGCGTGTATCAAACATGTACTTGTGTATACGTCTGACAACATTAAACCGTCGTGACGGTGTTGGTGTGAGATGCACATGATGTTGAGTGCCGCGCTAACTCCGCATATATAGAGGACCGTTAGGTATACTAACGCACTATTGATGTACATACCATGAGCAATTCGACCGCGGATAAAGATCAACTCCTTGCGACTTGCCATCTTCGTTTTTGTTGCTTCTGTTTTGTTGGAGGGGGGTGGGGGAATTAATCCTCCTATGCAACACTTATTACTGGTTATATCAATCACCCACGCACTTACGCACTCCAAAGGGAGTTGCCCTCAGTTACCTCTCTCACACCCCTTGAGAGTGCCAACGTGTCACTCTGCCCGTGTAAGCCTGCTTGTAACTCTGTGAGTATGTGTGTCTGTCGGTCTCTGTGTATGAATGTGTATTTGCGCACGGGTATGTAACTGCGTGTGTCCGTCTTCAAGTGTGCGTGTGCGCGCGTTTGTGCCTACAGGCTGGTATAATGATGTCCACTTCATTGTATCACAAACAGAATCGTGGCGGGATAGGCTGCACGAAAAAATTAAATGCTTCTCGGGCACATCTTTTTTAAAAGTGACGAGGGAGGAACACCTTTTACAGCTTGGAAAGTTTAGCACGTGTTAATGAGTTGTAGATTCAGTCACACTTATTCTTACAGACACTCATTCTTATAGTGGACAAATGGATGATCAGGAAGCGACCAAGTCAAATTATTGTTTTAAAACGGCAATAAAAATATGTTACGCGCACAATACAAGTGACACGCCGATGCTCGAGAAACATTTCACTTTTTTAATTTAGCTTTAGCCAGTCAGACTACGTCTAACAGCCACATCAACCTTATCCCACAAAAAGATCATACTGTTTGACTTGACTGATTTAACCTGCGGCGTAAAACAACAAACAAACAGCCAGGGGAAATGTTTACTCTTTTAATGGCGATCTATAAATCAACCAGAGGATAACATACAGTTGCAAGACAAAATATAAAAAAGAAATAATTACTTGACGTAATTAACTCCGTAGTTGTTTGGAACGCGGGAGATGTGCCCATACTGCCAGCCCGATCACAGCACACTGTTTACCTGTATTGGCAACCGCGGCATGCATACAACAAGATCTAGTTAATCCTTATTGCTACTGTAGGATAACATCAAACACACAGCACGGCAACAACTGCTGTATTGTCCTCCAGTCGGAGACTGATTACAGTTCGCAAGATGGGAGTTCAGAACCTCAAGGAAATCAATTTTATGCCCTCAATGTGGTTTGTGCAAATAACAAGAATTCCAAGACAAGGTCATATTTGAGGAACAAGATAATAGGTTACCGGTGTGTTACCAGTTAATTTCCGCCCTTGAATCTCACGTGGCCATAATATATTTTAATGTGATCTTCATTAAAATCTCACAAATCTTCCATTGCTCGGTTGCCTAGAGACCCGGGTTAGATTAAGAACAATGCGTGAAGCGTTTTTCCTGATGTTCCCCGCCGTGATATTGTTGGAATTTTCCTAAAAGCGGCGTAAACTCACTCACTCACTGATGCCTGGGTGTCGTTTGAGAATGTAGTAATACGGTGATATTTCTGTGTAGAAGTATCGGTCGTCATCGCCGAGACTGCTTAACTGGACGAATGGTGTCTAGACATATATATCGCCAGTCTATCAGTCTGATGTTTCAGAATGTAATGTAATAAGTTTTGTGGTTAAACATACCATAACAACATATATTTGAGGAATATTAAAGTTCACCTCTGAAGGGTGCACATAACCACATATATTCCCACTGACTTCTACGGTGACGCTATATCTTTTTAAATACCTAAGCAATCAACAACTAGTACATGTGCATGTCTGCCTTAAAGAAGCAATAAAATATGCATAAATTTTCCGCCTCACCCATCTCCTTTTCCCGAGAACCGGAAGCTAAACTGCTCAATCCTAGTTCCGCACAAAATGTCAACCGCATGAAAATACACGTGGTCACATTCAGTATAAGTTGTCGTGTATTAATAGATGGTGGTACTTTTAAAAAACACAAAGCTCTTACGAAGTACCATCCTATCACAGCTGTTAGATTGTCTACACATTCGTAACTACTCGTGTCATTCCGACAAGCCAGATGGCGTCTCGTACCCATCTCGTGGCCATGTTTATGACTGGGTCCAGTCTAAGCGCAAACGGGCATGGAGATAAAAATTGTCTAGTACTATTATCAAGGAAAGATAAGTCTGAATTTCCAAACATAGCTCTTAGAATACCCAACATCCCGTAGACAAAACAGCAATACGGTCATTACTTTTGCATAGATGTTTTAGTGTTGAAAGTTGTCCATCCTTACGCTCAAAGTTTATGTTTAAATTGTGCTTGGTATAGTTTAGCGATTTTTTAAAAGTTCAACGGGCGATTTGATTGGTTTGCCACGATTCTCGGCAATGATGGCGTACAAGAGGGGTACGATTCTTCTTGTAGGTCACGAAAAGAAACGAGTAGTTACGAATGATGGTCTACTCTGCATTTATGGCTACGAAAAGTGCCTGTTAAATTGCGGGATCTGATTTGGTGTAGTATAGCATGAAGTATGGAATAAGGTGAAGGATATATGAGCGTTCCAGCTTTTCCGAAGACCGTACGCATGCACGATGACATAGGGTCAAATGGTACACAAAACCGGTGGATCTTTCTAATGCCTCTGTTCTGGAAGACAGACGGTATGAAGGCTGTAGCAGCCATCTGGCATCATGGCAAACAAATAATAAATTTTCTTGCTTAATGAAGAAGTTTCCGTTGTCAAAGTCTATCACTCTGTCAAACCTGGAAATGGGCATTTTCGGATATTATGGATAATAGCAAGGCTTTGTAAAGTCAAGGAATTAAAACATTTATCGATCAGTAATCGGAATACACTTGACTACACACACATATAGGTTACCTCAAGTATTCTGAGTGAGTGGGTGACTGGTGATTGTACTATCGACAGTATTACAGCTGTGTTGCGTCGAATTTATCCTTAAAGAATCAAAACTGAGCATGTACAGTACGCGAAAACGTTAAAGAACACCTGATTCAATCCTTTTATTGCGGGTAATCGTCTGTGATGTGCTGCAGGAAAAAAGGCCGTCGATATAAGTAGAGGATCTCAGATGAATTTTTCAAGCATAGAATACTACTTAAAATAATGTTTTTCTTACCTTGTTTTGACTAGTATCTGGCATTTCTCTTGATACCGACACTCTTCAATCTCCGTTGATTGGTTGGTATAAACCAAATGCATCGTATAAACACAAGAGACAGGCTTAGTTTGACACATTTCCACACAATTTATATTGTGTTAAGGTCTGAACACGTATGAAAATTATTTTCTTTCCACAGTTAAGCGCTAAATGTTTATTATTCTTACACCAAGCATCATCTATTTCCGAACAGCAAATTTTCGAAAGCATTAATAAAGGAGTCTTTTTTAATAATTCTTTGAAATAATACTTGGGTGTACACATTACTGTATTCATTCGAAACTGTCAAAGACCGAATGCGATTACCTGGCGTCATACGACAAAGTCGTCGATCGCTTCTCTGATCAGACAATTTAGGCCTCCCTCTCAAAGCTTTGTTTTCAAGTGGACGCGGGCAGAAACATTTTCCAGATTCCAGATTCCAGATTCCAGAAGCAAGTCCGGATTTCCTTGGGCGTAGGTTCCCAATCACTGGTCTTCCTGGGGCTCCTTTTCAGCTTAAAAACGGTTTGTTTGTTAGTATCAGAATTTTGTATATCCATAGACTAAGCGTTAGCCTAGGCACACAGCACCTCAAAGATCACATAGGCAGATCCAGAAGGGTGCATCCCTTGATAATCTTGTCTCTTTACTCTACTACATTTAAAGTGGTTAATGGGGTATAGTTATAGCAAAACCACCTCAAAATGTAATGTAGAACAATTGGTTTATTCTCCTTATTTCCGTCATCTTGAAGACGAGATAGAATCATCCCCATCCACCGACTGAGATACAGATTCTATCGATCTTCCATTGGAACACAGCACAACACAACAAGCATGTATATATAATTGTATATAACCCATTACCGTTACAAAAGTGCCTTCATTCTGCTTTCCAGTTGTTAGAATCTCATTTACGAGCAATATATCGTTGTATCTTTCCCCTAATGCAGTAATGCAATTCAATGCCATGTTTCATACTGGTCTACGTTTATCTAATTAAAACCACTTCCGGTTTTGTTGCCATGGTGAGTTTGTTAAAACTCCTGGACAGGTTTCATTTCCTCTCTCTCAACAGGGGCACATAAACAGATCGATACGGCCCCTATCGAGCATACTCTACCTGAATAGCCCAGTTTCGTGGACGGGGGTCGGGTGCGGTTGAGTTAATCAAGTAGGGACAATAAATAGGGATCCCTTGGCATTCCCTCTCCCTCACTCCTTAATATATGTATTATCGTTACTAAATATGATTATAATGATCATGAACAATATTATTAAACTAATGTTTCAGTAGGATAAAAAAAACTTAAGCGAATAAGTAAAAATAATGTAACGATATTCGAGTATCCATGACAATGCTTGAATAAAAACTACTATGTATATCACTGGAACGGACAAGTAAAATGTGTCAGTTTACGTGATATTAATGAGGTTATAAATAAAGTAACCCGGGATTTGTTTGTGCATTGTACACTGACAAACATATGTAGGCGTGATCGTTAATACACTTCCATACAATTACATACATCCAGTTTAGTTATTATCACCTTCAGTCCTCTTCCAGTCCTGCTGAGATATATCCGCGAAAATCCGGGTTATCAATAAATGCGTTTGTCATAAGAGGCGACAAACGATCCAGTGGTCAGGCTGGCTGACCTGGTTATTGCGTGGATCGGTGCCCATGGTTGCATACTGGATTGTCTGGTCTAGACTCGATTGTTTGCAGAGATGTGTCACTCAGGTGGAGTATTGCTGAATGCGGCAATGAGAACAACGAAACACGCACGCACGCAAACACGCGCACGCACGCACGCACGCACGCACGCACACACGCACGCACACACACGTAAGTCTACAGATCTCATGACCGTTTAGCGTGACTGATAGTAACTTTCATTCTTTAACAAAGACTTACGGTGGTCGTTTCACTACGGTCACCTTATGGAACTGCCTAGGTGGGCCTATCGCCTTAAGTGCCAGAGACCGGTAGTTGTGAGTTCATAGTTCAGAATTTCCCAACAGCATTGTCGTGCTCGTGGACATGACCCATCATCTGTATTACGCCCTGCTTACCTCCAGTATAAATCTGACGGTCTGTAATACACATGTAAGGTTCTTCAAAGAGACATTGAATACAACTGCTAACAAGAAACATGGTTGACATATATAGTTATACTGCTGCGTGTTTACGATTTCTTGTACACGCAGTTATGCAGTAGTTAGATCTTCTTTGTTTCTGAAAAGGTACGCCACCTTCACCATGTAATTCCACCGACTCACTTATCTTTCTTGTTCAGCTTGTTGCTGGTTTCAACAGAGAGGTGGCGCTGTACAGCACACTCGCCGTCGGTCTCGGGGGAACCAACGATTCAGAGAAATTGCGAGATGAACTGAAAAGCAGTCGTCTGAGAGCATGTGATCTGGCGCACCAAATCAAGTCAAAACTAATACCGCTGTTGCAAAGGTAAGTTGTCGAAGTTGTAATAGCATTAAAGATGCTAGATAGGTACACTGGATGAAACAAAGGAGGTCAAAGAAAAGACAAAAGGCTGCGCCCAGTGGATGATTTCGACCATATCTTGAGCATTTGTTTCGGAATCACTGTTCAATCGAGATCAGTCAGGAGTTCCTGACAGTTGAAGTCTTCCTGCCCCATCAATGACACGGTGACAACACAGGTAAAGGCAAACCAGTTTGGTCCAGTCGAATTTGAGAAATCAACTGGACATGTCGCCCGACCCAAACGGTGCAGTCATGACTCCATAATATACAATCAAACATAGATGCAGACTGTGGGAAAAGCAGAAGTGTATTTTGTAGGTACTCGTGGATAAAACCTTTACCCGGGTACGTGCTTGGGCGTGTTGCATTATGTCCGTGGGTATGCGTGTATCAGTATAATCTTCAAATACGTGATCGCTATGTTTGCCTCAAAAAGAAGAAGGCTGCGCGCACCTGCGCACCACTAGTGGATCAATGTACGTATGATGTAAGAATGTTTTGTCCTTGCAGCAAAATGCATCGTCAAGAGGCACAGGGAGACCTGGAGCGTCTGTATCGGCTCTTCTCTGGCTGTCTGGAACTGTTGGAGACCCAGCTGCTCAAGATGGCGTCACTCCAGCGAACGTTCCCGCTATACTCAGGTACTTAGTGCTCCGATGATCTTGATAAGCACCTGGGAATCCTTTCACGAAGCAACCTTTGCTAAGGTTAACCATTTAACTACCATTCTTTAACATTGCACTAAGGCTACCTTAGCGGCTTACGACTACCTCAGTGCATTGTCAAACGAGGCCATGGTAGTTCTCTACACTGTGAATAGTAGTCACTGACATCCCGTTCATATATACAGCGTTTACTCAAATGCTGTTGTGTAATCATGCATGCACTATGTGTAAATATACTCAGCGAAAATTAAAAAAGCAATGTGAATATGTAGTGCACACCTATTCATCCAGAGGGGAAATGTTTTCCAGTCAGTGTCGAATAAAATACCTTGCTGATAGGAGGGTGACAACTGGAAAAAATATTTCAAACTCTCTATCGAGAGGCTGTATCGCTAACAATCGTATGACGTCATAATATGACACATGTATCACACGGAGTTAAAAAAAAAACTTTGCTTAGCTGTTTTTGTGTTCACTATGTTCATTGGTCACGAGGGGACCATGGGTTGATGTACCCAAACAAATGATGAACATAAACAAACATCGAGGGTACATCAACCCATGGCTCCCGATGGATCATTGAACAACGTATTTCTCTTAACGAACACTTCACTCTTGATTTTGAACTGTTTGAAGCATGGGTATCTGATCGTACACTTTGTGAATAAAACGATTCGAATCATGCATTTTGTTGTTTTTCCTGCGGGTAATGCCTTAGTAAAGTCGCCGGGGTATAATTCCCTTTCTAATTCACAAGGACTACGTTTCAGCAGATTCAGAGATTATCTCCGTTCCATCGATTTTAATTCGCTAAACATCGGTTATTTCCGTGCATTATCCGTGACTCCGTTTTATTAAAGAAGTACTACCACGAAGCACCGAATGAGTTGCCATTGGCAGCGGCATACATTAAAATGCTTAGCCAATCGGAAAACGACGTTTATGTGCGCAGTTTATTTACTGACTTTCACTACTTTGTTTAAACTATTTCATACACTGCATCGTTTGCACACTCAGCTTAAACTTATTTAACCATTTTAAAAGCAGTTTAAAACTTATCAGAATATGTTTCACGGATATTAAGAATCCAGTCGATGAGCAGACGCCATTTTCTTTACATGTTATATTGTCGGTAGCGACATTATCTATTTTAATAATGAAACAAAATGATAGATTTTGTATATTTAACATGACGGATACATAAATACGTTGTATGCTTCTCCCTCGGGTAATAGTGTCTGATGTGTATGCCTTCTCGTATCAGTGTTATCCCTCGCCTGCCGAGCACCACTTAAAATATACACTGGCCGCATATGAAAGAACCATTTGTTTTGTATTATTATCGTTTTTTTACAAGGATTAATATCTTTTATATCAGCAACCAGTAATGAATTTATTATGGACATCTATGATACATTAGAGCCGATACATTATGAAATATTCCATCGAAAACTTAAACATGGATTAAAAAGCATATGGTGAATAAATTATAAAAATTATCAATCTCGTAAAGACCATTATAGATCTATGACTGCTTTGGTCGCAAAATTATTCCGGTAAATAAAGGCAACAGATTTCCTCCTTGAGCAAATCCCTGTACTGTTAACGCAGAAGCTACGTGTGGTCCCAGTATTGAGAGATCATGCCAGTGTAATGATAGTCTGAGGTAATTTAGCAGTCAAACATCTGAAAATGGACGGGATCTTGGACAATCTGTAGGTCGGTAATCCATTACATGTTTCATCTTGTTAATGAAACGCCTTTTATCTTAAGGAACGCACAGTACATTAATTAAGAAAGCATCGACCTTCTTCGGAAGAAACGATCGTACAAGCTGCGTACTAGCTTTGTCAACAACCCTGTCCTGGCGGGCATTTTGTTTTAATCAGATGAAGGTTCTTTGAGTGGAAGTTCACAACCTGTTATTTCATGGCGGAACTGTTTGTCGTAGACCAGCATAGGAACACTGTGTTAGATCCATGGGGAGTTGCGTTTAATTGTTATGTTTGAAAGGACTTTTAGAAAGAGACAATGAACCACTCAAACGATATTCAGAAACAGTATGTGACACTAGATACCACTGGTTAGCGTGTTAGCATTCCCACCAGTTCATAACTGTGAAACGTTTAAAAAATGTCCCATTGAAGGTGAAGGCTGTTCTAACCAGTAGCTAAATGGGTTGTACAACCTCTGCATATGCATGCGCGTGCGTACGCACGAACGTACGTCGGCGGTTATGTTCCAGTACATCAAGGATTTGAAGAAAGAACACTGGTGCATGATGACGTCAGACGCGGGAAGATAAACTGGAATGACCCTGGAACCATCTGGTCATTGAACCTACAGCGAAAAGCGAAGTGTGGCGATAACACGATTGGTCCACGTGTTCTTTAATAGACTAATGAACACGCAAGCTGCTGCTGATAGCAAACTCCATCTTTGACATCTTTTGTACGAGATGAGTGACTGGATATTTACTTTGGATAGTTGTCAGCTTCTATCACTGACGATTAATTAGTAGGAATATTTATTCACCATTCTCATCGTGCATTATGTGTGCACATTATTCTACTGCAATAATCAGAAGTCCCTGAGCGTGATAAGGCAATTACTGGTTTATTGACAGAGGAAGGTGTGCGCCATCATATTAATGGCAGACTGTACACGTACTCGTAACTTCCTGCGACAACATTCATGAGGCCGATCGCTTGAGTCCGGGATAAGCCGAACGACAGGTCGGTTCGTGAAGGGATGAAAAGTAACCAATGAAAAAACGCTATTCGTATCCACATACGGCATTCTTCATGTTGAGTGGTCATATGTCATAGTTTTGAAAGAACACCTGAACATGTATTTTCTGTATATAAACATGTTTTACAATGGTTGTATTAGTACAGAAAAGAAAAAAATCTCTCAGTCTGAACACACACTGACTAGATACGCAAAACCGACTCACTGTAAAAACCTTCAGTCCATCCACTCATACATACATACATACATACATACATACATACATACATACATACAAACATACAAACATACAAACATACATACATACATACATACATGGACAAACGCAAACATGAATGTCAGATCTCGATGTGAAACATAAGTTTTAAGCATAAATCTGTTATCGAGATGTGATATACAGTGCTTAAACAAAACCCCAATATTCGAGTTATCGTGTACCGGCCTGATCAGGCAGTCTGTGGCTGATATTAGAAGCAGCAATCCCTACCAGGATACGATGATCGGCAGTCAACCACGTGACCTCCCAATATCTTCAACTGACCCTTCACAGTACAATATATCTAGATGCATTGTACTATAAAGCGTTTCAAGTCGAGGGGTCATCTCAAAATTTGGATATTTAAAAAAACCCTTTAATCCTCACAATGACACGAGCGGCTGTGGTCGGGGTCGGGTGGTCAGGCTCTGTGACTTGGCTGACACATGTAATCGTATCGCAGTTGAGTAGATCGCTGCTCACGCTGTCAGGTGTCAGCGACTGGAGTTACGGTTTTCAATTGTTTACTGCCCGGCGTCATGTAACTGGAAAATTACTGAGCATTGCGTTGAACTACGAACAAACAAACACGCATATTTCGTGACAGACCAGTTCCATCAGAGAATCAACTCGGTGTAGTCGGATGACACAGGAGCGTAATGACAAGGGACGTAATTGCCAAATCCACCGATTATATACCCAACTCTCACAACAGTTTCTGTTTTGATTAAAAATCATTAACTGCGGCATGTCATAAACCTATTTGTACAGAAACTCAGTCTAACAATAGCTTTCTTTTCCATTTACTTC
Source organism: Haliotis asinina (assembly GCF_037392515.1). Classification (NCBI taxonomy): domain Eukaryota; kingdom Metazoa; phylum Mollusca; class Gastropoda; order Lepetellida; family Haliotidae; genus Haliotis; species Haliotis asinina. The sequence continues at coordinate 25,445,669 of NC_090282.1, read as the reverse complement.
CAGTCCTGGTGACATATGGGTATGTGATTGACACACACGTCATATGGCCTGTCCGACATTATACCGGCAAAAGGAATCAGTCATTTTTTACAGCACTGATTGGTCACTGGTTTCTCATGTACCTGTGTACAGTAATACTGATGTTGTATTTTTAGATGATCCGATCCATGTTCTTGTTTTCATTTATGGCTGTCACTGAAAAATCCATTGAAAGAATTTTATATGTTATATTATAAAAAGTTAGACACAGCACTTTGCAAATGTACTGATAAACAAAAGAAATGCTGGCTTTTTGTCAAGCTGTAAAATAGAAGGCACAAACGCTTACTTAATGAAATTTCACTTTCGATAATTGCGTTTCTTTTGCTGTTCAGTACATGTATATGAATATCATTCCGTTTTACCCTTTATTTATTTGGTCACCGTTCTCTATCGTCATGCAACATAAGGTAGGATAATCTGTCCTTATGATTTATATACTCTGTCTTGATACTGCAGGTATAACAGTTTTGATCAAAACGGGTATATGTGAACCTGCTATACCATATAAGGCGTGTCTGGCAGTAGAACAGTTGGACACGCCTACATCGGACAAGCGGGTCCTGGAGAAAGAGGAACTACTCCGCCTTGAGAGGTACGTGAGACTGGAAAATGACAAATATAACTTTTCATCCATTATACAATGTACCCCACGTAGCCTATTTCTGTTCGGATTTAGTCTATCATAGCAAGGGGTGGTGTTGTAGCCTAGTGGTTAAAGCGTTCGCTGGTCACCCCGAAGACCCGCGTTCGATTCCCCACAAGGGTTCAATGAGTGAAGCCCATTTCTGGTATCCCCCGCCACGATATTGCTTAAAAATTGCTAAAAGCGGCTTAAAACTAAACTCACGCACAATACAGCACGCGGTACAGCACCATCACTAGTTTCAACTTATTCCACCATACATTGTAGTCGGGGCCGCTTTCGACGGTGGGGTGGGCTGGTGGTTAAGGCGTTCGCTGTCACAGAGAAGACCCTGGTTCCATTCCCTACATGGGTACAATGTGTGATGCCCATATCTAGTACCCCCTGCTGATATTGCTGGAATATAGCCAAAACCGGCGTCTGGCTAAAAGCACTCACTCTCTGGGCCGCTTTGCACTATAGTGAGTGGTTTTACTCCGATTTTAGCTAGTGAACTGTTGTACGTCTCCTTACAACTTGCTGTGCTTTGCAAGATATACTGCTACACAAGCCTTGGATAACATCTTCTTTATTTCGTATAGACCCGTGAAGGTCCCGGGGTACAATAAGCCTTCAGCAACCCATGTTTGCCATAAAAGACGACTATGCTTGTCGTAAAAGGCGACTAACCGGATCGAGTGATCAGGTTCGCTGACTTGGTTGACACATGTCATCGGTTCCCAATTACAGACCGCCACCATTTAGCTGGAATATTGCTGAGCGCGGCGTAAAACTAAACTCACTCACTCGCGCACTTATTTCGTGCGTGCGACGTGTCGATACAGATTATTGTAGCGTTGTCAAGAATCTGTACCGAAACGTCGCACTCACGAAATAAAACTTGTTATCCAGGAAGCGTGTTCTGTTGTACTTCACCTTCAAAGTACTCATCTTTGTCCGGCTTCTCATTGGCTTCTCCACTTTGACATATTTTGGCCTTCCCTAACTAATAACTTTTTATACGTTCTACACAAAAGGCGTTAAATTCAAATATGTGATAATTAACGTCAACCTTGTTCTTGACCTTTCGTTGAGAATGCAAGTTATGACGTATGTTTCGCACCATTATGTCGCATCCTTTTTTCGATGCTGCCAGTTTGGTGTCCATGTGTGATTTCTTACAGGGCGGCACGTGATATCCACGAGATATTATTTTCGGCCAGCCAGACAATGGACGTTCAGCCCTGGGACATCGAGCCAGAAGCTACCACGGAAAACATGGGTGAGAACTAGATCTGGTCTTCGATCGTCGGTGAATTTCAAACATCCATTCACGGCTAATTTACCTAATGGAATTTGTTTCAGCCAATAATCAAGCCAAAGTGTTCTATGGTGTTTTTTTTTTCTTTTTTTTTTATTATCTTTTTATTTATTTATATTTATATTTACACTAGACAACAGATATAACGCCGTATATACAAGTTCTACACCAAAGCGTACACATAAACGAACGATTAAAGCGTCAAACATGCATGGCAAGAAATACTTGATGGGAAATATGAGATCAGTTGAACCGACATCTCTATATCTATATTGTGGACCGTTTGACGTCACAGTGGAGTTTAGCAGAACCGAGAGTCTTATAATAGCATATGACTGGTGCCAGACAGATCCTGGAAGAATGGTGGATACAGTGCACGGAATGCCCCTGTTGGATTGTTGTCTAATGCAGCATATCATCTAGGTGATATGCTAATAATCGGCAATAATCATTTTTATAAATTGTATCTGTTAAATATAATTGTCTGGAACTGACAATCCAGTGTTTGGCATCATGATCTTCGATTTACGTAACGGCGATACAATGGCAAGCATCATTAGGTCAGGGACCAATTAGCCTTAGCGTGGGTTGACGAAGACCAGTTCTAACCCGGACCATCAAGGACACCCTAGGCGTGATACTCATTATATCAGTCATGTGTTTCCTTGGTAGCACGGCAAAGGAACTTTCTTTTAATATTTTGTTCTAACAAATAACAGGTAACGTGACAGAACAGCACACATGCTGTCGTAAAAGGCGAGTAACGCGGTCCGGTGGGTTGGCTCGCTGACTTGGCTGACACACGTCATCGTATCCCATTTGTGTAGATGGATGTTCAGGCTGATATTGGTGGAGACCCGTGAAGGTCCCGGGGTAGAATAGGCCTTTAGCAACCCATGCTTGCCATAAAAGGCGACTAACTGGATCGGGTGGTAAGGCTTGCTGACTTGGTTGTCATCGGTTCCCAATTGTGCAGATCGATGATCATGTTGTTGATCACTGGATTTGTTGGTCAAGATTTGATTATTTATCAAGAATATTGCTCATTACGGCGTGAAAAAACAACCAAACCAAACCATGCACTGTTGTGCAATCCAGTGAACTTACTCTCAACCAACTCCGTACTAATTAATGAAAGAATTAATTTAATGTATCTATCACTGTGACGCCCAGGATGTACATAAATAGTCCAGCTCCTAAGCGTGGGCCTGAATAAACGGTTATCATATGACAGACACGAATAGAACATTGGGTCCATGCTAAAGATTGATCGTTCATCACCGTGATCCTCGACTAAATTCCATTCATTATGATTATATTGTGGCTACAAAGATAATAATTATTCGTCTATACTGTCAAATGTACGTAGAGCCACAACAGTCTCGGCTGTATTTAACTATGTACTCCACTGTCCAAGGTATCATATGAACTCTGTAATTACAAATATCCTGACCTATACGGAGGTCACCACTTTCTACTTGTCTTACAGTTCCCTTGTAATGTGATTTGATGGTCTTTTCTCAATTCGTATCATTTGCATGAAGTTGTGGAGTGAGCGAATGGGTGGTGTGAGTGTTAGGTTTTGCGTCTTGTTTGTCATTATCCGAGATATATCATAGCGTGGGACACCGGAAATGACACTTCATGCTTTGCATTGCATTGGAATTGAACCCGCGCCTTTGGTATGACGGGAGAACGTTTAAAGAACGCAGCATGCCAGCTAAATGACGACGATCAGTTGATGATAGTAATAATGTTAAAAATGAAATCTGTTAAAGACAGTTGTCTGGAACTGACAATCCAGTGATTGGCTTAATGGTTACCGACATTGAGTCGAATGGGTCCTGATATTAGAAGTAAGTGAGTGAGTGAGTGGGTTTAGGTTTACGCCGCACTCAGCAATATTTCAACTATATGGCGGTGATCTGTAAATAATCGAGTTTTGGTCAGGCAATCCAGTGATGAACAGCATGAACATCGATCTTCGCATTTGAGATACGATGACATGTGTCAACCAAGACAGCGAGCCTGACCACCAGATCCCCTCAGTCACCTCTTACGACAAGGGTGGGTTACTGAAGACTGATTCTTACTCGGATCTTCACTAGTTCAAGGAAATTAGTAGTACTAGAACTGAGATATACAAAACACTGAGCCACGAACCTAGATACGTTAAGTAATATAGAATGAGACAGATCTGCATAGTTGTAACATAGTGCCACGTTCCAGCACGTAACATACACTGTTGTTTTACATCCTTATGTATGTTGTCGGTTCATAAACACATTGAATTCTGAAGTACTGAATGGGCCGATGTACGAACGGCGAACCCAAAAGTAGTCAGCTTAAGTCTATTCTCGATGTCAAATGTTTAAAAAACTCCCATTGTATTTTGAAGGAAGCACTGGCAAAGTCATATCCAAAGTTTCACATGATAACGTTATTTGAAAGGGGTGGGCAGCGCCTCCAAATTGCTCAAATTGCTTTACTGTGTATATTAATATATTAGTTTGATTCTTGCAGATTTCTACCAGTCTAAAACACACAAAATGTTTCTGGCATATTTTGTTTCCTGAAGGTTGTGATGCAATTACTTTTTTACTTGTCTTGGTTTTCTTTTACTGTATTTTTTACCTTTTTCTTTACTTTGACTTTGACATGGACTTTGTACATGTATTTCATATTTTAGTTTTTTGAGTCGGCATATATCTGACAAAGTCAGAATTTAAGTGGCCTTTGTTTTTTGTTGTGTCAGCGTTTCAACCTGTGAAGTTTCATTCCGTGAGCATATTTATCGTTGTTTAACGGCTACATCATGACCTATGCGCTTACCATGCGCTTACATTTTAGGGGGAGTATTCATTCACAGTGTACACAATTCTCCATACAAATCATCACCACCACCCTAGCAACGGTCCCTGAATATACTAGCCGGTAAAATATGTGCATCCTCCTTCTATTTGACAGATTGTGGAAAATCTATCAGTTCCAACAGCGACGCCGAGTCGGTCGTGGAGATATCACCAGTAGGTATACAACGCTTCATATATGTGGTTTTTGTGGACATGTAGTGTGTCATACAGAAAATAAGAGGAGATAAAACCTGCAGAGAGTGTAGAACAAGTGTAGACAAGTGCGACATGAAACATTTGGTATATTGCACAACACATGGAATATAACATGTTCTATGTTTAGTATAGGTCACACGGCTTATGGCATAGGACTGTCGGTTTATGAAATAGGACATATACCCAGACAGACATCGTCGATATATCCGGGGTATACGTTCCGATAAATTTCCACTATACCATGGATGCATCTAATTTTATTACCTCCCTTGGTTGGCTATTTACCCAATCAGTTGTCTCCGCTGGAAAGTTGAGCGTACCAATCAGAACTCACTTTCGCTTTTTAAATTATCTAACCGATTAAACTTGACACAATTCATGCAGTGGAGCTCTGAAAGAGATAAAGTTCTTGAATATATTTTTATGCAAAAGTTTCGGACCTGACAAATTGCCTGTATGCTTTTCACCCAAATCGCACTGCGGACAAACCTTCATAGCTGCGACCGCCATCTTTGTTGACACTGGCTAGCACGGTTGCAGCGGCATCTTATTTTGATTGGCTATTGTGAGAATGCGAAACCAGTGAAGGGAGGTAATAAAATTATCGGACCAAACCGTAGGTGCATCCAGGGTTTATCGGCAGGTATACCCAGGAGATAACGAGGATGCCTAACAGACAGACATAGGGTATATGGTACTGAATACGTAGTGTCTGGTATGACACATCCTGTCTCGCTACAGACACCTGGTCTATGGTATACGACAGCTTTACTCTACAACACATGGTAATGTGTCAGTATGACGAATATCATGTTGGGAATACCGTGTCAGGTACATTTTTCGTTGAACTGTCTAGTCTTAGATGGCCGATCACAATGATTGAACCAACTTGTATTAGGTAGTAAGTCATCGATAAACTAATCAAAATGCAGTCCTGAAAAGACAAGCACGGGAGCTTGTATCGCATAAAGTGGCAACAAGGTAGATATTGTAATTGGCGGGGCCCATGTGTCCCTTTCTTAGTGGCTAAGACAGTGACAATATATACGTTCATGTTATGTTTTTGTGTTTGTGTTACAAGGCTCTGTGAAGAGAAGACTATTGGCTGCCCAACAGTCCCTAAACCGCATTAACTTCATTTTTGCCTGGACCTATCTGAAACTCTAAAGCCCCAAATAAAGTAATTTCAGATTTCCTCAGGTTCAGGATTTTGAATCACCCTGCTCGGCTTTCAAAGAAAAGGTTGGTTTCATTACCTATAGATTTAGTGTAAGTGTGACAAGACTACTTCGGACGATCCTGTTTGAATGATCTGCGGAACCGACATTTACATAGTTACGTATTGTATTTTCAGATTTCTTCCAACGAAAGTTCCCGAAGAAGAAAATGCTTATGTGTCTCCTTGGTTACCTTGTCAGCCGTTATACTCTGTTCCAGTGTGGTTGGACTACTAGTGGGCTTTCTCCATGGCGGCCAGTGACCGTGGCACTCTGTGGCGCCGTTACTTTGTCGGTCTTTGCTGTTGTGTACCGAACCATTGACGGAGAAGCCGCAAACGGACAACTTCCGGTGATGCGGGGATTTGGCACAATGGGGAGTGACTGGGTGCCTGTCTGCTAAAAAAATCAACGGTAGAACCGGTACATAGTGTTGATCTTGACGCATGCGCAATCTTCATCGGATTTGGAAGGCACAGTGGAAATCAAATGTATGGACCCCGTACTGTAATCGTGATTCCAGTCAGCCGTATGTGTGATTATATATGTATATTTCAATGCTTTTCATAAAACTCCAGGCCGAATAGGCGGAGCGGCCGCGTATTTCAACTGAAGCGATATTCAGGTTCGCCAGGTTCCCGAGTGATCACGTGATTTCCTCATCACGCAACGCTCACAAACTGGACACAGAGCCGTCTGAATTCATTCATCCATGTTCGGTAATATCGTTTTACGGCGTGTATCACAGTGAGTGAATGACTGTTGTTCCAAGTCGCACACAGGCTAAACAGGTATATATAAGGCCAATCGCTTGTACACGTACCAACTGCAGGAGTCTTAGCAAAGGTACGGGCTTGTCTGAGTTTGTGGACACAATGTCAGATTACAATGTAATGTGCAAACGTTCTGACAGTAAGCGATTCGGAACTATATTTGTTTTCTGTACTTGCCATTTGTACAAGAAGGAAACGGATACTCTGAGCACCGACTTACCATACTGCAATACACAAACTTGCAATGACACTGCGATCGTTTTGAAAAAATTGTGTTGATACTCTGCCTGATGTTCGGCACTAAAGGGGGAAAAAAGACCGTCGGCTCGAAGTAGGCATATTATGTATTGGGGTATCCATGTTCAGTTGAAACGGTATATTCTCCTGGCTACGGTATGGTATTTCAGTAGACTGTGAAACAGTCGGACTATTACAAACAGTTATTTCACGTTGGTACGTAAGTGGAGCAGTTTCAAATCCATCCTTGAGCTCTATTTCTCATCTCATCTCTAACAATTAGCCCCTGTCGTTCAACCGCAAGGATCCAGGGTAGAATTGATCTTCAGTGACCCATGCTTGTAGTAAGATGCGACTAACGGGATCGGATGGACAGGCTCGCATGACACATGTCATCGTATCCCAAGTGCCCGTGTTATTGATCACCGGATTGTCAGGTCCAGATTTGATTATTTACCGACCGCTGCCATATAGCTGAAATATTGTTGAGTGCGGAGTAAAACCTGACTCTCTCACTATTTCTCGCTCAACTGAGTGTAGAACACATACAACCGGGTTCAACAACCGTCACATAAAATAGTACTTTAAATCAGCCCTGTCAACTCGAGGGTCTTTCACATTGGACTCGCACATGTGTGATAGATTTTCATAACGCTCCTTTGATTTGCCCGTATATCACTTTAGACAACATATGGGTCGTTGTCCATCCTTGGATTTTTTGATGTTGCTCTTCGATACCACAAGGCCCACGAGAGTGTTGACCATCATGATACCAAGAGATAGGTATTCAGTATGTTTCGCTGAATAGTTTGATTCGACCAGTTTTCACGTATAATCCCCGTTAGTAATAACAAGATTTTTGTTGGTTGTTCAACGCCGCACAGAGCAATGTTCGTATGGCAGTGCCTACGTCATTGTATCTGTGTTGTGGCTTTTTCTGTTTCGCGTGTTATTATTGTTTGCATTTCCTTGTAATTTAACATTTATGTTTTTATACACAAACGTAACAATTCCACCCACTTGAGCTGCTTTACCTCGTGGCAATATTGTAGCCAGTTGGGCTACAGTATCTCGTGGCTGTAGGCATTACACACAGGGTGGAAGCGCTGCCCACGCGAAATGTGGAGTTGCTCCAAAAGCAACTCCATTTCATCGATGGACCCGTCACGATATGGCTGAAATATTGCCGATGTGACGTTAGATATTAACTCACTCACCCATCGATGGACAGTGGAAGAGGAACGCGTGGCACAAGAGTAAAGGTAAGTTTTGCTTCGCATTTTCATATTTGCACGTATATCAGGTTTTGCCATTTGACAGAGGGGTCTAGAAATCTACACTTCTTTCTGTGACCTCCGACCTCCGTCCAAATTACAAGAGCTTGCATATACTGTACTGAATGCTTGGAGCAACTTACCAATGGGGCTTATGCCAGCCTAAGTAAACTTCGCCCCAGTGTTATTCTTACACTCCTGCAGTGGTCTTACAAAACATAGTAGGAGATGGCGTCAGGTAACCTTTGAGATTGACCAATCAGAGCACAGCTTACGAAATCGCAAACGTGAACATTCGCACATACCTTTTGAACTTTCACCTACGCAAAGGTTGCTCCCGAACGATTCCGAATGCTATTTTCTCTTCGATCGCTTCCGGGTGATGCACATTGAGCGTACCACAACAGCGAATAAACATTTGCTGGAAAGCGCAGTTGCAATAAATATAGAGGGTGTCGAGCTATTACAAAACGATTTGTAGATTTCTAGACCCCTCTGCCAAATGTCAAAACCTGATATACTTGCAAACTAATGAAAATGCGAGGGAAACTTACCTTTACTCTTGTACCACGTGTTCTTTCACTGTCCAACGATGAAATGGAATTGCTTTTGGAGCAACTCCACATTTCGCCTGAACAGTGCTTCAACCCTGTGTTACAAGAAAATGTGAAACCAATATTAGATCTTACTACTACGCAAAGATCTGGAGACATCCGAGATAACGTCAGAATGTCCCAGATCCAGAAAGTGAACAAAAGAATATCACTACAAGCAGCAGGTACTTTCTTTAGCCCTGACAGTCACACATCATCAGCCATCTATCTGACATTCAAGAATTTCCTTCTGTTAACTTGAGCAATATTTTCAAAGCTTTGTTTGTAATGGACGTCGATACTTGGAAGTATGTTCCATGAAGCCCAAGAAACAACTTCCTGACAAGCTGTTTGTTGACTTCCTGTCCGCTATGTCGTTGGTTTGTCAAATTTCTCGAAAGTCCATTCTGACTTGAGTGTGAGTGGATATACATATGTATTTTGTTTTATGCAACATTTCGCAATATTCCGGCAATATAACACGAGGTGCACCAATACCAAGTATTGTACCCTTGTGGGGAATCAGACCTGGGTCTTCGGCTTGATGGACAAACGTCTTAACCTCTAGGCTAGCTACCCTCACCGCCCTATTCTGACGTGACCTGTACTGGGTTATCCTCAGTGAAATAAAAAGACAGTGAAATAAAAGCGTTTTGGAACACTTACATATTTGCAGGGTCCAAAATAATTACCTCCTGTCCCGTTAAGCAATTTTCGAAAAAATATTTAAGCGAAGTGGACAGATGGTTACGTCTGTTGAGACCTGACAATGACGTTTTCACCACGTTAAAAAATGTGGCTGTTGTCTCCAAAACGAAAACGGTGATAGCCTCAAAGCAAGAATACGTTCAGTAAATGGTAATTTACTCTCTATCTTTTAAAAAGTGGAAATCTTACCCGTTCATGGTATTGGACTCCAGTATAATGAATATTTCGTTATTGCTTTTGTCACAAAGGTGTTTGACGTTTAAAAGTACTTCCACAAACATACACTGGAGACAACATAGTAGGTATCATGGAATATTTCTATACACGTATATCATAAACATTTAAAGAAACTCCAATTTCCTCATGATCCGTGTATATTTGTACAGCATGTCTTTACATTGTTGACTTGTATAGCAATCCCAAACGTTTTGTTTTGTTTTACACCAATTTCTTATGATACTCTGAATACTATGGAGACACGAATGCTTATTGTTACATTGTTAAGTCGGAGTGAATTGTCTGTTCATGATTTAGTCGGGGAATACATGCTTTAAGTATGTCACGAGCCTACAGTCCATGAAGATACGACTTGACCTGATAAAAATATTTTGTAATATTGTTAACCCATCCACGAAGCATTTATGATACTTTTCTTGATCTTCATCCTGCATCCTACCGATTGTCATGTCGGTCATGCCCTCGTAGAAAAAGTGGTGTATCAGTAGGAAAGGATTATATAAGTTTTTTTTCTGGATTGAACGGGACATATTTTCACCGCAAATCCATACAACGTGCATGTATATGATTACACGATACCATTTAGAAAGTGGTCAAATGCAACATATGTCATACTTGGGATTTCACTTTCTCAGTAAAGTACAAATTCTGGTACTTTTTTGGTTGAGTCCCATCCGGGATTCGAACCCGCACCCTCAGAGTCAGGCACCTAATCGCCAGCACACAAAGTCAGCCGCCTAGTCCGCTCAGCCACCGTGACCTCCTGGGACTCAACCAAAAAAGTACCTGGTCCAGAATTTGTACTTTACTGAGAAAGTGAAATCCCAAGTATGACATATGTTGTGCATGTATATGTTTATCACCACTCCGAGTATGGAATAAATCTGTTCTTATCACCAAATGTGTCATCATCAATAGCCAGCGATTGTGGTTGGTCAACAGCCGCCGCGAGCAAAGTTGGCAGCAGATCCTTGTTTGTATTCACAGCAATTGCAGTCAGCAATCAGCAACTTTAACAATTTCTTTCAGTTCCGTTGGGAATCTGTGAATGAGCCGGGTTTTACGATGCTTCGCTGTTATCGGCTTGCCATTTTATCATAGAAACATATGTCAGTGTCAGTATTGAACTGATAACAGCCAGTCTCCATTATCCGACGAAACAGACTTCATTGGTATAAAAGGTACAATAGCACTGACAGTTATATGAGTTGATAAAAACAACAGCGACGACACCACTTGCTGGCGTATCCTGTCAATCCATTTTCAGTGGCAAAATGTTCATAAAACACGGCAAGCGCCTGTACCCTGCCATGTAGACCTTCCAGTGTGGATTAAGTCGGAGACACGTGTTCTGTGGGAGAACATACAGGTGTCGGGATAAGACTGGCAACTCAAACTCAAGGGTGCGCTTGGGATTCGAACCCATGATGAGAGGCTCCGGAAACGTCTACTGTGCGCATCTCTTTAGCGAATTCCAGCCTCTGATATTGCAGGAATGTTGTTAAAAGCGGCGTAAAACTAAGTTCATTCACTTGCTCACTTGTGAAATGATATACCAACAATACAGCAACTCCTGCATTGTGGTTACAACTCCTGTCCATACAGTATGAAAAGGTGATGGGCTCGCTTGCTAACCAGAGGGTCATAACAGATAACACTATGTCATTGATTTATTGAGTATTGAGGACCGAACTGACCAATTCCTACCCTAAATGCGGGATGTGATTGTTAGCCATTCATGCAAATTCCACGGCTGTTTTACTTCTGCGTCCAATGGATCCTGTTTTGTGGGATAATCGTGTTATTTTCTGGATTTCAAGATTACACAAGAAACGAGACTGACAAGGGCCACAATGGTTTCATCACAACACTGGGAGGGTCACAGTCAATATTCAAGTCTCACTCCTTAACTCTACCATGTACTATTCCAGTCCTCTGTGACATTCTACAGATTTCTCTCGGCCTGACTGTTACTCTTAGGAACTGACATAATGTGTGTGTGTTTTTTCGGTTGTACTTACACATAAGCAGAACTAAGCCCTTCAGGCAGAATAGTAAACTATCAAGGTTTTTAACCGATCCCACAGATCGTATTTACATCATCCAAGCCCAACACACATTCCTTTTCAACTCAAGAAGTCCATATACATTCTCTGAAAGTAATGAATAACATCTGTCTGTCTGCCTTGAGGGTTCCTCAATACCCAGTGGTTCCCAGATGAAACCATTCCGTTGCTTCAGAGACAGTAATTGTCTTCTGGTAGATCAGTATCAGTCTGTACATCATGGCCAGACAACCTGATGGCTGATAGTATGAGCAACCAACCAGATGGTTAGGCACAAACTCCCCATGCTAGCCAGATCTTACTACAAGCTGGTCAGCTATCTTGATCCATGTGTCTCACTGGGACAGACTTCAATCCAGCTGCATTGTCTCTGTTACAAGGTCTGTACAATGGCTGGTTGGCTGCCTGTTTAACAACACACTCAGCAGTATTCCAGCTATACGACAGCAGTCTGTATGTAACTGAGTCTGGATTAGATAATCAAGTGATCAACAGCATCAGCATCGACCTAAGCAGTTGAGATATGATGACATGTCAAGCCCGTCAGCGAATCTGACCACCAGATCCGTTAGTGGCTTCACTGGACAAACAGGTATCAATTAACACGTCACAATTTAATTCTGGACTCACAAAAGTCCAGAAACTCTCAGCACTCTGGCCATGCTCTCACAAAGGATTTGGCAAAATTAAACAGGCAGCTGTTATGTATATGTGCTAAGGATGAAAAAATGAAAAAAAATTTTTTCGAAAACTCAAAATTTAAACTCGCTCGCCCATGGGCACACCCATGGGCGAACAGTGGCCAATGGGTAGGCCCATGGGCAGGCCCATGGGCGAAAGAGTATAATTTCATCCAGGATAAATGTTTTGGAGGTTGTAAATGAATGAAAAAATGATAATAAGTATCATGACACAAATTTCAGCTTGCTGTGACTTGACTCTGCTAACTGACAGCGATTTTAAAAAATCTCGCCCATGGGTGAAAAACATATTGGCCCATGGACGAGAATAATTAATTTCATTGAAACTACATGTTTTTTCCAGGCTTTGAAGTTTTTAATAAATAAGCGTGTATTTATAAGTGTCGTGACGCGAAATTAAGCTTATTTTGACTTAATTCGGCTAATTTAGAGTGATTTTTCAAAACGTCTCGCCCATGGGCCAAAATGTTTTTTGCCCATGGGTGAGAATGTTCACTTTTACTCAAAATACACCTTTTCCCATGTTTTGGAGGTTGTGAATGGATGAAAGTATGTTCATAAGTATCATGTCACAAAATTCAACTCATTTTGAATTAATTCCGTTAATTTAGAGCTGTTTAACAAAATCTCACCCATGGGCTAAAAAACATTTTGGCCCATGGGCGAGAATATTTCCTTTTACCCCAAACACATCTTTTCCAATATTTGGAGGATGTAAATGAATGAAAGTACATTTATGAGTATCATGACAGAAATTTCAACTCATTTTTACTTAATTCCTCTAAATGAGAGCAATTTTGAAAACTGTCGCCCATGGGAGAAAGACATTTTGGCCCATGGGCGAGAATATTTGCCTTCACTCAAAATACATCTTTTCCTGTGGTTTGGAGGTTGTAAATGAATGAGGATATATTTATGAGTATCATGGAACAAAATCCAACTCATTATGACTTAATTCTGTTAAATGAGACCGATTTTCAAAAACATCTTGCCCATGGGCGAAAAACATTAGGCCCATGAGCGAGAATATTTCCTTTTCACTCCAAATACATCTTTTCTAATGTTTTGGAGGATGTAAATGAATGAAAGTGCCATTATGTGTAGCATGACACAAAATTCAATTGATTTTGACTAACTTTTGCGCATTCAGGAAGATTTTTTAAAAATATGCCAGAATAATTACTTTTACTCAAAATACATCTTTTCCTGTGTTTTGGAGGTTGTAAATGAATGAGGATATGTTTGTAAGTATCATGGCACAAAATCCAATTCATTTTGACTTAATTCTGCTAATTTGTAACAAGTACAAGAATCTGGACTTCCACTTAAATTTTCATAGTTTTTTTTTATTGTCTTGGAGGTTGTAAATATATGAATGAAAGTGTGTTTATAAGTATCATGACAAAATAAAATGAAATCATTCCGGTCTTAATTCGACTAATCTCGCTCGTGGACGAAAATATTTTCGTTTGCTTGTTTTCGTTATTTTGCAAACATATGGTTTAAAAATAGATGAAATTCTAATGACAATTCAGTTTAATTTCGTGAGTTTAGTTTTATGTCGCACTCAGCAATATCCCAGCAATATGGCGGCGGTTTGTAGATAATCGAGTTTGGATCAGACAATCCAGTGATCAACAGCATGAGCATCGACCTGCACAATTGGGAACTGATGACATGTGTCAGCCAAGTCAGCGAGCCTGACCACCCGATCCCGTTAGTCGCCTTTTATGGCAAGCATGGGTTGTTGAAGCCCTTTAATTCCAGCAACATGTACAGTACACTTAGAATACTAAGCCTGGAGATTCTTTTGAATTTATCTATTCTATAAAAGATAACAAAATTTGTACTAATTAGTATGCGCCTCGCCATGCTCCAATGCACAAAGTGACCTGATTCGTTTCCATCGCAACTTAGGCTGCGTTTCGCAGTACTTCAGCCAGTTTACTGTATCAGTCGAAATCTTACAATGAATGAATGAATGAAGAGCAAGAAGTATATGTGAATGAATGAAAGAAATAATAAAAGAAAGAAGTTCATAAGTGAATGAATGAGAAAGATATAATAAAAGAAAGAAGTACATATGTGAATGAATGAAAGAATAAATGATACACCACGGTTATCCCTTCCAAAACATGCTAAAGAACGCAAAACTATCGTTAGATCACATGTGTTAACATCAGCTTGTTATTGTCTCCCTGGTCAGACGTAACAATTGTCAGACAGGTTAAAACAACAAACTATCTGGTTGACTGCACAGCTGCCTGTTGACGTAGTATACCCACATCACCTTCTTTTCCTGCGTAACCTTCATATAACCATCCTTAATATATTGAGCAGAGAGCACAGAAGGCCGTATAGCTGTAACCATTGAACCGTGGCGTCTCTCTGCTCCCAAGTTCCCAATGGGGGGTGTCCTTCTCTACCTCTTCCATTAATCTTTAAAACATCTAACAAGCTCAATGCATGCATCTTTTTTATTAAAATGTGATGTTATACATAATCATAAGAGTATTTTTATGTATTAATCAGTTGATAAATCATTATTTTATGATCCATATATGTACCATATTTTGCTTTGATTCTGTAACTATCCACATTATCACATTGAGACCTGGACAGGTCTAGGGCATTTTGTGTTAATTTACCATTCCCATTTAATTTACCATTTTCATAATGCTTAAAAAAGACACTCATTAATCTATCACAGAGTTTGTCATTCCTTCACTCCAACATGGTTGCTAAATCCCCTATGATCATAGTATATCGACTCTCCCATACCCAATTCACCTAATCCTGAGAGATCAACCAGTCATGACATACCCACATCGCCTAATTAATTTTCCGTACCTATCGAGTAAAAAATACATAAAATGGGAGTGAGCCTTGTAGGGAGAACCCTCACTCTCACAAACCCATATATTGAGGAGAAGCGGCCGTGTTTGTCGGGGATTTTTCTGGCGTTGCTAAATAAATCGTACATAAACACGTAAAATATTTTGCTTTGATTCTGTATCTACCCACATTGTGACATTGAGACCATTTTGATTTATCGAGTAAAATACGATTGAATAGTTTTGAGTTTGAATCTTGCCACTTTTGCGCTCTATCTTTTTAAATGGGGCGTGCATACTAATATTTAGGTGGTTTTTAGTATTCCATCTATTTGTTTAAATTAATTGATTTATCTGTTTTTGCTTTGTTTGGTTTTTTTCACTGCTAGTGGCCTAGCGAGTGAGTCTGCTTTGATACCTGTAAATTTATTCTGACGTTTGACGAGCGGGACGTAAACAAGAACATATATGGAGCCCCTGCATCAATACGTATTAAATTGTTTGAAACATTATACTAGACCAGTATTTGTACACAAATGATGAAATGTACCTGAAAGATCAAGGTTCATAAGAACGTACAGGGCACATTTCTCCTACCCCATTTAAGAATGTCCATTTCTGATTGGTTCACGTGGCCTTGCGAGGGAGAATAGATCATTAAGTTTTTCCCCGCCACGTGGGAAAAGCCTGCATCCACGGCAGTCAGTGAACTGTAAAGCAGTGGTTCGAATCGACTATAGTTAGTACCATGTTAATATAATACATGGTATCAGCTTGTTTTGATGCTCTATTTACATAAAGTGATATTTAAACATTCGTTATGGTAAATACTTTGTAGCAATGTGATGAAGAGTATGCGGGTTTTCTTCATCCCATTTCATCCACCGATGAGAATGGTGGTATCCTCTTTTGGTTCACACCCGGATTGTTGAATGTTTTATCAAATACACAACAGGACTGTGGAAAAGCAGTGGAGTGTGACAGTGCTCAACTCTGTTCTAATGACACCCGGAGCGTCGACTGCCTTGGAGAACTTGTGCCCGAGAATAGCAGAAGACTCGTCTCTTCGCTAATTAACGATCTAAAACACATACACAAAGACATCGGTGAAAGAATGAGCTGTGGAACCAATTCCTGAATGATACGAACAGTAGTCGAGAAAGCTGGCGTCATCGTGAATCGAGGGTCTGTGAGCAATGTAAACTGCATATTGTGACACAGTGGCCACAATAAGGAATACAGAAAAACTTGACAAGGCTTCAGCGTCTCAACGAGCAGCTCCAAAGACAAGAGATTTCCGTAATGAGCTGTGCTCATCAGACTGTCTGCCTCGCTCATAGTGACCACGTTACTGTACTTTATAACGTATTTGGTTTTCCTTCATGTCCGGAGCGTCGAACGCCAGAGTGTTGACACCTGATTACCTCCATACGTAATCCCCGAAACATCGAATTTACAAAATTTTCAATTCAATTTTAGACAGCCCAGGCAAGTTGATTGTTTAAGGAGTAAGAGGATTAGGAGGCATGGTCGACTAGATTTCTTTGTTTAACTAATCTCACACGGCCTTCACCTATAGACGGAATGATTTCTGTTCAGTTATGACATTTATGTTCTCCATAGGTCTTTATTTTCTCTTTATGTTGTTGTATATTTGTGTGTTTTGTAACTCTGATTGGGACTGGTGAACAAGCTTTACAGTACCTCACCCATACAGCATATAATACAATATAAATGAAGCATGTGTCGTCATCCATATGAACTATCATATAATAACATATGCATACATATCATTACATCAAATACAACTCATATAAGTTGTATATGGTTTGTTGTGTCTGACTAGCTCTTTGTAGAAACACTGAACATTTGCGAGAAGGTTTTTGACAAGTTAATTAGTTTCCTGTTAAAAATTAAAAATCAAGCTTAGGATTCAACTGTTTTCTGGTTTTCACAGTGAATAAGTTCTTTTCCGTTCACCGAAGTCATCATAGACCACAGTGAGAAATGTCGATCTTCAAGGAGTAAGGAAGACCATGATAGCGTATGGAGTACGTGTGTCTTGGTCGTCTCCTCCGTTACCCCCTCCCCCGAATCCACACCCCACCAGGGCGTGTAGGACTTGTCTCGGTGGATAAAAAGGGACTCCTTTTGTGTATCCGGTTTTGTGTATTCTGTAATATTGTATACTACTGGTGAAGTGTTAATCAAAGCAATATTTTGCTTGCTAAACGAACCACATTCTTTGAGAATCAAAATATGTTTTAAGCACATTTCCAAAATTGAAATGCAGCATGCACACAATAACTAAATTGGAAGAATATCGTGCCGGACAAGGTTTTTTTAAAGGACATGCACATAAATGTCAATGTCTTTCAAAGACTAATATGTGCAGGTCTTGCAAAAGGACAAAGCAGGTATGCTTGACAAAGTTCTTGCCAAGGAGGTTTATACACAACACCAAAACCAACTGGTCAGCTCGACGCCTTATAAAACAATCAATTCGAGATTTCCTTTGAACGTGAGATCTTTGGCTGCGCGTCTTGCGCAATCAGTTTTTTTTCATCCATATATACTCACGAACACCTGTTCATTTCAAAGCTGGTGTCCCCTAATGACCTAATGTGATCCATGGATGAATTTTGTATATGACAAGTAAAATACACTTGAAAGCGGCAGCTGTTTTACTCCAATAAACAAGACCAGCGGACGAGACATGACGTTTTCGGCGCAAATTGTCGTAGGCGCTTTGCGGAAATTACGTAAGTGAACGCGGAAGAAACAAAGCGTCATCGTTCCGCTCAGTTTCCACTGTCTTTGCGAGTTATGCTGAGATACTCAACAAACTGAGATAAAAGTCAAAATGATGAAAAAGTTGAAATCAGTGTGTGGATTAGAACTTGAAAATCACTTATGAAGTCTCTGACAAAGTAATATCTTTTCAGGTCATGATCATTTGAAAAAAAACCGAAAGTTCTATGGATATACAACTTCTTATAGGGTAAGCAGCATTTCGGCGTAGCTGTTAAACTCGTTATCAAGAAAGGGATATCTACAGGAGAGTCCTGTAAGTTAAACCTTTGTTTTGGGTCGAGGTCAAAATCGTTTGGTGTAGTGACAACGGTGTTGTTTTATGGGATTAGACACGGATTTTCTATAAAAAAAAGTAAAATGTGTGTCCGCAGGAAACGAAATAAGACACGTGTACCAGAATGTAAGTGAATCGATGTTAGCGAGTTCAGTCAGTGACTTCAGTTAATAAAATGGGCTTTCAGTTCACTCCTTCCATTAGTAATGAGTTATTTAGTTTCTTGATAAAATTGCTTGCAAGGTGAATGTTAGAAATGACAGTTTTCAGGATTATTTTAACAACTTCAGATATGGCAAATGCACTGCTATGCTTCCTACGTATTTTACGGGAAGATACCTTTGTGTAAACGGTTATATGTTCATTTTGAGAAATGGTAAAAAGGGAGAAGATATCTTGTGAAAATGAATTTTGAAAGACTGCAGATCAACAGTTCCAGTTGTCTCAACAACATAATTTCTGAAATACTTAGAGACCACAATCACGAAAGCCAAAGTAAATCTTTTCGAGTGTAGCAAAAATAGTGAAAATTATATTACGTATTCCTCATAGCCCGATATAATGATTACACATTAATAGTATGAATACGTTAATCTATAGTTTAAAGGTCACATGCAACGTAAAACACAACTTTGCAGATTCTGGGACCTTTCGGTATGCACTTACCGGAACAAATCATAAAAAATGCCAATTCAACCTATAAAGTTGAAAAAAAACGCGATGAAAGAAAAGCCCGCGAAATCGGAGTTCAAACGTTTCACTAAATTCCCCCCAGCGCTGGGGGGAAAACTGGTTTCAGCAGCTGTGCTGCGCTGCGTCCATAATGCATGCGCAGTGAATAGGTTCGTGGAGCTTGAAACAGTATGCACGTCCAGCGTCTTAGGTCGTGAGCAGTAGTCTAATCCTGGTTGTGTACACAAACATGTAAATAATCTACTCGTTACGTAAAAAAAATTTGTTGATTGTGGTAAGCAGTCTCTGTCATAGAGAAAGCTCATTGTCTGGTATATTCACACCTATATGACTGCCTGCCTGTGTGCTAAAGACAACATGCAATACACAGCTTCAGTCAGTGACCACGTGCAATTTAATCTTAGCACCTATCAGACTATACGACATGAAGAAAACAAGTTGATTTATGACTCGTGCACTCGAGTCCCGTGCCTGTCACATTATGTAATTAGGTACGTGTGATACACATGACATGTTTTTATGTCTGTGGGTTGCAAACAAACTACATTCATTTTTTTCGGATGACTGGATCTGACGGAAACTTGTGCAAACTCAAGTCCTGCTCTGTACTTGGACAGATTACAGCCACGCACTAGTTTACCATCTCTACTGACATGATATTTGATTGGATCGAACTCAAATTCAGAGAACATGTATTTTCCAAACCCAACATCTGTATGTACATTCTTCATGGATAACGACTTCTTTTAGTGTATGCGATTTTGTTTGACAACACTATATGAATCCATACTGAAACGACGCATCAAGTACACAAAAAGAAGTTGTTATCCATAAAGAATCTTACTTTCTTGTGACTGGCTATACTTCTAAAATGCCCATCAAACAGATCATCTTTCTGTGCACACAATGAACCCTCAGCATATCAGCAAATGAAACAGCCAATCGGAAGCCGTCGTTACACTTGAGTGCATATCCACCCGCTATGACTGGGTTCGGTCTCCCGAAGGCTTCGTTTCGGGGGAAGTAAGCCCAAATACAAAATATTGCACATTTGAATCGCGATTGTACGCTTATAATTTTGTTTATTTGGTTTTTTTAAAGCAGCAATGTATATTATATGTCATGAATAAGTGATAAATGTGTTTTAATTATGTTTGATTTTTTGGTTGCATGTGACCTTTAAACCAATCTCCTCAAGTAATCGGGACTGGATTGGCAAGCATAAACATACATATCAATGCCGCTCCATACCAATAATTTAATTACATAACATACATGACAACAACACTTCATGTTCCGCTCGTCAAACGTCAGAATAAATGTACAGTTATCAAAGCAGATTAACAGGCCCACTAGCAGTAGAAGACAAAACAAAACAAAAACAAATAAATTAATAAATCCAAATGAATAGATGGAATACTAAAAACCACCAAAATATGCACGCCCCCTTTTAAAAGGTAGAGTGCAAAAGTGGCAAACCGGTAAAATATGCCAAGATTCAAACTCAAAACTATACAATCGTATTTTACTCGATACACCAGAATGGTCTCAATGTGATAATGTGGGTAGTTACAGAATCAAAGCAAAATATGGGACATATATGGATCATGAAATAATCATTTATCAACTGAATAATACATGCAAAATACTCTTATGATATGTATAACATCACATTTCAGTAAAAAGTTGCATGCGTTCAGCTTGTTAGATGTTTTAAAGATTAATGGAAGAGGTAGAAAAGGACACCCCCAATTGGGAACTTGGGAGCAGAGAGACGCCACGGTTCAGTGGTTACATCTATACGGCCTTCTGTGCTCTCTGCTCAATATATTAAGGATGGTGATGTAGATGAAGATTACGCAGGAAAAGAAGGTGATGTGGGTATACTACGTCAACAGGCAGCTGTCAACCAGATAGTTTGTTGTTTTAACCTGTCTGACAATTGTTACGTCTGACCAGGGAGACAATAACAAGCTGATGTTAACACATGTGATCTAACGATAGTTTTGCGTTCTTTAGCATGTTTTGGAAGGGATGGCCGTGGTGTATCATTTATTCTTTCATTCATTCACAATGTACTTCTTTCTTTTATTATATCTATCTCATTCATTCACATATGAACTTCTTTCTTTTATCATTTCTTTCATTCATTCACAAATACTCCTTGCTCTTCATTCATTCATTCATTGTAAGATTTCGACTGATACAGTAAACTGGCTGAAGTTGCGATGGAAACGAATCGGGTCACTTTGTGCATTGGAGCATGACGAGGCGCATACTAATTAGTACAAATGGTAAAGAAAACAAGCGAGCGACCTACCCCTGTTGTAGATTATTTCTGGTCTGACAAATAGGAGAATACCCCATAAAACCTCGGACGAAGAAAAGCCGGGACGGGCAAATGGGAATTACTAAAAATGGAGACCACACTATTAAAACGAAACATGCTAAACTGGGAAGGTACACTTAAAACTACTAGGTAGGTACATTTGGTGAATGTCAGTGGAATTGACAAGACATATTTCAATACAGTTTAAAGATCTCACAACACCGTTTATTAATGTGTCCCAGCATAGTCACTGGAGTTTGGTCACTCTTGATTAGGGCTTTCACAAATAACTTCAACGTCATAGCTATAGGTTGAATTTTGTTATATTTATAGAATAGATAAATTCAAAAGAATCTCCAGGCTTAGTATTCTAAGAGTACTGTATATGTTGCTGGAATTAAAGCTCTGTTCGGGACCCGTGAAGATCTGGAGTAGAAGAGGGCTTCAACAACTCATGCTTGCCATAAAAGGCGACTATGCTTGTCGTAAGAGCTGACTAACGGGATCGGGTGGTCAGGCTCGCTGACTTGGCTGACACATGTCATCAGTTCCCAATTGTGCAGGTCGATGCTCATGCTGTTGATCACTGGATTGTCTGATCCAAACTCGATTTTCTACAAACCGCCGTCATATTGCTGGGATATTGCTGAGTGCGACATAAAACTAAACACGAAATTAAACTGAATTGTCACTAGAATTTCATCTATTTTTAAACCACATGTTTGCAAAATAACGAAAACAAGCAAACGAAAATATTTTCGTCCACGAGCGAGATTAGTCGAATTAAGACCGGAATGATTTCATTTTTTTTGTCATGATACTTATAAACACACTTTCATTCATAAATTTACAACTTCCAAGACAATAAAAAAAATCTTGTACTTGTTACAAACTAGCAGAATTAAGTCAAAATGAGTTGAAGTTTGTGCCATGATACTTACAAATATATCCTCATTCATTTACAACCTCCAAAACACAGGAAAAGATGTATTTTGAGTAAAAGTAATTATTCTGGCATATTTTAAAAAAATCTTCCTGAATTCGCAAAAGTAAGTCAAAATCAATTAAATTTTGTGTCGTGATACTCATAATGGCACTTTCATTCATTTACATCCTCCAAAACATTAGAAATGTTGTATTTGGAGTGAAAGGGAAATATTCTCGCTCATGGGCCTAATGTTTTTCGCCCATGGGCGAGATGTTTTTGAAAATCGGTCTCATTTAACAGAATTAAGTCATAATGAGTTGGATTTTGTTCCATGATACTCATAAATATATCCTCATTCATTTACAACCTCCAAACCACAGGAAAAGATGTATTTTGAGTGAAGGCAAATATTCTCGCCCATGGGCCAAAATGTCTTTCTCCCATGGGCGACAGTTTTCAAAATTGCTCTCATTTAGAGGAATTAAGTAAAAATGAGTTGAAATTTCTGTCATGATACTCATAAATGTACTTTCATTCATTTACATCCTCCAAATATTGGAAAAGAAGTGTTTGGGGTAAAAGGAAATGTTTTTTGCCCATGGGTGAGATTTTGTTCAATAGCTCTAAATTAACGGAATTAATTCAAAATGAGTTGAATTTTGTGACATGATACTTATGAACATACTTTCATCCATTCACAACCTCCAAAACATGGGAAAAGGTGTATTTTGAGTAAAAGTAAATATTCTCACCCATGGGCCAAATGGTTTTCGCCCATGGGCGAGACTTTTTGAAAAATCACTCTAAATTAGCCGAATTAAGTCAAAATAAGCTTAATTTCGTGCCAAGACAATAATAAATACACGCTCATTTATTGAAAAACTGCAAAGCCTGGAAAAAACATGTAGTTTCAATGAAATTAATTATTCTTGTCCATGGGCCAATATGTTTTTCACCCATGGGCGAGATTTTTTAAAATCGCTGTCAGTTAGCAGAGTCAAGTCACAGCAAGCTGAAATTTGTGTCATGATACTTATTATCATTTTTTCATTCATTTACAACCTCCAAAACATTTATTCTGGATGAAATTATACTCTTTCGCCCATGGGCCTGCCCATGGCCATTGGCCACTGTTCGCCCATGGGTGTGCCCATGGGCGAGCGAGTTTAAATTTTGAGTTTTCGAAAAATATTTTTTTCATTTTTTCATCCTTAGCACATATACATAACAGCTGCCTGTTTAATTTTGCCAAATCCCTTGTGAGAGCGTGACCAGAGTGCTGAGAGTTTCTGGACTTTTGTGAGTCCAGAATTAAATTGTGACGTGTTAATTATAACCTTCAATTATCTCTGACTGAGACATAACTGTACCCAGCAGCATTTTCCCCAGGATCTCTCACCTGTTCCCTACAACAGAATGATTCACCTCAAAACAAGTTACGTGGTAAGGTTTATTGCTTGTAAATACTTGTAAATCAATTTAAGTAAATCGAAACACTGGATGGAATGAACTAGTATCACACGTTTGCATAGGGTATTGCTGGTACAATTATTTGATGATGGATCAAAAAAATCACAGAACAGAAACACATTACAAAATGGACCGGTGCTATTCCTGCAAGATTAATTATCAACACAGAAATGAAACACCTGTCCTAATACAGAAAACTAACGCTAACAAGAAGAAATATCAATTTCCATTCAGATGAAACATCACTCCTTGTGTCATGAATCCAGATCAATGTGTATTCTCCTCCGCCTCCTGTCCTGTTAATGAATGGCCCCAGCATGCTAACTGTAACTTAACAATCAAATCTTCACATATAAGAAAATTAGTATGGATTTTTACAACAATTCTGTCATGGTCTTGAAAGGCTTGCTGGGAATGAGACTTGAAAGGCTTGTTGGTAATGAGCTATTTGCACTACTACTTCAAAAACCCCAAAACATGATGTTGTTATCTGAAACAAAATCTGTTTATCTGTCCATAGGGAGTCATTATCCTTTACATACAGCACCCGTGACCTTGGTGACAAAACTGGTACAATGTGGCTAGATCATTTATTGCATCAGGTTGTTTCCATTATTTTCACAGTGAAAACAACTTCACTGGCTTTTCTCTATAAACCCAAACCTTTTTCAACATTTTCACTTGCACTTCACAACAAACTGAAACACCAGTATGCTACTGGTTTTAGATGACTTTCTGAATCCAGTTATTTTGGTTGTTTTCACAATGAAAACAAATCCTTTTTCTACACTTGCATTGCACAGCAAATAAACTGTAACCTCAGTTTAAAAAAGTGTGAGACGATACAATACATCAAAAAGCCTGTCACAACTTGGCCAACAATCCCCTTGTGTCCAACCTCCACCAGGTCACGAACATTGAGATAATCAACAACCTGCTTCTAAAAACCATCAGCATTGAGATAATCAACGAGGTGTTTCTAGAAACCATCAACACTGAGATGATCAATGACATGTTTCTGAAAACCATCATCATTAAGATAATCAATGACAGCACAAAACCACACACTGGTGTAATATGAGAAACATACTTAGTTTCTGTGGCTAGTTACTATAGCAACAACCACTACATACAGTAGCAGGGCTTCCTGAGTGAACGTGACAGTAGGTTAGCATCCCTGTGTGATGGTCATTTATGGAGGAATGGATGGGCTCACTGGACAGCATCAATAAAAGAAATGACACTCTGGGGAAAACTCAATAGTCAAAATCAATAAAAATATTGAAAAGGTCCTTTGGAGAAACCCTGTTCTTCTAACAAAAGTAAGGGCAGTGGGGTAGCCTTGTGGTCTAAGCGTTCGCTCATCACATCAAGGGTACAGTCTGTGAAGCTTATTTCTGATGTCTCTTCCCTGCCCTCCAACCTCGATATTGGTGGAATAAAAGCGTCATAACACCATACTCACTCAGACAAAAGTATCATACGTCAAATGTGGACGTATACAATTACATGTATGTCTTTGTCACTTTTTAGAAAGGACAATTGGTTAAAACAAATTCAATTTCTAAAACAACTAGTTAGGAATGTGTCTAATTCAACCAAAAAAAACAACCATGTGATGTCCCAAACAAACTTTTATCAATATGGTCATCATAATTGATACATTTTATCTAATGAATCTGTGTGCTTTCTGAAAACATTTCTTTCTTTCTCAAATGTACATTCCCGAAAAAAAACAACACATTTTTAAGTTTGACATATTTGCTGTCATTGCTACAGGCACACATACATATTCAGGTAGCACATGAGAAGTCTACAAATGAGTAAAACAAATACACATTATGCTTTTTAAAAACTTGAAACACTTAACTTCTACACAAGAATAATTCAGGATTTGATAAAAACTACCAAGGTAAGAAAATGGATTATTTCTAAGAATTTTCAGTGGCAAATATTATCAGTAATGTCCCATTGAGGAATAAATTTCACAAACACTGTATCAAGTACTGCTCACTTACTGGTTAGGCCGAACATTTATAACTGATCATATCCTAATATTATTTCAAATGTTATTGTCAAGGAGAAGCAGTGAATATTGATTCATGCTGCATCAGTTTTGCTGCTGGCAACGTGACATGTTGAGTTTTACTACAATTTTAGCAATATTCCAGCAATATCACAATGAGGGACACCAGAAATGGGCTTCACATATTGTACACGTGTGGAATAGAACCCAGTGCTTCAGCGTGATGAGTGCACACATTAACCACTAGGCTGAACCACTATCCTGTTAGTGGAAGCGACAGTTAACAGACCTATTACAGAGATTCAGAGACAGTCAGTAAATGGCTCCTGACCTGTCAGTACCTGCTGTTGCTGATAGAAATGTATCCACCATAATGATACAACTATATCGCCCTGTCACCTTTATGTTCATAAATCAAACACATTGGTCTAATAAGTATACTGGTTTGCTGAAGCAATAATGTATGAAGCTGGTAAACTGATAAATGGAGCTGATAAATCTGAATGTCAGTTGCATTTTCTGCCACGTGGATGGAAAATGAGAGAGTTCACTTTTAGCAATATTCCAGCAATATCACAGCAGGGGACATCAAAAATGGGCTTCACATATTGTACCCATATGAGGTGTGATGCACAAATGCTCTAAACCACTAGAAAGAAAGAAAATAACCGGCTATAAACTTTACCATTTTTCTGAAACAACGATAAGCAGAGCTGATAAATTTGTCTTTTGTTTTTGTTTTGGGGGTTTTTTTAAGGAAAAAAATACAAAAAACATAATGAGTCTTTACTATTTTGTTGTTGAAGTCATGATACACAGCAGTGATAAATCGGGTGTTGTCTAGTGGTTTTCTGTCACACAGAAGGAGAGAAAAGCCACAGGTAATAAAACTCTACTATTTTCTTTAAATGAGGATGAATAGAACTGATGAATGAGCAGGTGAGTTTTGTTTTCTGCCACATGGAAGGAAAGGACAGAAACATGTAATAACACTTAAGTATTCTGCTGAAATGATGACGAAATAACTGATGAATCAGCAGGTGAGTTTTGTTTTCAGCCACATGAAAAAGATACAGGTAATCAAACTTAACTGTTCTCATTGTTTTGTTTTGGGCCACACTATCACTATCTCACTTTCAACCTGGCATACATCGTGAAAAAAGTGTTGCAGGTCTGAGACAACGACCAATGTCGTGACGCCAAATGGCAAAAATACTTAAAACTTGTACCAAACTTGATTCTGTGATTCAAACCAACCATCACAGATTTCTGGCAGCATTAAGGGACACATCTCAGCACATGAGTTTGTGCTGCTTCAGACAACTTGGTCTCCATTTCTCACCAACAGATTAGCGTGGTCCTTCAAGTTCTCATTTCATTTCTCTGTGCACCAGACAGACTAAACATGGACATATGCACTTAGTGAAGCAAGTGTTTTGATTTGTCTGGTTTATTGATTTTTGGTAAGCAAACACAGTAAACTGTCATTATAATGACCTCAAAGGGACCATTAATTTGTGTGTTATAACTCAAGTTCTCTAATTTTAAATATGACATACATCAAATGGTTTGGACCAAAAGATTTAGATTTGCCAATTTGTTATTATTGCCAGTATGTTATAACCTTGATTGTCATAAATGCAGTTTACTGTAACCAGGGAAATCAATTTTCAGCTGAAAATGTAATAGTGTGTTTTTGAATGGGGGTTCACACAATTCACATAATCAATCAGTTTGAAATTAAATCGGTGGAAATCTGCGGATCTACAGAATATCGCCATCCCTGTGTAACTTTTTATAATGGAAATAAATATAATATAGTGTTTGTATAGTTTTGTGTTTTATTTATTAGTTGGTATGAAGGTATCTGGGTTAGTTTGAATGGTGAGGAAAAAGACAAAAATATACAGTGTAAAGCGCAGAATGATGAGTGTTTTTTCAATGATATAGTCCCGAACATACTTTCGCTATGGTTTGTCCTGTTCATATAAACATAGTAGAGGCCACATAAAATACCTCTGAACAAGTAGGATTCTGTTTAATAGTGACCCTAGTTTTGTATGATTTTTAAAGTTGTATGGTTTTCAAATTGATCAACACTTGAACTGGCGGTGAGTCAATACCAATAGTCTGTCACAGGTAATGATAAAATACACAAAAGCAGATAATCCCTGAAAATTCTAAATACAGACATTTATCCTGAGTCCTTCTGTTTCTAGTTATGAGTGACTAGAATAGCATAACATACCATGATATGGAAATATAGAACCAATAACAAAATACATAAAACAAAACAACATCCCTTGTGTGAGACAATATTGCACAGAATTAATAACAACTGATACAATCATGGGACATCAATGAAAGGTAAGATGGAAAACATTATAACTAGCTAACACATGATGTGGAGCACATCGTGGTTGGATGATTACATCATCAATCCCTTGTCACCAAGCATATCATTGTAGCCATCTTGACTTGTTATGCAGCACTGACCTTAATTAACAACTTTCTTCATCCAACACAAATCTGTCATTTCATTTTCTGTGCTTACGTGAATATTATTTAAACATCTATGAAATGATATCCAGATTTATCTCCCTGCCCCTCCCAAATGTGATACATGCCCAGATGGTGCAGACCACACCCAACCACCCACCCCTTCTCCCTCTCCCTAGAAAAGCATTTGCCTCTACACCTTGGCCCTACACATGCACACACACGCCCTTTTCCAAAATCCTAGATCCACCATGGTGCCCACAGTCCATGAGTTCCCCTTTTAAATACAAGTAGACAAAATGAGTTTTTCTTATTCTCAATACTGTTAAAATACACTACTGTCAATTCTTTGGAAGTTGTGACCTAACCTTTGTTGTGTCCTAGACACTTATTAAACATATCCATTTCATATTTCTGTAATCACATCCACAGTGCTGAAATCACACTCAAGAAAATATACAGATAACTTTACAAGTAATACTTGATTCGACATAATGAAAATCAACTTGGTTCAAATGGACATTTCAGCAGAAGAGGAGGGTTTGTCACACCATCACATGATCATGACCGCAGCTACAGCCTGATGTGAAATGTGCTGAAACAAAGAATACCATACTAGATACAGCAACGGTGTATATGGATTTTAAGTTTTTAACTGCTGTTAACAGGGCAGGAGCTTTACAAGATGTCAGATTACTGTGGAGGAAAGAAAAAATCTGGTGTACATATGGTTACAACAAAGTGTAATGAAGTTAGTTACGAACCCTGCCTCACTTGATTGAAACACGCCACAATGAGAAACATTTCAGCTTCATAACAGAGGTCTGTAAGCAATCAAATCTAACATGCAAGAAGCAGCTATCAGGAGTGGTCACACTCACTGACTTGGCGGACACACGTCATTGTAGCCCAGTTGCATAGATCGATTCTCTTGCTGTTGATCACTGCATTCTCTGGATCAGACTTGATTATTTACAGACCAATGCCACAAAATTGGAATATCGCTGTGTGCAGCCTGTAACTAAACCCCTTCACTCAAACCTGACACCAACATTCCAGTGATTGGTACTGTGATCAGTTCATCTTCATTATAGGTGTCACCCTTCAAGCAGTCGGCCTTAATGCACACCACACCCCTCTCTATAAGGAGGAAGCTAATACCTGTCATGATTTCAACTCACTTGAGAAAGTCTGGTGCTCTGGAGATGACATGCTCAAACTCGATGTATGACAACGATCCATCATCATCTAAATCTGTCTCCTCCAACACCTGAACAAAAGAACCATATCACTATCACTGTGAGCAAAGCTGATAGAACAATAAACAACTCACCAATATCACCCATACCATCACTATCAGGGTGAGATAATTACACAATAACTGTAAACTTGCATCTCACCAATATCACCCATACCATCACTGTCAGGGTGAGATAATTACACAATAACTGTAAACTTGCATCTCACCAATATCACCCATACCATCACTATCAGGGTGAGATAATTACACAATAACAGTAAACTTGCATCTCACCAATATCACCCAAACCATCACTATCAGGGTGAGATAATTACACAATAACAGTAAACTTGCATCTCACCAGTATCACCCATACCATCACTGTCAGGGAGAGATAATTACACAATAACTGTAAACTTGCATCTCACCAATATCACCCAAACCATCACTGTCAGGGTGAGATAATTACACAATAACAGTAAACTTGCATCTCACCAGTATCACCCATACCATCACTGTCAGGGTGAGATAATTACACAATAACAGTAAACTTGCATCTCACCAATATCATCCATACGATCACTATCAGGGTGAGATGAAGTGATATAACAGTAAACCTGCACAGCTAACAGTGTCACATGTCTGATCTTGTGACACACCACACCGCATTTAAAATGTATTGCCTTGGTGTCACAACACAGGATTCCTAACAATAACACAAGAAGGCAACTGATTTCTAATGATGCTAACTCCTTGCTGTCAAGGTAACTAGCCTGCAGAGATAAAAGGAAACATAATTCCAATCTGAAGACATCTTGCATACACATAGGGTTATCACCATGATACAGTTAACCTACACACTAAGTTCAGTCAGAAAATCCACAAAAATATCTCTGACCCATTCCACAACATAACAGCAGCAGTCAGATGAGTGAGGTGTGTTCAATGAATCTATGAACAGTACTGTAGCTACACCATTGTACATCAGTTTGATATGGGGGGTAGGCCTGAGTGATGCAGGTCTCAGTTGTTTGCCACACAGCCTATACCAACAATGAGTGTATGGAGCTGAAAAACCTAGAATCAGGTCAATTTGTGATATAAACCCACAATCCAAGGTTTCTGGTGTGCCCAAGGTATGCAACTCTGTAAAGCAAACTGCTGCAAATTTCATTCTGGGACACCCACGGTCCTGTACTCATCTGAGGAGTCAGATCCAACATGTAAAACCTCACATCAGGTATTATTCCACTTGTCAAACACTCTGATATAGTACTTCCTGTTTCACTTGACTTACTTAGCCTGTATAAGCAAAGGGACATAACTCTACATTCTAATGGAAGTGTTTGAGACCCCTGTACCACCTATGCACCTATTTCCAGGATGAATTCTATGACTGGACTGTGCACACAGGACAACTTTCTATAACAAGGGAAATGATCTAACCTTGTCCACAACAAATGTCACCTCCTCTGTAGACAGCTCCTTCCCTGACAGACAATAGAGTGTCTTCTCTAGATCCTCTCGATTCAAGTAGTTGTCACCATCAAAATCTGAGTAGAGGCAAACAATAAGGTTTGGCCAAAGAGATGTTTATTCACACATGGATGATAAGATGATGCAACAGTTATCAACTAGAATGAATAAGGATCTCATCTTTCACATTAAACTGACATACCCCTGTGACGATCTTGTTTGTAAATGGTCTTCAGCTTACTCTGTATGTCAGAAGAGCCAAAGAACAGGACTGGGTTGTCGGCTTGGTTGATGCATGTCATCATTTTCAAACTGCTTGGCTCAATGTTCATTATCTTAATCAGTAGATTGTTTGAATACGAATAAATTTCTCACAGACTTCTGTCCCATAGCTGGGATATTTCCCCATCAAACAAACAAATTTCGCATACATTTACTACATCCATCTAAGAACTTTATCAAAGAAACATAATTTTCATCTTACAACAACTCCCATTACTATACCATAGATCCTAAATGCATAGACAGTTTTGATGTCCCGAGGTGCAGCCTCGCTGAAGATGGAAAACATGTCCAGAAAGTCATCGAATGACATGCTCCCACTACCATCCTCAGAGAACACCTCACAGATACGGCGCTTGAATGGATTCTCCTGCAAGAGCATAATGACATTGACAAGTCTCTCTACAAGTCAACCATAATTTGACAAAAGAATGGCAACAACAAGTCCTGACCAAAAGCTTTGAAATGATGTTATGGATGTGTTTACCCATGGGTGATGTGCACTTTTAGAGTGTCAGGTTGATGTAACAGTGAGTGAGTGAGTTTAATTTTACACTGCCACTAGCAAGATTTCATCAATGTCAAAGTGGGTAACACCGGCAATGGGCTCCACACATTACACCCATGTGGCGAATCAAACCCAGGTCTTCTGCACGACAAGCAAATGCTTTAACCACTACTGTCTGTTTGGATCAAAAGCAGGCCGATGAATTGCAATGTATCTTGAAACTAATAAACATATTATACGCAATGAAATGCTGATCATAACCCAAACAGCAGTTTTTTTGCAGAATATATGTCCTAAAATAATAAAGTTGTTTAACAAACTATGGATAAAATACTGACACAGTTCACTAACTGTTACGAGGGGGGAGTGTAAAGAGAGGAACTGCCAGGTATGCGAGAGAAAGGATGAAGAGGGCACAGTATGGGTAAATTATTCTGTAACTTTGTCAGTACATGTGCATGTGCTCTCCATACACCCTAAACATTAAAATCTCTAAAAATGTTAACCTTA
The DNA here is from genome assembly GCF_037392515.1 of Haliotis asinina. Lineage (NCBI taxonomy): Eukaryota > Metazoa > Mollusca > Gastropoda > Lepetellida > Haliotidae > Haliotis > Haliotis asinina. Next base: position 25,412,927 of record NC_090282.1, on the reverse strand, counting down.
AATGATTCTGTCCTCTTAGCTGCTTCCTGTAAGATGATTACTGCCCAAAACAATCATGAACACCTATTTTTTTAAATATTAACTTTGAACTTTGTGGTCATCAATCAGAGGTAATCATTGTGATTTGAAACTTTGGATTATGTTGACTGACCAAAATAGACTACTGAAACATGTTAAGGGGTCAATATGCCACCCACCATCATATCAACTGAGTGTAAATTCAACAATTCCTCTAACTTCACCTTACTTATCTTTGTAAATTTGTGACCTAGTCCTCAGTCCAGCTGGTTTGAAACAAATTGAATCTCTTGAAAGGTTGGTGCTAAATTTAAGGCTGAAAAATTCATCATCAACCAACAGTGTACCTTGAGTTCTGACATGTTCTCTATGGTTTCCACTGGGATCTTGAGTGTCCTCGTCTCACTACCAGTCATGTCAAAAGGAATCTGATCAGGATCCAACATCTGGAAGCGTTTGAACACCCTGCACAGAAATACATACAATGATAATTCATTGAGGAAACATACATATGACATTCCAGTGTTACTTCCCAAGGTATCATTATGACACGCTGATCACAATAATGAAATATAGTACATGACTTACCTCAAAATCTCTTTTCGGGTAAAAAATGTGCAGTCCTAAAAAACAAAGAAGAATGTTGTTTATTGAGTGTGCCTAAGCTCCTCTCAGTGTTCTGTCATCTCTATGTGCATTGTCATTGAGTAAACCCACTCATCAGCCCAGTGCTGTAGGGAGTTTGTGTGATAAACAATGATGGCAGCAGCACATTTTACAGCAGGTGCCAGTTTATGAAAGCACTTTTGTATTAAATATATTTTACATTTTGCTTTCAACATAGTTTTTAGGGATAGATGAAATTATAAATGGGACCTAATGCATATCAATATTTTTTTCATATATCAACTTGCATGATTCTCATAGGAATGGAATATATTTATTACATTTTTCAAAGCAGTAAAAATGCATTACATCAACATCCATTCACACTTTCAAAACACCTATTATTTAAAATTCAAAATTAATCATCAATAAACCTACAGTGCACTATTATTTTTATTTATTTTTATTTTTTATCTTTTTTATCTTTTTTTGTCATATCCAAGGTCAAGGCCATGGGATCAACCATAAAACATGTCATTCTGGTGGTGAAGTCTTAAGGAGAGTCAGATGGAGAGTTAGTCCACCATATAACTAGACGACTTCACACTATACCAAGGTGTGCTCGATGTAGGCCTTGGCTGGAGGAATTTATTCATATGAACTAATGGAGAGTATGAGTTCGAATACAGGTTTAAACATTGTTGGTAACTATGTTGTAATTGTTAATTCGAGTGATTCTATAACAAGCAATCTGACTGCCGTACAGGTAGTAACCTGTCTTAGTGTATTCTACTAATTAGTTTAGCTAGCTGAACTATCTACTATAATCAGCAACCAACCAACAAATCCGTTACGCAATAAGATTTATCAATTAACGAAGTCACTAATTCTTATAACAAACAGTGAGGGGTTTTAACATACGTTTCATGAAAAGGCATAGCATTACAAATCCAGTAATACACCACTGTCATCATGCTTGTCGCCAAAGTTGACATCATTATGATAATAATCATTACAGACCTCGTCATACCGATGAATCGCACACTGTCACTTGCCTGATATGCTTCTAACTGATCCTCGGTGAACGTTGTAGCTTTGTTTCCCATGTTGATCACGCTATTAATCAAAACAATCCGTTAGATTCATGCGATAATGATAGAAGTTGATAGCTAAGTTTCTACGTTCCTTCCTCCGCAGTCGATGACATCCTCGTTCTGAACATCGATGTATGATTTAGGTTTTATCGGTTGATGGTGCATTTTGCAACGGGGCCGGCGTAATTATCCGATCTTTGCCGAATGAAATGTTTGCCGTAAACCAGGTTTTGTTGTCGTAAATAGTAAGGACCAATCACGCGAGTGTCATAGCAAAGCATATGCTCATGTGGAGCATATCATTTGCTTGAAAGTCCCTTAAAACGTAATAAATAGGATTGGTGTTTACAATAACATTGCTGATCATTCTACAGTTCACATTAACGACATTCGAACGTTACCATGGCAACGAAATATCTCTGGTTAAATTGCTCTTTTTGGCAAAGCTATTTACAAGTGAGTATATACATACACAGACTGAAGTTTATGGTGGTCTAATGTAATAAATAGGTTTCCAGTTTCCTTCTTCTGACATTTTTTTGTGTTTAGACAAAACTAAAAGAATAGTCAGTAGAGGGTAGTCGGGTATTGCCGAACGCTTAACATCACATCCAGCCTAATTCGCGTTGTTTCATTATAGGCATTCATATGTACATGTAATGCAAACAGAACCTTTGAGTTTAAACAAATTCACAAACAATGGCGATGACGTCCTGTCCAACATCCCTGGTGCTCATACACATTTTACATCATCCTTTCCATTTTTCTTACTTATGTCGAATGTCGACTCTTCCGAACATCTATGTCGGGTTATTACGAAAATAACATATGCTATAAAAATTAGTTACTGTTGAACTACCATTGCTCAGTGTTTTCAAACGTGTACAATAGGTTAGGGTATTCTTTCCTCGTCCCAGTAACAAAAATCTGAAAACTATGCAAAGTTCAGAAACCGGAACGAAGATTGAGTTCCTGGATGACAGACCAGCAGTTTCAGTTTATATGTACGGCGTGTTGTGTCTGTTTAGTAACAAGACGGAGGATATAAAACGTAGATTATCCCTGGTAGCGGGAATTGAGTTCCTGGATCGACAGGCCAGCCGCTGCAGTATGTATAGATGTAACCAACACAACCTGGTGTAAGTAGCTCTTTGTTTTACTGCATATTATTCACACGAAGGTATCTCTGATAATGTCGGATAGAGAGTCAGAGAGTCGGGTTTATCGCGTCTAGTGTCTTTTTACATGATGTCGAGGCCAAGGATATTTATTCGGTAAAGGACGACAGGACAAACTTGTGAATGACTAGTATATTTTCTACTGTGCAGTCCATACAAGGCCAACGAAGCCTTGTATTATGGTGTAGAATTGTGTGATGGTGGGAAATAGACATAATGCTATGGTTAGAAAGAGTCCCTGTTTGGGACACACAGGTTGTCATTGCCCTCTCACCGCCAGTGCACGATTCCGCGACTTTCGCTTGTTTCTCTGTTTTTCTTTGTGTTCCAGGGGCGATTGCGTAGCCTAGTGGATAAAGCGCCGGGTTCGATTCCCCTCATGGGTAATATGTGTGAAACCCATATCTAGTGTACCCCGCCGTGATATCACTGGAATATTATTGCTAGAAGCGGCGTAAAACCATAATCACTCACTCGCATTGTGTTCCAATTAAACAATTAATATTTTCTACGTTAAACGACGCGTGTTGCTTAGGGATTTCTGAAGTTATACAGACAGAAACAGCTGTCACGATCATCAAGTAGAGGAAACTATACTCAGTGGACCTTTTGTTTGATAATAGACGTTTGTTCTATCATAAACATCGCGGTATATGGAGGATAAGATTCTATTGCGTGTATCTCAAAGAGTTTTGAAACACTGAAATAACATTCTGATAATAATACTTATCAACGTAAAATTACAAGTTGTCCGCACTTTGCTTCGTTATTACGCATGGTAAATCATTGTCCATCTTAAAACCAGGAATATTTTACTTTGAATAAAAATGCAGAGTTATTCTCAGAAAAAAGTTTTCTTTATAAAATGCCCATTTTCTCTGACAAAATATAAACTGTGTCATTGGCTACGTTAAATGATTTTATTAAAACAATGTGAAACTGTGAACAGTGTAGTCTAATTAGGTTTGACTGCATCAAGTTGAGGCTGTGATTTTCATTCAGGGCCTCTAGATTTTAAATCCTCCAGTCGGCAGCAGGTGTCGCAAACATGGCTCTGATGCGATCCTTTTACGACCGCTTCATCCTGAGAAAACGTCCGTCTTCTCGAAGAAAGGTTGAGATAGCTGGAGGTTGAATTCTAAATATCAAACTGTCATTTAATTGCTAAATTTGGTATAATTTGCTAGAAAATATGCTCCGAACCTAATTATGCAATGAAAATAGCAAGTCAAGTCGGCATTTGATTGACAAGTGGCGCCCCGTTTGTAAAAAGTAATATGTCAATAATAGTTATGGTGAAAGTAGAGCCGTGAAGGTCCCGGGGTAGAATAGGCCTTCAGCAACCCATGCTTGCCATAAAAGGTGACTCTGCTTGTCGTAAGAGGCGACTTGGTTGACACATGTCATCGGTTCCCAAGTGCGCAGATCGATGCTCAGGTTGTTGATCACTGGATTGTCTGGTCCAGACTCGATTATTTACAGACCGCCGCCACATAGTTGGAATATTGCTGAGTGCGACGTAAAACTAAACTCACTCACTCTGAATAAAGTAAATTGTTTAGTTTTATTATTCAGTATGTATTTATATAGTAAATTCACACAAGATTAGTATCAAATATGATGAGAAGCAAGATAAGGGAAATAACCGCGTAACATAAATACCGTCTCTTGCTGTCATATCCCGTATCATACGATACGCGCACAAACCACGGTATCCAACCTCTTTAATTATGCGAGCTCTTGCAATGCCATAGGGAAATTTGTGACTCCTAAAGAACGATATCAGTATAAAAGGCATAACATGTAGATGGTAAACAACAACTGATGAAAAATATCCGAAAGATGAGCTTTCACTGTATTAGACAATTTCACGAGACACGAGAAGCTGATATAAATTTGCCATTTGCAATTTGCTTTCTGTAACTGTCCCGCTTCTCACTCACTGATGAATCATGAATACCCTTAACAGGCGAAGGAATCGGGACTGGGGGCAGCTTTAACAAACCAACCAACCATTATCTCTCTGCAATGAATCCCCAATCCCAAAGGGGAGAGACATTCATGAAAATGTTATTGACAGCAAAAGGAAACTGGTTGAGACTGACTTTTGACTGAAGTTACGTTTTCAGATCTGGTCAAACATCAGCTCACTGCACATTTACGAGATAAAGGTAAGTTGCAGAGGGAAAACCAGGTTCCATGGATAGTCAACGTCTTTATTGGCTTTCCTTCATCTTTACAACTTCTAAATTGCCCCTCAAAGAAGCTGTAGAGGTTGACACCGTTATATAACCTCATACCCCACTCCACCTGACCCCCAGTGAGGTGTTTATGGAGGTGGTGGTGGTTTTGGGTGTGTACAAATCATGCATGGACTTGCACATAAAGTCACCAAGTTAAGACTGAGTTGTTGTGGGCCTTGTCTTAATGAACAGAAATATCTAAATTTATATGGTGGGCGTTTCTGGATCACACATGAGCGGCACTGTGACTCTTTTGGAAGGCACCCGAACTACACCCCCCGTTGACACAAACGAGAATTATGAAAGAATGCGGTAAAGGAAGATACTCTTGAAAACTGGAGAGTACGTATCTGAGTAAAATGGAGAGTACGTCTCTGTTGTATATATATATATCTTGTTGAACAAATATATTGACCCCGTTCTGCAATGCTGCATAGCTCGGACTTCTACCAGCTGTGTACTGTGATAGATAAGACAAGTTCAGGTTGTACTTTGGTGAAACAACAATAGTAGTCTACAACAGTAAAAACCAGGATCAGGAGAGTGAACCATGTTGTAGATATTTCTATAAAACATGCCAAAACTAGGAGTGATATTCCAGCTATATTGCGGTGGTCTGTAAATAATTGAATCTGGACCAGACAACCCAGTGATTGTCGATCTAAGCAACTGGTATACGAAGACGTACTAGTATTTCAACCAAGTCAGCCATTACACTGAACGTGCTCTTAGTTACCAAGTCTTGTCTCAAACAAATAACGTCAATAATGCTAGTGCAGGCGATGGACATGAAGAGAGTTCAACCAGTCACAAGCCCTAACCAGGGAGCACATCTGCCCGGCACTGCGATATACTGATTAATATTCTGTGCCACTATCCACCCAACTGGGTTCCATCATCATCGCTATCCGGTGCTAATTACCCCCATTGCTCTGAGCTCGGCGCGTATCCCATTGTAGACTGAGCCATACTCCTGGCTATTATCTGTCCATTGCCGACCAACTACAACCTCCCTTGTTAAACGTCCACTTCAGCCGGTCTTACGAGTTCATGCAAGGCTATGTGCTTCATAGCGTTCACTCATCTCCTGAAGGAGGAATCATATACTCCAAAACGCCCTGTTCCACATATGGAGAAAATGGCGTCCAAACATCTCCTACCTTTAGGGTTCAATTCTAACGATTCAACGATAGTACAAATCCGATTTGATAATGCATCCAATGTCTGCTATCCTTTCAGGTACAATTTAGATTTGCCTAGAAATTGTGACTGTAATTTTGTTACACAGAGGTTTTAAGCTGTTCTGGAATGCTTCGGGTTATCGTTTGGTAACTGTGGAACCCGATACCTCTGCTCCATTTGTTGCTATGGAAACACAGTGGTTTATGCAGAGAGTTGTAGTTTTAGGATCTCTTTTCCTCTCGTACTAAGTTCTGTTTCACCTTGGAGTCTAATAATAGCTGTTTGAAAAAAGGTAATTACGTATGTAATTAAGACAATGTAATAAGGAATCCAGACCGTTGTGAAAGAGAGCAGAAATTCTGCTATATATTGGTAAAGAAATCCGTTAAAGCGTGTGTCGCGATCTTTATGCCTCTCCATGTCTCTCCGGTCGGACTGACGGTATGTAGACGCAGATGCACAAGGGGATTACATAGGTTCACTGAAATGCAGATCTAGAAGATGTGAGTGAGTTGAGTTTGAAATAACTTAAAACAGTACTTCAATCATGTCAGTTTCTGGAAAGTCAATAAAGTAAATCCAGTCATTAAGTGACAATGAGCTCACAAACAAGGGATCAGTACTTGCAAGCGTATGAGATTCGAACCAACAATCCTCGGATGCTGACTCTGCGAGTTTAGCATATCAGACCACCACCTCCAGTGATCCCTTGTTCCAGTTCATGGTGTGTTGTTGAACACTTGTATGCTTTCATAATAGGTATCCTAGTGTATCACAGGCGGTGTAGCATGTAAAATAACCTTGCACAAAATCTAGCCATCTGATTATCTCATCACTTTGTTGTAAACACCAGCAAGACGACATGATGACATACATTATGTTATATGTGTTCACATGTTTTATTGGCACAAATGGTCAGTGGGGCGGGGCAAAAATTGAGACAGTCTTCTATATACAGGCATAGATATATTAAAGTTTACGTTTAATGCGTGTGCGTGTGTGTGTGTGTGTGCGTGTGTGTGTGTCAGTGTAGTGTTACACGTCAATTATATACAATATCATGCGAAAATGTTGTCTGACGCTATCGTCTGACTGCCATGACTTTATAGAATATTCGACCCGTGAAGGACCCGGGGTAGAATAGACCTTCAGCAACCCATGCTTGCCATAAAAGGTGACTATGCTTGTCGTAACAGGCGACCAACGGGATCGGGTGGTCAGACTCGCTGACTTGCTTGACACATGTCATCGGTTCCCAATTGCGCAGATCGATGCTCATGTTGTTGATCACCGGATTGTCTGGTCCAGATTTGATTATTTACAGACCGCCGCCATATAACTGGAATGTTGCTGAGTGAGGCGTAAAACCAAACTCACTCACTCACTCACTATAGAATATTCATACGATGTACCAGCGGTAGCTATGGTGTTAATGAGCATAATGTGAGTGTTTGGGGTAGTCAGGAAAGAAGTGAGTGAGTGAATGAGCTTAGTTTTACGCCGTTTTAACAATATTCCAAACATATCAGGGCGAGGGCCACCACAAATGGGCTTCACATAGTGTACCCATGTGGGGAATCGAACCGGACGCTTTAAATGTAAGGCTTCCCCACCACCCCTGTAACACAAAAAAATACAGAGAAAACAGCAAAGGACAGGGAATCAATGGGATGTGATTGTCCTTTTTAATCACCTATTGTGTTACCTGTGAAATAGTAACCGGTGAACGGTCGGTTTTCCTTCCCCAAGCAACCTGAAGTGGGTTCATAATGATCTTGCTTCACAAGTAGACTGAGCATGACAAACAGGGAACACCAGGGATTGTCAGTCCGAAGAGGACTGGCCTTTGTTTATTGTAACAGATATCTTTAACACCCTTCCAATTTCTACCTACCTTTACGCGCACGCACGTGTGTGTCCGGAAGGTTTATTAAACCTCTATCGAAGCTCTCGCATGCAAAAGAAAAGTCACTGGAAATGACATTTAAGCATCAATGGAGTATTTGAACCTTTTTATAAATATACTCAAGTCAAGTTTGAGGAAAACATAAATCGTGGTCGTATAGTCTGTATTGCCCTATAAAGTGTTGTTTGAGAGGTTCGCAATGTTTTTGTTCGTGGAAAGGGGGAAGAGATCACACAAACACAACATTGAAATTGAGACGCACGTGCATTATGCATGCATTCAGGCATAAATTACCGGCTTGAATGGCAGTCGTTCACTTTTTCCTCCAGAGATACAAGTACATATGTATGGTACCTCAATATGAGCAGCTAACTAACATTAAAAACTACAGAAACAGATAAGCAGCGGCATAGAGACAATTGGGTCATGTAGCAAATAAGGTCAAGGTCAATACAAGGAAGATCTGGAATAACAGATTCTGACAAGCAGATTGAATACGAATCAAACGATCTCCATGGTTAGAAAAGATGTCTTTGAAAAAAACTTGTTGTAAACAAGAACTGAGAGTTCGTAAACCCCCTCGCATGCCGGTTGCATGTTCGTATAGACATAAAACGTTGATCATTATGAGCGCTCAGCTGAAAAACAAAAACGATTGCCTAATAATTGATATGCCTTGACATTCAAATGCACATTGTGACCCACCTTTTCAAACAACTCCATATCTGACACACATTGATGTCATGGCATCCGTTCAGACCATTGTCCTACCCAGCGTTCCATGCGCCCAGCACTGAACAGGTCTCTGACACAGTCCAGCGCCATTCGGTGCATCGCAAGGGCGGTGGGTAGCCTAGTGGTAGTAGTTCGTCTCACTGAAGACCGGGTTCGATTCCCTATATGGATGCAATGTGTGAAACCCAATTCTGGTGTGCCCCGCCGTGATATTTGAATATCACACACTCAGTATTCGTCACATCAAAGCCCTTTCAACATTGCAAATGGCATGCACGAGTCAAAAGCAATGGCGGACCTTACACCGAGTTTACGAACCCATTCATTTCCTTCCTGAAAGTACCCACTGTTGGCAAAACTTTGAAGCGTTCATTTGCTTGTTGTTAGTCAATTCACGAAAGTGGTTGTGAAGGAGGTGTTCTTCCGGCGGCAAAGGAAAGCGAACTTTGATTTGATCATTCAAAACGAATCTAGTATATCGCGTGTGTACATATAGGCCTATCAGTGGACAAATACACATGGCAAACATATTTTCAAATGATTAGAGATAAAGAAACTCTTGGAAACTCTTGCACTTAATTCTGATATACATTTTACACCTTTAGAGGATGTAATTTAAATTACGAAATTCAGTATAGTAAAGCGCTATTTTTAAAACTTAGTGCATCAGATTAGAAACCAGGGACATACACCTGTTCGTTGATATTATGATTATCTGAGGGTGTAACGATGCATCGAACTATTGATTGATCGCGATTGTGAGACCGCTGATAGCATTTATCGATAGGTGCATGAAATGACGATCCAACTATCGATACTATCGCTTTAATTTATAAAATAAATAACGGTAACTACAGTCGTGCTACTCCCGATATAGTCAGTTTCATGTAAGCGACAGCATTTTTCAGTGATGTAAGGGTTACCAAAATGGCAGCTCAAGCAGACAGCGGGTATTTTGCAAATTTTGAAATCGTAAACAATACGTCAGCTGTATGGGAACACTTTATGTTTGTGAAAACAAATAAAGTGGACAAGAAACAAGCAGCATGTCGGAGGGGTAAGCTAGTATTGAAGTATTGTGGAAATACAACCAAGTTGACTGATCATGAGCGTCGGGGGCACGGTGTTGATGCGCTCGCCCCTATCGAGGGTAGGCCTGAGAGAGACAAACAACCCTGACAGTTCTAAATGACAACTCTACTCTAAGCTCGTCGTCAAAAAGAGCAAGAGACATTTCGGCAGCCATTCTTGAATTTATTGTGAAAGATTTGCGGCCATTCAGCGTTGTCCAAAATGATGGGTTTAGTAACATGTTGAGAGTTTTGGAACCACAATCGCTCGCGACTGTATTTCTACCATTCTGCTTTGTCCACGTTGTATGAGACTGTTGAAAGTGAGGTGAGAAATGACCTTCCCTGTGCTGAGAACGTCTCACTTACAGATGATCTTAAATCTGCACAGACTCTTGTTTCTAAAGTAGACCAACATAACTGTTACCTGCCTTCATCACAATATTTGAGTGAAATCAGAGTTAATGTGAAATATTGCCATTTGCCAATTATGTTAACCTATCACCAAGCTATCTGCTGACAGATTTATTTGTGAGATTTCTTGATACTTTCATAGTGACAAAAGGTTGTTGTCTCCTATAAATGTTGATTCTGTTGACTGTTCAGTGCACTGGGTGTTTTATTATTCATTTATATGTTGTCAAATCTAAAACATGTCTACCAGTGAAATGTTTAATTTTCAACCTTTACACAGGGTAAGTGTTTTCTGTTGTAACTGAAAGGTGACCATTTGTCACAAATGTGACAGAGCCAGTATTTATTTTCTTATTTTGTATGTTATTTTATATACAAAGTTGAGAGGATGAAAGATTATGCAAACCACAGTTATAAATAATATTAAATCCTGTGTGAACGTTAGTCTGTCGTACATACCCTGAAGGATATATATCCAAGAAAGCCCACACAAGTCTAGAAAATGTGGCAAGTCTAGATTTCCATAGCTTCTGAAAATGAAGAAAGTCTCAGGGCTCCATTTCATTATATTATTTGTTTTCACTATGAACGTTCTTTTTTTCAGTAAAATATATTCATTTAAGGAGACTAGCTGTTGGTCTATGTGAACGTCATCATGACCACTTGACCAATACTGATATAAAAGTTATAAGTAATAAAGAGCTTAACACATTTTATGGTCTAAGTAGTTTAAAGTAAAAGAAGTTGGTAGAAAAGGGCCTGTTCATCTGAAATGTGAATATTGTCTTTAACTATCGCAATAGTAGCAAGCAAGAGTCTATCGATAATAGTTCCTTGACATAATAGACACCCCAATCAGATCATTATCACATAAATGCATCTGTTCGTCCGAACATTTAGTACTGTTTCGCAGACCTACAGTTGTCGATACTAGCTACCTATAACAATTTGTTCAAAACACGAGGAACTCTGTCTCTGAAATCAGAAAGCGCTCTCAGCCACTTCAGGCGATTCTAAACGCTGACATTTTTTCACCGACCACTGTATTAACTATGTTCCAGACATTTGTTCTTTGGGGCTGTATGTGTTTTAGTGCCATCTCAAAAGATACGGTTGAAGACACATTGTGACTTGCAGCGAACGAGACACCGGTTAACAGGGGTCAACTAGGTCAGGGACTTTGAACACCCGATCTAATTAGACTCTTCTTATGTCAAACATGGACCAAAAGATATTTGTTCCTTTAGGCACTGTATTTGCTAGTGTCCTCTTAACAGACGTGGTTGAAGACGCACAGTGACATGCAGCTATCGGGATACCATTGTTATTATGTGTCCTGACCACACGGTCTCATTAGTCGCCTCTTACGTCAAGTATGGGTTCCTAGAGACCAACTCTAACCCATAAGCCCTCGTGTCTTTGCAAGGATTAAAGATTAAAACAATTTTGAGATGCCCCCCGCGTCGAAAGTACAATATATCATGACAAGGTCGGACACTTTAGTATACCTCACCCACCTGCTTTGCCGATCGTTTCGCTACCATCGCATGCAGTCGATTAAATCTTAATGTTAAAATAATCATGGATGGTTGGACAATCATTTTTTGCGATCGCGCAATTTGCAATCAGAACTGATTCTAAAATAAACGCATGTTACCGGAAATATTGCCCCGAAAGGTAGCTGGGTCTGGTCTAGCATACCTGGGCCCGGGAACCAACTTAGTATTTCGCGAGACTTACGGGTCCTACTAACAAAGAAACTGACAATGAAGAAAGTGTGTGGCAACACTTAAGGCACATATCCTGTGATAAGCTAACTCAATAGCTTACCCAGAAAAATTATTACAACGATTTGTGAAAACGGACGAAACCTGGTTTCTCCACACTAGACAAACTACAAGTTATCGGGCAGCTGGTCGATCCTCAAGTTTGTCATTTGTTGTTTCTTTGTATTGTCAACCCATTGATACAACATCAGGTAAAAGATTCTAATGAAAGATTTCTGTCCCCAACTCACCATCCACAATCACAACACCTACTACTGGTACACGATGAAACGACTCCAATTCAAACCAGTTACTGATTCCATGATACCCCATGTGAATGTAGCCTCGTTATTAGATTGAACTATTCCCACCCCTTGCTGCGATGTCCTCTCATCATCTCTGTTCTGGCCTTGCAATATCGTTGCTATGTTTGTTTGTTTGTTTGTTTGTTTGTGTTACCGCTGACCGCAGCATTATTCCAGCAGCACGACCGTGGTCTGAATGTAATCAACCACATGACGAAGGGTTGTTGTTGCTACAGTGGGGAATAAGCAACGGTAGCGCGGTCAAGACTGGCTGGCACCAGAGACCATGTAACAGATCTACTATATGGTCTCTGCTGGCACCTTAAACAACAGAGAAGGCTGCTGAGTTGAGCGTTTATTTGGTGAAGGCAGAGTGAAGTAGCCTTCGTCGACTGCAGTATATATACAACTCAGGCCTCCTACTGTTTTACCACAACATTCCAGGTTGTCAGGGATATATCGATGGTCACCCTGGTCGGTTGTTTTATTATTTAGGAATTACGTTAAAGTAGGTTGTATTGCCTAACTAACCCTTAGCGCACAGTCAGACTGACCATGTGTGTCGACTGTATGATGTAAGGTTAACACACGTGGTGTTTCCAGGGAGCGTGACCGTTTACGCCGGCTTGACCAGACTGACTTGCGTAATAGCCTCAGGCTCCCAGATGGAATGACAGTGCAGTTAGTCACATACGTGAAATATAGAATGTCTTGTATGTGGTGGTCAGGTAGCGCAATTTCAACCCTGATTTTACTTTAGAAGTGTTTAGACTAGATAAGTATACGATGTAGTTCCTAGAGAGAAATAAGCAGGAAAAGAAAGCTATGACACACGCAGTGGGGAGGCGATAATGAGAACTGGTATAGTCACCTCGTACAATTATGGGTTGCTGAATATCGCACAGTAGTATTATGAAGCCCGACTGCCAGTTAGAGCCAGCGTCAGTGAATAAGAGAGGGAGAGAGAGGGATGGTCAGATAAGGTCGTACTTTGCATTGGTCACAATGTTTATGTATTCCAAGGTTGAGAGTTGAAGGTTTTATTGTGAAGGCCTCTCAGAAGTAACGTTTATCTTGTGACCGTCGGACGGGCAGATGTTCCGTCTATGGAAGTATCCTTAAGACAGCCTAGGGTGGATTTTCATGAAAGTAGGCAGTGGACGGAACCTAATGGTTAAAGCTTTCACCTGTCGCGCCAAGGTCCCACGTTCGAATTTTTAAAGGCGCACAATTTTGGAAGACCTTTCTGGTGTCGCCCGCCATGTTATTGTTGGAATATCTCTAAAATGGACGTAAAATCATATTTACTCATTCAGGTACTGGATATCCAGCAAGCACTTGAAACGCATCCTATGTAGGACAGCATCACTCGTGACTGACACAGTCAGTCATTCTAACGTTTGTCCTTTGTAATGGAAGCCGCTGATACACCTCTCAGCGGCTATCAGTCATTACAAAGCCAACACAAAGTTCACGGAGTGTGCATTGAGTACTGAGGAACGTTGCCTGACTAGTCGCCGTGTGATCTCAATCACTTGCCTTGGTGTCTCCCTCCAACAGAGGTAAGCAGGTGTTTAAATTGTGGTCATAATATTGTCTAGATGCCCGTACAACTGAAGATGAAAGTCGATTTGCTTATTGTCAATGATAACGAATTCCACGTGTCTTGTCAAATATACAATCCCTGTCTGTGGCATAACCGTTTATGTAGGAATTACTAGTATCCACCAATGGCAATGAGGATGAGGTTTTCATACAGGACATTATAGGGGATTTCGAACTTCATAAATTTCAGCGTTCGCCCGCAACGACAAAAACCTGGGTTCGATACCCGACATGGGTATAATGTGTGAAGCCCATGTCCCAAGAGGTGATATTACTAGAATATTGCTAAAAGCGGCTTAAAAACAAACTCACTTAGTCATAACTTGCCAATAACGTATGAGTGTCTATGCTTAAACGTCGCAATAACATAAGACTGGGTTAATGTTCATAGACTATGTCCACTTTGTCTTATATTTTTTAAAAGTTGTCTGTCCAGTATTATATGAAACGTCATTATACATAATACATAACATTTCATTCTTCTTTCTGTGCCACGCCACAAACATGTCGCAATAGAAGATACCTATCGTCCATATGTAATTTACATAAACTAGAAACTTGAGATTGAGGTCAATTTAATGTCGGGCAGAGCAGATCTGACACAGGACAATGGTTGTTACAGCAAGAGATTTAAGGTGGCGTGTTCTCACTCTGCGTAGAGTTATCAAGTAAACGAGAAAACTACCCAAATAGACAATCACAGCAGTTCCATTAATACTGTCAACGGTCTCGTGTCTAGTTTACCAGTTCTAGCATTTCAGTAAAACATAAATATTTTACTCTGTTTAAAAAATTATTCGTGTCTTTATTTCTTTACGGGAACATTACCTATCTTAGTCCGTAAATAAATGTGTAAATATCGGCATAATAATGAGAGGTACGTGAAATCATTGATTAGTTACCTGCTAAGAGGTGACCAAAGGTATCAGGTGGTGAGGCTCGCTGGCTTGCTTGACACATAGCATGTGTCGTATCGTATGATGTCAGTTAATAGATCCAGAAAGCCATCGCATAACTTTGATGTTGCTAAACATCAAAACATAAAACAGGCAGCATTGAGAGGTGACGGACCTTCCAGCTGGTTGAGAGTGGGGTTTATTGTAGGTTGCGATTGTGACGAATAGGGCCCGCGTCTTCATGTCATTTGTACATACAGCTGTCATATGTCTTGCCAGCAGAGCTCCAGATAAGATTCAGCACACGTGGGTATACTGTACCTACTGCATTTTGTTTTTGTTTTTGTTGTTTTGGGTCTTTTTATTTTTGTGAATGTTACGTGGGTATTTAATTTTCCGTTACCCACTGCTTTCAAATATGTGGGTATTCCAGTGATTTCACTCACCAAAGTATATGTCACTGACCAAGTTAACTAAACAGTCATGTACTGCCTTTTGTCATTCCTAATCAAAACCAGCTTAAATATAGTGGAAATGATTTCATTAAAAATCACTCGACCTACACTGACAATAAAACACTAGTCCTCTACTAACAGTACAGCGTTGATAGAAATGGACGTCTTTTTCATTACGCGGCCGATTTTTATAAATATATTCTGTATGCATCTGTTTTAAAAGTTTAGCGTATGAGACATTTTTTAAATGTGTAGTTGTATTTTAAATGTGTAGGTGCGCAACAATTATTATCAACGCGTAGCTGGAAACAGCCCGCTTATCGTTCAGTCTTGTGTGATGGCCTTCAGCAGTCAGCCTTTGTTCATGTTGACACGTTATATTGTATGTTACATTTCACGTTACATAAGTACGTGAAACGTCCTATTTCAGTAACTTCTTGGAGATAAAGACACCTGATCATGCGACCAGGTAATGTGACCGGGTCTGCTGGCACTCGACAAGACCACCTCAGCATCTCAGAATGTGTTTGTATTGACATGTGTGGGGGACCTGATCGGTCACGGACGGAAGATAAAGCAATGCCCTTGGCCACTGTGTAGAGTCCTTAACGTGAGTTTAATGCTGACTGTTATTTCTTGTTCTTCATATCACCTCGGTAACAACCACGTCAGTGAGTTACGTTTAACGTCGCCTTTAGCAATATGCCAGCTATAGAGGGCTAGGAACACCAGAAACAGGCTTTACATGTTGCACCCATGCGGGAATCGAACCCGGATCTTCAGCGTGACGACCGAACGCATAAAATAGCCACTAGGTTCTCCCGCCGCCTCAGTGGGGAATGGGTTTTGGAACAGCAAAACTTAGAAATATATATATTCTCCACTACAGCTTCAAATTTTTAGAGTTTTGATAAACTGGTAAACAACTTTAGTGGTGAATTAATTGTTACATATTTGAAGCAAGAAAAAATGTGTCTAGGGACACGAATGACCCCGCTGCTGAAGGAAGCGTTCCCTACACTGAGTGTGCTCTGGTGATTAATTTCTACCAAACAAATTCAATAAACATCTATGCAACTATGAGATACACACCTTTCAAGTCCCAATGAAACACACATATGAGTTTAAACCATTCTGTTGAGCAGTTTTTGTGGAAAGTGAATAGACTTAATCCCCTATTTTACTATCATCAGAGAGAAATTCCACAAAACTTATCTAAGTTCAAATCGTCTCATACAAAAAAAATATAAAATACAAAAACAAAATATGAAATGCACACCTTTGAGTCTCTGTAAAAGGCATATGTCAGCTAAATATGGTTTGTGCAGTGGTTTTCTAGGAGAAGTGGACTAAGTACAGACCCTGTTGTATGGGACGATCAGGATGAACAGATGCAAATTCAAAGTTCAGACATCTGTAGAAGTGACATAATTAAGAAACTGGATGAACAAGGTATTAGATGCACACCTTTAGAGTCCCCATGAAACTCCTGTAGAAGCTCAATCAATTTTGTTGAGCAGCTTTTGAGGAGAACTGGATAGAATTCATCCCCTATAACACTATTTTCAGAGAGAAATTCAACAAAAGTAATGTAAGTTTAATATGGCATTAAAATTGGAAAAATAAATAAAATTCAAAAATAAAATATGAGATGCAGACCTCTAGGGTCACTATAAAGCACATATGTAATTTACATGAATTCCATAGAAAGGTTTTTGAGGAGACGTGGATAACATACACGTCTACTTCACCAACTATAACACTATCATCGTAGAGAAATTCGGCAAAATGTACCTAAGATAAATGCGTAAACGTATAAAAAATAGAATACAAAAAAGCAAGAGATGCACACCATTAGAGTCCTAAGAACGCCAAGAACGTCACCGAATTTCATGCAGTAGTTGGATAAAGTACACCCCCTCCTTTGTGCACTAGTACACCATCATCATAGCGAAAATGTGCCTAAGTTCAAATGTCTCCAGACTTACAGAACAACCCAATAAAATACCAAAACAAAATATGAGATGCACACCATTAGAGTCCCAAGAAAACCCATATGTTTGTTGAATTCCATTCAGTAGTTTTCGAGAAGTGGATAAAGTACATCCCTGTTCCAGACGGACGGACGGACACCGATGATAACCCAATATATAAAATATGAAAGGTTCTTTCCATGTGTTTCCAAGAGCAGTATGTATATGAACCACCTTCTTGTCACAGGGAGGTCAGTGAAATATGAAAATACAACCCGTGACGTCAAAGTTAATGCACTTTCAAAACTGAACTCACACGAACTCTGTACTATATAGACAGAGTTATAGGTTATCTTGCAGGCAAGCCTCAGTACAATGGGCTCAGATAACGGCTGAGGAAGGTCAATCAAGGCCATCGTGACATCGGGAATCTGAGACAACTACAAAGGCGGTAGACAAGTTTGATAACCGTTGTTTTGTTTGAACACTAACGGGCACAAGAAACGTTCGCTTGGTCAAGACATAGAAACAAAGACGTATGTGAGATTTATCATTAGTAGTTTACATCAAACAGATATCATTTTCCAATAATATAATTGAAAATTCATCGCAAAGCAGGTCTTCGATTCATTAAGAAAGATTCTAGCGGTCAAACTGTAGCAAATAAGAGTTCATACAAAAAGTGTATAAAGGGTCACATAATAAGATTGGAGTTGTGGTAGTCTCTCGTACAGACCCTGATGCAAAGAAAACCAAGAAAGCCCAAGTCTAGAAAATGTGGCAAGTCTAAATTTCCACAGCTTAAGAAAATGAAGAAAGTCTCAAGGCTCATTTTCATTCCATTTTAGTTTCTTTCACCATGAACTTTTTCTCAGTACAACATGTTCATTTCAGAGACTAGTTGTTAGTCAAGGACCCGGGAAGGTCCCGGGGTAGAATAGGCCTTCAGCAACCCATGCTTGGCATAAAAGGCGACTATGCTTGTCGACTAACGGGAGGCGATTAACGGGAGGACAGACTCGCTGACTTGGTTGACACATATCATCGCTTCCCAATTGCTCAGATCGATGCTCATGTTATTGGTCACTGGATTGTCTGGTCCAGACTCGATTATTTACAGACCGCCGCCATATAGCTGGAATATTGCTGAGTGCAGCGTAAAACTAAACTCACTCACTCACTGTTCGTCAAGAGTTGGGGGGCACGTCATGAACAGCGAGTGTCACCACCCCGGGCATCCACATACGCCGACACACGTCTCCTCATTGATTTCATCAGTTACAAATGCTACGAGAAAAGTTACGAGATCTTAGACTTAGGAGAGTTTTGTGGAACGGGGTCCAGTTCCATAAGTGCAAGAGAGTCTGTTCAGGTTGCTGTGGGTTCGCTGGAGGTAGTATTGCTGGCGGTCAAGATGGTCAGAGGGGTGTTCAGTGGTGTTCATGCTCGGAGATGCCGCTAGCCAGGGCAGTAAGTTGACGTTAACGTTGTGCAGGTATTCTGAAAACAGTTCTGGCGGTGTGGGGCCTAGCGTTCAATCATGCATTCCTTTCCACAAATGCCGCCCTATACCTTGACGCATAGTGCGTCGAACGCAGTTTCGCACCTGTCGCTCTCCTGTGCGTCGAAAACCTCTCCAGTCGTTCCTGAACTGTCTGAACTACCTTTTATCTGCAAAGGGCTCTGTCACGCAGTTTGTGCCCGTCTGCACTGACGTAGGGGATGCGTCAAGGTCATTCCAAGGAAGGGTTTGTGGGCTTGCGTACCATGCTGCGTTTTGGCGAATGTGTTCTGCTTGGGTTAAAAAGTGTAACAATTCTTTTGGGTTTTTTAATACAATTTCTTTACAAGTGATGACCTTTTTTGTTTTTTGTTTATGACTGTATTTTCTTATCGCTTGGGGACAAAGTCGTCCATAGGACTGCATTAAAGAGATAGCAATTATTTTTTTAAATGATTTCCTATATAGGGAGTAATTTGTGTTAACATTTTGTTTTATAGTTTCGGTTTTGCATAATTTATTATCAGACATCACTTTTGGGACTTTTCATTTTTTATTAATCAGGAACTACCTCGTTCCCACCCATGAAGTTCCTGGACAGAATTGGCTTTGAACATCCCTTGTTTGTAGCAAGACGCGAGTAATTAATTGTTTGTAATAATTATGCTTAAACTAAACAACCCATTGACTGACATCGTCAGCATGAATTTTACCTTAGGATCAAGTCCTTGCGCATGACTACCTGATCCTTTTAATCATCGCGAACTACAAACATTTGGATTTCAAGGAATTGTCCCAGCAAATGAATAAAACAAGCCTCAAACCTGTTTGGTAGACAAGTGCTCAAGACCCGGGTTCGATTTGGCACGTGGGTTCAATGCTGGAAGCCCATTGCTGGTGCCCCATGCCGTGAAGTTGCTGGAATATTGCTGAAAGCAGCGTAAAATGCAAACCATTGTCTCAATGACGTTGGTACCGAGGTGATATGAAGGACAAGGAATAACATCAGCGTGTTTCAGCATTAAACTCTCGTTAAAGACTCTACACAATAGCCAGATGCATTGCTTTATCTTCCGTGACTGATCAGGTCCGCCACGCATGTCGGTACAAATATATTGTCTTTAGTTACATGTGGCAGTTACAAGAACTAGAGAGTGCCCATTGGCTGGTAAATAATGTTAAAATAATACTCTTTGGTCACTTTCAATAAAATTGGAGAGAACGTAAATCACAGTCATCGAGAGGCCTATATTACAGTATGTTTAGTGATAATCTTTATATTGAAATCTATTCCTTGCGACTTACACAACTTAGGGCCTATAACTATAGGCTACCTATCGAAATTGGTAGATGGCATAACATTCATACAGTAAATATATTGTGTAAGTCATGTAAGAGTGGAATATGGTATGAATATTTCACTTAATGCTAGAATGCTATCATCCTCCATGTCTCCATGGTATAGGTTCCGATAAATTAAAATCTGTCATTCCTGTCATTAAAGGTTTGATAGGACCTATACTCTCCAAGCTCAGTATCTCCAGGGTATACATTCAGATAAATCTCCACTATACCCTGGATGCATCTACAGCTCGGGATCAATGATGTTATAACATGCCTTGCCTGGCTTTTTATCCACTCAGACGTCTACGCTGGGAGGTTGAGCGTACCAATCACAAGTCACTTTCGCTTGATAATTTATCAAACGATTAAAATTGGCAACACAATTTATGCAGTGGAACTTTGGAAGAGGTAGGAATTCTTGCATAGATTTTTTTTAAAATTTCGGACCTGACAATTTGTGTGATTTCTTCAAAATCTGAGTCGCACTGCGAACAAACCTATTCGTAACTACTCGTCTCTTTTCGTGACCTACAAGAAGACTCGTACCCCTCTCGTACGCCATTATTGCCAAGAATCTTGGTAAACCAATCAAATCGCGCCTAGTAAAACGCATTTCAAAACAAAACATTTCAAATGGAATGGCTGTACTGCTGATTTGCCCACTGGGTGTAGGATATTCTTAGAGCAAAGGCAAACTGTAGCGCAAATGTGGTTGCGCAGCGTAGAGAAAATGACCAGTCTTCATATATGTGAGCGAAGCGAGCAAAGGTTGACAACGCACTTCCCTCGCTTCGGTTCAAAAAGTATTTTTCATGTCAATTTAAAACATCGCCACCATCAAATGCACACTCCAATTTCCTCACTAGGTTGTGCTCTCCGATTTCTAACCTCATATTTAATAATTACTGACGTGAAAGATGATTTATTGAACATTTTAAGCGCCATTCGTGGTATGCAGTTCGTTCTTCGCCTCCATTAACCCTGCCAGCTTCCGGTTCAAAGCAGTAAAGGAACAAGAATAAGCAGAAATTATAAAGATATACCACATTGCCTAATTGTATCATGATTCTGTTGGATTGTATTTGTTTTAAGTGTCGGCGTTATTGTTAGATCTTTTGTAACATTTATTCTACAATAAACACACTTCTGGCGTAGTGGGAGTATGAAGCATGGGAGGTAACTCTTTATGTATTCCATACGGAATACTAACTTGTTCCTTCACTGCTTTGAACCGGAAGCTGGCAGGGTTAGTGGAGGCGAAGAACGGTCTGATGTACCACGAGTAGCGCTTAAAATGTTAAACAAAACATATTTCACGTCAGTAATTATTAAATATGGCGTTGGAAATCGGAGAGCACAACCTAGTGAGGAAATTGGAGTGTACCTTTGATGGTCTCGATATTTTATTTGGACATGAAAAATATTTTTTGAACCGAAGCGAGGGAAGTGTTTTGCCAACCTTTGCTCGCTTCGCTCGCATATATGAAGACTGGTCATATTCTCTACGCTGCGCCGCCCAGTTGCGCTACAGTTTGCCTGCGGTTTGGCATAGACAACACCCGGTAGTAAACATGGCCACGAGGGCGTACTAGGCGCCAGACGCTTGCCGGAATGACACGAGTAGTTACGAATGCGAACAAACCTTCATAGCTGCGAATGCTATGTTTGTTGACACTGGCTCGGTCGGTTGAAACGACAGCTTAGTTGATTTGCTGCTATGAGAATGCGGAGCTAGCAAAGGGAGGTAATAAAACTATCGCCGTACATGCATCCTGGGTATAGAGAAGATTTATCAGAACGTATACGCTGGAGATATTGAGGATGGAATGCGATGTGTTACACGAATACGAAACACATATCTCCCTGCATAGTGCATGTTGTTGCAAAATATATTTCACCTATTTCTATCGCATGTAAACCCAAATATACAGATCATCCACTCTTAAAGTTCAGAACTTGTAATCATCGGTTACCTATTGAGACAGGGCGTTGGAATAATACCCCAAGAGGTACTGCTAGACACATATTAGATGATCCTGCGCACTAAACGCATTTGTGACAAGTGAGGCGGTACAACGAATTGGACGAGTACACTTGGCTGCTCCAGGTAGCTTGACGATTATGCACGTGCAATACATGCTAACCGTGACATGAAATCAACACCGCATATTCCTTTGAATGATAAGACTGCAATTTCAGGCATAAGATACTGATATTCCACGCAAACCTTTAGTTAAGATGAAGACAAATAGATTGACAAGCATTTTAAATATTCAACAATTTTGTTTTAAAAAAAACACACAGGAAAATGTCATTTGCTTCGTGAAATGGATCGGTGGTCCTAAACACATTTGCTCAGTATATTGTGTTGATTCAATTCGTTGGGATTGTACCTGTTCGCAAATCGAGTGTGCTATAACAATTCATGCGTGAAACGCACGGGGAAAATGAACTTCTCGATAATTATCAGACAACCTGTCTCCCTCTTGTTTCAAGTGGATCGTTCTGTGGGGCGTTCCCAAGTATGCAAATTGGGGTCATTTGTCAGGTCGTGGATCATCTTATATGTGTTTACCAGTAATAGAACTTATAAATTATGTGACTCGCCAGCAGTTGCGGACGAGTTCCATTAAATATTTCGCTGTCCTGCTCTTCATGAATCTAAGAGAAAATTTACAACAATCAAATTGCTTAAACACTCCAACCATGTATCTTGTAGAGTCTTGTTTACAACTTTAGATTGTACCGTTTGAAAAATCTAGCAAAGTTTGGTTATCTTTTCCACCATAAGAAAAGTTGGGTAGCAGACATGTCATACCAACAACAGTTACTTATCTCTATGATATAGTGTTATATTATGCTCCGCTGTCATTTTGACAGTAATTGATGTGTAATACGTACTCTTACACCACCATTAGTAGTATATTGAGAATAAAGTGAAATATATAAACTTTGACTTGACTTGAACGATACTGAACCGGTCTTGTCGAGTGCCAGCAGGCTTGGTCAGTTTACCTTGTCCCGTAATCAGGTTTAAATATAGACTCACTCACTCAAACTTGTGAAAACAAATTTGAGTTCCTTTCCTTGAATTATAGTCTATACAGGTAAATGTATATGATTTCACATATTCAACAAATGTTACAATCAGTACATGTATGTGCTGTAATCTCAACAAAACAAATATTTCAGCGATGTTTGTGTTTCGGCACTTAAAGCACAGTCTACAAACGTACTTCCAGCAACCTCATCTCCGCGTTTCTACCTAGCTCCTACTTTGATCTCGACTTCCCTTTGTCACTTCCCGTGCAGGAGTCCACGCATCACAATAGAGGGCACATCTGTGCTAACGAATGTTTTTTGTGATAGAGAAGAATAATAACGTGTTACAGACTGCGTTGTCACGGATGTTTTCATTTTATTATACACCGGTACATTGTCAATACTGTCGCGATACCTCACTCGGGGTGATCTCAGTTACGTCATGAAATTTCTACTGTTTTCACGTGGGCCTGACGACTGCGGGCATGGATATTCGCCACGTGACAGGTTGTAGTGTGTGGGTATAGATTTTTCACGCATTTCAGATCCCTGCCAGTTACAGATATACTTCAAAGGTAACTTCATTAAAATGTAATTTCAGTATTTAAGCATTGATCGTAATAATGCATGATGAAATCGCGTCCAAAGAGGGCCAAATGGTGTTTACGTTGGAGAACGACCTCGGTCGAGATATTTTCTGATCGCTGAACTCGCCTGACACGTGCATGGGTATGTCACGAATCAGAAACAAATCTGCCTTGATTGTGCACCACAGTATTGTTTTGAATGAATATACATGTATACATGGACTCCTCGGTCCTTTCCAGGAAAATCACCTTGACAAAATCGAGTTTGTTCCATCGTTATGTTTCCCATCACTGACTGCAGCGAGTGTCGTCGTCGCTGTTTTTGACGTTGTTGTCGTTGTCGATGATGTTGTTGTTGTTCATGGGCACAGGTACCATTTACATGTATTGTTCTGTGACAATGGTAGTCTGTATGTGCTGGTCATAGACACGGGTGTATTATATAATATCTGTACACCGGTACGGTCTGTACGGACGGGGTGGGGGGGGTGGGGGGGGACTTAGTGGTTAATGCGGTATATTGCTATACTCTGCGTTAAATTAAACTCGCTCATTGCACGGACTGTACACGCCCGCCCAAGCACGCTCACTGCACTCACTGTACATGCCCGCCCGTACTTATCAAGCACAGTCTCTATTGCATGCGCCAACACGTCAGCAACCTGCACGATTGCTATTATAACATCATGTCTAGTGGCGGTAGGGTAGCTCAGTGGTTTAAGCGTTCGCTCGTCACGCCGAAGACACAGGTACAATGCGGACGCTCATTTCTGGTGTCGTCCTCTGAAAGCTAAAAGCGGCGTAAAACTAAATCATCTGTTAAACATAGGTTGCACAGAGATAAAAGACCGTCTGCACTGACGCTGCGTGCCAGACCAGTCACCGCTGGCATAGCCCAAGCGAACCTGAACTCGAAAACATGCATCGTATGTCACTGTAGAATGTTGTGTTAAAAATAGACATGACAACTGGCTCTACCTCATGTAATTAGATATGTTGTCCTCGAAATTAAGGAAAGACCATAGGCTGCTGGTGGAGATGGGGAGTGAAGGATGACGTGAATGAGCAAGCTAGTGAGATCCTCAAGGGTATGTTCCCTATGTTTTATAAGATACTAGCCCCAAATGCAGTAATCAAACGGCCTCCTTTATATGAATTATGCTTGAGCGAGTGAGTGAGTGGGTCTGGAGTATGTTTCCTGTGGTTTACAAGAGAGTGGCCCACCTGCATCAGTCAAACGACATGCCATATACTTGGGCACAAATTACGTTTGAGTGAATGAGTCTTGAGAATATTTCCTTCGGTTTTAAGAGACTATGTCCAGCTGCAGCAATCAAACGGCATGATATACACTTTAGTTCAAATTACGTTTGAATTAGTATTGGGGTTTAACGCTGTTTTACTGAACATTTTAGTTGTAACATTTATATTTCAATGACTGGTCTCAGAAAGGCGATATGTTCATGAATCGCACATTCATCTATTTGTGAACACAATAGATTTTCGACGGTGTTACCTGAAAGTTTGTGTATCTTACAGTATTTATAGATCCCCGCCTGTTAAGTCAGTATGAGCACAGCTAAATGACTGGCGCTCCGAGAGAGTTACTTCTCCTTCAGGACATAAGCGTCTTCAGACAACATTTCTACAAGTCCACAAAGCTTCAGGCATTTCTGATCATAACATACCACAGTCACTCTGGGCCCAGTATATACATAATAGAAAGTCTGGTTACAATGTGTGAAGCCCATTTCTGGCGTCCCGCGCCGTGATATTGCTAAAAGCGGCGTAAAACTAAACTCACTCACTCACAGGAAGTCTCTGTTCTGTTGATCATTGAAAAGCATTCTGTTAAAATGTGTCACTCTTGTTCAAGTGATTGCGACGTTGATCCTGATCGGGACTAATCGGTAAATAAGTGGCCCCGAAATACGATTCCAACAAACTGATTCTGGTTCTTTTTCATTGCAACCTCGGAAGTAGTAGGGAGGAAGGAGAAAGGGGCGATGTGGGGCCAGTTGGTCAGTTCTGTCTGTCAGACAACAACGATAAAAAAAAAAGGCGTTGGGACCCTGGGGGTATACTTCCTCGGACAGGGATGGGCATGAATTATGCCGCTGCAGAATCACACGGCCTAACGGCATTTATTTAACTCAGCAGCGTCTGTCAGTCAAGTGACATGTTTATTTCTCACTAACACATAGCTGCCAACTCCCTCATTGTCTCTGAACCATTTTTCATTTCCGCCGAGCTCTTACCCTCAAACAAAGCTTCTAATGAAGCAAGTCTAGATTTTCCACACTTTCTCATCAGACTGGGGTTTCTCTTCACACTATGTAGTGGCTTGCGTTTACATACTGTCTATATGTTAGTGATATATTTTCCGACACAAATACTGTGTCGATGGTACAAACCGACAAAGGCCTGAGGGTTGTAGTATCAGCTTATAGCTTGAACAAGAAAAACACTCATCTCCTGACAATACTAACGTCCAATAATGTTTGAGGGGATGGACATATTAAACAAAGGATGCATTTCCAAATTAACTTAAGATCCGCTTGGGATACAACGGAGGTGGTTCTCCGATTACCTCTTGACACGGCGTGACGTCATGGTCCCATGATGACCTCCCCGACCTTAGACAGGCACTCCGACCGAATTTCTCGCAGCTTAAACCAGTACGCTGTAAACCAGCCGAGCGGCTCCATTACCATCCCTCCAGTGAGGAAATAACGCCAGAGCGCTGGCAGTGTGGCGGACAAGCAGGCTCAGAGATAGGCACAAGAGACCACGTGCACGCAAGGTACTGTGCTTTCATCGAGGATCATGCAGTTTGTCAGTGTTATTGATCCTTTAGCTACGACCTTCTTATTGATTCTATATGCACATGCTGCAACGTTACTTTCTATGAATATGTTCATATTTAATTTGTCTCCTGTCAGACTTTCTTTACATAATTTGACACGTGACACGGACGCGAATATTTTCATGGACAGCAGGTGTTGACAAAGATTTCGTGTGGAAAGAATACCGGTATTAAACAAAAGTCCACGCTGTCTGTTTGTTCAGAGGACTCACCATTACACTGATGTAACCTTCAAGCTTTGAAGGCCAGTGCTCCCTGGGGGCCATACCGAGGCATAATTAGAAATGAAGACTGTGCCTATTTCAGAATTTGCCCTCAAGGGGGGACTATGCGACTTGGTATGAAACGCCAGCATAATAGGTCTTTGTTTCAAGTGGGTGACTTTGCCGACGGTTATAAATTAATCATTCTGTAAGGTAACTGTCGTCTTTTCTACCGCTCGTTGAATCAAGAGAGAACGGGGTATTTCTTTGTCGCGTTATTCCTGCGTGTTGGTCATTCCTTAAATAATACAAATTCGCGGAATCAGGGTGAAAACATTTTGCCTCTTTTCGTCCCCCTTTGGAATTCATTAAGCATGAGAAAGTCTCATTAATTTTTCAGCTGAAATATTTCCTCTAGAGAAACCGTAATTTGATACTGAACCTTGTTACTACAACAGGCGAAAAGGTTAGGGCAAAATGTGGCGATAATATTTCCTGTTTTCCTGGGTGCTGTTGTATTCACATTCTTTAAAGGTTTTATTGGATAATTATGTTGACCAGGAAAAAGGTCTTCAGTATTTCGTGATGTCATACGGAAATGTGATAAATGTGTGATTTATCGAAACCAGTCACCGCATCAGGAAATAAGTGAGGTGCTAGTTTTCGTGCTGGAAACTAGAGACTGTAAACATGAATAGTTGCAAATATTCCCTGTGCGGTTTGTAGTGGTATACGGGGACTTATGTACACTGAGGTGCAAAAGAAAGTATCGTGAATTTGGATTTATTTAATTGAAACCACAACGGCGGTTAAAGTTTATTTTATTTCTATTTAGCCGTCACTCATTCGTGATCAGATTCTATATACGTACCTATTTTATTTTTATCTAATTGAAAATTGAAAGAAATATCATAAAATTTGACTATGGCTATTAGCCATCACCAATTCCTGAGACAGTTTGTGAAAAAAATATTCTAAGGCGGGGTAATTGTGTACAGCTTTATATTAGTACAATGAAGTCTGGGAGATGAACCAAATCACACGTGCACTGTTTTGGATGTTCGTTTGAGCCTTAGAAAGAGTGAGTGAGTGAGTGAATTGGGTTTAATTAATATTCCAGCAATATCACGGTGGACACCAGAAATGAGCTTCACACATTGTGTACATGTGAAAAATCGAACCCGGGTCTTCAGCGTGACGAGCGAATGCTTTAATTAATAGGCTACCCCACCGCCCCGCCATAAAAAGAAAATGTATTGGTTTTCAATGATAGGATGTATAAGATGCCCACGAGCAGCTATACGACATGCGTTTCCAATTTATTTGCAGATGTCATTGATAATGGGGACACCTTTGAATTTAAGGGAATAATTAAATCAACTAATGTACATTTATCTTCAAATTAATGTTTACAGAACGTTAAAGAGAGGAGAAAATTGCAGCTTTAATCTCACCAATGCGGACACGTGGCGTACAAGTCCGCTTTGGACAGATTCCGGTGAGACGGTCCCAGGATCCGTTTGAATAACATTATTTTTTTGTTGTGTGTATCATAAAATCACCCTTTGACCTTGGGTAGGGAGAACAATACAGTGCGGTTGCCGGAAACCTTTGAGTAGACGAGGAGGCAGTGGGGTAGTGGTTAAGGCGTTCGCTGGTCACGCCGAAGACCCGTGTTCGATTCCCCACATGGGTACAATGTGTGAAGCCCATTTTCTGGTGTCCCCCGCCGTGATGTTGCTGGAATATTGCTAAAAACGGCGTAAAACTCACTCACTCACTTGAGTAGACGAGTCGCCGTAATACTGCTGGAATGTTACTTAAGGTCACGTTAAACCTTACTCACTCACTCACTGCCAAACCAACTTGACACACTCTGTAAGTGTGCACATGGCTAAAGTCATCAGACTTCTGGTGTTATTGCTAGAATATTGCGTAAAGCGGCGTAAACATTACCCACTCCCCCGCCGTTGTCTTGTTGGAATATTGCTTGAAGTGATATAAAACACTCTCACTCACTCAATCACTCACTCACTGGTAACCAAACTATCACACTCTCTAAGTGTGGCTAAAATAATCATATTTCTAGTGTCCACCGTCGTGATATTCCTGGAATACTGCTTAACATGCCGTTAAACCCCACTCACTCACTAATTGCTACACCATCGTAACACACACTCTGTGGGTGCACCTGGTTAAGCAATCAAGCTTATTTGTGTCCACCGCCGTAATATTGCAGGAATATTGCTTATAGTCGCTTAAAATGTCATTCAATCACTCACTCATTGCTATGAACTTGACACACTCTCTCAGTGTGCATATAGCTAACGTCATGACATTTCCGGTGTCCACCGCCGTGATATTGCTGGAGTACTGCTTGAAGTGACTCGCTCACTCACCCACTGTTAAACCAAACTCACACACTGTCCACTATGAGTGCATATGGCTCTAGCACATCGCCGTAATGGTGCTGGAATACTGATTGAAGTGACGTAAACCTTACTTACTCATTGCTAAAACAACCTGACAAGGGGTAAAGTTATACAGATGACCACGGCATGTTTAAAGCATAATGATAATTTTATGCAGTATAGAACAAGCTATCGCAGGTTGTCTCTGGAACTGCACTGAAACGGCGGATTAACCGGATTTCTCTACTGAGTTGTCTAGTCGATATGCAATGCCTTTATCAACACAGACAAATGCTTCTACAGGCGGTGATTGTGACACCAGTGTTGATGCTCGAAAATCCTTTATTTACATTCATCTCACAGTTTTGGTGCAGACAAACAACGTCCCCAAACGATGTTCCAAGATGCTGCTATCCCAACAGACGCTACGCAGCTAGTAACCTAGACTGAGCTGTTGGGTTGTGGTTAGAGCGGTGGGGTAGCCCAGTGGTTAAGTGTTCGCTTGTCTCGCCAAAGGCCTGAGTTCGATTCCCCATGGGTACAATGTCTAAAGTTCATTTCTGCGGTTCCATGATACTGCTGGAATGTAGTTTAACTCACTCACTCACTCACTCTCCTGATTAGAATTCACCCTTAGCGTTTTCAGCGACCCATGCATGTCGCAGTAGATAAGTAAGGAGATCGGTGAATTAGTTGATGCAAATCATCGTTACGATTATATAGATCGATCCTCATGCTGATATTCACTGGTGTGTCTGGTCCAGATTCGATTATTTACAGATCGCTGCCACGAGTGTAGCGTTTAACAACATTCCTCATTATGTATCAAGTCTTCCTTGTCACAGTGCGTTGCTATGGTATCACAAACGACTCGTCAGCAATCGAATTGCCTTGTTCTAATGCACCCATTTGATAACGGTCTTGCATTTAAAGTCGAGTGTTATAGTATCCAAGGGCAGTGTCCTTATCTGTTGCACGAAGGTTGCAAAGGGAGGTGTATAATTGGCTTAGCTGAATTTGATTTGAGGTGATTTTTTGCTTATCTGTTCCTGTTTGCTTCATGCATATTCTGTTTTCAAATTACTCCGCAGTTGGTATTATTCAAACGTTGCTGACAATGGACAAACAAGCGTCGTCGTTATAAGCTGTGTGTGACACTGAAGACCCAAGTTCAGTGTCTTTCAGCACCCATGGTTTTCGCTATTTTTGACAATGTTCCCTTCACTCTAACTCAACATGCACCTCAAGAGTATATGTGATAACACAAGTCCAGACTTGTGTTTTACGCCCATATCAGTATACATGATCAAGCCACCCTAACCTGTTAAGGCGGTAACACATCGAACACGAACAATACCGCTGAGCATATAAAAACAGTTTTACAGACTGTAATATATTGCCCTCTTGATATTATATGTTGCAGGCAGGCGACAGAGCGCACCGTAGACCTGAACAACTTTGGAGGAAGACGAGAGAAATGCCAAGTCCGCATTCAATACCACTCTGGACACT
This sequence comes from Haliotis asinina, assembly GCF_037392515.1. Lineage (NCBI taxonomy): Eukaryota > Metazoa > Mollusca > Gastropoda > Lepetellida > Haliotidae > Haliotis > Haliotis asinina. The sequence goes on along the minus strand of NC_090282.1, from coordinate 25,382,015 downwards.
GGAGAAACTTGGAACCGTCAATCGTAACTAAAGATTGACACTCTTCACGCTCGTCAATGTGGACTAACGAGCGACCTGGATTCATTGAAACGTCAAAGAGCCATGCACACAGGAAAATTGTCACAGCTAACTGTTTGCAAATTTGAAGAATTATGCTAAATAAGCACTAATCCATCTTATCAGGATGGAACGCGAATGAATGGCCACGGCATGTCGTGGCCGAGCTGAGTCAAAGGGATAAAGGCTGTGCCCAGTGCCGATGTATCTGATGTCATTCCCTCGCCCACCTTGGCAGCACATACCTTCCAAACAGAACGCCATAAGAATGCGCCTCCCGGTCAAGGCGCTTGTGAAGAGGATCTTCATTTGCTTCGCGTTTCTCTATTGTTTGTCCTGTCTTCGCGTGTTTCTTCCTTTGCCCATTCAGCCAATGGGGGTCGTGCATTTGGCGCAGCTTGCCGTGCACTGGCAACGGTTTCCGGTTGAAGGAGCAGACGACATATTTTTGAACAATATCAGTGTGCCCGTGTCTGTAAACGTTGATGCTGTGTCCAAATATCTCAATCAGACGTGGACGAGAACTATGCATTCCGAGAAAGATAATATTGAAAAGCAGTTTCAACCGCCCATGACGAATGAACAACGTCTAAAAATGCACGTGACGTTGGAGACATTTCTTCAGGCTTGTGAATGGGCAAACCTGACGTACTTTCTGATAGGGGGCTCGTTGCTAGGCATGTACCGTCACCATGGAGTCATTCCGTGGGATGATGATACTGACATTGCCATGAATGCATCAGAATGGAGAAAAATCCGCCATGTTTTGTCACGTGTCCCAGGATATGAACTATATGCCCCTAGCAACGTTCAGTGGAAGTTTTACATGAAGAACCTTGAACCTATTGAAAATAAGCCTTTCAGATGGCCCAATGTGGATATATTCTTCTACACCGAAGATTCCACGTATGTATGGGGATTAACAGCGGATATTAAAGGAGAATTTTTTGTTAAAAAAACAGATTTGTTTCCACTCCAATACCGTCCATTTGAGAACAGAAGAGCAGCAGTCCCTTGTAACACGAGGGATATCCTCATCCGTAGGTTTGGTGACCTTGACATTTGCGTTTCTCTGGCCTACGGGCATAGGACGAGCACCAGTGTGACGAATGTAAAGAAACGTCCCTGTAAGGAGCTCTATGGTTCGTATCCTTTTGTATTCAGGAGCTCCGGCAGTCATGGAGGTGTTGTGGAGACGTTGAAAGTTGGGCCTCACGTGGTTAAGAATGTTACGCTTCCTGATTTTTGTTCTTCAACGTTCCTCAAATGAAAGTGAAGATCTCATTATCAGTTATTCAAACTCCCTGCCATGGTTCCGTTTCCAGGATGACTGACACAGATGGAGCAGATCACATCTGGCGTACACAGTGGGAGTGTGTGGATTTCCTAATTAACGCTTCGTCAAATTGAAACTCTCATTTTCTGTTTGTCAAGGCCATGTGTTTCTTTGAAGAGATGCAAGTTCAAGGCTATGTGCTCGTTCTAATCAATGATGTGCCTTTGAACAATGGTTATCGCACCATGGGTTTAGTTTAACACTATATCCATTGTATAATATATTCGACTGTTAAACTACATCGCGTGTGCATATGTGATCGGTGGACTACGCTTCCTCAAAATTCTAACATTCTGAAGCTATTTGTCAAACTTTGGCGATTGTCTGGAGAGATCTGCCAATTCAAGAGTACAGTGGAATCTGCCTAATACGTACTTGTCTGGAACCAACTCATTTGTCTGGATTGTAAAGTAGTCCGGAATAGAAATGTTTCTGTAAGTTCGTTCGAATGAATAATGTGCCTTTTCAGTGTGTGTCCAGAATTAAGGCAGATTGGAACTTCTGGAATGGCGGGTCCCAATCAGCAGCTTTGCTGACCTCAGTTCTTGTCACTGCAACAGTGCAGAGTGATGCGCGATGCAGCTTTGTTAGATAAAATAAGGTCTTAGTGCTGTGTCATGCGCGACTGTTGAACTCTATCTGTTGTGCATGGGTCACCGGGGATTTTATCAAGGGAACAATAGAATATCATCATTTCGACAGCTGAACTCCACTTTTTCTGAATAGGTGCTCGGTGGACTTATTCATGAGATAGGTGGCCATCATGTCTGCTGTTGAATCATACCTATTCTCAAGTCGGAACTTAATCACGAAAAGGTTTACCATCTTTTCGACTGTTGAAAACCACTTCTACTCAATGGGTGGTCGTGGATTTAATCATGAGAAAGTTTACTATCATATCGACCGTTGAACTCTGGCGCAAATTTTGATACGATGACTTTATAACGTGAAAAACTTAAAATCATTATACTGTTCAAGTCCATCGCTCATGCATGTGTGATAGGTGTGTGTGGACTTGCGTCCAAGCAGCCCCGTTGGTCAGTCGGTGTTGACTGCCTCTCAGTGTGTGGAAGTACAGTCACTGCTCTGTGATCATTTTTGACAGAGTTAGTAGCTTGACTATATCCGTAGGAGAAAATGTATGAATTTGACTCAAATCGTTGCTTGTGGTGTTTGATCACGTTTACTTTGTTTATCTTCTTGCAACGATCTGAACTATCGCGAATTACATTCCTGTGTTATTTCATGAACACCCAATTCAAAACAGACGCCCATTTCTGTTGACGTACGTATTCTTGCACGGGGAAAGGTGTAGCTTTTAGGACACGTTATGGGAACATATAGACAGTGCATCGATTTCAAGAACGTACAAACAGTAGAGCTTGCTTGACGATCTTATATTCATATTTTGGGGCGTGCGATTCACTGTTTTCCTCATGTTGCACTGTCCTGTGTTTGATAAATACACTCTTATACTTCTTTTCACAATGCTCAGCTATTGCGGCAGTGCCTTGTGATTATAACCTCAGCTTTTTACAGGTCTTTCTGGAACGTCAATAATATTTCGAGCTTGCTTTATGAGAAGGACCTTATTACCACATGGTACCTTGATAGCAAGTCCCAGTTCAGTGTGCATAGTTTTGTCCATTTAATAATGGGTTCGAATCTCGGTTTTCAGTAATTGTTTGATGGTGCTTAAGCACTATATCCAACCTTACGTGGGTTTCACCAATGTGGTAAACATCTCCGTTGTTGGAAAACTGTTCAGAGCAGTGATAAACCCAATTCACACATCCTGTCGATCCCAACATAATCCAAGCTGGGCAACTGTACAGTAACTTGGTGGGACCAGATGACCAAGGTGCGTTTCATATCTGTTATAGTTAGATTGAGTGAAAGGTGACTCAACGAAGCAGATCATTCGTTCAATCCAACTTCGACATATCCGTATTGATTGTGTGAGACCAAAATGAACTTTACGATGTGGATTTATATCATACCTGACTTTTCTATGTGTTTTCTGTTTTATCACTGACGTTGAGTGGACAACGTTTGACTTCCTTCTATTTCCTTTATAAGTTGTGTAACCCATGCACTCAGCAGTATACCAGGGAGATGTCTTTATTTTTCCTGACAAGACATTCCAGTGATTAACATCATGAGCATCGCGCCAGGCAATAGGGATGTGGTGACATGTATCAGTTATGTTAGTCTGTCTCGCAGTCCCTGAACGGCATTATTTTCCCTGCATCCAAGCCGTCTCTTCAATGCTATTATGCTGAAGCCTTGAATGAAGCAAGTCTAGATTTCCCCGGGTTTATGCTGAATCTCCCATCTCACTGAGGCTCCTTTTAAATTTAAATGGGTTTATTTGTCACTGCCAAAATTATACACATCCACAGACTATGCGTTAATCTACACTTATCTCAGCTGGTCTAACATCGTTGACCTCCTCTAATTACAATTACAAGCAGTAATAATCTGGCTCTTCTTTCATTCAATTACTTCGGTGACATGTACATGTCTTCAATCCATCGCATGCCGTTGTATTTCGTCTTTATACTCTGAGTATTTACATATGTTTCATGTCAGTAAATTTTATGTTCAGTGTGACGCAGAGTTTTACAATTCATAAACGCAACTATTGACGTCACAGGTTTATGTGTACACATGTTAGGCTGATTAAAAAAGTAAAATGTTTCTCGGGCATCGGCGCGTCACTTTTATTTGTGCGCGTAACAATTATTTATGGCCGTTTAAGCAACAAAATGTTGTCCGCTATAAGAGTGGGTGTCTGTAACAACGAGTGTGACTGAATCTACAACTGATAAACACGTTATAACCTTTCCAAGCTGTATTCCTGAGAGAGAAAAAATAAGAATGTGTTACTCCCTCGTCACTTTTTTCTATCAAAATTTGTTTAAAACGTCCTCGTCACTTTTGAAAATTGTGCCCGAGAAACATTTCAGTTTTTTATGCAGCCTTACCAGCTTTGTGATGTATCGCTCTCAATCATTGTAACGTAAGTGTGAGCACGAAACGAAACTAGTGACGTCACAGGTTCATGTGTACACGTATTACCTGCTTTGTGATGTATCGTTCTCAACCCATTGTAACGTAAGTGTGAGCACGAAACCAAACCAGTGACGTCACAGGTTCATGTGTACACACACTACCTGCTTTGTGATTTATCGATCTCCACCCATTGTAACAAAACTGATACATATAGCTTGTTTCTCAAGAACCTCAACTTGTTTCTGTCTGTATTTGTGCTGTACCACTTATATGTCACTCTTTCCGTGCTCTGTTGAGAACCCTGTAATTTTCACTTGGACACCTGATAGCGTAACACTGGAAATTAAAATGCGCATGTATTTAATATTATATAATACAAAATTCAAATAAGATAAGGATAATGACAATATATTATAATCTTGAAATTTTCAATCCTCACTAATCATGACTGGTACATTTCACGCATGCAGTTAGAAATTACTCCTCACCCACATCTTACCGTAGTGTTTTGTCGTTCTGCAGGTATTTGAATGTATGTACGTTTCGTCAGCATGTTTTGGATTCACGATCAATGTTCAACATTCCATGTTCTCACAGACTGTGCAATTTCGTGATTTTGAATTTTGTCAGATGATCACAAGTGACCGATAATAACACATGCATTTGACATTCGGCAACTTGTTATAAACTGAATATTCCCAACGTTTTTGTCCTATTCATCATTTCGAACACAAACGTCACGTGCCTTGAGGCAGTTGGTGGAAATTGAAAGATGCAAAATAAACTCAATAGAACTTTATTTATGTCTGATTGTCTATTTAACCACCATGCTTTCCAGAAAAGTAATCTCTTGCCTGGTCATTTTATGATATATATTTGATTCAATGAAGACTGGGAAAAACATGCTTACGGTAAGTACACATGAAATGGGTTACGACCTTCCAACATCATGCCCAGAATTCAGGTAGGTCGATATTTCTTGTATATTCGATTCGATTCTTTATTCATTAAAAACTTGGGCTATATGTCCTATTAGAGCGTAAAATAAACAATTCACTCACTCACTCATTCACTCACTCACCACTGTATTCTCTCACTCACCCACGCTTCTAAAATAGTCCATTCCTAACTGAAGTAGTTGTAGAATGCAGGACAGCCGTAAACCCATTTATCCTACTTTTCTAACATATTTTGCAAGTGTCCATATATATTCATGTGACAAGCTTTAATGAAAGGAAGAGAAAAATATATTGTATAAAGAAAGTTTGAAAAGGTTATAAAGTTCTTCAGTCCGTTTTGTTTTGTTTTTGTCTGTCCTGTGGGCGGTGGGGAAACCCTGTAGTTCTTGCGAAGGCCCAGTTTTGATGCCACAGAATACACCGTGTGATGCCCAGACAATCCAGTGATCAACAGCATGAGCATCGATCACGCATACGATGACATGTGTCAGCCAAGTCAGCGAGCCTGACCACCCGATCCCGTTAGTTACGACAAGCTTGGGTTGCCGAAGACGATTCTAACCCGGATGTTCGCGGCGTAATGACGTTTGGACCAGATAAACCACGGTCAGTCGATCGAAAAACGTTCCTGCAAGACTGTAGTGTACTGAATTGTTAGTCCAAGGAACAATGGTTTCTTCCCATCATTTCATTATATTCCTATCTGTTTTCAAAGAACTCCGCTTTTAGAAGAAACGCTTTAAACATATTAACCAACGGAGATAAGAAACATCTCTTTTTAGTTTCACGCGTAACAGTTTTGTTGTTCTTTGGGGCTTTTTGTTTGATTTTTCATTTTTGAAAATATGCAAACATACATTTGGTACTTGTTCTCTCACTGTTTCTTACAACTTTAATTACATTGATTTTATACACCGAAACAACCATATACTTACAAAACCTACATCGGTTCGCTTTCATTATGAAAGACGATGTTTTTAATCTATATTGGGGTTTCCTGAGAAAGAGAAAATCAAACTTAATAACCTCAATCTTTAAATATTTAACTCTCCCCGGCACACCCTTTCACATCCATTTTGCACAGTTCTCAAAAGCACTATTTGTACCATATTTCAACTTGTAACCAGACATTGTATTGAACTTGTCAGAAAAAAAATTTAAAAAACACAATGTCAATCCCCCTTTTGTCGTGAAATTTTGTGAAATGGCCATTGCAACTCGTGCGAAAGTGAAGTGTGTACCCCTCTTTCTCAAAAACCTGTAAACCGCCTCTTTAAATGTTGCTAATAATACGTCCCACGTGATCAGACACAATAGCAACTTATCACACAAGAGTTGTTGAGTTAGTACAGGTGTCCCTAGGATTATTAATTCCATCATCAGTATTTTTCATATTTTGTCATATTTGTTTTATTTTGTTTTATACGGCGTGGTCCAGTGTGTGTCTGTGTGATAGAATACTGCTGTCAACGGGTGGATAAGCTCGTGATTTTGATGAACATTAAGTTGACGAAGACAAATGAATACGTTGATGAAGACGAAGGCATAGTTTAGTTCGAACTTCTTTAGTTGGTTTCACAAGACATGACAAACAAGTATACATGAATGAGGTGAGCGGACTTCCAGCTCAACACAAGGGCCTTTCCAGCGAGCGGCATAATCCTGCTCGCGGTCGTGCATACACTGGCAGTCGGAATGTCTGTCTCCACACTCACATCTCACGTACCAGTATAGATGTGAGCATACATATATATAGTTTTTAACACCAATAGACAGGCGAAAATTCAACAATGGACAGATAGAGAAACAATAGCACTTCCTTCTACAGTTGGTGTGATGACAGACACAGACAAAGGGGATGAACAATGAAGGTCATAAATGTCATATACAGTAATTAATGGAAGTGACAAAGAGGAACAAGGTAGCTGACAACACAATGCACTCTGCGGTAGTGATAAAGTTCAAGATTGTAGATTGAATAATAATAACTAAATATCATATAGCCTGGCTACACAGATTTCGGTCTTTAGAAATATTTGGAAATGGCAGTCCTGAAGTAGACACTATAACATTGCTATATAACTTGTAATCTGGGGCCAGGGATTTCTTAGTCGGACTTCCTTGTTGGTTATGAGGCCGATCACAAAATGCTGTCTTGCAAGTTAGGCTAAGTGCTGGAGATAAGGACACCTCGCTACTCCGCTACCCAGCCAGGTTGTCAGGGAGAGGTTGTGATGACGGTGTCGGGTAAGATGACATGCGTGTGATTCCCGTTGTCGCGGCACTTAAGCGTACTATTCAAGTTGTCATTTACTAAACAGGTTTGAACTCAGGGCGGTATCTTTGGAATAAAAAATGAAATGCTGATTGTGCATGGCGCGTTACTTTAAATTTCCATTGGCTATACCTATTTTTATGAGATCCCCCTCAGATTTGAAGCAGGGGACAGGTGGTAGTTGTGAGTGAATATCTGCATGTGTGTGTGCGTGCGAGTGTGTGTGCGTGCGAGTGTGTTTGTTAGGGCGGGGGATGAGAAATACTGGAGGTAGGTGAGCGTGGGGAGAGAGGAGGGACTCAAGCCACGTCTCATTATGTTCAGTATAAAGCAAGGGTTTCATATGATCAAATGATCTGTTGGTTGGTTGGTTGATTAACGTCGCATTCAGCTATGTGTCGGAGGTCTGTAAGTAATGAATTCGGGGCCAGACGATCCCCTAATCTGCATCAGGAGCATCAGTCTAGGCTCTTGAGAACGAGAACTAAGTGGTATGTGTGAACCACCCGGTCGCATTAGTCGCATCTTACGACAAGGTTCCTGAAAACCAATTCTTACACGGATCTTGACGGGTCTTAATCAAATGGGTCTGTTGCCTGAGTGTTTGATGCATCGCACTGTCTTGTCCAGCGACACACGCTATAACATGTTCCTGCTGTGTTATTTCTTCTTCTATGAAGAGGGCTGGTGGGTAAGCCTAATGGTTAAACCGTTCGCTCGTTACGCCGAAGACCCGGGTTCGATTCCCACATGAGTACAATGTGTGAACCCCATTTTCTGCTGTCCCCTGCCGTGATATTGCTGGAATATTGCTAAAAGCGGTGTAAACTCACTCACTCCGGTCTTTGAGATCCATGATGCATCTGTCAGTTTGAAACGGAGTGTTGCCTCGGCAAAAAAGACAAAAACCTGCAATCGATCATTGACGTCAGCGAGAACTCACTACATTTTAGAACTTGAAAACAATCAGAAAAATCAGAAGGATGGTGTATGAAAATATCATTTTCTTGAAGGTGCTAAAGCTTTTGATCATTTCGGAAACAACAGTAAAATATATCACAGGAATACTAGTACATTTGAGGCTGACGCCGTACCCTGGCAGATTTGGATTACTTATGTCGGAGGGAGATGTCCTGGGCCCGGTTCCACTCACTCACTCACTCACTCACTCACTCCCTCAATCAATCACTCTTTCACTCACATATTCACTGTTAAACCAAACTCTCATTGTCTATGTGTGCTTATCTTTGCAGTCATTGGATTTGTGGTGTCCATCGCCGTGATACCCACTTACCCACTCACTCATCCATTCCCTCAACACCATGGTAGACCTAAGGTGATCGCCACTTCCATTCTTTAACACAGACTTGAGGCAATCGCAGCAGGAAGCGTGGATGACGGTGCTATTAGGCCTGGAAGAATTGGAGAACCACCAAGACAGGGTGTCACACCCAGTTCTATACGCTAAAGGCGCTAACGTAGAACCTGTGTTAGGAACCAAATATTTTACAAAAATACGAAAGTTCATTATTCATGCAGACATCAGCTGTGAATGCAGTAAACACAACCCTCGGTATTCCGAACGTTTCTACTCAGGACATCTCGGAATCTGAAAATTACTTCCGGTATCGTCCTGAATGCGACATTGTGTCCACCGGAAGTGCTCGCTAAATATGTAGTTTCTTCATCATCATCATGGTTGCATCGTATTGGTAATTTCGTATAGGTTGTTACCTTTAAACCCACTGAGGAACTGCTTAGAACTGATCTTCAGAGCCCCTTGTTGTGATGGGGTCATTGGGTGGTCAGGCTCGCTGACTTGGTTGAATCAGATTACTGTGTAATGATGTATTGACAGTATTGCCTGATTGCATCCTTTATTTACAGACCGCCGTCGTACATCTGCAATAATACGGACTGCGGTGTAAAACAAGCAAACACACCTGGGTATCAACGCTAACGCAGACTGTATTAGATTTCAATGGAGTGATGGCGTCCTCATTCACCAGGCGTCGCTGTATAGGTCGTTGCAACTTGACTGCGTGTTATCTTCAGCAGACAGACTGTAAAAACTTCTGTGCATAGTTGTTGACGTGCATTCCTCAGAGGTCAGATTTCTGCAGTGGTACATGTTGTCCTGGGTTTAGAGCGTACGTTACCAGGAAACGGGGATATGTTCAGACGAATGCACTTTCTGGGTAGGATTATCAGTGCGTCTGAGATTAGTTAGGTGCACCTACTAAAGATTGAATTGATTGGGTTGCTCCCACCGCCTGCTTTCATGGAAATCCAGCCTAGGCAGCCTAAAGGATACCTCAACGGAACGGAGCATCTGTCCGTCTGACGGTCACCACATTAACATTACTTCTGAGAGGCCTTCACTATAAAACCATCAACTCTCTCTCTCTCTCTCTCTCTCTCTCTCTCTCTCTCTCTCTCTCACACACACACACACACACACACACACACACACACACACACAAACACACAAACATGCGGTTCCATGATACTGTAGATATTCACTGGTGTGTCTGGTCCAGATTCGATTATTTACAGATCGCTGCCACGAGTGTAGCGTTTAACAACATTCCTCATTATGTAACAAGTCTTCCTTGTCACGGTGCGTGGCTTTCGTATCACAAACGACTCGTCAACAATAGAATTGCCTTGTTCTGATGCACACATTTGATAACGGTCTGATAACGGTCGCGTGTTGTAGTATCCGAGGGCAGTTTCCTTATCTGTTGCACGGAGGTTACAAAAGGAGGTGTATAATGGGCTTAGCTGAATATTTTTTGACAATGTTCCCTTCACTCTAACTCAACATGCAACTCTAGAGTATATGTAATAACACAAGTCCGGACTTGTATTATACGCCCATGTCAATTTACATGATCAAGCCGCCCGAACCTGGTAAGGCGGTAACACATCGAACACGAACAATACCGCTGAGCATATAAAAACAGTTTAAGTCTTACAGACTGTAATATATTACTCTCTTGATATTATATGTTGCAGACAGGCGACAGAGCGCACCGTAGACCTGAACGACTTTGGAGGAAGACGAGAGAAATGCTCAATACCACTCTGGACACTGGAGAAACTTGGAACCGTCAATCGTAACTAAGATTGACACTCTTCACATCCGTCAATGTGGACTAACGAGCGACCTGGATTCATTGAAACGTCAAAGAGCCATGCCCACTTGAAAATCGTCAAAGCTAACTGTTTGCAAATTTGAAGAATTATGCTAAATAAGCACTAATCCATCTTATCAGGATGGAACGCGAATGACCACAGCATGTCGTGGCCGAGCTGAGTCAAAGGGATAAAGGCTGTGCCCAGTGCCGATGTATCTGATGTCATTCCCTCGCCCACCTTGGCAGCACATACCTTCCAAACAGAACGCAATAAGAATGCGCCTCCCGGTCAAGGCGCTTGTGAAGAGGATCTTCATTTGCTTCGCGTTTCTCTATTGTTTGTCCTGTCTGCGGATGTTTCTTCCTGTGCCCATTCAGCCAATGGGGGTCGTGCATTTGGCGCAGCTTGCCGTGCACTGGCAACGGTTTCCGGTTGAAGGAGCAGACGACATATTTTTGAACAATATCAGTGTGCCCGTGTCTGTAAACGTTGATGTTGTGTCCAAATATCTCAATCAGACGTGGGTGAGAACTATGCATTCCGAGAAAGATAATACTGAAAAGCAGTTTCAACCGCCCATGACGACTGAACAACGTCTAAAAATGCACGTGACGTTGGAGACATTTCTTCAGGCTTGTGAATGGGCAAACCTGACGTACTTTCTGATAGGGGGCTCGTTGCTAGGCATGTACCGTCACCATGGAGTCATTCCGTGGGATGATGATACTGACATTGCAATGAATGCATCAGAATGGAGAAAAATCCGCCATGTTTTGTCACGTGTCCCAGGATATGAACTATATGCCCCTAGCAACGTTCAGTGGAAGTTTTACATGAAGAACCTTGAACCTATTGAAAATAAGCCTTTCAGATGGCCCAATGTGGATATATTCTTCTACACCGAAGATTCCACGTACGTATGGGGATTAACAGCGGGTATTAAAGGAGAATTTTTTGTTAAAAAAACAGATTTGTTTCCACTCCAATACCGTCCATTTGAGAACAGAAGAGCAGCAGTCCCTTGTAACACGAGGGATATCCTAATCCGTAGGTATGGTGATCTTGACATTTGCGTTTCTCTGGCCTACGGGCATAGGACGAGCACCAGTGTGACAAATGTAAAGAAACGTCCCTGTAAGGAGCTCTATGGTTCGTATCCTTTTGTATTCAGGAGCTCCGGCAGTCATGGAGGTGTTGTGGAGACGTTGAAAGTTGGGCCTCACGTGGTTAAGAATGTTACGCTTCCTGATTTTTGTTCTTCAACGTTCCTCAAATGAAAGTGAAGATCTCATTATCAGTTATTCAAACTCCCAGCCATGGTTCCGTTTCCAGGATGACTGACACAGATGGAGTAGATCACATCTGGCGTACACAGTGGGAGCGTGTGGATTTCCTAATTAACGCTTCGTCAAATTGAAACTCTCATTTTCTGTTTGTCAAGGCCATGTGTTTCTTTGAAGAGATGCAAGTTCAAGGCTATGTGCTCGTTCTAATCAATAATGTGCCTTTGAACAATGGTTATCGCACCATGGGTTTAGTTTAACACAATATCCATTGTATAATATATACGACTGTTAAACTACATCGCGTGTGCATATGTGATTGGTGGACTAAGCTTCCTCAAAATTCAAACATTCTGAAGCTATTTGGCAAAGTTTGGCGTTTGTCTGGAGAGATCTGCCAATTCAAGAGTACAGTGGAATCTGCCTAATACGGATTTGTCTGGATTGTAAAGTAGTCCGGAATAGAAATGTTTCTATAAGTTCGTTCGAATGAATAATGTGCTTTTTCAGTGTATGTCTCCGCGTAGCCCTGTCCAGAATTAAGGCAGACTGGAACTTCTGGAATGGCGGGTCCCAATCAGCCAGTCCAGAATTAAGGCAGATTGGAACTTCTGGAATGGCGGGTCAATCAGCAGCTTTGCCGACTTCAGTTCTTGTCACTGCAACAGTGCAGAGTGATGCACGATGTAGCTTTGTTAGATAAAATAAGGACTTAGTGCTGTGTCATGCGCGACTGTTGAACTCTATCTGTTGTGCATGGGTCACCGGGGATTTTATCAAGGGAACAATAGACTATCATCATTTCGACAGCTGAATTCACTTTTTCTGAATAGGTGCTCGGTGGACTTATTCATGAGATAGGTGGCCATCATGTCTACTGTTGAATCATACCTATTCTTAAGTCGGAACTTAATTACGAAAAGGTTTACCATCTTTTCGACTGTTGAAATCCACTTCTACTCAATGGGTGGTCGTGGATTTAATCATGAGAAAGTTTACTATCTTATCGACTGTTGAACTCTGGCGCAAATTTTGATACGATGACTTTATAACGTGAAAAACTTAAAATCATTATACTGTTCAAGTCCATCGCTCATGTATGTGTGATAGGTGTGTGTGGACTTCTGTGACCAGTTGAACAATGCGTTGTTAGCAACGGTATGGATACAGGCGTCCAAGCAGCCCCGGTGGTCAGTCGGTGTTGACTGCCTCTCAGTGTGTGGAAGCACAGTCACTGCTCTGTGATCATTTTTGACAGGGTTAGTAGCTTGACTATATCCGTAGGAGAAAATGTATGAATTTGACTCAAATCGTTGCTTGTGGTGTTTGATCACGTTTACTTTGTTTATCTTCTTGCAACGATCTGAACTATCGCGAATTACATTCCTGTGTTATTTCATGAACACCCAATTCAAAACAGACGCCCAATTCTGTTGACATACGTATTCATGCACGGGGAAAGGTGTAGCTTTTAGGACACGTTATGGGAACATATAGACACCGCATCGATTTCAAGAACTTACAAACAGTAGAGCTTGCTTGACGATCTTATATTCATATTTTGGGGCGTGCGATTCACTGTTTTTCTCATGTTGCACTGTCCAGTGTTTGATAAATACACTTTTATACCTCTTTTCACAATGCTCAGCTATTGCGGCAGTGTCTTGTGATTATAACCTCAGCTTTTTAAAGGTCTTTCTGGAACGTCAATAATATTTCCAGCTTTCTTTATGAGAAGGACCGTATTACCACTTGGAACACCGATAGCAAGTCCCAGTTCAGTGTACATATGTACATATTTTTGTCCATTTAATAATGGGTTCGAATCTCGGTTTTCAGTAATTGTTTGATGGTGTTTAAGCACTATATCCAAGCTTACGTGGGTTTCACCAATGTGGTAAACATCCCCGTTGCTGGAAAACTGTTCAGAGCAGTGATAAACCCAATTCACACATCCTGTCGAACCCAACATAATCCAAGCTGGGCAACTGTACAGTAACTTGGTGGGACCAGATGACCAAGGTGCGTTTCATATCTGTTATAGTTAGATTGAGTGAAAGGTGACTCAACGAAGCAGATCATTCGCTCAATCCAACTTCAACATATCCGTATTGATTGTGTGAGACCAAAATGAACTTTACGATGTGGATTTATATCATACCTGACTTTTCTATGTGTTTTCTGTTTTATCACTGACGTTGAGTGGACAACGTTTGACTTCCTCCTATTTCCTTTATAAGTTGTGTAACCCATGCACTCAGCAGTATACCAGGGAGATGTCTTTATTGTTTCCTGACAATCATTCCAGTGATTAACATCATGAGCATCGTGCCAGGCAATAGGGATGTGGTGACATGTATCAGTTATGTTAGTCTGTCTCGCAGTCCCTGAACGGCATTATTTTCCCTGCATCCAAGCCGTCTCTTCAATGCTATTATGCTGAAGCCTTGAATGAAGCAAGTCTAGATTTCCCCGGGTTTATGCTGAATCTCCCATCTCACTGGGGCTCCTTTTAAATTTAAATGGGTTTATTTGTTACTGCCAAAATTATACACATCCACAGACTATGCGTTAATCTACACTTATCTCAGCTGGTCTAACATCGTTGACCTCCTCTAATTACAATTACAAGCAGAAATAATCTGGCTCTTCTTTCATTCAATTGCTTAGATGACATGTACACGTCTTCAATCCAACATGTGCCGTTGTATTTCGTCTTTATACTCTACGTATTTACACATTCTTACATGTCAGTAAATTTTATGTTCAGTGTGACGCAGAGTTTTACAATTCGTAAACGCAACTATTGACGTCACAGGCTCATGTGTACACATGTTAGGCTGAATAAAAAAGTAAAATGTTTCTCGGGCATCGGCGCGTCACTTTTATTTGTGCGCGTAACAATATTTATGGCCATTTAAACAACACATGTTTGTCCACTATAAGAGTGGGTGTCTGTAAGAAAGAATGTGACTGAATCTACAATTCATAAACACATTGTAACCTTTCCAAGCTGTATTTCTGAGAGAGAAAAAATACGAATGTGTTACTCGCTCGTCACTTTTTTCTATCAAAATTTGTTTAAACCGTCCTCGTCATTTTTGAAAATGTGCCCGAGAAACATTTAAGTTTTTTTATGCAGCCTTACTTGCTTTGTGATGTATCGTTCTCAACCATTGTAACGTAAGTGTGAGCACGAAACGAAACAAGTGACGTCACAGGTTCATGTGTACACATATGACCTGCTTTGTGATTTATCGATCTCCACTCATTGTAACAAAATTGTTACATATAGCTTATTTCTCAAGAACCTCAGCTTGTTTCTGTCTGTATTTGTGCTGTACCACTTATATGTCACTCTTTCCGTGCTCTGTTGAGAACCCTGTTGAGTACGTTTCGTCAGCATGTTTTGGAGTCACGATCAATATTAAACATTCCATATTCTCACAGACTGTGCAATTTCGTGATTTTGAATTTTGTCAGTTGATCACAACTGACCGATACTAACGCATGCATTTCACTTTCGGCAACTTGTTTTAAACTGAATATTCCCAACGTTTTTGTCCTATTCATCATTTCGAACACAAACGTCACGTGATATTTGATTCAATGAAGACTGGGAAAAACATGTTTACGGTAAGTAAACATGAAATGGGTTACGACCTTCCAACATCATGCCCAGAATTCAGGTAGGTCGATATTTCTTGTATATTCGATTCGATTCTTTATTCACTAAAGATTTGGGTTATATGTCCTATTAGAGCGTTACATAAACTATTCACTCACTCACTCACCACTCTATTCTCCCACTCACCCACGCTTCTAAAATAGTCCATTCCTAACTGAAGTAGTTGTAGAATCCAGGACAGCCGTAAACCCATTTATCCTACTTTTCTGATATATTTTGCAGGTGTCCATATATATTCACGTGACAAGCTTTAATGAAAGGAAGAGAAAAATATATTGTATTACATAAAGTTTGAAAAGGTTATAAAGTTCTTCAGTCCGTTTTGTTTTGTTTTTGTCTGTCCTGTGGGCGGTGGGGAAGCCCTGTAGTCCTTGCGAAGGTCCAGTTTTGATACCACAGAATACACCGTGTGATGCCCAGACAATCCAGTGATCAACAGCATGAGCATCGATCGAGCATACGATGACATATGTCAACCAAGTCAGCGAGTCTGACCACCCGATCCCGTTAGTTACGACAAGCTTGGGTTGCCGAAGACGATTCTAACCCGGATGTTCACGGCGTGTAGGTAATGACGTTTGGACCAGATAAACCACGGTCAGTCGATCGAAAAACGTTCCTGCAAGACTGTAGTGTATTGAATGGTTAGTCCAGGGAACAATGGTTTCTTCCCATCATTTCATTATATTCCTATCTATTTTCAAAGAACTCCGCTTTTAGAAGAAACGTTTTAAACATATTAATAAAAGTGACAAATTGTGACATTTGACATTGCCAACAATATTTTGAAATAAGGACTGCTCCCTTGATGATAGTCTCACCAACGGAGATAAGAAACATCTCTTTTTAGTTTCACGCGTAACAGTTTTGTTGTTCTTTGGGGCTCTTTGTTTGATTTTTCTGAAAATATGCAAACATACATTTGGTACTTGTTCTCTCACTTTTTCTTACAACTTTAATTATATTGATTTTATACACCGAAACAACCATATACTTACAAAATGCACAAAATCTACATCGGTTCGCTTTCGTTATGAAAGACGTGTTTGTTTTTATTCTATATTGGGGTTTCCTGAGAAAGAGAAAATCAAACTTAATAACCTCAATCTTTAAATATTTAAATCTCCCCGGCACACCCTTTCACATCCATTTTGTACAGTTCTCAAAAAGCACTATTTGCACCATATTTCAACTTGTAACCAGACATTGTATTGACCTTGTGTGTCAGAAAAAAAACAAAAAAAAACACAATGTCAATCCCCCTTTTGTCGTGAAATTTTGTAAAATGGCCATTGCAACTCGTGCGAAAGTGAAGTGTGTACCCTTCTTTCTCAAAAAGCTGTAAACCGCCTCTTTAAATGTTGCTAATAATACGTCCCACGTGATCAGACACAACAGCAATTTATCATACTAGGGTTGTTGACTTAGTACAGGTGTCTCAAGGATTATTTAATTCCATTATCAGTATTTTTCATATTTTGTCATAGCTATTTATTTTATTTTATACGGCCTGTTCCAGTGTGTGTCTGTGTGATAGAACACAGCTATATAACTTGTAATCTGGGACCAGGGATTTCTTAGCCGGACTTCCTTGTTGGTTACGAGGCCGATCACAAAATGCTGTCTTGCAAGTTTGGCTAAGTGCTGGAGATAAGGACACCTCGCTACTCCGCTACCCAACCAGGTTGTCAGGGAGAGGTTGTGATGACGGTGTCGGGTAAGATGACATACGTGTGATTCCCGTCATTTACTAAACAGGTTCGAACTCAGGGTGGTATCTTTGGAATAAAAAATGAAATGCTGACGGGGTATGGCGCGTTACTTTAAATTTCCATTGCCTATAGCTAGTTTTATGGGATCCCCCTCAGATTTGAAGCAAAGGACAGGTGGTAGTTGTGAGTGAATATCTGCGTGCGTGTGTGCGTGCGTGCGAATGTGTTTGTTAGAGGCGGGGGAAGAGAAATACTGGGGGTAGGTGAGCGGGAAGAGAGAGGAGGGACTCAAGCCACGTCTCATTATGTTCAGTATAAAGCAAGGATTTCATATTTTGCTCTGAAACCAAAACGCTAATCCTCTAGGTGATTACTCGCCACTTATTGAGTTAGATCAAATGATCTGTTGGTTGGTTGGTTGATTAACGTCGCATTGAGCTATGTGTCGGAGGTCTGTAAGTAATGGATTCGGGGCCAGACGATCCCCTAATCTGCATCAGGAGCATCAATCTAGGCTCTTGAGAACGAGAACTAAGTGGTATGTGTGAACCACCCGGTCGCATTAGTCGCCTCTTACGAGAAGGTTCCTGAAAACCAATTCTTACACGGATCTTGACGGGTCTTAATCAAATGGGTCTGTTGCGCGAGTGTTTGATGCATCGCACTGTCTTGTCCAGCGACACACGCTATAACATGTTCCTGCTGTGTTATTTCTTCTTCTATGAAGAGGGCTGGTGGGTAAGCCTAATGGTTAAACCGTTCGCTCGTTACGCCGAAGACCCGGGTTCGATTCCCACATGAGTACAATGTGTGAACCCCATTTTCTGCTGTCCCCTGCCGTGATATTGCTGGAATATTGCTAAAAGCGGCGTAAACTCACTCACTCCGGTCTTTGAGATCCATGATGCATCTGTCAGTTTGAAACGGAGTGTTGCCTTGGCAAATAAGACAAAAGCCTGCAATCGATCATTGACGTCAGCGAGAACTCACTACATTTTAGAACTTGAAAACAATCAGAAAAATCAGAAGGATGGTGTATGAAAATATCATTTTCTTGAAGGTGCTAAAAGCTGTTGATCATTTCAGGAAACAACAGTAAAATATATCACAGGAATACTAGTACATTTGAGGCTGACGCCGTACCCTGGCAGATTTAGATTACTTATGTCGGAGGGAGATGTCCTGGGCCCGGTTCCAGACTTGAGGCAATCGCAGCAGGAAGCGTGGATGACGGTGCTATTAGGCCTGGAAGAATTGGAGAACCACCAAGACAGGGTGTCACTCCCAGTTTTATATGCTAAAGGCGCTAACGTAGAACCCGTGTTAGGAACCAAATATTTTACAAAAATACGAAAGTTCATTATTCATGCAGACATCAGCTGTGAATGCAGTAAACACAACCCTCGGTATTCCGAACGTTTCTACTCAGGACATCTCGGAATCTGAAAATTACTTCCGGTATCGTCCTGAATGCGACATTGTGTCCACCGGAAGTGCTCGCTAAATATGTAGTTTCTTCATCATCCTCATGGTTGTATCGTGTTGCTAATTTCGTATAGGTTGTTACCTTTAAACCCATTGAGGAACTGCTTAGAACTGATCTTCAGAGCCCCTTGTTTGTGATGGGGTCATTGGGTGGTCAGGCTCGCTGACTTGGTTGAATCAGATTACTGTGTTATGATGTATTGACAGTGTTGCCTGATTGCATCCATTATTTACAGACCGCCGTCGTACATCTGTAATAATACGGACTGCGGTGTAAAACAAGCAAACAGCCTTAGGTATCAACGCTAACGCAGACTGTATTAGATTTCAATGAAGTGATGGTGTCCTCATTCACCAGGTGTCGCTGTATAGTTCGTTGCAACTTGACTGCGTGTTATCTTCAGCAGACAGACTGTAAAAACTTCTGTGCATAGTTGTTGACGTGCATTCATCAGAGGTCAGATTTCTGCTGTGGTAAATGTTGTCCTGGGCTGAGAGCGTACGTTACCAGGAAACGGGGATATGTTCAGACGAATGCACTTTCCGGATAGGATTATCAGTGCGTCTGAGATTAGTTAGGTGCACCTACTAAAGATTGAATCGATTGGGTTGCTCCCACCGCCTGCTTTCATGGAAATCCAGCCTAGCTAGCCTAAAGGATACCTCAACGGAACGGAGCATCTGTCCGTCTGACGGTCACCACATTAACATTACTTCTGAGAGGCCTTCACTATAAAACCATCAACTCTCTCTCTATCTCTCTCTCTCTCTCTCACAGACACACACACACACACACACACACACACACACACACACACAAGCATGCGGTTCCATGATACTGCTGGAATGTAGTGTAACTCACTCACTCACTCACGCACTCTCCTGATTAGAATTCACCCTTAGCGTTTTCAGCGACCCATGCATGTGGCAGTAGATGAGTAAGGAGATCGGTGAATTAGTTGATGCAAATCATTGTTACGATTATATAGATCGATCCTCATGCAGATATTCACTGGTGTGTGTCTCTCTCTCTCTCTCTCTCACTCACTCTCTCTCTCTCTCTCTCTCTCTCTCTCTCTCACACACACACACACACACATACACACACACACACACACAAACATGCGGTTCCATGATACTGCAGATATTCACTGGTGTGTCTGGTCCAGATTCGATTATTTACAGATCGCTGCCACGAGTGTAGCGTTTAACAACATTCCTCATTATGTAACAAGTCTTCCTTGTCACGATGCGTTGCTTTCGTATCACAAACGACTCGTCAACAATAGAATTGCCTTGTTCTGATGCACCCATTTGATAACGGTCTGATAACGGTCGCGTGTTGTAGTATCCGAGGGCAGTTTCCTTATCTGTTGCACGGAGGTTACAAAAAGGAGGTGTATAATGGGCTTAGCTGAATATTTTTTGACAATGTTCCCTTCACTCTAACTCAACATGCAACTCTAGAGTATATGTAATAACACAAGTCCAGACTTGTATTATACGCCCATGTCAATTTACATGATCAAGCCGCCCTAACCTGGTAAGGCGGTAACACATCGAACACGAACAATACCGCTGAGCATATAAAAACAGTTTAAGTCTCACAGACTGTAATATATTGCCCTCTTGATATTATATGTTGCAGACAGGCGACAGAGCGCACCGTAGACCTGAACAACTTTGGAGGAAGACGAGAGAAATGCCAAGTCCGCATTCAATACCACTCTGGACACTGGAGAAACTTGGAACCGTCAATCGTAACTAAGATTGACACTCTTCACACCCGTCAATGTGGACTAACGAGCGACCTGGATTCATTAAAAGGTCGAAGAGCCATGCACACAAGAAAATCGTCACAGCTAACTGTTTGCAAATTTGAAGAATTATGCTAAATAAGCACTAATCCATCTTATCGGGATGGAACGCGAATGAATGGCCTCAGCATGTCGTGGCCAAGCTGAGTCAAAGGGATAATGGCTGTGTCCAGTGCCGATGTATCTGATGTCATTCCCTCGCCCACCTTGGCAGCACATCCCTTTCAAACAGAACACAATAAAAATGCGCTTCCCGGTCAAGGCGCTTGTGAAGAGGATCTTCATTTGCTTCGCGTTTCTCTATTGCTTGTCCTGTCTGCGCGTGTTTCTTCCTGTGCCCATTCAGCCAATGGGGGTCGTGCATTTGGCGCAGCTTGCCGTGCACTGGCAACGGTTTCCGGTTGAAGGAGCAGACGACATATTTTTGTACAATATCAGTGTGCCTGTGTCTGTAAACGTTGATGTTGTGTCCAAATATCTCAATCAGACGTGGGTGAGAACTATGCATTCCGAGAAAGATAATATTGAAAAGCAGTTTCAACCGCCCATGACGACTGAACAACGTCTAAAAATGCACGTGACGTTGGAGACATTTCTTCAGGCTTGTGAATGGGCAAACCTGACGTACTTTCTGATAGGGGGCTCGTTGCTAGGCATGTACCGTCACCATGGAGTCATTCCGTGGGATGATGATACTGACATTGCAATGAATGCATCAGAATGGAGAAAAATCCGCCATGTTTTGTCACGTGTCCCAGGATATGAACTATATGCCCCTAGCAACGTTCAGTGGAAGTTTTACATGAAGAACCTTGAACCTATTGAAAATAAGCCTTTCAGATGGCCCAATGTGGATATATTCTTCTACACCGAAGATTCCACGTATGTATGGGGATTAACAGCGGGTATTAAAGGAGAATTTTTTGTTAAAAAGACTGATTTGTTTCCACTCCAATACCGTCCATTTGAGAACAGAAGAGCAGCAGTCCCTTGTAACACGAGGGATATCCTCATCCGTAGGTATGGCGATCTTGACATTTGCGTTTCTCTGGCATACGGGCATAGGACGAGCACCAGTGTGACAAATGTAAAGAAACGTCCCTGTAAGGAGCTCTATGGTTCGTATCCTTTTGTATTCAGGACCCCCGGCAGTCATGGTGGTGTTGTGGAGACGTTGAAAGTTGGGCCTCACGTGGTTAAGAATGTTACGCTTCCTGATTTTTGTTCTTCAACGTTCCTCAAATGAAAGTGAAGATCTCATTATCAGCTATTCAAACTCCCAGCCATGGTTCCGTTTCCAGGATGACTGACACAGATGGAGCAGATCACATCTGGCGTACACAGTGGGAGTGTGTGGATTTCTTAATTAACGCTTCGTCAAATTGAAACTCTTATTTTCTGTTTGTCAAGACCATGTGTTTCTTTGAAGAGATGCAAGTTCAAGGTTATGTGCTCGTTCTAATCAATAATGTGCCTTTGAACAATGGTTATCGCACCATGGGTTTAGTTTAACACAATATCCATTGTATAATATATACGACTGTTAAACTACATCGCGTGTGCATATGTGATTGGTGGACTACGCTTCCTCAAAATTCAAACATTCTGAAGCTATTTGTCAAAGTTTGGCGTTTGTCTGGAGAGATCTGCCAATTCAAGAGTACAGTGGAATCTGCCTAATACGGATTTGTCTGGATTGTAAAGTAGTCCGGAATAGAAATGTTGCTATAAGTTCGTTCGAATGAATAATGTGCCTTTTCAGTGTATGTCTCCGCGCAGCCCTGTCCAGAATTAAGGCAGATTGGAACTTCTGGAATGGCGGGTCCCAATCAGCAGCTTTGCCGACTTCAGTTCTTGTCACTGCAACAGTGCAGAGTGATGCACGATGTAGCTTTGTTAGATAAAATAAGGACTTTGTGTTGTGTCATGCTCGACTGTTGAACTCTATCTGTTGTGCATGGGTCACCGGGGATTTTATCAAGGGAACAATAGACTATCATCATTTCGACAGCTGAATTCACTTTTTCTGAATAGGTGCTCGATGGACTTAATCATGAGATAGGTGGCCATCATGTCTACTGTTGAATCATACCTATTCTTAAGTCGGAACTTAATCACGAAAAGGTTTACCATCTTTTCGACTGTTGAAATCCACTTCTACTCAATGGATGGTCGTGGATTTAATCATGAGAAAGTTTACTATCTTATCGACCGTTGAACTCTGGCGCAAATTTTGATACGAAGACTTTATAACGTGAAAAACTGAAAATCATTATACTGTTCAAGTCCATCGCTCATGTATGTGTGATAGGTGTGTGTGGACTTCTGTGACCAGTTGAACAATACGTTGTTCGCGACGGTATGGATACAAGCGTCCAAGCAGCCCCGGTGGTCAGTCGGTGTTGACTGCCTCTCAGTGTGTGGAAGTACAGTCACTGCTCTGTGATCATTTTTGACAGGGTTAGTAGCTTGACTATATCCGTAGGAGAAAATGTATGAATTTGACTCAAATCGTTGCTTGTGGTGTTTGATCACGTTTACTTTGTTTATCTTCTTGCAACGATCTGAACTATCGCGAATTACATTCCTGTGTTATTTCATGAACACCCAATTCAAAACAGACGCCCAATTCTGTTGACACACGTATTCATGCACGGGGAAAGGTCTAGCTTTTAGGACACGTTATGGGAACATATCGACACCGCATCGATTTCAAGAACTTACAAACAGTAGAGCTTGCTTGACGATCTTATATTCATATTTTGGGGCGTGCGATTCACTGTTTTTCTCATGTTGCACTGTCCAGTGTTTGATAAATACACTTTTATACTTCTTTTCACAATGCTCAGCTATTGCGGCAGTGTCTTGTGATTATAACCTCAGCTTTTTACAGGTCTTTCTGGAACGTCAATAATATTTCGAGTTTGCTTTATGAGAAGGACCGTATTACCACTTGGAACCCTGATAGCAAGTCCCAGTTCAGTGTACATATGTACATATTTTTGTCCATTTAATAATGGGTTCGAATCTCGGTTTTCAGTAATTGTTTGATGGTGTTTAAGCACTATATCCAAGCTTACGTGGGTTTCACCAATGTGGTAAACATCCCCGTTGCTGGAAAACTGTTCAGAGCAGTGATAAACCCAATTCACACATCCTGTCGATCCCAACATATTCCAAGCTGGGCAACTGTACAGTAACTTGGTGGGACCAGATGACCAAGGTGCGTTTCATATCTGTTATAGTTAGATTGAGTGAAAGGTGACTCAACGAAGCAGATCATTCGCTCAATCCAACTTCAACATATCCGTATTGATTGTGTGAGACCAAAATGATCTTTACGATGTGGATTTATATCATACCTGACTTTTCTATGTGTTTTCTGTTTTATCACTGACGTTGAGTGGACAACGTTTGACTTCCTCCTATTTCCTTTATAAGTTGTGTAACCCATGCACTCAGCAGTATACCAGGGAGATGTCTTTATTTTTCCTGACAAGACATTCCAGTGATTAACATCATGAGCATCGTGCAAGGCAATAGGGATGTGGTGACATGTATCAGTTATGTTAGTCTGTCTGGCATTATTTTCCCTGCATCCAATGCTTCATCTTCAATGCTATTATGCTATTATACCAAAGCCTAGATTACCCCAGGTTTATGCTGAATCTCCCATCTCACTGAGGCTCCTTTTAAATTTAAATGGGTTTATTTGTTACTGCCAAAATTATACACATCCACAGACTATGCGTTAATCTACACTTATCTCAGCTGGTCTAACATCGTTGACCTCCTCTAATTACAATTACAAGCAGTAATAATCTGGCTCTTCTTTCATTCAATTGCTTAGATGACATGTACACGTCTTCAATCCAACATGTGCCGTTGTATTTCGTCTTTATACTCTACGTATTTACACATTCTTACATGTCAGTAAATTTTATGTTCAGTGTGACGCAGAGTTTTACAATTCGTAAACGCAACTATTGACGTCACAGGCTCATGTGTACACATGTTAGGCTGAATAAAAAAGTAAAATGTTTCTCGGGCATCGGCGCGTCACTTCTATTTGTGCGCGTAACAATATTTATGGCCATTTAAACAACACATGTTTGTCCACTATAAGAGTGGGTGTCTGTAAGAAAGAATGTGACTGAATCTACAATTCATAAACACATTGTAACCTTTCCAAGCTGTATTTCTGAGAGAGAAAAAATACGAATGTGTTACTCGCTCGTCACTTTTTTCTATCAAAATTTGTTTAAACCGTCCTCGTCATTTTTGAAAATTGTGACCGAGAAACATTTAAGTTTTTTTTATGCAGCCTTACTTGCTTTGTGATGTATCGTTCTCAACCATTGTAACGTAAGTGTGAGCACGAAACGAAACAAGTGACGTCACAGGTTCATGTGTACACATATGACCTGCTTTGTGATTTATCGATCTCCACTCATTGTAACAAAATTGTTACATATAGTTTATTTCTCAAGAACCTCAGCTTGTTTCTGTCTGTATTTGTGCTGTACCACTTATATGTCACTCTTTCCGTGCTCTGTTGAGAACCCTGTTGAGTACGTTTCGTCAGCATGTTTTGGAGTCACGATCAATATTAAACATTCCATATTCTCACAGACTGTGCAATTTCGTGATTTTGAATTTTGTCAGTTGATCACAACTGACCGATACTAACGCATGCATTTCACTTTCGGCAACTTGTTTTAAACTGAATATTCCCAACGTTTTTGTCCTATTCATCATTTCGAACACAAACGTCACGTGATATTTGATTCAATGAAGACTGGGAAAAACATGTTTACGGTAAGTAAACATGAAATGGGTTACGACCTTCCAACATCATGCCCAGAATTCAGGTAGGTCGATATTTCTTGTATATTCGATTCGATTCTTTATTCACTAAAGATTTGGGTTATATGTCCTATTAGAGCGTTACATAAACTATGCACTCACTCACTCACTCACTCACTCACCACTCTATTCTCCCACTCACCCACGCTTCTAAAATAGTCTATTCCTAACTGAAGTAGTTGTAGAATCCAGGACAGCCGTAAACCCATTTATCCTACTTTTCTGATATATTTTGCAGGTGTCCATATATATTCACGTGACAAGCTTTAATGAAAGGAAGAGAAAAATATATTGTATTACATAAAGTTTGAAAAGGTTATAAAGTTCTTCAGTCCGTTTTGTTTTGTTTTTGTCTGTCCTGTGGGCGGTGGGGAAGCCCTGTAGTCCTTGCGAAGGTCCAGTTTTGATACCACAGAATACACCGTGTGATGCCCAGACAATCCAGTGATCAACAGCATGAGCATCGATCGAGCATACGATGACATATGTCAACCAAGTCAGCGAGTCTGACCACCCGATCCCGTTAGTTACGACAAGCTTGGGTTGCCGAAGACGATTCTAACCCGGATGTTCACGGTGTGTAGGTAATGACGTTTGGACCAGATAAACCACGGTCAGTCGATCGAAAAACGTTCCTGCAAGACTGTAGTGTATTGAATGGTTAGTCCAGGGAACAATGGTTTCTTCCCATCATTTCATTATATTCCTATCTATTTTCAAAGAACTCCGCTTTTAGAAGAAACGTTTTAAACATATTAATAAAAGTGACAAATTGTGACATTTGACATTGCCAACAATATTTTGAAATAAGGACTGCTCCCTTGATGATAGTCTCACCAACGGAGATAAGAAACATCTCTTTTTAGTTTCACGCGTAACAGTTTTGTTGTTCTTTGGGGCTCTTTGTTTGATTTTTCTGAAAATATGCAAACATACATTTGGTACTTGTTCTCTCACTTCTCGTGTTTGTTTTTATTCTATATTGGGGTTTCCTGAGAAAGAGAAAATCAAACTTAATAACCTCAATCTTTAAATATTTAAATCTCCCCGGCACACCCTTTCACATCCATTTTGTACAGTTCTCAAAAAGCACTATTTGCACCATATTTCAACTTGTAACCAGACATTGTATTGACCTTGTGTGTCAGAAAAAAAACAAAAAAAACACAATGTCAATCCCCCTTTTGTCGTGAAATTTTGTAAAATGGCCATTGCAACTCGTGCGAAAGTGAAGTGTGTACCCTTCTTTCTCAAAAAGCTGTAAACCGCCTCTTTAAATGTTGCTAATAATACGTCCCACGTGATCAGACACAACAGCAATTTATCATACTAGGGTTGTTGACTTAGTACAGGTGTCTCAAGGATTATTTAATTCCATTATCAGTATTTTTCATATTTTGTCATAGCTATTTATTTTATTTTATACGGCCTGTTCCAGTGTGTGTCTGTGTGATAGAACACAGCTATATAACTTGTAATCTGGGACCAGGGATTTCTTAGCCGGACTTCCTTGTTGGTTACGAGGCCGATCACAAAATGCTGTCTTGCAAGTTTGGCTAAGTGCTGGAGATAAGGACACCTCGCTACTCCGCTACCCAACCAGGTTGTCAGGGAGAGGTTGTGATGACGGTGTCGGGTAAGATGACATACGTGTGATTCCCGTCATTTACTAAACAGGTTCGAACTCAGGGTGGTATCTTTGGAATAAAAAATGAAATGCTGACGGGGTATGGCGCGTTACTTTAAATTTCCATTGCCTATAGCTAGTTTTATGGGATCCCCCTCAGATTTGAAGCAAAGGACAGGTGGTAGTTGTGAGTGAATATCTGCGTGCGTGTGTGCGTGCGTGCGAATGTGTTTGTTAGAGGCGGGGGAAGAGAAATACTGGGGGTAGGTGAGCGGGAAGAGAGAGGAGGGACTCAAGCCACGTCTCATTATGTTCAGTATAAAGCAAGGATTTCATATTTTGCTCTGAAACCAAAACGCTAATCCTCTAGGTGATTACTCACCACTTATTGAGTTAGATCAAATGATCTGTTGGTTGGTTGGTTGATTAACGTCGCATTGAGCTATGTGTCGGAGGTCTGTAAGTAATGGATTCGGGGCCAGACGATCCCCTAATCTGCATCAGGAGCATCAATCTAGGCTCTTGAGAACGAGAACTAAGTGGTATGTGTGAACCACCCGGTCGCATGAGTCGCCTCTTACGAGAAGGTTCCTGAAAACCAATTCTTACACGGATCTTGACGGGTCTTAATCAAATGGGTCTGTTGCGCGAGTGTTTGATGCATCGCACTGTCTTGTCCAGCGACACACGCTATAACATGTTCCTGCTGTGTTATTTCTTCTTCTATGAAGAGGGCTGGTGGGTAAGCCTAATGGTTAAACCGTTCGCTCGTTACGCCGAAGACCCGGGTTCGATTCCCACATGAGTACAATGTGTGAACCCCATTTTCTGCTGTCCCCTGCCGTGATATTGCTGGAATATTGCTAAAAGCGGCGTAAACTCACTCACTCCGGTCTTTGAGATCCATGATGCATCTGTCAGTTTGAAACGGAGTGTTGCCTTGGCAAATAAGACAAAAGCCTGCAATCGATCATTGACGTCAGCGAGAACTCACTACATTTTAGAACTTGAAAACAATCAGAAAAATCAGAAGGATGGTGTATGAAAATATCATTTTCTTGAAGGTGCTAAAAGCTGTTGATCATTTCAGGAAACAACAGTAAAATATATCACAGGAATACTAGTACATTTGAGGCTGACGCCGTACCCTGGCAGATTTAGATTACTTATGTCGGAGGGAGATGTCCTGGGCCCGGTTCCAGACTTGAGGCAATCGCAGCAGGAAGCGTGGATGACGGTGCTATTAGGCCTGGAAGAATTGGAGAACCACCAAGACAGGGTGTCACTCCCAGTTTTATACGCTAAAGGCGCTAACGTAGAACCCTTGTTAGGAACCAAATATTTTACAAAAATACGAAAGTTCATTATTCATGCAGACATCAGCTGTGAATGCAGTAAACACAACCCTCGGTATTCCGAACGTTTCTACTCAGGACATCTCGGAATCTGAAAATTACTTCCGGTATCGTCCTGAATGCGACATTGTGTCCACCGGAAGTGCTCGCTAAATCTGTAGTTTCTTCATCATCATCATGGTTGCATCGTATTGGTAATTTCGTATAGGTTGTTACCTTTAAACCCATTGAGGAACTGCTTAGAACTGATCTTCAGAGCCCCTTGTTGTGATGGGGTCACTGGGTGGTCAGGCTCGCTGACTTGGTTCAATCAGATTACTGTGTTATGATGTATTGACAGTATTGCCTGATTGCATCCGTTATTTACAGACAGCCGTCGTACATCTGCAATAATACGGACTGCGGTGTAAAACAAGCAAACACACCTAGGTATCAACGTTAACGCAGACTGTATTAGATTTCAATGAAGTGATGGCGTCCTCAATCACCAGGTGTCACTGTATAGTTCGTTGCAACTTGACTGCGTGTTGTCTTCAGCAGACAGACTGTAAAAACTTCTGTGCATAGGTGTTGACGTGCATTCATCAGAGGTCAGATTTCTGCAGTGGTAAATGTTGTCCTGGGCTTAGAGCGTACGTTATCAGGAAACGGGGATATGTTCAGACGAATGCACTTTCCGGGTAGGATTATCAGTGCGTCTGAGATTAGTTCGATGCACCTGCTAAAGATTGAATTGATTGGGTTGCTCCCACCGCCTGCTTTCATGGAAATCCAGCCTAGGTAGCCTAAAGGATACCTCAACGGAACGGAGCATCTGTCCGTCTGACGGTCACCACATTAACATTACTTCTGAGAGGCCTTCACTATAAAACCATCAACTCTCTCTCTCTCTCTCTCTCTCTCTCTCTCTCTCTCTCACACACACACACACACACACACAAACATGCGGTTCCATGATACTGCAGATATTCACTGGTGTGTCTGGTCCAGATTCGATTATTTACAGATCCCTGCCACGAGTGTAGCGTTTAACAACATTCCTCATTATGTAACAAGTCTTCCTTGTCACGGTGCGTTGCTTCTGAGATTAGTTCGATGCACCTGCTAAAGATTGAATTGATTGGGTTGCTCCCACCGCCTGCTTTCATGGAAATCCAGCCTAGCTAGCCTACAGGATACCTCAACGGAACGGAGCATCTGTCCGTCTGACGGTCACATTGACATTACTTTTGAGAGGCCTTCACAATAAAACCTTCAACTCTAAACCCCACCTCTCGCTCTCTTTCTCTCTCTCTCACTCTCTCTCTCTCTCTCACACACACACACACATATACACACACATTACTGAAGTACTTCAGTACACAGTACCCTTGATCCCTCTGTGCAATGCAGAAAATGATTAAAATCACACCTAGCCTTATCTGTTACTTTCAAAACATAGACTGGCGATAAACATTAAGTCAAATTCAATAAACGTATGTTGTGCAGAGTCTACGGCTGGACAACGGAGTAGGGTGTAAAAGCCAACCCGCCACTGCACCCATTCCTGTCGAGTACAAGTAGGTGGAGTTAATAGGGAGGACATGTTGCTTCACATGCAATCAGAATAAACAGCTCTTTTCAAGGCGAACAATTCCGAGGTTGCTGCTATGCACAACTAACTTGCGATCGCGGTACGATTATCGACAACCAAGTCATATCAGTTGGCACGACATTTCGATTTAATGCAGTCTGTATGCCTGATTATACATGTAGATTGGACTGCCCATGTTTGGGAACCAACCTACACAGTTGGGAACAGATGACATGTGTCAACCTAATCAGTCAGTCTGATCACCTGATCCTGTTAGTCGCTGCTTAGGACTAGCATGGCCGATGTTCTAAGCCGAACCCTCTTACGAACTGACACGACTCGATTACAGTGGAATGACAAAAAATCCAAAGACGTTATTACAGCAAATGTAACCACAGCATTAGTGCAGCCTTAAATGATGTTATGAAATATAACATAGATACGTAAACTACTTCCATCATCCTAAACAGGTGGATCTGAGTCCACTGAACAGGTCCCACTAATTACAAGGTATTTGTGAATTAGTGTCCTATAATGATGATACCAGGTGCTCGCAAAAATGTGTACGTATCCTGTGTCACCCGTCATAAACACGCGAAAAGGCAAGTCAAATTTAGATATGGTGCTTGAAACTCTGAAATATCCTCCAAATAGTATACACATCTCGGATTTAATCCTATTTGCGGGTCCTCTCAACACCGTGGAACGCATGTTAAGTCCATCTCTAAACTGGTGAAATAATCGCATGCAAAGTACATGTATAGCCCTGAACGCCAGTTACAGCAATAATGGCGGACTGTCGCTTCCCTAGCAACGCCAGGTAATATTTGGTGGGACAATACTCAGACCTACCATACAAACGGTGAACAAATCATCAAAACTGTACTCAGTTATACCAAAACAGAACAACAATCACCAGAAACTGCCACAATATCCTCTGAAACCGAAACAAACCCCCTGCGACGGAAACCTAATCGTTTGATTTGGAAACAAAACTCGCGTATCAGCTACAAGAGAACGGTCGCCGAGCGCACAAAACGTCAGTCACAGCATCCCAAAACGGCACAAATACCATCAAAGATGACGGCGAGGGGAGACGAACAGGCTGTAGTCAGTAATGTTTTACGTCACCATGAGTTTAATCTTGAATATTTGACATCGGGATGTAGCCCATCAACCCCGTATTGTATTAAGCTTCAAACCTATGTTCATACTTGGTGGATATGAGTTCTGTTTTGGTGTGTATGAGTTCAGTTTGGATGATTTGTTCACCGTTTGTATGGTAGGCCTGATACTAGTAGTACCTTTAACTAGCCCTATTAAACAAATACTGTCAAAGACTCACCTACATACTGACGGTTCCTACATGTATACCATGACCCACTGTTTCCGGGCAACACACGAGGACTGGTGTTAACATTCTCAGTTCTGCATGTCAGTACCTATGATAAGGAATCTACTCTTATCAAATAGTTTATATCCTGTCTCAGACAATGCGTCCACGAGTTGATTGCGTGCCACAGGTGTTATGAATCAGTCAAAGCTAATGGGATTTAACATCATAGTGTTATATTTTAACAAATCGCGATTTATCTTCCAGCTGACTTTCAAACCTAAAGGTGTCAGACATGGAACTAACACTACACGATAAATCCGTTATGGTAGTGCTTGCAAGACCTGAGACAGACGTGATACAATACCCGATCACTGATGCCTGAAAAGGTCAGAAAATTCCAAGCTGTATTTTACGGGTAAGGTACAATCCTCAAGTACCTTTTAGCTGACCACTGCTACCAAATAGAAACGTCATTCCTATTTTGTACTCGAGCTATTGACAGGTCAGAGAGGTCAATATTTATCATTGAAGCGCCTGTAAAATATCGTGATCTAACTGTTCATGTTCTTTCTCAAACCTTATACAGTGAGCGAGTGAGTTGTTTTAATGTCGCTTTTAAACAACATTCCAGTAATATCACGGCCCAGAAATGGGCTTCACACATTGTATCCATGTGGGGAATCGAACCTACTCCACCCTAACACACGTGAAATCTAACACCGCGCCTATTGTTGAACCAAACTTATGTAATTGTTCCCGAGATTCCATTCTAAACGTCCTTGTGGCAAGTAGGGTACTGTGCGAAGTGCCATGTAAACAGGCTATTTTGTGGGAGTGTTTCAGTTTGGGCTGTACGTCCAGACCAGTTCCTCTGCTCCGCCCAATCCATTTCCGAAGACGTAATTTCAGTTCGTTCTTGACAGAGTGAGTGAGTTTAGTTTCATGCCGCACTCAGCAATATTCCAGCTGTATGGCGGCGATCTGTAAATAATCGAGTCTGGACAATCCAGTGATCAACAATATGAGCATCGATCTGCGCATTTGGGAACCGATGACGTGTGGCAACAAAGTCAGCTAGCCTAACCATTCGATCTCGTTAGTCGCCTCTTAAAACAAGCATTCGTTCTTGCCCGACTGGAAACTTCTTTGACGCAGCTAAGACCAAGGGAAGTAAGTTAACACTAAATTCTATAAAGGTCATATGCAACCAAAAAATCAAACACAGTTATCGCTTATTCATGATATATAAAATGCATTGCTGATTAATAAAAAACAAATAAACCAAATTATAAGCTTATGCACGCAAATGTAAAGTGCACTATTTTGAACGACATGCTTAGCCGGTTCTTTGGTTATTTCTTACAAGCTGATAGGTGTTAATTGATTGTGGTCAGTGATTGAAGTTGTGCATTGCATATTGTCATTAGCAGAGAGATAGGCAGACATAACGTGTCAATAAACCAGACATTGAGTTTCTTTTGTGACAAGGTCTGCTTATCACAATCAACATGTTTTGTTTTTTTTATGTAACGAATAGATTATTTACTTGTTTGTGTACACAACCAAGATTAGACTACTATCCACGACCTCATTCTTCAGGCGGGCATACTGTTTCCGGTAACCTATTCACTGCGCATGTGTTATGAGCGTAGCGCACCATACCTGCTGAAACCACTTTTTCCCTCAGCGCTGGGGGAGTTAGTTTAGTTTTATGGTACACTCAGCAATATTCCAGCTATATGGTCTGTAAATAATCAAGTCTGGACCAGACAATCCAGTGATCAACGTCACGAGCATCGATATGCACAAATGCGAACTGATGACATGTATCAATCAAGTCAGTGAACCTGACCACCGGATCCCATCCCCTTTCGACAAGAATAGTCCCCTTGGATGGCAAGCATTGGTTGCTGTAGGCCTATTCTGCCCCAGACCTTCATGATCCCATGAAGGGGACCAAACCCAGATCTTCAGCATGACAAGCAAACCCTTTAAACACTAGGCTACTCCACCTTCCATCTAGACGAAAAACCAGATGACACATGCAGGAGTATGTTTCAGTTTTATATGAAAGGCATCTACATATATTCTGTGCATGACATGAAATAATAGATTTGTAATGATTATTATGGTGGCGAGCATATGGAATATGTTTTCACATAATAAAAGGACAAATCTAAGAGAATAAAACTCACAACAAGAAAGACCAATGTTTGAAATGAACAATGCAGTCATGTCAAAACTATCCTACACACAAAACAAGGTACTGGCAAGGATCGAAAATTTAAACAAAGTAACATGAAAGATGTGAGATTTATGTCAATATTGCTTTATAAAGTAACCCTTTGTTTAACAAGAGCAACAGAATGCTCCGTAACAACACATATGGAACAAGGAGATAACACAGGAAAATAGCAAACACTTAAAGGGGCTCCATGCCAAAGTTGTTGAGTTTTGATAAAAAGGCATTGGAGGTCAAAAATCTTTTAAAAAACATATAAAAACCTAAACCAGATACTGGCTGTAAAACCTAGTGTTTGAATTTGTAAAAGAATCCAAAGTACAAATATTTTCATCAGCTTGGTGTTTTTTTTGAAAAAAAAAACTACACAGGGATTGACTTTTGTGCAAATAGCTGTCACTGCATTTCATATTTCTTTTATTTTCAAAAAAAAAAAACCAATATGGTCATCAACAGAGAAATAAGTTTCGCTGTTCCACAACCACAATGTGAGATCAGATCTCATTAATTGAAATGTTTTAAGTCATGAACCCTTACATGCGAAACAAAACCATCACAAATGTCTTAATATCATGGCATCCTACTTCCCAGTTGGCCATGGACTGCATACCATTTCTCATCACAGAGATGCAGCTGAACTGATTACTTAACCATACAAACCATCACCCCTTCATACAAGTATACATAAGTTGTTTGAATTACCTCCCTTGGTCAGTGCAGGGTAGGTTGTTTAAGAAGTTTCCAGCAATAACTTTGCAGAGCTTTGGTAAAAACATGGTTATTATGCCAAGCGTCAACCTGAAACAGCTTGCATGCCTATATGTTACTCATTTACTGCCACTCAAAGAAAATACTCAAAGTCTAATCTAATAATTTTTGGTTAAATGTTCTTTTATAGTAACAAGCATACCTGATTCATGCTGTTCCACAAAACAGTGACTAACTGAACGGACAAAAAATTATTGAACAGCTCCTATATTTCCTGCATGTGATGTACCAGGGCATAAGGCTGTGCATTACAGATCGGACAGTAGGACTGTCAGTAGAGCACTAAGCATTGACACTAAAGCTTACACAGTGGGGCTAACAAGGCTAAACGAATTCACTGATACTCGGATTGTAAAATGACACAAAATGATTCACTTTGTACGATACTGATTTCATGCAATATAACAATCTGAACACCACTCTTGAGATAGTACAATCGTTTGGTTTATGAAATCTATTGTTTGATTATCTGCTGGTATTTTCGTAAAAGAACACAAATATTTGATGCCAAAGGATTACTTCAGCAATAAACCTTTTCACTTTGACATGTAAGTCGAATATGGCGGATCATAATGGTGTAAAACTTACAAGAGTTATTGCTCCTCATCAGTGTACGGCTTAACCTTTCTAAAACAACATTAACAGGTTCATCTATGATGAAATGTGCAAAAAATAAAAGTACAAAACACAAAACATTCATAACATAGGATATAAATAGTATACTTTGATAGATTCCTAAGCGATTATATAAATTAGCAGGGCAGCTTCATATCTTCTAAATGGAAATACAAAATATGGAACGTAACGATGTTAGATTAAGTTCATTGTATTCCTGAGATTTTTTTCATTCATTTTCAAACAGAGTCATTACTAGCATGGCTTCCAAAACCAAATATTTGTAACCATTGTAGTCCTTTCAAAAAAATGACTAAGATGATGATGAGAAATATGCACATGAAAAGATACACATGAATAGATCTAATCATGCGTAAACATACATTTAACTTGGGTTGATAACATGGGTATTTTAAATGTTTTCATTATTTTGATTTGTTTTTAATTCACCTCTATCAAACTGTTAAGTACATAGTTTTAACTTGAAAAGTTTTGGATTTTTTTTTTAAACACAATCATCTATCAAGATCACTCCAATTCGCACCAAAATTGACTAATAAAACTGACTAATAAAACCCAAGGCTTTTGCAAGGTCAGCAAACATGTTACCCACACATAACCTTTATCAACTAACATGTATCTCAAATAGTGACCTAACTTGAAAATAACCATTTAGGAAAGAGTTTGTCCATATTTCCCAGGATCAGCTTCCAGGCCGTGGTTTCTTTCACTCTGGCAGTGATGAAGCGCTGTAAATTTGATCATTCGCTGCAACTGAGACTTACCCCAACACTAACGCACTAACATATAACTTAAGTTAAGACATCTAAAACATCTACTCTCTCATGAGGGGACAAGTTTGATCAATAACATTAACCCAACAATATTTGGAAGGCATCAACAATGAATCAAACAAATACTAAAATTGTCAACACTATTCAACCAGATATAAAGTTTCGGATTGACTGAGCACCAATAATGTATTGTCATGGATGAACAGGTTGCAACCTTAATGCCCTTGGGGATAATGATAAGAAAATTATGGTCGTTGATTAAACATAAACACAAAAACAGAGTGAGTCTCGCAATGACCAAAATTGTCCCCTCACGGCAGACTAGTACCTGGCTGGCTGTATATATTACAGTTAAGGACAATCTCCAGGAAAAACTGAAATAATGATATCGCTCTTCTCCAATAATGTACTGGGTCCCTTTTCCTCTCTCACTATGCATAATGATGTATTGGTAGAGTCATTGAATGGCATTAGATGTTTTGGTAGTCATGATGACATCACATTATGGAACATTTTTCCTTTTGACCCTGCAAAATAAAAGACAGTCATAAGTTTACATCTATAATGACATGTGTAATAAAATCAAATCATCTACAGTCAAAAACAAAAGACAGATTTGGGCAGCTGTGTCTTCTTCACAAATGAGTGTGCAGCTTTTGTACTGCTCTTTGCCAATCACATACTCCCTCATTTGAAAATCCATTCAGTTTTTAAAATGCTTTCTATTTTGCTATTTGATAATGTTCTGCAAAAATAATCCAGGATGAAATTTGTGATTTGTCAAAGAAGATTATGTTCAATACACACAAATTAGTGAAACCATCCAAACATGACAGAGGGAAAACCCATGTAAGCAAGTCTGCAAATGGCTTATATACACCCCATAACTAATTCTGATCATAGGTGATGTAAGCCCCATGTAAATGAGTCTGTAAATGGCTATGTAGACCCCAGATAACCGATAATGATACTCACATCTTCTCCCTCCCCTTCAAACTGTAGCAGCTCGCCGGAGGGGCGACTGGAACTTGTTCGGTACGAGCTGCTGCTACTCATGGAGGACTTGGCCATGTCACAAGATGCCACTTCCTGGAATACGTATGTTCATGCTATACAATATTCACATTTCAAAACGGAACACATAGCTGGATATATCCATGGCATATTGCCTTCATTTATCTCACGACACACAGGATATTCATATCTCAAACTGCAGATGTGGCCATCCATGATAAAAGCAGATATAGCTGTCCACAATAAACTGCAGACATAGCATTCCACAAGTGTTTGCAACTGTCATGGCAATGTCCCTTGCTGCTGAAGAAGAATGAAATATTTATAACGTATTCACTATTCTTTACTTTTTGCTCACACACAAGATGCGTGAAATGACTAGTCTCTGGATAATCATTCAATGTAGGCTGTCAACAAAATTGAGAACATTGGTTGCAATGTTAAATGGAATGTTACGTTCAAAAAGTGGTCAAAGTGTTCTATTCATGTTGAAAATAAGATTGAGGTCACCCAAATCGAATGGTGTCTGTGTGATCCTACCACTGTAGGCTGTCACCAAATTTGAAGACATTGGGTACAACAGTTCATGACATATCACTCTAACAAGAAATGGGACATACGTGCGGACAGATGCGGTAGTGGACAACAAACTGCCAATATAGTCAACCATGATAAACTGCTGATATAGCCATCCACAATAAACTGCATACATAGCATTCCATGATAAACTGCAGATATAGCCGTCCGCGATAAACTGCAGATGTAGCCGTCCACAAAAAAAACTGCAGACAATTTTCATGTCTACTACATGAGTGTAAACAGTGCAGGACTGGGTTTGGGGTTAGGTATAAGTCTCTCAAACAGATCCTTTAATTTTCTACTGTACTTGATACTTTCTTTGGAAAAAACAGGAATTAATTTTATTCTTGACTCACCTCCTGTTTGCTGACAATTACTGTTCTCATAGAATCTGAGATGAACCAGCGTTGACCTTTCATCACAAGGTCAGATGGGGGGTCGTGTGTTGTTTCAGTATCAGAGCTCCATACCTGACAATAGAAGGTCACATATGTATGCAACAGGTGAGTGAGTGAGTTCAGACTGATCCAATATTGCAGCAATATCATGGCAGGGGACATCACAACTGAGCTTCTTACATTGTACCAATGCAGGGAATCGAATCCGGGTTCGGCGTGACAAGCAAATGCTGTACCCATTAGACTACCTCACCGCCCCTGTACATGAAAGGAACCAAGTCATCAGCTTCCCTGTCTTTTACCCCTTGGATGGCAAACTAAACTATTCTCAATCTCGTTAAGACTGAGAATCCTTTGGGTTCTACGCATCTGTTATTACATCGGTTCTGTTGCTGAGGCCATGAAAGCAAATTATCAACAGATTATCCATCAAATGAGGCAGACCAGGTTCTGCCAATTCTTGTGTTGGATCTATTCTGCTGATTCTGTAACCATGACAAACCAAGATCATATCCAACAGGATCGAGTGAGATTTTTTTATGCTACTTTCAGCATTGCGACATAAATATCATGGCAGGAGACTCCAGAAACACACTGTGTCCATATAGACATAAAATGCTTGTACAACTAGGCTACACCATTGCTCGCCATATATATCCAAGATTTATAAACCACTGCATTTGAACAGGACTCAGTTAATAAGGCAGGTAAAGACAAGTGTGCTTACAATTCCCAGTAACCAATAACTGAAGGATTGGGCATCATAATCACCCATCCATCCTCCGAAATGTCATGTCATAATTTCAATGCAGGGTTCAAAAGCACAGATTTACTGGTGTTATAACAATGATTTACAAAGGTAAACAGCCTTGAAACATTGAAGCCTTCAGGCTACATGACCAAGGCGTATAGTCTCTACTGGTGCATGTGCTCAGACTACAGACATACCGTCACATCCTGTCCTGGCTTGACTGTGACATTGCGATGGAACTTATAGACTGTTTCATCATCACCAGCTGTGTGTTTTAGCTGCCATCCTCCAATATTTACAGCCTGGAAAACAAATAACACTGTCAAACAAAAAGACAAAATGGTCCTATTAACAGATTTATAAATTTCAGTAATTTTAATTTTTTTTACTTTTTACTTCAGAATCCCCTCTTATAAACTATGTTGAAGCAACTGGCATCTGATTTTGGGGTTGTCTTTTTTTTTTTTGAGACATTAGACAAGCACATTGCATTCACTCACAAATACACACAGACAGAACAGGTAGCAAATAACATGGAAGTATGTGTTAATACATTCGGGTGAAAAGATAAACACAGTGTTATATCAAGAGTGTACTTCTGAACATGATGCGACATCCACTTTTGACAGAATTTGTTGTTTGCAATTTTAGAAAAATATCTTGCTTTATCGATCTTGTATCTATCACTCCACAGTCTCTTAATACAAGCAATATTTGGAGTGGAAGAAGCAAGTTTGCATCTATAAACATGGAACTTTGCTACTAATAAACTGAGGCCAAACACCTCAGACACAACATTGTCTTTGTAATCCCACCAAAACAAGTTCCGAAGTAAAGGTAGTTGAGGACCTTTTTCAAGTAACAAGAATGACTTCCAGAAAGTTTGGACATAAGTGCATTCCCAAAATAAGGGATAAGCACAGTCCAAAAAAAGGAGCACTTGTTGACTGGAGCAACTTGGCCAAATAGGAATTGGTTGACACCAATCTGAGCAGTATTAGCATTATGTCTGGCATTGGCGTTTTTGGTTTTAAGAATCTCTCTTCCAAGTTGATGTCTACTGAAAATATATACTCCCATTTCAATTTAGCCTTGAAGACCTATTCTAAGCAGCTACGAGTATGTAGTAATAAAATTTTGCTCCCTTTTCAACAGACAGTATACTTCTGACAACTGGGTTATCATCCAAAAGTTTAAATAAGGCAGGTTCCCTAACCGCAAATAGTGACAAAAAGCTGTTACAAATAACTCATCTTGATAGACAGTACAAGAGTACTACAGTGAGCAAGTGAATTAGCTTTACACTATTTTTAACAATATTCCACCAATATCAGTGAGTGAGTGAGTTTGGTTGTACGCCACACGCAGCAATATTCCAGCGATGTGGCAGCAGTCTGTAAATAATCGAGTCTGGACCAGACAATCCAGTGACCAATGGAGCATCGATCTGCACAATTGGGAACCGATGACGTGTGTCAACCAAGTCAGCAGCCTGACCACCCGATCCCGTTAGTCGCACTTTATGGCAAGCATGGGTTGCTAAAGGCCTATTCTACCCCGGAACCTTCACGAGTCTCCACCAATATCAAGGCCGGGGACACCAGGAATGGGCTTCACACATTGCATCCATGTGAGGAATCGAATCCCGGACATCGACAAGCGAAGATTTCACCCACAAGTGTAGCCTTCCATCCACTATTACTGTTGTAAAGGACAAGTACTACATGCTGCAGCATCACCGACATGATGACACAACGTTACACTGTGACCTACAGATCCTCCTTTGATTACAGACAAGGACTACCAAAAACCAATTCTGCTCTAAAATCACCACACTTCTGATGTGCATATCTGCAGAGTTACCTCCCTTCCAACTTACCTTGCCTGACTTGTTGGATAGTCTGATGTAGTTGCCATCTTGGTTGACCTCCTTGATCTCGATGGCTCCCTTGGCAGAGGTCTGTGTTGAGTAACCGCTGCTGCTGGCCTGCTGGGAGAATTCCTCTACCGCCTCGGAGAGAGTTACTCGCTTCCTCTTAACGCCACGTGACACCTGGGAGGTCTTGGGAGTCTTCCGTGGGGTTCCCTCCGCGGCAGACTGGGATAAGTTCAACCTAGAGACAGTTCAAAATGAGTGCTATCTGGATTGTGGTAATCAATCTGGCTGGCTATCGATCTAAGATTAAAGTAAATAAAGATTGATTATTTTGATAAAACACAGACAGCTTGTTGAGAAATATTTATGCACTAATTACTAACAAAATAGAACCCAGCAGCTCAAAGATAATTTTGCATATTGTCTGCATAAAGCGTAACTATTTCATCACAATGAAGCATATGACTTTACAGATAAAAGCTTTTTAATTCATGGGGCAATGTTTTGCTAAACATCACGTAGAGGTTGCATCACTAAGGCTTCTGTCTTTGTTTACTACAAATCACTGTATAGTTTACAGCTCAAAATATCACTGACAAGCTTGACCAGCCCAGGCATGACCACCAAAACACCACTATCCAGCCAGAACATTGCTGAGGGCTGTGTTAAACAGGTGCTTGCCACTAATGTGGCAATGTCTTCAGCCACTAAAGACTGTAATATTTTTAACATAGTCACTAGTTTTTCCGTTTTGGTCACTCACAAGGTGCATGAAATGACTGGTATATATCACCCAATATAGGCGGTCGACAAAATTTAAGACATTGGCTGCAGTGTTTTACAAGATATTGCGTTAACTTAAGTTTGAAAAGTGAACAAACTGTCATTGTCACATTAAGAATGAGATCAAGGTCGCCAAAATCAACTGATGTCTGTATGATCATTGAATGTAAGCTGTCACCAAATTTGAAGACACTGGATACAACAGTGCATGAGATATAAGGTTCACAAGAGCTTGAAAAGTGGCCAAAGAGTCGTGTGACCTTGAAAACAAGGTCAAGGTCACCAAAATCAATAGGTGCCTGCATAATCCCCATGTCGGTTGTCACCATATGTGAAGACCCTGGATACAACAGTTCATGAGATATCACGTTAACAAGTAATGGGATGTAGATACGCACGTACCAACACTGCTGAATATATAGTCCCTGGTTCTGCATTGCGGGTGAGGACCACAACAAATAAACAGCTGCTCACCTTGCCTCCTCCCCTTCCAGCAGTTTCCTGTATGCATCGATCTCCCGGTCCAGTCGGATCTTGATCTCCAGGAGATCAGCATACTCCATAGCCTGGTCATCTAGATTCTGTCTCAACTCTGCAATCTCAGCATCCTTCTGTTCCAGGCGAATGAGGAACTCATCACGTTCACGACGTAGACGTTCCTCCAGCTCCGACACACGTCCCCCATAGGAAGCATTCTAGAACACGATAGGATATGAACCTTGAGGAACACTGTTAAGATGTTGTCAAGCTGATTTTCACGGACTGCGCTTACAAATGAAGGAACATATTCTGATATGGTTAACAAATTTATAAAGTTTCAGCATCCTACCTCAGAGCGTAGTCTTGCTACCTCTGATGACAAATCATCATACTTCTTGCGGATAGTTCGAAGTTCATCCCAGGCATTGCCAGCTGACGCCCCACTGCGGTCCACCTGGCTCTGAAGATCTCCCAGCTGTAACAAAGAAATTTGAGGTGACTATAAACCTGAACATTTTCAAAATTGAAAAAAAACCCCAACTCATCTACACTTCACAGAGTGTGCTCTATTATAGTCAAGAGAGCAAATGGCTCTGTAGTCTTTTCACAATGTCTCCTGAAAATGATTGTTCAAAGGTGTTGCAAACTGTAATTACAGTATAAATGCAGCTGTTATCATCTAACATGATCTATTATTAAAGTGATGCCATAGGCTGCAATATTCATGAAGCAGTCTAAAGGAATATGCAGCCACTCATTCCAGTCACTTTGACAATTTACAAAAAGTATGATTGTGTATTCACTTTGAGAAAAAAAATCAGAAGACTGCTAATTTCAAATAAAAATGCAAGAACAGTAATAGACTGCAACTGAATTTATCCTTGCCAAATTAATCATCTGATTCTGAATGGCCAGGTGTGTTCATCTCCTTGGTCCCAACACAACATGAAACATATCCACTCAGTAAATCACTTCCAATCA
Source organism: Haliotis asinina (assembly GCF_037392515.1). Classification (NCBI taxonomy): domain Eukaryota; kingdom Metazoa; phylum Mollusca; class Gastropoda; order Lepetellida; family Haliotidae; genus Haliotis; species Haliotis asinina. Next base: position 25,339,209 of record NC_090282.1, on the reverse strand, counting down.
CATGAAGTCGTACATTCATACGAAGTTGTATCCACAGAGAAAATAATATTAAAACCAATCAGAGCCAAAAATGGGACAGACTGAATCGAAAAGTGAACGTAAATAGAACTACCTTTGAGAACCTCTGCGCCACACTAAAATTTCTACCATAAACATCTTCCATTTTGCAATATATATCAGGTAAACCAGTACAGAGTCATTTTGCTTAAATCACTGCATCAGCCCATGGTGTTTACTGAGGCATGCTTTTTATGACCACAATGTAAACTGTAGCTGAATCACTCAAGTGAAGCACTCATCTTTGAAGGCAGGTTTTCTTTCCCTAGTATTATCAGCAGGGGGGTAGTGTTTAAACACCGCAGCTTGGCAGGTGTTGCAGTAACAGCCTACTGGAGGGGAACCTGTCACAAGTTTAACATGTTTTAATTGTTTGATTTTTTGCAATCTAACACCTTAACCTCCATTTGCATCACGACAATAGGAATGTCTTATTTTTTTTTATGTTTGTAACCGTTGCAGCTGTGTTCAAGCATAGCTGTAACTGAAGTTGTACGTACAATGTAACACAAATGCACATAAAAGAATACATTATGAGTTTTATACCACCTGTCATGGACCTCATGTTAACTCATGCTGTGTAATGTGGCTTTCACTGAACTGTGTATGTCTGGCTTATTGCTTTTCAGTGTCATAATGCGGGATATATTCTGTTGAAATCCATGTGCAGCCTGTGTACTTTGTGAAAGGGTATTAGGAGTTTATTCTTCAGCTCAAAATTTTATTTGCCTACCAGGCGAAACAAACCACATCTCCACATTCTGACACGGTAAAATGCAGAGACCAATGCCACCTTTACTAATCAAGTCTGCTTACCAAGTGAAAATCTGAGACAAAAGAGACAACTGATGGGATAAATTGGTCAGACACATGTCATTATTTCCCAATCAAAGCCCTTACTGCCAATTACTGGACTATCCAGTCCATACACACACTGGAAGCTGTCAAAACCGTCATCTGTCCAATAAGGCAAGTTGCCAACACTGGCATACAATTTCAGCCCCATCCATGGCTTGTACATTTACCATCAGCTCTACAGCTCTGCACCTTGTCTAAAGCGGATTATTCCTTCAGTCCCAATAGGCGCCGGTTTAGACAGCTTCCACTGTAATTATTAGCAGTATACTGCCGCACAGATACAGTAATGCTGAGTGGGGTGTTATAACTTCACTCTAGCTGCATACTGATACATTGGCGGAACAGATATCACTGCTTACCTTATTCTCATAGAGAACTTCCAGTTCAACCTTGACCTGGTGCAGGTCATGCTCATGTTGCGCCCTCAAATCACGCAAGGCCTCGGCCAATCTGGCCTCATATTCCTCCTGCAAACGTCCGTCCACCTCCTCCAGCTCCACAGTAGTCCGGGTTCGACTCTCGTCAAGTTCCTGCAGTCAACAACACTCTTTACAACCACACTTCAGATACAGATGGTAGATGCAATCTTTTCTCTCAATAACCATCTCCAAGACATTCCAGTACGTTATAACAACACAATGTTATATGTGAAGTGATCCAATCCATGCTAGCCTAGTCATATAGACAACTGGTTGGTCAAGAACATTGACATTGCTGTAGAGTGTCATTCTATCCCAACTGCACAAATAAATATTCGCATAAGTTACAAAATTGTTTCTGGGCGGTGAACGCACTACAAAAGACAGTTTACTAAGGACAGTAGTTAATCTTTGAGTACACACCTTTTCATACACCTGAGATTTAAAGGCAATGTCTTCCTTGAGACTCTGGACTCGGTTCTCAAGGTCGACACGGAGAAGTGTCTCTTCCTCCAACTGGGCCTTGAGTTTGTCCAGTTGTTTCTGCAGTGCAGCATTTTCTGCTCGTAGATTCTGTAAACAAAACACAAACACAATCAATGTCTGTATGTCAGAAAGCAATCCCTTTCTCTAAAATCATGCATTTGAGTTCTCTTACCTTTGAATTGGAAACTTTTGCTGCTAAGTTTTAGCAATACCACCATGAATTATATTACATTTATAATTGCTTCTTTGTTTAAAATTTTATGATGGACAATTTAGAACTTGAACTGATTAAACATCATGACAATTTTTATGGATATACAACTTCTTTTATTCTGTGATAACAACATTTAGACACAGATTCTAATGTCACCACTTGATTGGTAACGCCATTGGAACCTATGTCGAAACGTCACCTTCACAGAATAAAAGATGTATATCTATCAAAAATTGTCATCATTCTGGGCTACCACTGTATAAAGCCAGTTAAGTAATTACTATTTCATTTATTTGTCTAAATGTTTCTAATGAATCTCATAATTTCCTGAGAAAGAAAAATAACACCAAGAACAGAAGAATCTGGATCAGGTTCGAACATCATTACAATCTAAAACGTACAGCATTTTCTTTCTCTAGTGGTTTCTTCTTGTTTTCAGCATCTGAAAGACGTTGTTGTAGGTCGAGAATTGTGGCTTCGAAACCAGCAATTTTCTTCTCTAGAGACTGTGCTTCACGATCTCGTTTGTAGAATCTGAAACAAGAGAGACAACCATGAAGAACTAGGCAAATCTTCTCACTATTCACATGGACTCTTATGAAAGTGGTAACAGACAGGCAAAAGGCTGGTTTCCACAAAATATTAATCCTGTTATAATACTGAAGATATCATCACTGCTGGAAGATACAAACTGGAAAAAAGAAGACAAGATTTCACAGAAATAATAAGAAGCATAGAATGCACAAATAATACTAAACCAAAGGAATTTAAAAATAAAATTTCCTTTGGTGAAAATGATTAAATAAATAACCATTTGAATTTCATGACCGAAGATATAATTCTGTTGGTGACTTGATCATGAAATACATAGCTCTGGAGATCACATATATATACACACTTCAAAACATGGACCACATAAAAGTGTCAACAAGAAATAAATGCAACATGTAAACTTCTTTACCAATATATTACTGGGTATACAAGGACTACCTGGCTCAGTGCAGTAACTGCCTCTGCTTGTCTAAAATTTTTAGTAATTAACTCCTTGAACAATTGTAAATGTAGTTCTGTAAACAATCCTCAATGTTATATCGAGTACCATTTTCTTCCCACAGAGGTTACTCCTGTCACGACCCGTGAAGGTCCCGGGGTAGAATAGGCCTTCAGCAACCCATGCTTGCCATAAAAGGTGACTATGCTTGTCGTAAGAGGCGACTAACGGGATCGGGTGGTCAGACTAGCTGATTTGGCTGACACATGTCATCGGTTCCCAATTGCGCAGATCGATGCTCATGTTGTTGATCACTGGATTGTCTGGTCCAGACTCGATTATTTACAGACCGTCGCCATATAGCTGGAATATTGCTAAGTGCGACGTAAAACTAAACTCACTCACTCACTCACTCACTTACTCCTGTCACATTTTCCGACATAAGCTCTGTTCTAATACAGCCCTTTCATGGTACGAGTGTTCAAGGTTGGAGGTATTCAGATTTAGTTGTGCAGAGACGTTTCAAGAGTGGTAATTTACAAGATCTCTGTAATTTCCGAATGCATCAGGAAAACTTGCCTCTACCAGTTTTTGTTTCTACAAACACATCCTGGCGATTGATCCCTGCACTCTCTATTGCCAGTGTCTGATTTTTAGTTACACATGAAATAACAAAACTTTCCTTGGCACGTTGATGTACCAACTCTATTGGGGCCGTTATATTGGAGCTAAGTCTATTTAACGCATGTTTTAATTGGATAGTAACAAGGGAGATAATTCATGTTGCAATTTTTTGCCGCAAGGGATTTTTCTATGATTGGGAAATGCGGCCGTACTAGAACAGGTCATGTAAGAAAAGTGAGTAAGTGAGTGAGTTTAGTTTTACGCCACACTCAGCAATATTCCAGCTATAAATAATCTAGTCTGAACCAGACAATCCAGTGATCAACAACATGAGCATCGATCTGCGCAATTGGGAACCAATGACATGTGTCAACCAAGTCAGCGAGTCTGACCACCCAATCCCATTAATCGCCTCTTACGACAAGCATAGTCACTTACGCAAGAAGATATGACAGGAGTAGAGGAGAGTGTGGGAAGAGAATGACTGAGTACAATCATGCATAAAATCTTGTTAGCTGGATTTAGAAAACACAAGGGGTTATTTATTTACTATTCCATAATATTCCATAATCTCACATAAGATATGATATCTTATGGAGGTCATCCAAATTAGCAAATCAAGGCAATGATATACAGGAAGGGTACGATGTCACAATGTCACGCATGCTGTGCAATATCTATTACAAGCCAGCAACCAGAAACCAGATCTGCTGACAGGGCTATTCATGAAGTACTGAGTCTCCCAACAAGGCGGCCATGTGTCAGCTGCACCCTTTGACCTCCTGGGGAGAAACCCATCTCTTAGTTGGCATCATGCTGCAGATAATCAAGTTAATTATCTGACACAAGAACATTACAAAGCTGTGATGTCATAATGATTGACAGCTGAAGGGGCTGAGCAAGACAGTGAGCTCATCTGACTTCAATTGTCAGCAAAATGTCAGACATCTCTCTCAGGGCACGTTCCTTTCTGCAGTATTGTATTAAACTTTCCAATCTAACCTTTCTTTGCTTTAAGGAACCTTTCTAATCAGGAAATAAAGCTTGTTCATTATTAATAAAACTCAGCTCTTTAACATGCACTTAATAATAAATATGATTTTGGCAATTTATCACATATTTTTGGCAGTGTATTAATTTCCTTTGAAGATAGAACACAGCTTTCTAACAAGAATCAAGTTTCCATGTTTCATAATAAAACCATAAAGGTTTGCGTTTCATCATAAAAGTGTATCATTACAACTGGAATACCTGTTGCAATGTGATGAATCTGAATGAACAACCATAAAACAGTTTTAACTTATAGAAATTGCTAAGAATCCTCTTGTTTTCGCCCAAATACAGCAAGTACGGGTCTTCAGAATTCATGAATTTAATGAGTTTTTCAGTCTAACCTGTATGACTTGTCAATTAAATATGAGAGACTCTATCCATTAAAGGTCATGATAAAACAATAAAGTGAACATCAACAAGTCAGCAATGTAACATCCTCTGCCACACCTTCTAACAACACACCCCTCCTGTCCTCCATAAGTCAGTTGCCCCATGTGGTATACATTCCCCACAAAGGCTGCCCTAGGGGCCAATTACCCCTGTGTCTTCCAGCTGTCATTCACCCTTCTTTAACCCTGTTTCAGTATTGCAGGAGCCAGGAGTCACTGTACACCTCCACATAACTTTCTATAATAAGGCCATGCCTATCAATGATTCAAGGGACCTGACAACACAACTATACTGTCATGACTAATTAACAACAGAAGCTATATAGTGAGGTGTGCTGGGATTCAAGCCCATGCAAATACTACTTGCCTACAACTGATGTGAAATGTGATATGCCTCCCCCACCAGTCAGTCAGTGCAGGGCCACTAATCTCTCCACACACACACATCCCTGCAAGTCAGTGTGGTGAAGAGTCATCCCCTTCCAGTCATCACAGATAGTATTTGCCTAATATAGTACCAAAGCATAACAAAGAGGTTTGGGGGGGGGGGGGGGGGAGAGAAAAGGGTAGGTTTGTGTAAAATACTCAAGGTCTTTGTATTAAAGATGAGACGTGGTCTCTTTTGTGTGCCAAAAGATTAAAAACTTCTTAAAACCGTAAAATACTACTGCCATTGGTACTGTTGTGGATTTATCATCGTTTTGTTGCTTTTAAGTGAACGATAATTACATGCTGTCAATCAGCTTATGTTAGGTACTCTAGCACCTCACAATCACAACAGCAATAAACACTTAATTCTACCAGGACAATCAAATAGAATTCGCTGAATTACCACCTCAATACCACTGTTTCTAATGACAATTTCTTGTGCGAGTGAACCCGCTTCCATGGCAACCATGGGAAAACTGGTCAATACAGCCAGGCCTGTATCAAGTTTATTGCATGTCCATATCACCATCTGGGCAGGGCAATGACTTGTTTGACCCGCTTACCACCTTAGGCCAAACCAAGCAATTACACCTATAAATATATCCCCTGATGGAAGTAAATATATAATTAATTGTAATCACTGTGCTCCGTAACACCAACTACCAAACAAATTTAACAAAAACATATTTTTTAGGGAAAAGGAAGTGTGATGCATATGCAGAATAAACAATACACCTGTTGTGTCCTTAAACTAGCAAACTATGACCAGTCATTGCTATCTGGGGAACAGATGCAACAATTGCATAGCTATCAAATTCATCCAATGATGTGCCAGAACTGTGATCATGTGATATCAACTGTTTTGGCCTTAAGAATCTGCATTGTAATAGTTTCACTTTTAACGCAATCATCATGAATGTAATACAATTTTATTATCTTTCATGGCAAAAAAAAAAGTCACAAAAAATTAATGTTTCAGCGTTTATGAATAACTACACCAGGATAACCTTGGTAATGTCCGTTCATAGGGGTAACAATGGTATTTCATTAGGACAAAGACTTCAACAAAACATTTTATGAGTTTGAATGTCTTCTGAATCAGATCCAACCACGTGGCTGGAAACATCTAAGCCGGAAGTGAGGCTGGCGTCTGCCATGTCACTACATTACTCAGAGACAAAGAATGCAATCCAGAACTATGCTGTCGCCATGGCGATAGTTGCTATGACAACCAGTCACAACAGGCCTTTTACAGGAGGATGTAGTAGTGTTAGCTACACTGTGATACATAGTCATTACTACAAAAATCTACTATTTCACTTCTAAAAGAAAGGGAACTTAAGCAAAGAGCTGCATTAAATTTTACAAATATTCATTATTGAAAGCATTGTTAAACAACACATTCTTACTATGTCAAGGTGCTGATTTAAGTGGAATTTTCCAAAGCACTCCATTGAAGCTAGGAATTGTTCATTGATGTTCATATAATACCAACATCCGGTCATGAATGCAGTTGACAAAAACTCTACTAAGGCTTTTCTCCAAATCACAATGGCAGCTTCTAATATGTTACTAGAGATCCCAAGGACAGACACACGCATTATTCAACAGTTCAAAAACCCACAAACAAAATGTTAGATCTTTGAAAGGAATCATCTCCGTGTCAAGGGTGCATGACACATCCATGCATAATTCTTGTTTACACACGACCGATAATAGCATATCCAATATATACTCCTTGAATTAAAACTCCCAAGCAGACGACAAGCATTTGCTGCTGAACAGCTGAAAGACAGCTCGCCTACACAAGGGCAAATGGGTAGCTAGCTATTCATGAAGTATGCCTGTGTCTGCTTTAACAATCAACGTCTGAAGATATGAAAGACTTGGTGAAGTATCTTTACCCATCTGCTGAGGTGTTTCTGCAAGCTCATCAAAACAAACACTTAGTGTCTGCAGCCACACGACAACCTGTTTGTCAAGTTCTTTTTCCAATGCTGAGGCTGAATGTGAAACTGAAAAGGCTAAACACTCCAAGGAAAGGTCATAATTCCTCACAAGACTTTGATTTTTAATTAAAAGCTCAAATGAACGATAACATGTGAGTAAATCCTAGTGGACAGCAGTAAATATGCATCAGCTAGTTTGTAAAATTCTGTATATGGAGGAATAAGTAGTGGAGCTCACAATACAAAAGTTAAAAAAATTGAAAAGGCATACACTCTTCAAAGTTCTTTTTCTTTCATCACTGAAGCCAATAAACTGATAATGGTACAGATAACCCCCAGTTAAAGATTGTTGCCATAGAAACACCTGTTCACACACCATGAATTGTCATGAATAAAGTATCAGGTTATTTTTAGACTACAAACCACTTAAAGGCCAGATTGAAATAGACAGGTTACCACATGAGGAACACTAACCTGAAGTTTCCTGTACAGGCCCCAGTGCCTTTACGGCTCATTTATGTCTGAAAACTACTACAAAAGAACCTGTTTTTTTTCTTAAAATATTGCCTCAAAGGAATTAACAAATGCAAAATTTGGCATCCCTCAGTCATGAGTAGAGAAAATCATAAATGCAGTGAGTCAATGTGTTTATTATGTTCCAGTTAAGGACAGTACACTATTTCATAAATCTGTGCTACTTAAAATTTATTTTTAAAAAGTCATTCTAAAATTATAGGTCAAGTTAACTGCAGTTTTCAGATGGGGAATTCCGTATCTATTTTTAAACAACGGCCTACAAGTATTTATCATCTGAAGTCACTTGTTGATGGGTGTTGTCTGTACACTGACCCAGAGCATGGACATGCTTGAGAGCAAAGAAAAACAAGCTTACCAACTTATATAACACACACACACATATATATATATAGCCATAATTTAACAAAACACAACGAAAGGAAAACTATGCTTGAAAACACCAACCATATCATACCTTTTTACCTGTGCAATAACACATTTGTCAAGAACATTTAGAAATGGTTGTAAGTAGAAATGGTATGAATTAAAGCTAACTGTCTGTTTCCATTCAGATACCATGGAGAAAAGGACAGTGGGCTAACAACAGTAACATAGTGCCATTAGCATGTCTGGATGTGAAGACCCAGGTTCAATTAACAACGATGCCTGCATTACATTACGACTAATATATTTTCTCATTTTTTTACTGCTAAACCTTGCTACTTCAATGAGATTCTCTGAGTAATACTTCTGCAGCCACACTCAACCTTTAGTTCCACTGACCAATAACATAGCAGACACTAAATACAATGACTTCTTTAAGTTTTAATCTCTCAAAAACTGCCAACAAATATGTGCAAAATTTGTAGAGGTCAGAAGCAAACACTCGAAACTAATCACCAACTTTTATATCCTGGTGCAGCATAATTAAGACGACTCTTACGGACAAATTATCAGCTTATCTGAACAGATTGAGAGATTTCATAAAGCTACAGTCATTTGTAAACAATCGTGAAGGTACTGTTCCATTCTCATACAAAACACTGAAACAAATATGCTAAGTAGAGCCAATGAAAATCTAGAATGGGGCAAGTCTAGACTACCAGTTTTAGCCGGAAAACAAAAAGGTCTCTGGGCTCCTCTATGTAGTTTAGCACTGTTCTGAAAGAACTTAAATTCCTAAATTGGTTCAAAAACACTACCCATGTGATGGGACTTCATGGCTGATCAGCATGTATAAGTCACCTAAACCGGGGGGATAATTAACTAGATTCTGATGGAAGACAAAATCCAGTATGGTAGGGTCAAACACACAAGCTAGAGTAAATACTACAAACCTTCAGTGTGCTAATACCAGCATGAGTTGAACAGCAAACAACAATTACCTGTGCGTTGGGCACGAGTAAATACTGCCATTGTCCATGCATGCAGGGAGATGCAGGTCCTTGGGCAGAAAATACTCTCCACCTCACCCCTGTACTGACCTCATGTACAGCACACCTAACTTCGAACGCATCGCACTAAATACTCTCAAAATAGCTAAAATATTTTGCATTTCAGAAATTTTAAACTTAACAGTCCACTGATCTCTGGATGACAGCATCCACTTTAGTCACGATACTGAACAGTAAAAACTGACAAAGCAATGTGGCGATTCACCCTTACCTGCATGCATTTTGAAATGCAAACTCTTACAAAAGAAATCTTGATTTCCATCTGCTAGTGCTATAGTTGCAAACATGATGTCTACATCCTAAGATAACTGCTTGTTCTAATTGTCATCAGCATATAGCTGGAACATTGCTGAAAACTATATGCAAATCTAGTTAATCATCTATCTATTCATGACAGTGAAAACCTCTAATTTGAAATGCTTCATATATTTTCAAGATCACTGTAAGATCCACTGTGGTCGAAATGATTAAAACAACTACAGATGCAGCTGCACTACTGATCAAAAATTAAATGATTCAAATATTTTCCTTCACTATTACTTCTTAACTGCCAAAATGATTAATATGATTTGTGTCAGTGCTATCACTGTCAAATCCTGTACACTCTATCCCATATGCAACCAACCCTTTCAACTTCCCTTACAAATTCTTTCATCTTTGGCTTACAGGAAGTTAAAACTTCCACCCAAGTCATAATCAATCATAGTACACACTTGGTTCGTTTTCTGATCTGATATACAGAAATGGTAGGAACATACTACAGATACTAAATTCCTGTTCACATTATCTGCATTTGCTAAAAGGAACTTTCTTTAGACTCTTATTAACTTACAAATTAGAGCATGGCCATACTAGGAGTCCTATGATCAAATGATTAAAGAAATTATGAAATATTGTATAGTTAAGATCACCCTGTCCAATCTATTAAGCATTTTCATATATATATATTTTCAATGAAACCTGTTTGGTATTAACCTCTGCAAAGTTCAGTCTCATTGTCAATGAGCTTTTCAGTTTTCCCTTCTGCCTTGCACTTATTATCATACTAAAGCCCAAAATAAAGTGAGTCTAGATTCAAGTTTCCAATTTAACTAGAAAACGTCATAGTTCCTGTTAGTATACTGGGAAATGTAAAACAAATTAAGGTTCCTTGGACAAGATTTCATAAATATTCTTAAATTAATACAATTAACAACAGGCAGTACGTACATTTAAATACAGTGTACAAATCTAGTGACTACCATGAAATCTTCATTATAAATACAAATTAACAGACTAACATTTTCAAATACTTCATTATTGTAGATGTTTTTTAAAAAGGAAAACAAAACGCCTTAAAAGTATTACTCTGTTATGTCTTTATGTCTTGGAGCATAAGTGGTCTTCTGACCTCAGAATAAACACGACTATGTTAGTCATACAAACAGCTGGGACTGGAGGACCTCCTCGTACAGCCATATCCTTAATTACTGATCTATGGAATGTTGGGAGTAAAATAAGAATGTGACATTACTCACTCCTCTGACAAGTAAATGTGACACCTGGAGATCACCTGAATGTAGTGACCTCACTGACCGAACTGGTCAGTCAGCTTTCACACCTTGCCTTTGAAACATCAGGTACTCAAGTTTCAAAACAAACCTGCATCAGGTAGAACCTGACCTACTTAATTTAGGAATGAAATCAGATGTAGCATAATACATATCATTATCACCTGTAAACAACCCATTTGACTAGAAAATCCTCCCAATAATTATCAATTTCTACCTAAGTCTACAAAAAGGCCAAGATTTCCTCAGATTATCTAGACTTGCCTGACAAATGATAAACATGATAAAAGGACCAAATCAAATACATGTATCTGTCTATTTATCACTCAGTACACCCGAGGAGTAAGACTACATCTGCACTGACACAATACCTAGTAACAATATCAACCCACTTTTGTAACAGCTTCAACTTCTAATGTCAATATTTTTACATTGATTTCTTTCCTCAGATCCCAACCTAACATTTCTTGTCAAACCAGTTTGTCAATGAACTTTAAAAATCTACAATCAATACAAATGACAAGCACTGAAAAACCTTGGAGTTAATGAAAGAACCAGGTCACATTGACATTTCAGAAGTGCCCTTGGGCTGACGTGAACGAACAAAGAACGCTATAATGCAGGAACCAAACTGTGATAATATTGTTAATTCACTAGGAAGTACACCATCACTGGTACTTCAATGTGACAACTGCATTAGAGCACAGAATAGTGCAATTATATGCTCTAGACAAGTCATATGTTCCCTTAATGATTTCTTTATGATTTAAATAGAAAGAAAAATTGATATGGGAACCTGAGCAATGTCTATCCTTTCATTATTTAGGCTTTAGGGCTGGGCGGAAGGTAAAGATGATATGGTTGAAGGCCTAGGGAAACAGGCTGGAGGTCAGGTATGTGGGAGTGTGAATCACTCAACCAGATCCACATAACAGCAGCATCCTGAAATCCACATGTTCAGATGATACAGCTGCTGGAACACTATTTTCCTATCACTGCCAAAACATCTTACCTGTACGTCTAGTAGATTAATACATCTACCTGTTACTAACAGTTATTTTAAATCTTATTTAAAAATGCATTCAGTGGCAGGCATTCAGAAAGGAGAAGTATATGACATGGCTTCAACTGAACAAGAAATGGTCTAGAATTAATGTGTGCTACAAAGCAGCTCTTTGAGAAAACACGTTCGACCTTACACACTGACGTACATCAGACGTCCATATTTAACACGGGAAGCCAATACCAGTTGTTGTGACAGTAGCACATGTGAACTGAAGCAGCATGCAATACGATGTAACACATGCTCACCGCTGACGTCTGATTTCGGTCTGCAACCCATCTGACATTCATTATAAAAGTGAAACAAATATTGAATCGTACTTACTTCGACTGCCACTCGTCGCTAGATTCCTTATATCTGTTCACTTCAATTTGTAAACGAGCCTTTTCCTTGGCGGTATCATCCAAAAGCTTCCTAGCGTCAGCTAACTCGCTTTCGTAGAGTGACTTCACATTCGTCACCTCACGTTTCACAACTTCTTCCGTAGATCGCACTTGTGTAAACAAGCGACTATTTTCCGTCTCCAGGTGTCTAACTCTATCGATATAAGCTGCCAAACGGTCATTCAAGTTCATAAGCTCCTCTTTCTCTTGCATGCGAACCCTTCTTGCCGGTGATGGAGGCCTTTGCCGGCGAGGCGAGGACGCGCTGGAGCCTGGCGACTCGATCCCAGAGTCGGATCGGCTGGTGTATGTGGTAGTTGTGGTTTTCTTTATCCTCGACGCCATGGCTGTCGTCTTTCAACTTACAAGCAATCCACGAAACGGTAAAAATCCACCTAAACGCAACCCTTATCTCGCAAAATGGCCGGCTTCTATGCAACAACGTGCTCCCGCCTTTCTGTCACGTGACCACGCACCGTGTTGGTCCCAGCCCACGCTTCCGCATCAATGATTTTGTGGGTCAACGAAGCGTCCCACACAAGTGTACCGTGTTGGAGTGCTATGCGCTTATAAAAAGTCATGTATGTTCTATAATTGAAATACCAAACTTTACAGAGTAGTCTTTATGTCCAGGGTTTTCCGTGTAATAATTTTAGATTTTCTAGTTTACACGCCTATTTACTATGAATTACTTCTACCCATTACCAAAATCACACCGCTCAGCGACAACAATCGCGGATTCAGCGCCTGTTCAAAGGCCACGCCCTTTCCATTGTCTCAAGTAGCTGATTCATATGTACAAAGGGGGCGTTGTCGCTTGTTTAATTTGTGAATAAACTTCATTCACCGTTTTCCACACAATTACGACATGATGCACACGCTTCTGTAGAAAAGTATACTTGGTTCCACGAAACCGCGATAATTCTGCAAGTACAGAAACAACTCTTTATACAAGTCGGAAAGTTCAAAGCCACATGTGCTGTGTCGGCGTCACAAAGGGTTAAAATCGTACAATAGCCTCAGGCAGTGAGCATGAAGTCACATTCTGAGGTATACGGCTATAATAAATAGTAAGACACGTAAGTCGGATTGTAGCTACAGGTGTCCTAACTTGGCACAAACATCACATATTTCTGTTTGGTGCTGTTTCGTATGTATTCATCACTTTCATTTCATGTGTTTTGCTGCATACAGCACAGTGCCTTACCTTGAACAAGGTGTCGTTCAACTTTAACCTGAAATATATACTTTTAAAACAAGGAAAGGTAGAGCCACAAAATAATATCATATGTGTGTGAAAGGGCTCTACAACTGATACAGAAGAAAGGAGGAGGTATTATTGTACAATGGTCAGAAGTAAAGCTATTCTGTATACACAGAGAATGTATAATTTGTTCATCAGAACTGATGCACTTTCTGTGTCAAATCAGGTGCACGTTGATGTGTGTGGAATCATAATGTCTGCTGGCTGTGCACACGGGAGAAAACATTTCTGCCACGTCAGCAGGTTATACATGTACACCTAGATTAAATATCGACAGTCAAGCAGTTCTAACAGATGCAAATAATGCCAATCAATCACTAATTCATTGATTGTTAAACCATTTACCTTCGTATTATATTTGAAAACAATGCTCAGATGGCGATATATATCGTTGTGACCTAAGTTGTGTGGTGTGTATATTGTAAACGATTATCCACGTAAAAGGTGTGTTATATCAAAACTTTGATTCTTAATAACTGTAAGAAAAGTCCTGGATATATATGCAAATGACATACATTTCAATATCCAGACACACAGACACACAGTTCGTCAGAGAAGAAATTGCACATGTAAAAAAAAAACAACAAAAAACCAGACCCAGCATATAATGCACTGTTCCCGATGTATATAACGTGTAAGAGCAGTACGTATACGTGTAAATGTCTATATGACAATATTGAGTGGTACTATGGATGTTTTATCATAGGCGGATGCAGAGGCGGATGTGCAGGGGTGCACATCACTCACCCCACTCCGTTTGTCCTCAAAGTTAACATCCCCACTTTCTCATAAGCTGTACCAGACTCTGTTTTATCATAGATAGCTTTTTAAGAGAGCGACGGTGTCTTTGAAACAATTTAATAAATTTTGCGGTTATAGGGGTCTAACAAAGTTACTGTCTCACATGCGAAGTACGGATGGTCAACAGGTGAGTTTAGTTTTATGCCGCACTGAGCTGTATTCCAGCTATATGGCGGTGATCTGTAAATAATCGAGTCTGGACCAGACAATGTAGTGATCAACAACATAAGCATCGATCTGCACATTTGGGAACTGATGACATGTGTCAACCAAGTCAGCAAGTCTGACCACACGATCCCGTTGGTCGCCTCTTACGACAAGCATAGTCGCCTTTTATGGCAAGCATGGGTTGCTGAAGGACTATTCTACCCCGGGACCTTCACGGGTCAATGGTCAACAGGGGTCATATGCAAAAACATTCAGTAACATCATCAGCAGCAAAATCACTTTTACACAGCTTACACGTGGGTTCTTGAAATGGTGTTTTGGGGCGTCCAGAACTACCCAGTCCTACTTCTAGAGGTAATGAACCTTCTGCCACCTGGGATTACGCACGTTGCCTTTTACCGTGTAAAAAGAGAGAGAAAAAGGAAAAGACAAAAAAAAATTGTCGGTTGTAGATGGTCGACTATTCATTAATAACCACGGAGTTCATAATTATACAATGTTGTAACCCGAGAAGAAACCCAACAGGCAAGATTGCGTGTCTTATGGAGGTAAAACATCACCATTTCACACAAACGATACGAAGGTGTCACTAAACTCACAGAGATATGAGGTTAACCTGGGTTCGTGCCGGCCAGTCCACTCAAAGCGTTGACGTACCTCCCTCCACATTCTCAGCATTTTTAGTTATGAGGACTGTAAATTCTATTTACTTTATACCGGTAGTACACACGGCCGTAAATATAAATACACGTATAACTGTCGCCCCCTCAGGATCACACTGTCTTGGATATTTAGATTCAGTTGGATATAGAATGAATATTCATATATATATATCAAAATCATTACACTTGCACGACTGTTGTGACTTGTTTGGGTGATGGTGGTGGTCTGTAAAAGACCGCGTCTAGACCACACAAGCCCGTAATCAACATCATGAGCATCGATCTATGCAACTGGCACAAGATGACATGTATCAGCCAAGTTAGACTAACGACTAGACGAACAACAAGTCTCTGAAATGAACATATTTTACTGAAAAAAAAGTTCATAGTAAGAAAAGAAATATATTGTATAATATATAATGAAATGGGGCCCTGAGACTTTCTTCATTTTCAGAAGCTTAGGAAATCCAGACTTGCCACATTTTCTAGACTTGCATGGGCTTTCTTGGATGTATTTGCTGCAGGGTCTTTATGACAGACTAACAACTATAGTGTCTGAACTGAACAGTTCATGTCTTAACTCCTGACATAATAAAAAAGACTCTTCATTCTCAGACTTGCCACATAAACTACTCTTGCATGGGCTTTCTTGGATATGTTTGTTTCAGTGTCTGTATGACAGACTATTCAACCAAGTCACTGACAGCCTGATCACGATCCTGTCAGTCGCTTATTAGGACAAGCATGGGTTCCTGAAGACTAATTCTAACCCAGGTCTTCGCGCGTTATGTAGTTTAGCAAGGGGTGTGTATATCCTCTTATATCCTCTTAGTTTATGGACTATGGACAGCGCTTCTTCCAGAGCTGTATTATATATATTTTTATAGTAACAAACTAGCCCATATAAAGTAAAAAGGAGCACAAGGAAGACCAAAGGTTCAGAACCTGGGGAAATCTAGACTTGCTTCGTTTAAGGCTTTAGCATTGCAAGGAGGGACAGGCAGTAGGGAAAATAATATGGTTCAGGGACTGTGAGACAGACTACCAGAACTGTGGATATAGCCAACACGTGTCTGTATAGATTTACAAAGACATTTATCTTTTCAGTGTGGATACAGTTGTGGTGATACCACATGAAACTTCTGTTAAAAGCCTATATTTTGAGTGAGTGAGTGAGTTTAGTTTAGCGTCACGTTTAGCATATTCAAGCATATATCACTGCATGGGCCACCAGGCTGACCAGAATGGGTTTCACACATTGTACCCATGTGGACAATCTTCGGTGTGACGAGCGAACGTTCTAACCATTAGGCTACCCTAGTAGATGAGACATCCATGACAAGGTCTAAATCCAGGTGGCTCGCTCTAATACGATGTCACCATATTAGTTTTCTTTCTTCACATTGGAATAACCATGCGTGTAAATATGTGTTTCATTTGTAACCGAAGTAAAAGGATGTGTGTATTCATTTTTAGCCAGGACCCCGTTTCACAAGGCGCTCGTAGCTATACGACTGTCGTAAGACATTTTCACTGTATAGACGTTACGACAGTCGTAGCGCTACGATATATAGCTTTGTGAGACTGGGCCTAGTTTGGCTTATTTCAGTACAAAGTGCACAAATGCGTTCAAAATAGGCGTTTTGGCCATCAACAATATATGTACTAGAAATCTAGACTTGCCATACATGATGGACTTGCATGGGGAACATCGGCTATATTTTAAGGGTCTGTTTGAAAGACTATACTTGAAGCAGGAAGAAATCAATAACTGGATCGACACCATATGCTGTCCCAGCAAAACATCCACCAGTGCATGAAGCATGGCGATACTTGATTACGGTCATGGGGTCACTGAGCACAGTGTTTATTGTCTTTCCAGGGGAATCTTTGTCTCTGCATGCATGCATGGCGTCATGACGGCAAAGGGAAGCAATGCCCCATAGTGCTCCCATACCCCAGTGGGTGCAGGTCCCATGCACATATATGGTGATTCGTCGTGGGGGTTTTCTTGGGCAAGCCTGCTTTTCGGGAACACGCTTTCACCCGAGTGAGGGACCTGTTAGACTAGCATCACTAAGGACTCTCCAATATACACATCAAGCTGACACACGTCAATTAAAATATTGTTCATCGTGGCTTCAAACCACAGGGCGCCCACAGTCGCTTGCATTCATAAATGAATTTGAAGACATCAATATATGAAATGTAAAGGTTTCCATAGAAACCACCCAAGTCTTGATTGGAAAGCTGAATCCTTTGTGAGGTGTGGATACACTGGACACGTTGTGGGGACGCTGACAACCACATTGTTTCGCAGAAGGAAAGCTGTGGGGTTTCATGTGGGTCTTATATATTGCATATTCACAAAACACGAACAGAAACAATCTGCAACCTCATGTGTGTGTGTGTGTGTGTGTGTGTGTATGTCTGTGCGCTCGTGTTCGTGCGTGCGTGTCCTAGTGCAGCAGAAAACTGTTATTATATACCAAGCAGGCTGAAATTATCATTATCTTAAACCTTTAATTACTTGTGAAAAACAGTGTTTGCGTTTTTGTTTGTTTAGGGTTTCTTTTTTTTGTTTGTTTGTTTGTTTTGTTTTGTTTTGTTTTGTTTTGTTTTGTTTTGTTTTGTTTATATCTAACAGCAATCGATATAATTACAGTGGTCGGGGAGATGCTTTGCTTACCACGCGTGCACGCACATACACACCTTTGGGAGATTTGCACTAGGTTTGTGATACTTTTGTGGGACAATGTGTATGTATTTGTAAAGACACTTAATATTGTTGAAAAATACAATGTATGGCACTGCCTTTGGAGAACACATATGGTATGCCGTGTTCATAATAAAGATCAAAATCGAAGTGGCCAGGCACATGATAATACTGTCATGAGGTCGACTGCGCCAAAACGCAACCTTTATTGATTCCCTGCTACACAGGTGTGATATTCACGACTGTCCACGCGCGGCTTGTAGAACTACACCTGAATGTCCATTCTACGGGCATAGTCGGTCAATGGATTATTTCCAGGGGCTGACATTAATGACCGATCATGCGCGTTGAAATGGATTTTACGACTGACCACACAACGCAAACACAAACTGGGTTCGAATGTCAAACTGAGGTCACTGGACTTGAGTTGTAAAAAGTCGTTGTCCAGCGTGTAACACCAGTATGGCGTATAATCTATACGATTATACCGTTCACCATTGTACTTTATATGCGAGTATATACATCGGGAATAGGTGTTGCATATTTGGCCTCGACGTATCAAACCCCGTCACTGAAAACCTCTTTCTGCTTATTGTCGGAATTTATGTAATTTCCCTGGATATAAGGATAATTCGTACAGATTAGAGCTAAAAGTACAGAAGCGAAAACGAATCCACTGGCGTTCCTTGATAAAGAACATTCACTGTATTGGCAGGGCAACCACGCAATGAGTTATTGTCGAGATAATTTCCAATAACACGAATATAAGTTTAAACGCTTGATATTTACGATTATCATAAACGTAATATTTCCCGATCAAAGGACAGCCACTGTGATCAAAATATGACAAACAAGTTACAAGTGAGTCTTGTGGGAAGTCGTTTTCTGGTCTTTAGGAGATTTTACGACGGCTTCCGATGCAACCGATTTCCTAAGCATTTCCTTTCTGAATACGGGGTAAGTTATCAGCTGATATGGGAGGTATGGAGGCTTAGAGTTTGAAAATGACTTTTAATGCACGCGATAACACATTTTCATGACGTACATGTAGTATTTTTCATAACTGGGTGGACTGTATGATCCATACCCTGTATGCATTCACCATTAAAGCCCTACACACTGTATTTCAGGGCATGAAAGTACATAGTCTAAATAAAAACGACTAAAGAGTACAGCAACAATTGAAACCAAATTTCATAATCATTTCTACAATACATAATCCAAGCTCCTAAACTCTATACAATTATAGACCGGGGATGAGGTCAATACCTGTCTTTAATGGAAAAGCGACATTTACCGTCCATAGTTGCATGCTGACGGTCATGTTTTGGAATTTTCATTTATGAATACTACTTCGCATACTGGAAGGAGGTCTCATAGGTTCAAGCTTATTAAGAGTCTGACATGAGCGTGATCATTGATATTTGTGGTTTTGGTTCGCAATATCTTTTTATTTGACTATTCACTATGTCATTTAGTGTGAGATCAACATCTACGGGAGTGTATATAACAACTGTGTCAATGGTAGTTTAAAGATAGTCTGATTGATTTTACGAGTCCTTCTCTGACTACCGCATTCAGCTGAATAAACCGTTTAAAAATTAAACAAAACGATATTCTCTGTCTCATCCAGTACAGTTTTTATCATCTCAGGATATAATGTAAAACATAATTGCTTCGGAATATCAGTTTTCTAGGACAAGTGCCAGTAATGACACGAGTATCAGATGAAAATTTCCGCTGTATCATGAAGTGCCAAATTGAGGTCTGTTTCAATTAATAGTGCTGAAACTTTCATGGCAAGTATTCAAGTGGTTGATTCCATCCTACTGAAAGGCAGTCCTCAAAGGTATGTAAGTTTTGGATGCGTTCAAAATGCGTTTCAATTTTGCGCATATCAACAAATCATGGTATAAAAGTACTTTCGAGGGAGAGAGAACTGAGATAAGATACGATGTTAATAAGATTGCGGTGTACTGGCAACAGTTTTGATAAATTTTGTAGTTTTAACAGGTATTGTTAGTCTATTTAAAAGGAGTACCTTCACTGATCAGGTTTTTATGAAATAGGGAACAGAATTAATTATCAATTTCGACCATCATCTTCAGATTTCTTGATTGTACATATCAAGGTCAAGGCGAGTTCTAAATAGCGCGGACGCCTGTTTTGGGGTGGGGGGTTGGGGGGGTGGGTGGGGGGTGGGGGGGGGGGGGGGGGGGGGTTGGTTGGGTTTTTTTGCGATTGATAATTACACGTTTAATAGGTCTGCGGGCAACTACGGACCCATTTACATGTACATCATCGAAAGGCTTGATATAAGTTTCTATTATACTATAAAGTAGCAAAGCTGTCACACGTTTTAATCTAAGCAAAAATTACATTCTGAACTTCATGACGAACGATATTCCACGAACTTAATAATGCTGCCAATGAGAAGTTAATATTGAGAGCTGTAAGAGATTCCACGGCCTGACGTTTATTTACACATTTTAGTAATACCGAGTTCTAATCTATAATATAATAAATATAAATGGGATTATTTCGATTTTGATGTATACTTTTCGTCGTTTGTTCTTTATTCAATGACAAGTATAATGAATTTAATATCTAGGACTAAACGTAATTACCCTGGATGACTAAGAGTTCATATATCTTGGAAGCCAAGAATCGGTAAGTGGTATGGTGATGCAGGAAGGATGGATGCAATCATCACGTCTCTCATGTCAGTCCATGAATGGTGGAGAGTCTGGTCTGAAATCTGTTATTCACAGATATTTGCATCCTCGATATCTCCAGGGCATACGATGAATCTCCACTATCCTCGGAGTCTTATCAGAACATGTACGCTGGAGATATCGAGGATGAGACATTTGTCATATGACCAAAACACGACTTAGTGCAGCATAAAACGACATACAAATAACTGAAATCTTTGAATGAAACCGCTCATACAACTTTCTGCCATAGCTGAGTCGCATACGTACTGGCAATAATTTAAGGGATAGAAATATGAAAGAGTTTTATTTATCTTCTTATTTGTGCCCATGAATATTTGCTAAAGCGAATGCAGTAATACATTCATTATGCAATAAGGTGTATTTACAAATATAAAATATGGTGATTACAAAAGAAAATTGTCAAAGTATTTGCAAAACTTTATGAAATATCACGTGACCGGAAGTTCCGCACAGCTGACCTCGAACGGAGACGTCGAGAACGCTGGCTAGAACGATCAGTTCAGCTACTTGCAGATGTCTGTGTCACCGATATATTTCGAATCCGACAATGATGAAGACTTTGCTGCAACCGAACTTCTTGAAGTTCCAAAGAAGAAAACAGCTAGGAGAAGTTTGGAAAGCCAGTTTGAAACTTGTATACAAGAAAAATCTGTTGCTCCACAGGCGACAGTCGGCGTGGAAGAACAAGTCAATGTTCATTTACCAACGGAAAAAATAGAGTCAAGCCTTAGTGATATAGTGCCCCACGGAAAGGACCATGATGCCATGCATGAAATGCTGCCTACAAGACTTTTCCAGCAGGTAGATATATCCTGGGAAAATGTGTGTCTGAGTGTGAGAAATGAATGCACTAGGTCTATCCTGATAAACCACCAAATAACATTTAGTGTAACAACATTTGCATCATGATCTGAACATATAATTATGTTTAATTTTCTTGAGTTACTGAAACAGCGTTGCTGCATATCAGCAAGGCTTGAAAGAGCCAAATATATCTTACAGATGATTTGAAGTTGGGCTCAGTTTAGTTGATTGAGAGTTCCTGAATGTCAGTTTGGCATGTTGGTGTGAAAGTGCACACAATAGCAATCTCTGGTTTGTCTGGTCTCAACGCATATCCAAGCTGTCATGGCAGACCTCAAATAACAGAGACCATTGCACAGGAAAACTGTCAGAAAGGCTGGAAAATATCAGTTACCAAGTGTACCTTGACTTCTGCATGTGTTCTGTTTACATGTCTACCATATAACATACATTCAACCTTCTACATACATCCACTTCTATCAATGTTGCAGGTACTGCCAGCAACAAGCACAGAAAGTATAGGTAGTGCAACTTCACACAGACAAAGAAGTAAATCACCAACAAGAACGCCAAGCTTCTGTGCAGCCATCTCTGCATCTCTCATGTCACTTGAGGAAGAAATGAAAAATAAGGAAGCTGACACACTGGCATCAAGAAACAAACTTTTGAAATTAAAGTCCAGTACACCCAAAAGCATAGCCTCCCTTCCTCCATCACCCCAGGTTCCCAACCAAACCAGCACCCCAGCTCTAGATCAGATCATTTCCATGTCTACATCCCAGTGTAACACAAGTGAAAGGTACTCGGAAATTTGTGTCAGTTTTCTTTTTTGGTTGACCAGTAGTCATGGTCAAAAACCCCACTGAAGTTGATGGATATGTGTTTTTTGCTGAAAAATCAATGAGTGTCTATTTTGTTTATGTCAACAATGTAAAAGATCTTTAAATGACTTAATACACAGTATAAATTTGGTGGCAAGTTGATTATTTAAAACACAGTTTAATTATTAGATGAATCATAATTATTCATCACTATGCAGCCCAACAGTCTTATAGACATGTGGTTCAGTTGTGTAAGGCACTGTAGTGTTGTGCAGTGTTGAGTGCTTTGTTTATACGGTAAGACCCCTTGAGCCTGGGTTCAAGGTCTGCTTGGTGTTTTTGTCAGTGATGTACACAGCATTGTTTTATTCAAAGATGAAATGTCTTAGACCTGTGTTGGTGCAGGCTTTCCTCCCACATGTTAAAGTGTAACTAAGCTTGTACTGAGATAGGCATCTCTTGCTCAATCACAAAAATGAAAATAATTTAATTTTCACTATTTCTTCACCAAACTTGACACATTGTTTGGTCTAGTGGTGAACAGGTGTCTTTTGGTAGTTCTGAATTCTGAATAAAATATTTTTTGCATTGCTTTCAAGTTTTAATTGGACTGAAAGTGGTGGTAGTGCTCTTTTCTGGAGTAGAACTCCAAAACCATTCACTGATTCTTAACCAAACTTGGCACATAGCATGCAATTGGTCTAATGGTGTACTGGTGCCTTTTGATATTTTTGGAATTCTGAATAAAATATTGTTAGTGTTTTCATGGCAGCAATTTTACTTAGACTGACATTGGTGGTAGTGTTCTTTTCTGGAGCAGAACTCTAAAATGATTCATTATTTCTTCACCAGTCTTGACACAAAGATAGGTGTGATGGTGTACTGATGCCGTTTGGTGGTTTTGGATTTCTGAATATAATGTTTTTCTCATTTCCATGGCAACAAGTTTGACTTTGACTGAAATTAGCGGTAGTGCACTTTTCTGGAGCTGAACTTTAAGGTCGTTCAATATTTTTTCACCAAACTTGGCACATAGATAGATCTGGTGGTGTACTGGTGCTTTTTGGTAGTTTGGGTATTTTTTGCATTCCCATGGCAATAACCTTGGCTTACACTTACATAGGTGGTTGTGCTCCAGTCACTTCTATAACTTTTCATTATTCTCCTTCCAGTTTTCTTATACACACCAAAACATTTAGCTTAATCATAACTTGTAGACATATTCATGAAGGATATTTTGCCATTGCGGGGCCATTGATGACTTTGTCTTATTGTATTTAAGTTGGTTTTGATTAGGTACTAGTATGACATAAGGCAGTACATACATGCTTAGTAAACATACTCAATGACATATACTTAAGTGAGTAAATTCACTGTATTACCCACATATTTGAAAGCAGTGGGTAACAGAAAATGAAATACCCACTCAACTTTCATTATACCCAGTCCAAAAATATTCTGTGGGTACAGAACCTACATGAGCCAAATCGTATCTTGAGCTCTCAAGATTGTCTTTTTCAGGAACATTTTCCCCTGATTTCATAATATTTGTTGTTGCAGTGATTCTGTACTGTGTCGTATTTGCCATGATGGAGACAGCAGTGAGGAACTGGTCTCTCCTTGCTATTGTACTGGAAGTGTAGGCGCTCTCCATTTGACCTGCCTGGAAAGGTGGCTGGGTACCTCTAACACAACCAAATGTGAGATATGTAAATATGAGTTCAAAGTAGAAAGGAAACCAAGACCAATCATCGAAGTAAGTATGAAGTTCGAAAAATTTAACTATTCATTGTATATTTATAATACTTTTTCTGTTACTCTCTTTCTTGACCCGTGAAGGCTCCGGGGTAGAATATGGCCTTCAGCAACCCATGTTTGCCATGAAAGGCGACTATGATTGTCGTAAGAGGCCACTAACGGGATTGGGTGGTCAGACTCGCTGACTTGGTTGACACATGTCATCGGTTCCCAATTGCGCAGATCAGTGCTCATGTTGTTGGTTACTGGATTGTCTGGTCCAGACTCGATTATTTACAGATCGCCGCCATATAACTGGAATATTGCTGAGTGCGACGTAAAACTAAACTTGCTCACTCTCTTTCTTTGTTCTTATGACCCTGGCATGGATACACAACACAGGTCAAACAGAGATTAACCAGGTATTACGAGTGTGTATTTTCCATATATTTGGTTATTAATTAAGTAATAATTATTATTGGGTCACAACGTTTAGTGTTCTGAATAATAATTATGATGGGTCACATTTCGTATAATAGGTGGTCAGCACTTTCAGGATTTTGGCAGCAAGCTTTCCGGAAGTGCTTTAGCGTTACCTCCTCTTGAGTTTGTTTTGATTATTTGTTACTTCCGGGAGACTGCTAGAGCATTCTATGGTGTTGGTTTTAAGTGCTCAAATTTCTTGGAACTATGACTGAATATATATAAAGACGGACACAGACACACATTACTGGAGTATACATCATCAGTATCAATATCAATTTGGTGAGTTTGCTATATATTTTGTGACCCATTGCCTTAGAGTTTGTCTCACTTGTATTGTATTTGAAATCAGTATTGTGAAATTGACTGGTGACTTTGTATAACTTGGTCTCTTTGCTTAATAATAATATTTGAATGTTTTAGACTTGTCTTTGTTCTGTTTTGCTGGTTCACAGGGGATTTCTTACACCTTTTGTCACGGCAAAATTATCAACCGTAACACAAGCCTGTAGGTATAGCACAAGCATGGGTGGCATATTGTGATGGATAGATTGCTTCGTAAAACCCCTTTGCGATACTAAACACAAACTCACTGGGAATTGGTGGTCCCAAGTCTTTGACATAAAAGTCATCAAATACAAATCCTGTGTATTAATACTCCACTAACGTGATAACCCATGAGAGTAGACGAAGTAAACAGTAAAAAGACTCCTTTGAGGGTGATGTCCTCAAGCTGCTCACAGTCGGTTACGGTCAAGTGTGTGAAGATAATTCAGTATTTATGCAGGACCAGGCACTTGTAAATTACATACACTAGTGATTTGATACATTTTACACACAAGATTGAAAGCTCACTTCCCTTCTTACAGATCACCACTAGAGCAGATGGCAGAGATATTGCAATAAGTTTATTTTAGTAAGGGCATCATAGTTTTTTAATGTGTTTCACAAAGCCACCAAATTCTGAACATAAGTTGGCCAGTCGAAAAAAAAATAATTAAAACAATCTTAATAAATACAACATTTATGAATAATGTTCTTGACTATCATCTATTGTAATTCTTATTATGTTTGCTTGAATTCTTTGGACATGTGGCAGCGTGTGATAAAAAGATAAGCACATGGCATCAGCGGTTAGTTTTAGGTTTGAGTTGTCGATGTTGGAATGAAAAAAAAGCAGTTTTGTTTCAGGGTGTGGGCAATAAAATTAGATGGGTTGGTCAGGTCATGAGAAACAAAAAAAGTAAAAATGTTGCCCAAACTGCAGGGATGTTCTATGGGTAACATGTCTCATTTGGCACTGATCTTAAGTAGGATAAACATACGACCTGGATACAACAACCATCATAACATCATAGTAGTCTTGTAACACAGTTGCTGTTTGGTCAGTATCTTGGTTATTGCATTGGATCATTCAGATAAGTGTCGAACTTGTTGGTAAAGGTCGCAGTCTTCGTTGATTCTGATGTCATAAGATGTTATTAGATCCGCATAATGATTTCTTTTGTTTTCAGTTTCTGCGACACCCAGCCTCTGCATCAGATCGGAAGAATCTGGCATGCGACTTATTGTGCTTTATAGTGCTCACACCACTGACTGTGTGCAGTGCCTTTCTGTGTTTGATGGGGGTAAAACACTACTCCCAGTGGAGTGGGCAGTGGGAAGTTCCTGGTCTTGCTTCACTGACTGCCTGTCTTCTCACTGTTTATACAATCTGGTGCTGTGTAAGTATGTTCATCACCAACTCTGTTGATCATGTGGAATTGTCACTTCTGCCCCAAGAATGTAGGTACTTACACACATGATCGCCAGTGTGATCATGTCTTGTGAATGACACACTTTCGAACAATATTTAGTATATGTATTATGTCTAAATTATTATCTATTTCTTGACTAGACTATTTGAAGTTTTTGAAAGGCATTTAGAATTTGAAGGAACATGAATACACAACATGTTTTATGGATAACTTCTTGCTGTTCACCAGGTGAATGAATGGGTCTTTAAAATCAATAGCCTTGCATTTCATTGCATTGTGTAATATGATGCTTCAACAAATGCATGAAGAATATCATCTCATAGAGGTGAAATGGAATGGGGTTGGATGTCATGTTCAAGATTTTGTAAGGCTCATATCGCCTTGTTCATGCCCATGTATGTGTTTGGGTGCTTATAATCATCTGGACTAAAGCCACATGGTTTTGTAGTGGTAGGCCACTACCATGCCATACTTGAAGATAGATGCCTGATGACTCACAAGTCTCAGTGTACAGGTTTTATCCCTTTGATGACTGTCAGGAAATAACAAAGAAGTGTGTAGAAGATGGCATTAGTCTTGCCTTGTCTATAAAGTCACCATATTGCTGACATTAGTTGCATCTGTTCATCTTAAAGGCACTCATTGCAAAAGATGTACCCAGAATGTGTGGATGCATTATCAGAAGCAGACCTTTCTGGTGTAAGTCATGCTAGCATCCCAACATAAACACCTGACAGCTTAAACTGTCACTGAGAACTGCATTCTAGTAGTTCTCTTGTTGAGAAGTATCAAGAAGGGGAGGACTGAACCTGAAGGCAGTAAATGTCTAAGAGCTACATGATCTCATGACCTTTTCCCCTGACAATTCTAGGCATAAGGGCAATACCAGCTATTTCCTTACCTGCATATTGGTGAACCAGCAGTGTCTAACATCTGTGCTACTACTTGGCCTGGATCATCAACTGACAGACCTCCAGTATCTGTCCTGGGACTTGCACTCTTCATGGAATTGACATTTACCCTTGAATTGACACCGCCTCCAGTGAAGGAGGATCAGCATCATTTGCAGTGAAAGGAGAGGACTCACAGCCGTGAGCCGCCTGTTCATTTTTGTGATTGAGGCCAAGGCATGATAGTAAAGACCAGTCTTGAAGACAGGCCAACCATAAGGCTGGTCATTATGGATCATAAAGTGACTTGCTCCTGGCCTTTCATAAGTGGATTCACTTGTCCCTTAACAAGTGGACACCTTTGCAGATGATATACTTGTAATATTCAGGCAAAATGTTCAACAGATAATAAAAGACCTGTGGCTCATTAGTAATCAAAAGGGTATTGTCAGAAGATACCATTTGTGCCAGTACTCTATGGATCATGCTTTTTAGTTTGACACAAAATTGACATTGTCCCATAGGAGCATGTGGTAGGAGAAGTTCCTGTAGGCAAGTCTTGCTGAGCTATTTCTCCAGGATATTGTTACTACTAAATAAGAGTTCAGTTTGGAATTCCATTAGTAGCATGGGTATTCACAATGTTCACGTGATTACCCAGTAACAGTCCTTCACAATCAAATGTATCGACCTGGAGATGGCCTACCAACATACTAATGGATGTGATACACACACTAGCTGGGGGGAAAAGGGCAAAAAAGTTTATTAGGTGCAAACGTATAGACCTGGGCCCCGTTTCACAAAACTCTCGTAAGCTTAAGATCTCGTAACTTCTCTCGCAGCATTCCCACTACCTATGTTACAGTATAGGCAGTAGGAATGCTACGAGAAAAGTTACGAGATCTTAGGCTTACGAGAGTTTTGTGAAACGGGACCCAGTATTTAATGTGTGTTTGTAAAATTGACCTTGTAGACTTACAACTTATACAATGCTACTTTAAACCCTTTTTGTCAGCACTGGTTGTCCAGACATATATTGGTCTTCATCAAACACTGGAATACAGCTGTTTTTGCTCATCACAACGTATAACAGATTCTTCATGGAATCTATTTCAACTGCACAAGTTTGTTCACATATTATCTACAACTTGCCTATTTCAGGTTGCTGTTAAACACCACATCCAAGTTGTGACAGACTGGCGAAAGAAGAACCAGATCATCAAAATCATCTATCTGTCACCTACCAAAGGAAAGACAGTGCTGCATACCGAGACTGTCTGTGATATTAACAACAATGCTAGGTCTCCAGCACAGACACCAATATCTCACAGTGCCAACACACCTCGTAGCTCACAGTGTCAGGGAGAACTACCCCAGGACACTCCTAAGTCCTACAACACTGCAATGCTGAAACCTATTCTGAAGTATTCTGTAAATCTCCAAGCTTATAGTCATCCCTCTGGACTAGACACAACTGGTGCATCAGTATCTCACACCATTTTGTGGGGGGGAACTGATTCTATGGAATGCAGTTCTAACCCCATCATGATAACACGAGCTGCTAGTTCACAAATGATGTCTATTCTTGGCAAGGAGACTTATGTGTAGCTAACTTTAAAATGATTAGAAATGTATATTCAGTGAGAAAGAAAAAGCAGACAAAAATATTTATTAATGACACAAATGTTTTTGAAATGATATGTATTACAGGACCGTTGCATGTTGAAAATAACACTAAACTGTTGTCAAATTAATTGTATCATTGCCATGCTCTAGCCAAGTTTTACAAAATTGAGTGACTTGAGATACTACGACCTTGTTTAGTTATCAACATATAAGTAGTTATACATTGTGATTGTAATCATTTGAACATTTGCTTTTCACATATTTGTTGTACATTAGGATGTGTTTCACATTCCACTTTAATACACTATTTTCTCACATGTCATAACATATTCAAACATATGTTGCATTGGAGGATGTAGGTATTTACAGTATATATTGTACGTTGACAGTGTTACAACAATTACTGTTGAGTAGGATGACTGGCTGCTGGAACATAATATCTTCCAGTTTTCATATTTTCACATCTCTATACTAGATGTTTCATTTCATTACATGATCCATACTCCACAGTTCCACATCATTATTATTGTATAGACTCATTGTATATGAAACGTGAACGCAGACATTGTCTCCACCTTAAATTAATCTGTGATACAGTTTTGCAGTGCTGATAAACATTCTGAATCTGTGATACTTGTTTCCATTACACACTTGTAC
Organism: Haliotis asinina; assembly: GCF_037392515.1. Lineage (NCBI taxonomy): Eukaryota > Metazoa > Mollusca > Gastropoda > Lepetellida > Haliotidae > Haliotis > Haliotis asinina. The sequence goes on along the minus strand of NC_090282.1, from coordinate 25,309,650 downwards.
ATTATTTGACATACTCTTTAAAATTCTGCATGATTGTATTTATATCAACGTATGTTTACAATTGTTGTTCAAATCTACAGTTTGATGACAATAAATTGGTCAAACTTTGTATTGAGTCATATTTGAATTATCAGCGGAGTGACATGCTATTCTTATTGTTTCACAAATAACATTTTGTCACCAAATTGTACAAAAACTCACTATGAGTTCCAATCACATGCCATTACCTTCAGACCCATAAAAATGCATGATTTTAACATCAACATGATGCTTGTTTTGTTTCTTCATATGATTGTCATGGCATATTTGTACACAACACAATAGTCACGAATGACATTATTCAGATTACATAGGGTTCGAAATTAATGCTTTGAGGTAGCAAATTTGCTATTCAAAATCCTATTTAGCTACCTGAAAAAAAAAACAGTAGCAAAACCTGCCACAGTTGCTACCTGGTATTTGTTAGTGAAACCACTTACATTCATCAAGGAAAGATCTCCACTTGTGCACACTCACTTGTAAACATCCTTATACTGGTGTCTTAATTTCCTCCAAATGCTCATCATAACTTTTCTTGGTCACATGCACATCACAAAACTTGCATAACTTGGACCAAGAACAAGTCAGTCCACAACGCATGTACAGAAGTACAACATTACTGCTTCAAATGTTTGATAATCAACATTCATCATTTCCTGAAGCGTAAGGGCGATAAAACATCATCTGCTACTACAAGTAAAGGTATATTTTAGCATAACTTGATACATACCAGTTTGCAAAAGTAATTAACATGCTATGTACTGATTACATGATATTTTTTACATAACAGGAAAAAATGCTGCTACCATGTAAGGGACTGTGTTACCTATTCTTAAACCAGGTAGCAAGGACTTGCTACTTCGTAAAAAAGTTAATTTTGAATTCTATTACTACTCATTCTTAGTGTGACAATCCAGTTCAACCCTCGAATGTCAAAACGGTGATGATAATGTTAGGTAGATGAGATAAAAAAACATTTATTAAGTGCTCTAAGAGCGTAAATTTGCAAGACAGATGTAGGTTACATCTCAACTTGGTTTCTAACCTTCAGGGGTGTACAAAAGTCAAAATCCTTGATCATAGAAAGACTGACAAGGAATCTGAAACTGCAACACACATACAAGTTCATGCACAGCCCAGTCACAGAAGACATCCATATAAATATATTATCTTGCAAGACACTGATCTCATGATATAGTTCTTTTCCTGAATTTATCCAGTGCATTTTGCAAAGCATTTATATCAGCCTTGTGTTTCATAAGAAACTCGCCTTCAAAATGAAACACTGGGATATCATAGCAATACTTTTTGAACCATTCCTTATTAGCTGGCTTGGTGATGTCAACTTCCTCCAGTGTAAACTGCAAAGAAAATGAGGATCTTAAGAGGCTGAAGTGAAATATCTGGCAAAACTGGACATTTCAATGATCGGATTTCTTATATTGATACCTGAAGGCTCGGACCGTTCAGTCCAGTTCACACAGCAATCCGATAAAGACAGAGTTTGATTTGGACAGAGTATACTGTATGTCCATTATAACATAATCTAATGGTAAATAACCATAACATGCTAATATGAAATCAAACTTTGAACATCAATTACATCCTTGTAAAGTCTAAAAAGTTTGTTTTATCATGTTAAATTAAAAAGCTTGACTAAGTGCAGTGATGGAGTTGGGTTCAATGGCACTTTTCAACAGGATTCAACTTGGGGAGGAGAGAAGAGAGTTTGAAGACATGCACTGGACATTTAACACTTTGGAGCAATCCATGAGCACTGTTGTCTAGCTGACAAACCTACAAACTCAGTGAGTGCAGTCTAAGTAAACTTAGTCACAGTGTATTTCGTTACACTCCACCACTGAGTCTAACTAAACCTTGTAGAAGGTCACGTCAGATAACCTCTGAGCAACCAATAACTGTCCAATCAAACACGAGATGGTTAAATAGATTTAACCAATGAGACAACGGCTACTATCCAGGGATCGGAGGGACACAGATCTCTCCACAAAGAAAAATCCGCACATAACAGTTATTTGACCTGCAGTATATATGATTTGGGGTTTCTGTTGACATGGTTACCATTAGCCATCCTTGAATATTGCCAAAACACTATTTTCAGCGACTTTTTACTCACCGTTGTCATGGTTGTACGTACGCCGCGTGCATCACCCGGAAGTGAGCGTATGCTAATTAGCATTTGGAATCGTTCGAGTGCGAACCTTTTCCAGATAAAAAAGTTCAAAAGGTATGTGCGAATGTGCACTTTCACGATTTGGTAAGCTGTATTCTGATTGGTCAAGCTCAAAGGTCACCTGGCACGAACTCCTATAAGGTTTTGTTAGACACAGTAGTGGAGTGTAACGAAAAGTACTGAGGATAAGTTTACTTAGACTGCCAGTGAGTGCAAGTCAGAATTTCATGCTTGCCCTGACCCATAAATGTCCAGGGTAGAATAGGCCTTCAGCATCAGAGGCGACTATGCCTGTGGTAAGAGGCTCGCTGACTTTGTTGAAACGTCATTGGTTCCCAGTTGCACAGATCAATGCTCATGCTGTTGATCACTAGATTTCCAGTCCAGAATTGATTATTGACTGACAACCGCCATATAGCAGCATTATGGAATACTGCTGAGGGCGGCATAAAACTAAACTCACTCACTCACTCTGACATGCCCAAGGGATGTAACTCTGCACAAGGGATTACAGTGCCTTGGGCTACTTCCACACTGATTGAATACTAGGAGAGTGGTCAGGAGCTTTACATGTGTCATGTCCAAACCTGATGTGATAATGGTTTCAGTTCTTCTTTGGCATCATCACATAAAGGGCAGGGGTGTTTGGTGTACAATGTGAGGATTGGCAGGGGATAGCTGGATTCAGAAGAGAACCTCCAAACAACTTGGTAGTGCCAAAGTGGTTGCAGAGCATTTCTTGGCGTATGGGATGGTCCGCGCACATATCTTGCAAATGCCAATGGAGACGGATACAACAGATGTCTCATCCTAAAACCTTTTGCATATAGGACGAGGGTAACCTGAAATTTGTAAACATTTTGTGTTATGTTACAGTCAAAGGTTTTCACAAAAGACTTATATGGTCTCTACAAAGGCAAAGAAAGATTTTACGTCTGTGGACAATCAAACTCGTGCTTTGCAGCTAAGCAAGTTGGTAAATTGAACACTGATCTTCCTGTGTGGTGTGTCTTGACATCATCATGAAAGGGTAGCCATAGATAATAAAAATACATTTCCAAATAACAGAAATTGTGCCACTGGTAAGCCAATCTCCTCTTGCATGATCACAAGGGAGACAAAGAGCGTCTGATGCCATGTAACACTTGGAATACTGAGTGAGTAACTTAATTGACTATTTACTGTCAAGGCAATATCTGCGAGGTGCAGCGGCCATTAAACCGGAATGAAAACAAACACGCGTGTCGGTGTGACTTCCGCCGGGTAAACAGCTACGCGCATGCGTACGTTATATTTACTGCAGTGCAGACGCTTCGGCATGACAGCTGACTGAGATATAGAATAATGTTAAGATATATCCTGTAATAGTGTCAAGGACGGATACTACGTACGTATAGCGAGGCAAATGGGTAGTCTTTTGTTCATTACATACAGAGGTGCCATATATGTTGTTCTGGCATGTAATCTATCATGCAGAACCTAAGCATGGCACTAGAGAACATTTAAGATCCCTCACAACAAGCGTCAAGTGTTTGGTTAGCTAGACAGAGCAGTTTCAAAGCATCAGTTCGTAACAGTTGTTTACATTTGATGCCTCACAATGTCATTTGTGTGTAGGCATGGCAAGGCCATACTCATTGGCGAGGAGAAATGTTAGTATGCATACTATGCAAACGACACTGATTGCATTCTTTATCCTCTGGGTGAAAGGAAAACGAACATAGAAAATGTAGAAAAGTGTTTGGCGGAGTATCAAAATGTATATCTCACATTTACATTTCTTGCGCTATGCAACGTTTCCTACCATATAATTTCCCTTCTGACCAGGGATAAAACATTGTATCCACCAAGCTATTCTATTTTCTTGACACACATAAACGTGATAAACTGTTCACCTTTTCATATTATCTTAGGGTTATTATTGTTCTCTATCATAAATATGTATGTTTTGCTATGTGTCCCCATCTTATGTACCACATTCATATTTTTCTGTGGTAATATTATGTTCCCAGGTGATTTATTACATGCTTGAAGATGTCTGCAACCCAACAAATCAAAGTAAAGTGGATTGAACACTTTAACTCCAGTTGGGTGTCTGAGGATTGTGAATCTATTACAACAGAAGAAGGTTTAAGAGAACTTTACACAAGGTTAGAATCAAACAAAGAAGTTCAACCTGTTTCACAACAAGCCATACACCTTCGGGGACCTACACTTCCTGATTTTGAGAGAGATGCTTTTTCCTTGGATGAACAAGAACATCTGTTGAACACACTTCGATCAAGTCAGCTTTTTTTAGCTGAAGTTGTTTGTAGTAACACACCATTTGCACAGAAACTCCAGCAGCGACTTGTCATCCTACAGAGAGTATATCATGCAGTATCCAGTAAATATCATGATAGGCAAGGGCTCAAGCCTTGTAAACAAACTGATTCTGGGGACCAGAATTGCAATGAATCTAGAAATCCATCGCTTAGGTTTGTGACGGGTAATGAAGCTCTTATCGAAATGGGAGTGAAAACTGGTCTGAGTTTGTTGTTTTCATTGTTGAAACAGAACTGGAATCTTGCTGGACAATCAGGTCAGCTTTCATTTTGTAATGATGTCCTTCAAACTGCAGTAGACATCGTAACATCACTTCCTCCTTTGTCTCTAGCAAATGAGACAAAACTGACTCCTTTAGGTGTTGACTCCTTGAATCAAGTGACTAGGTTTCTGTGTTCTGCTGCTAGTCCCTCCTCTGGGGCAGATAACTGTGGTCAGAGACTTGCATCAGAATTAATGCTGTTGTTAGCCGCTCAAAGGGGCTCACTTCGTTATCTCTTGGAATGGATTGAACTGACTCTTCAAGTGTCATCTGCAGCTCAGATTGAGCAGAAGCGAGGGAACCAGGGCAAACATGGCTTGATTTCATGGACATTCTTTGAAACAACCCTTCAACAGATGAAGAATTCCGCTGTATGTTGTTATATATCTTTACATTTTAACTAATTACAATGATGTGTGCATGGAATATTATTGAACAAATCCTAAACACTTTGATTTCTCTCCAGTATGTTGTAATTTTTAATAGCGTATTGCTCTCACCATGATAAGTGTAATGTTAATTATTCTGTTACCTTTGTTTTAGGAGGTCTTCGCCTACATGATTTATCTTGATAAGTGGGCATAATGACAGGCTTGTTATGTGAATCTCTTTCGTGTGTTTCAGGGAGGTCCCACAAATTTTGAAAGGAAAACAAAGCCTGATCGAGATGAAGCTGGCCTCACTGCTATGTATGAAGCTGGTCTTCTATTACTGGAAGAGGTAGTCTGAAGGCCTCTTTATAAACTATGTGTTTTGTTATGTGTTTACAAAGGTATAGAAAATTGTAAACTGTTTTTGGCTTCTATGTTGTTTGTACACTTGAAATTCATTATGAACATTATTTTAATAAAATAAATCATTCTTCCATCCATGTGTACAAATGGCTGTGAAGGACTGTATTATTGATTGTTTCAGATCTCTCTGAAGATTTGAACATGATGTTTTACCTTCTTACGTGTTTACTGTTTGGAAATATTTCCTTGACATGACTTACGTGCATTTTGGCCTATCTTTAGAAGTCATACCCACAGAGATGTGAATTCATCACTTGGTGCTTTAAGTCTGCAGCCATTTCCAGTTTGTGGGGTATCAGCTGCTCGATTTCACTGCTTGATTTCACTGCTTGATTTCACTGCTTGATTTCACTGCTTGATGTCTTGTAGATTCCCAGAAGGGATGAGTGTGCCATTCACATTTAGTTCAGTAGCAAGTGTCCACAGAAAAATATCTTGAGACCCCATGTTTGTCCATAATGCACGTAAATGCCTGTAGCTTATTCCATTCATATGTCTAAGGCATGACTAGAGAAGTTTACACATTAGTGTAGTGTCTAGATGCAGATCAGTTCGTTACTGGTAGTTATCGAGCTAACAGTTTCAGTATTCAATGGTGTTGTAGTTGCAACAACTCGCTGAGGAATATGCCAATAGCAGTGCTGGACCTGATGAAAATAGGAACAGTCCTGCTAACAATGCCCTGTCTGGATCCACTATCTCACCCCAACCATGTGATGTGTATGTGTGGGGCAGCAATAGTAGCCACCAACTGGCAGAGGGTAGTCAGGAGAAGATACTCACACCCAAACAGGCCTCATCATTCAGTAACTGTCAGCAGGTACACCAGGTTCTCTTATAAATTTGAGAATTTGCCTCAACATGGATAGTAAATCTTTGGTGATTGCTAAATTTAGGATATGTTACAGTTTATAGATATTTACAAATACCTTTTTAATGTATGAAAATTGATGAAATGTCACAAGATAGAAATAAAACAAACCATGTCAAAACTCTTTTCCCCAAGTAAATTTATTATATTCTGTAGATTGAAGCTGGGCAGTTTTGCACATTTTTGATCCACAATGATGGGTCAGTGAGTGCTTGTGGGAAAGGAAGCTATGGCAGACTTGGATTGGGCGATTCTAACAACCAGGCCCAACCCAAGAAGCTCAGCTTTGAGCCAAAGAGGAGGATGAAAAAAATCTCCTCCTCCAAGGGATCTGATGGTCACACACTTGCTCTGTCTGTTGAAGGGGAAGTGTTTAGCTGGGGAGATGGTAAGTGTTCATATTTAGAAACTATTATCCTGACTGCATATTCACTGAGTTCATGTTGAAGTTTGCCATCAGATCATATCAAGTTTTCCTTATCCTGACGCATGCTTAATTGCTTATCTCCTCTTCCTGGCAAAGGCAGTGGAACTCCTGAAATCCCCTGAAGTTCCCTTCTAAAACAAGCAGACGTAAAATTCACACTCACCCATGAGTTGCCTCCCCTCCCGTGCACATGGTCAGCTGATCGACCATGATACTTTTTCCTTATTGCCTGACAAGGGCAGCTGGAGTTACCTGGGTTCTCCATACGGCTATAAGTTTTTCAACTATTTTGGTCCTTTTACTATATTTATGTCTGGGGTATTTGGTTTATGTATATGTATCACAATTTGTTTATTTGTGATTATTGGGTGATGATATAGCACGTATTCGTCAACCGAGACTTAGTCTCCGTTGATGAAATTGTGTTTACAGTGTAGATTATAGCTGTCAGCGGTTGACTCCCTCCGACGTGTAAGCCCTTGTGTTCTTCCACTCTTTGCTGTGAAATTTGCAGAAATTTATTTGTTTCGGAACTTATTGTATAAATTCATTCTTTTCACAGGCTTGTGAGGGACAGGCATCATTGACTTTCATTAGTCATGTCTAATCGGGTGATTTAACTTAATCGTTTTTTCATTAACTGCTGAAATTTGCTGAATTTCGTTCCAGACACCTCGCATGGGTGAGTGCACTCACAGGTCAACTCGTCAACGGAGAGGATCTTCAGCAGTCTCCCCTCTTGTCGAAGGCACTGTCAGTACTTGTCGTCTCCCTAAGACGTGGACTCTCATAAAAAGGATCATCTGCATCCATCGAATGCGTCGCACAAACGGAAGGATGCATACAGATATTACTGAACATCTTCTCGGAAGGAAGTTCTCATCTCTGAGTCACATCGTGAATCACGAGTTGTCTGGACTTAGTCTCACCATCCAACAAACACAGCACTTTATGAGGAAGGGGGAAGACATGCGTTAACAATTCTGCCGATAGCTCTGATATCTATGATTTCTTAGAAGTTATTTACAGCATTCAAGTCAGCAACCAAGTTTCAACAACAACCTTCACCATGTGGAGCCCTCCATCAGAGAGACACCTCTACGAGATGCATCTTCTTTGGACGGGCTCAATTTAGAGCCGTCAACCAGACTCTCATCTCAAGTTCAGCAATCCTACGAACGAGGAAGAGTGAATGATCTTATCAACTTTCGTCACTCAGAAATAGGTTCAGTAGTTTACGTCCGAACACCTCATGTGAACTACTGTGGGACTGAATCGATGTCCTTGACAATATTGAAGAGGTTGTAAGGATTATCAGCCAAGACTTAGAGAAGTCATGATGATCAAGTCCATTGTCTTCTTGACAACGGTGCTCAAGCAGACAAGTCAGTGTTACACTAAAGAATCTACAGAGTGAGAGATAAGAAGATTAATACCAGACGTCCAGGAGGTAAAGATTGAAGATCAGGGTCGGAACGACTGGAGTTTTCCACCCTCAGCCGTTCCCATACAACTGTCTCCATTGGATCGATGTTTTCAACTCCACTGGACAGGCAACCAGCTATAAACAGACTTCCTGCAAATGTCAACGTATTGACGATCTGGAAACGAAGAATGATGTATCCTCACTGCATACAAGTTCTTCATGAGAGAAGTCAACTCAGTCTACAGTTGGACTTCACTGTCAGGCTACTAACTCAACTTGGATGGAATGTGAATCTAAATTCCTCTGGATTTGATTCATCACTACATGGAAATACACAGCTGTCCCAGAGAATTGGTGGGTCAAAGTTCAAGTTGATGTTAGAACAAGTTCTACTCTCTCCGCTACCATTACGACAGTGTCAATGTCTACTCGGGCTGCTCACATCTTCTCAGGATATGATCAGAAGAAGACGCCTACAACTATGTCTATGACAGCAATTCCTCAGTCATGGTTTCACGTCGTGACCGGTTTACGATGCTGGATAACTTGAAACAACACCCGCTGTGGGGAACTTGCCAGTGAAATGTCTGCACAGGAACTTATTCAACAACCATCTCTATGTAGACACGTCTGTCCAAGGATGGGGTGCCCATCTAAACAACGATGTTGCAGCAGGAATCTGGAAGACGGAAGATCGAACTCTTCCCATCAGCCAGTTGGAGATGAAAGTGGTGATTCATGCTATCCATCACTGGTCGACAACACTGAGAGACAAGCTACTGATGATCCACACAGACAACTCAACAGTGGCTTTCTACTTAAACAAGCAAGGTTCAATGAGATCACCATCTCTACTGCACCAGTTGTTTCAACTTTTCGACGTGGTCGACAGTGTCTGAATCTACAAATAAAAGCATGCCACATACCAGGAGTCTGCAACATTATGGAATACGCCTTATCTCATCCTCTTCGTCCATCATTAACAGAGTGGATGCTGCTTTGAGAGGCAATTTAACTAATCAGCCAGATGTTTGGATCGACGCAAATAGACTTATTTGCAGCAATGTTCCACAGACTACAACCTTTGTATCACTGGTACAAGATCCATTAGCCTGGGCAACAGACGCTCTCAGCATCCCATTGGAAGGACTAAAACGCATTCGCATTTCCCCCTCCAGTGCTGCTACCAAAAGTCAAGAAAATAAAATAGACCAAGAGGCTACAACTGACTTTGGTCATGCCTTACTGGCTAACGAGACATTGGTTTCCAACACTCATAGAGGAGTTAGGACCACCAATGAGTTAGGACAAGCAAGCCATCTGCGTTCCGACTTCACATGTAGAACGTATCAAAATCTGTTTAAAAAACAGAGGATACTCGACAAGAGCAGCGAAAGCAGTTACCTTATCTTGCACCCTTTATGATGACAAGTGGAAGCGGTTTGAGACATTCACCAAGAAGAAAGGCTTCACAGCGATGAAGGCAACATATCCGCAGATAGCAGAATATATATGTCACCTACGACATTCCAGAGGTCTGAAAGGCACTCCATTATCTTCATACTTGGCAGCTCTAAGCTCAGTTGTCACCATGGAAACAGGGACCAAGCTGTACCCGAGTTACTTGCCTTGTTATGCTCCTTCAAGCTGGAAGATCAGCAACGTAGATTTAGAGCTCCAGCATGGAATCTAAACATCGGGCTCCAACATCTCAAAGTGATGCATACGAGACGCTTGATGGACCTTATTTGAACTGCTAACTCAGAAGACTCTGATTTTACTTGCCTTGGCTACAGCTGCATTAATCAGAAATTCATGCTCTAAACTTCAACCACATGAGCTTCAATCCCTAGACCCCATGATACTCAAGATTTATCATTATGTCCAGTCAGAGCATTGAAGATATACATCTCAAGTACCAAGTCTAGAAGGCAAAGTTTCAAGCACCTGTTTATCCCTATAGCTACTAAGACACTTACGGAAGTATCCCACAACACTATCTCAGTGTGGATCAGAGCTGTCATATTGAGAACCTTTTAAAGCAGCAGGAGCCTCCAACCCACATGAAGTCAAAGCCTTGGCCTCTACACTAGCGCTACATGGGAATTACACTAGTGCTACATGGGAATTACACTAGTGCTACATGGGAATTACACTAGTGCTACATGGGAATTGCTCACTGTCAACTATAATGGAGGGCTGCTTTTGGAAGTCAAACACGGTGTTTGCCAACCACTGCCTTCGAGAGGACGTCTTACGAAGGACGTCTCTGGCATTCATCAGTTTGGGCCTCTTGTCATTGCTCAGCAACTAACAGTTCCCCAAAGGCACTGAGTGCACTCACCCATTTTATCACGTGACTTGTGGAAGCTAGACGCTTTGCGGAGTATAGTGGTGGAAAGTCCATGCACACGTCTTAAACAGACTAGCATGAGTGATTAGGACCCTGTACTCGTAATGAAGATACTTGTACACAAAGAGGGGTCGCAACTAGTCTCGATTGCTATATCTTGACATTTAGTTGCATCAGAAACTAGCAGGATGCTAGTTACTTTTGATGTCATCATGTGCCAGTCAACGAAGTCGTCTACGGAAAACAAGTTCGACTGGATGTGATCCCCCCAGAATCTACAATGAATATTAGGAAGGACAGGACCGAATCATCCCCGTTAAGTTCCCGTTAAGGGGGAAAATTATTGGACATAATTTGGTACAACCAGCAGAATCCAGCGTGGTCTGACCCACCGCCGTTTCTGTTGGATTCTGTAAGCAATTAAGCTTGCGTCAGGATAAGGAAAAATATGTAATTTTCTGAATAAAATTGATATTTTATATTTATCCTGACTCGTGATGAAAGCCCTCCCAGCTGCCCCTCACAGGCATGCTGAATTCTCATATTCTCGTATCGGGCAATTATAGGAGAGACTGAGTATAATGGCCAATAAGCTGACCATGTGCACGGGAGGGGAGGTAACTTGTGGGTGAGTGTGAATTTTACATCCGCTTCTTTTAGAAGGGAACTTCAAGGGATTTCAGGTATTCCACTACCTTCGCCAGGGAAGAGGAGATAAGCAATTAAGCAAGAGTCAGGATAAGTATAAAATATCAATTTTATTCAGAAAATTACATTTTTAAGATTATCAAATACAGTAGGATAATACTGATAATAAACCTCTGAGTTACCTTATTAAGTTGCATATCATTACATGTAATAAATGGCAATGGGGTGCTCTAGTGCTTTATTCATATTGTTTCTACTACTACTGATAATCAGATGATGATGGTCTGTTTCTCAACTTCCAGGTGATTATGGAAAGCTTGGCAATGGAAATAATTCTACACAAAAGAGTCCAAAGATTGTGCAAGGACCATTGACTGGAAAGGTAAGTGATATTAAACTGCTTAGAACATCTTGAGTTGAAGTATATCAAAACTGAGCTCATCCACACAGGAGTTCCTTTTCAATGCTTTATATCAGTGTGTGAAATAAGACCCCACAAGACAGACTAGGTTTCTGATTGATTGTCTAAATTTCAGCTAGTGAGTCTGATTTCAGTCTGGTTTCAGTCTTGTAACGTTTTGAAGATACCAGCCATGATGTCTGATTGGGTTTTTGGCTTATTTCATACACTGTTTTTGTAACATAGTATGAATATCTTAATGTCTGTGTCATCCAGTCAGAACATGATATGTTGATGCTGCAGGTGGTGAAGTGTGTGTCAGCCGGCTACAGACACAGTGCTGCAGTTACTGAAGATGGGGAGTTGTACACATGGGGTGAAGGTGACTATGGAAGGCTAGGTGTGTAGCAGTTAATGGATTATACTTAATTATTTAACTCTCAATATTCTTTGTATCTTTTCAGTATGCCTGGTTCAGAAATTTAGATGGGAATATATTCTTATGAATTCTGTGATGATTTCAAATTGTATGAGATCAGTCACATAGCTGGAATATTGCTGAGTGCAGCGTTATGCAACAAACCAACCAAACCAGCCATGATCTGTGCACAGTGGATTATATGATCAAGCAAACATTTTTGATTTCTAGGACATGGAGACAGTTCTAGTCGGAGTTTGCCACGCCATGTGAAGGACATATCAGGTGTTGGTCAAGTTGCCTGTGGCAGCTCTCACACTATAGCTGTCTCACAGGATGGAAAAACTGTCTGGTCATTTGGAGGAGGTGATAATGGTATGTCTCAGTTGGATGTTCTAGCTTTTATAGTGTTCTTCTGATTACTGACATTCCATGTGATATATAAACTTTGAGAGGGACTTGGCATTTTCCTCTGTGTATTTAAGGTACTGGTGTACATATTAACTATTACGTTTTTACACAACTTGAATTAAACTTGACAGGATTGACAATTTGCTGAGCTGAGTCACTTTTGAATTCCTGGGTATTTCTCTGGGTGTTACTGTTGTTATTGCAGCATTCTATGGTTTGTTTGTTGTCCACAGGCAAACTTGGCCATGGAGATATGAATCGGCAGTATAAGCCCAAAGTGATTGAAGCTTTCATTGGGATGTACATCAGGAAGGTTGCTTGTGGCAGTCAGTCCTCCCTAGCTCTCACATCTACTGGGCAGGTATACCATTGTTCCAGTGATACAGTAGACTGAAGTGATACTTCAAAATCACTATGCAAGTGTTTGTGAGATATATTTCCTACAAGTTGTTTCAAAAGGTATCTGGGGTATTTAAGATAAATGATATCAGACAGACACAAGTACAATACATTGTTATTGTAAAATTGCACCGTGATCACACTTGTTCATGGATCCATAAAACATAGTGTTTGGGGTGTTTCAGTTTTATGCTTACTCTTTGTAAAACATATCTATACTAGGAATTAGTTGAAAGTCAGTCTTATATCTATGTAACATTTTCCCCACAACTAAATATTTTTTATTTATGTATAACAATTATCAACCTTTTTGATCCATTTCATTAGAAGGCCATAATCATATGGTTCGAATATTGTACATTCAGCATTAAACCATCTGAAAACGTTTTGGAACTGATAAGCTTTGTTTGGGAATGGTTGCCTTTGTTTGCACCTTAGTCATAAGAATACACTGCTACTTTGTAGGTGTATGCCTGGGGTAGTGGGTCGTGCCTGAGCTGTGGCCTATCTGAGTTTACAGCACTACGACCTCATCTGATTGAGGACCTTCAGAATGTCCGGGTGGTGGACATTTGTTCAGGAGACAGTCACTGCTTAGCACTTACTCATGGTCAGTTCATTATACGGTATCATTTTAATTCATATACATACATTATAACATTTGAACATTGTATGTTTTGCTTTACACAACTGTATTCTTTGTAATATTTTTTGCTACTGTAGTTTTCTCCTTATACAAAAATGTTACCATTGCTATATATGGGATTACACTTCCTTAGTAATATACAAATTCTAGTCCTTGGGAAATGAAGCCTTTCCACCATGAGACACCTGTTCAAAAGTACATAAAGTCAGCAATCAAACCCATACAGGTGCCAACGCTTTCACGTGAAAATGGAGGACAACTAGAATATATATGTACCCCTCTGACAATTACAAGTTAGAATGACTCTCATGGCCAAAAGCTATGAATACAAAGTTCCTTTTGAAAGTCACAAGGTGATGGCTGAAAGCTATGAATGCAAAGTTCCGTTTAAAAAGTCACAAGATGGGACCCAACACTGAAAGTACTACATTAGCTGTTTGAAGAAAGTATAATCCCCAACATAACATTTGTTACAATTAGTCGCTTTCTGAAAGGTTTTTGCATATTCAGTGCACAACAATGTTAAGTAGTATGTAGTTTGCAACAGTAAATGTTTTGTCCAGATAATGAAGTGTATGCCTGGGGGAACAATGCCATGGGTCAGTGTGGCCAGGGACATGCCCAGAGTCCCATCACTCGTCCCCGAAAGGTGATAGGAGTGGAGGGTGTCTCCATACAGCAGATCTCTGCAGGCACCTCTCACAGTATCGCATGGACAGCACTTCCACTTGACAGGTTAGTAATTAGCTGAATTGACAGGATAGATGTTGGTAGTTGCTTGCTTAATGTGCTTAAAAACTTTTCTCAGTGGCACATGTGGATGTGTATGCAACTTCCGCCTGTTGAGAGACAAGTGATTTATGTACATAATGCTATGGACAGTCTTAGGAATATTGGTGTCAGATATCCTGAGAAAAGTGTTGTCCCTCTACAAAAATGACAATGTAAGGTTTATTTCAGGACTAAATGAACATTTGTCTTGCAAAATGATAGTGCAGGTCAGTTATGCTTGTGAGTTATTCTGCAGACATGTCATTGCTTGGCATCGTCCATTCTGCATAGACCTGCAGGAGCACACCTTCATGCTTCTGAGAACATTCCTTGAGAGATACTGTGATGGCTTTGACAGTGTAGAACCTCCGGCACCATTCCCAAGCAAAGAGTGAGTAATCAAGTCGAGTATGACATACCTGTGAAACATTCTCATGGATGGTTTGGTTAACGACGGTTCACTATAATATTGCTGGTCAAATGTAGAGAACCATCACCTGTTGATATGTAAGTTATAAAACGTCCACACGCTGATTACTTACAAATGTGATCTTCCCCTTGCCTTACCCAAACCATTTCCTAATTTGACAAGCGATTACAGATCAATACTTTCATTTACTGATGTACCTACAATATTCTCTTTCACTTAATATGATATAAATGTAGTGGTCTTTTATGTTTTTGTGAAACAGTTAATAAATTGTAAGATGTTTCTTCAATTTATATGTGATTTTATTGTAATTAGACTTTGATGTGTTAACAGCCATCTTTGCTGTGATTTCTGAGAAACACAGGTGTAAATATACTGATGATTTCTTCAGGGAACACCATCACTTTGTGTTGATGTGTTTGAAGCTGCTTAGCTCCCATTTGTCTCTCGCTCTGGCTGGAGGACTTGGCTCTGACATTCTGGGGAGAGAGACACGTCCTCTCCGCAATCTTCTCTTCCGGCTCATGGATACAAGCACACCAGATCTTGTACAGGAGGTACACAATCCTTCAGCTCAACATAGGATTTAAAGCTCCTAATGAAAAACATGATTAAAGTAAACTTGTACCATCTTAGTCATTAACATCCACACTTGTAAATTTAGAAAAAGTTCTGTATATATTCCAAAAAACCTTAAATAATATCCTTATGCGTATTTACAGCCAAATGTGCATTTCATCATTCCCATTAATGATGATGTATCATTAACTTTTGACACTGATTAGAAATAAATCATCTATGTCTACATCATAAATTTCTCTGACAAGGATACCAGAATTCAAACGATTTGTTGTTTCCATTTGTGCAGTTGTGTGAACACATTTGGTTTGCTTGAGTTAGTGTTTATGTTGAGTTACATGTGAAAAACAAATGAGGCTGTGTGTCTGTTTATGCACAAATTAAACTGTATTTGTTCCCTTCTCTACTCTGGTTAAGGGTCTATTTTTGGTTAACAGGATTTCCATAATAAAATATCAATTGGAAATTTGTTTGCTTTATGTTTGTTAGTCAAATACTTGTAGGAATGATTGTCAAGTGACCGGTATCCTCTGTACCTATGATGATTTTTGCAGGCGGTGTCTGAAACATTGTCGATAGGAGCATCGCTGCTGTTGCCACCTTTAAGAGAGAGGATGGAGCTGCTACACTCACTGTTACCCCAGGGACCAGATAGCTGGGAGACACTCACTCGGGGACAGGTAGCAATGGCTTGTTTATGGGACTGCCATTATCATGACTATGCATACAGTTCTGAACTTAAAGTCCAGTTATTTTATTTTGCTGTAATGGATTTGATGATATTTTGCAATTAAATTTCCTTTACAAATAGTTTCAAGTTTCTTAGAAATTTGCTTTATTTTCTTGCCTTTTGTAAGTTATATGCGTTTGTTGTTTTAGATTTTTGGTAATGTGTTACTAATGACCAAGTTATCTATTGTAGAGGATGCAGCTCGGTATCATACTGACAAGCCTTCAAGACAATCAGCAAATTGCTTCTGTTTTGGGATTTTCTACTGCCCTAGACACCAAGAATATCCAAGAGAAAGTTTCTGAGTCTGCCACTTCTGATCTGCAGTTAGCTGAGGTTCTGATGAAAACTATCCTTAGAAACCTAGCCTCTCATACCGTAAGTTATTGTTTAGTATTCAGTTATGTCCTATTCTTCAATGACTTCACCAAATATGTTGGATATATTCTTGGACAATATTGCTACACTGTCACCTACCAAAAGAACAGAGCAAATGTTGTTTTGTTTCTCCAGCATTTCAGATTTTTAAACATATCCTATGTCACAGTGTGCACTTCTGTCTCTTGATTCGACACTGAGTGGAACAATGTAAATGTTTTCTCTCTAAGCCTCTCCATCCCCTCAAGCACTCCATGCTACCCTTATTTTAAGACAGCTTCTGAACTCTCATGCAAAGCATGCAGCGCGTGTTACTAACTGCCCACATGACTATCTCCAAGTCATCATTCTGTTTCTTGTCGCACAATAGTGCGGATGTGTCTGCTTACTCTCAACAAAATGGAGGGAAAGGTTGATCAGGCTCCGATCCTCATTTGTTGTGTTTGGATTGTGTATGTCAATGCAAGTGGGATTCTCAGTGTGGAAAATGTAAACATCACACCTTTGAGGAGTTTGGCATATATGCTAAGGCTTGTTCCCGTTGGTTTGCTGATCAGCTCATTACACAATGGCACTTAAAGGACCTAGTCCCTCCTAAGTGATGTTTAAATGTCAAGTTTTATCTGTCAGCAATCTCAGTCAACTCATTCAAATGATGCAGAATCGGGCATCATCTGATTCCTATCTTTCAGAAGATCTGTGGAATTTGCTGGGCTCTGATCATGCTAACAGTCCGGATGTGTCGTCTTCAACTACTTCCTGGGTAGTGGTGGTTGCAATGGTCCATTACCTCAGGATATTTTGGCTCAACAAGATCTTTATTCTTCGCTCACAGTTTCTCATTAAACAAATGTAAGGGCAGACGAATCAGAGTTTCCTGAGTTGTGCTTCTCTTTCACCCGCCCCTGGTCGTTGTCTGTAGCGTCTTCCCAAAGCAGGGGCTGGCCTGATTATTGTCTTTGACTCTACTTTACGAGGGCACCTAGAAAAAGTGGCAGAGTGACATTCTTCTGTCTGAGCTACCTCTTTCTTCGGAGATTGCGACCAAACTCCACATCACTCAGGAGCCCCCATCTCCATGGGAGACATGCTCAGTAAGCTAAGGAGTTCAGTAGAACTCATCACAAGCATAAGGGTTGTGTAACAGGCCTCCTTTGTGCTTTGCTATCTACGGCCGTTTCCAGTCTGCACAGTTCAACCATGGGATAAGTGCATACCGAGAGATAGGATAAGTTTAAAAATTTGAAAATTTTAGTATAAACTGTATATTTATACTGAACATCATTGAAAACGCACCACCTGTAAATTTTGAAATAAGGCAATAGAATCTTTTGGAAATGGAAAATTAATGGTGGGAATTTTGATAATAACACACTAGATCGTAAATAACGCTCTACAGTAAAAAACGGATCGTTCGAACACATCATCGAACACATCACATGAAAACAACAAAATTCATGCACATCACACACGAAGGGCACAAATTGCATGCAGAAAGCATGCTGTTCAGGGGTATAAATGACCTTCGGCACAAAACCGTTCTCATTTTCGCAGTACTTTCGTAAGTAAAGTTTTTTCACCATGCCAAGATTGTCACCAGAGGAACGAGAACAGGCCTTGGGTATGTTGCAGGTCGGCGCTTCAAGCAGAAACATTGCACGACGATTTGGGTGTCATCATTCGACCATTCTGAGGCTTGCTAACAGATACCAACAAACAGGAACCAGCAGGGACCGGCAACGCCCAGGTCAGGCACGTGTTACCACCCCTCGTCAAGATCGAGACATTGTACGGCGCCATATTCGGGATCGAACCTTGCCCGCTGCCAGAACCGCCAACGCTGTCCAGGGTCGACGTGGTTTGATCAGCGCTTCCACCGTCCAACGCCGTCTCCGTGCGGCAGGGTTACGTTGTCGACGCCCTTACGTTGGACCCATCCTGACTGACAGGCATCGCCGTGAACGCCGACAATGGGCTGAACAGCATCGTGTGTGGTTGTTACGACGTTGGCATGATGTGGTGTTCTCCGACGAGTCGCGTTTTCACTTGCGAAATGCTGACGGGCGTCTACGGGTATGGCGTCGACGGGGTGAACGTTATCATCAGGATTGTGTTGTGCAAACCGATCGGTGGGGTGGAGGCAGCATTATGGTGTGGGGAGGGATAAGTTATCACCACGAGTGAATGCCGTTTACTACCGTGACAACATTCTTCAGAACAACGTCGTTCCCTTCTTTCACCAGCATCAAGATCTGCACACATTTCAACATGACAATGCACGAGCCCACACTGCACGTGTTTCAATACAGTATCTGGCTAACAACAACATTCCTCTACTTCATTGGCCTGCATTGTCACCAGATTTGTCACCCATCGAACACTTGTGGGATTACATCGGCCAACGCCTCGCACGTCGTCCGCAGATCAACAACCTTGGGGAACTCGACAATGCCTTGCAGCAAGAGTGGAATGCAGTGCCTCAGGACTTTATTCAGAGACTTATCCGTTCAATGAGGAGACGTTGCACAGCTTGTGTTGCTGCTAACGGGGGTCATACACGCTACTGACTTTCCATTTTGACCCCATCTTTATTTCATTGTCAGCTGCATTAAATCTTCACTGTTTTGCTTGATTGTTTTTTGCTTCTTTTCTTTATCAAACATTGGTCTACACAAATATGTAAAATTTACATAGATTGCTCACTTCTGCTCTTAGAAATCCACAATTTTAGGGGTGGTGCGTTTTCAATGATGTTCAGTATATATACTTATCCTATCTTACGCGATGGATTCCCACCCATCCTCAGATCTCCTAGATGGATATTATTCAGTGGCTCTAAGAAAGAGAATGATACATACCGTGAGTTAGGATAAGTATATTAATATATAATGTAATTTTGAACTTACCTTGACATAGGACTGTGCATATTACCTCATGCTTCACTAAAACGAGATCAGACAGTCATCATTGATTCGCAGTTCCCATGAATGGCTACCTCATGTATCGATGAATGTATAGGCACAGAAGTGGCATGATCTGAACCTGGATGTTTCAAAAATCACTATTACTTCAAGTGTTTGCTATAGTTTAAGTTTTTCTGCCTACTGCATTGTGGTTAGGTTGTTACTATATGGTAGACTAGCATTGTCTGCATTGGAAGCCCCAGTCACCAGCGGAGTTCAGTGCTTACCTTACAGCTAGAAGGAAGCGCTTCATCCAGCGTGACAGGAAGATGTCGTCACCTGCGTTGTCGTTAAGGTCTCAATCATCTCTCCTGGTGACTCCAGAGGGGCAGACACCAGTGTCAACGCATAAATCAACGCAAGTTTCAACTTGTGATCAGCATTCACCAGAGCCTCAGTGTCCTGACTCCTTTGTGGACTTATCACACCCCAACGCATTGAGCCACCTGGAGGTCCAGAAGCTGCTCAGGTCTTTATTGCAGCCTCCTGCAGATACCTGCCGCTGATACCTAAGTCTTCTGCCCCAATGTCAGTGCCGCCTCCTCCATCTGATAGAAGCCTGATGGATTTGGCGCCTTTGTCTTCACTTAAGTTTCCAGCACCAACAACGACTTCAGCGCCACTCCCAATGCCGAGGCCTATTCCGACGCCGACACTGATGCCAACGCCGACATCTGGATCATCTACCTCACAGTCCTCTGGATACCGCATCCCCCATATATCATGATCACTTTTCGTCGCGGGAGGTGGATTTACAGAGGCAACTGATGGAAGAGCATGCTCAGTGGGTTGAAGCGGAATGTTCCCGGCGTAGCAGAAAGTCGTGCTCTAGCTCCCCTCGTCGTTGGAGGTCAAGGTCTCCTCGTCGTTCTCGTCGTCACCAGTCAAGATCTAGATCTCGGTCTCTGGCAGAGAGAGATAGGCATTACTGCAGATCCAGGCCACGGTTTCCAGGATGCTCATCCTGACGCTCACCCTGTCCTTGGCCTTCTAGATCTCTAGCTGGGAAGCCTTTGCAGTCAGTGCCTCTGCCTCAACATACGGTGTCATCCTTGTCTTCTCACCGTGTTGAGCCGCTATCTTAGGATAATGCTGAGGAGCGCTTCTGCTCCGTGGATTATAATGAAGAGCTGTTGGAAGATATAGCCGATGGTGGTACTTATCTCCCTCCCCCTGCTATCTATGAATGGATAGCCGACAGGCTGCCAGATTGTCCGTCGCCACTGTCAGAGTCATCGGACCCCAAGGCTATTTGGCTTACGCCTGAGTTACTATGTCCGCCACACCCTGTGGTCGCTGATGCCATCGCGCCTTTAGACGCCGACTTTGGCAAGTTATCTCTCAATCCGACTATTAGAGCACTTCAAGTTGGAAATATAAAGTACACAGTCTGGACTTGAGGACTCGGGAGTGACGCACGGTGAATCACTGAAGCCTCTATCGTGCTCCATGTCATCCTCTTATAAGGTTCAAGATGCCAATATGCTAGCCATTGATACGGAATTGAGATGGATGCTCAAGCCCATTTAAGTGTTGGCCTCAGCTACTTCGGCAGTGACCTTTGATCTCACAGAGGATTATTCCTCCCGGATCAATCACTTCGCGACTTTGTTCAATAGCAAGACAAGGTACTGCATGATTTGCTAGCTCACCAGCGTGCGGCTTTAGCGATGACCACCACTGTTCAATGTTCTGGCTACTTGGATCCGTACACATGGCAAGAGGCAATTACTACGGGCTCCTTTTGCGTCGAAGAGTGTGTTTGACGACAAAATTCTGGAAGTTTACTGCCAACATGCAGAGCTCACAAACATGGAGGTTTCCCTATCGCCCTAGTTCTGAGTTATGCCTTTCGAGGCAGACAGTCATGTCACGGAAGAGGGAAACGCCACTACATTCCCCACAGAGAGTCGATCAGGTCAGTTTTTGCCAGAGGCCGTGGACGCCCGGATACCGACGCCCAAGCAAGGCAACAAGATCGTCCCTCTACTCTCAGCAGGGGAAAAGGCAAGCGACCCTACTCTTCCCGCAGAATATGGGAACTTTCACGACTGGGTTCTCCCACCCTCAGTTGTGCCTGTTCATCCGACGCCCGTAGGTGGGAGACTAGGTATCTTCTGGCCCATCTGGACAATCCTGGAAGACCCCCATGTCACAAACATCCTAAGGACCAGCTACAAATTACCGATTGTTGTTCCTCCACTGCTATCATCTGCACCTCAGTCACAAGTGCGTTCTCAGGAGCAGCAGGTCCTACTTCAAGCCAACATTCAGTCGCTATTGGACAAACAAGCGATAGAGACAGTGCTAGATCCCAGTCACTCCCCAGGTTTCTACTCACCCATCTTCCTTGTCTCCAAGGATTCAAACAAACTTCGGATGATTCATAACATGGCAGTCATCAATCGTCTATGCCTATCCGTCTATATAATCGTCGGACCCACCTCACCTTCGATTCATCTTCAGTGGGGTTCATTCCCAGTGGAGGGTCCTTCCGTTTGGAATTTCTAAGGCCCCATGGCTTTTTACACGGATCACTTCTCCGATTGCCAGATTCCTGCATCTGAGAGGGATAGACTTTGACCCCTACCTGGAAGATTGCCTTCTGAACAACTTTGAGCCTCAGTTGCTTTTCAGACAATTGGACTTATCCACTTGCCCTCTACATCAACGAGGGTGGATAATCAACCTCAAAAAGTAGCATCTAGTGACGTCACAAGAACTGACGTTTATCGGAGGTCTGTTTGTAACACATTCCAGCCTGGTCAAGGTTCCTCCAGATTGTTGGATGAAGATTCTCAGGTTCGCGAACTTAGATCCCTATCAACCTCTAGCCCTCAGAGAGTGGCAGTCTCTGCTGGGCCTCTTGACTTCGTCTCAAGACCTGACCTACAGGGGTTGCCTCATGCTTCGGACGCTCCAACGTTTTCTTCTACCCTTCATTCAAATTAATGACCTACGGGTGAGATTCCTGTTACCTCAGCATCTGCATCCTTACCTCCATTGGTGGACTGTCCCATCAAATGTCTGTGCCACCGTCTCTTTGACAGAATACATCCACGGTCACAAGCAGTTCATAGATGAGTCACTCCAAGGATGGGGTGCTCATCTGAATGGGCAGACCACTTCAGGGCTGTGGTCAGACACAGAACAAGGTCGGCACATCAACAATCTGAAGATGCAAGTGGTTATTCTGGCAGTATGCCATTGGAAACCTTTGTTGAAGAACTCCGTATGGGTTATACGGAATCAGGGAACTACCAGGTCAAAGAAGCTTTTAGACCAGATGTTTTTACTCGCAAATCTTCTGGACAGCAACAACATCATACCAAGGGCTCATCACATTCCAGGCTGCAGGAACATGTTGGCCGAAGATCATCCCCGACAGAATGGATGCTCTACCCAGAGGCGTTCTAACTTCTGTGTCAGAATCACGGCCGTCCCTTGATAGATCTGTTGATCTTGATAAGCTTCTGCTGTATGTGTCTCCAGTTCCGGATCCAGCAGCTTGGGCAGTCGACACCATGTCCCTGTCATGGGAAGGACTGGACACCTAAGCATTTCCACCTCCAGTTCTACTTCCGTCAGTCATCGACAAGATCAGACAGACGGGGAAGATCTGTCTGCTTTTGGTCATGCCCTGGTGTCCAACCAGATCATGGTTTCCGGAGTTGTGCCATCTTGCCAACGGGCACGTCCTTCAGTTACCAGAGAGGCCCAATCTACTGCGCCACAGTCATCAGCTACATCTAGACCCGATGAGATTTCATCTGCACAGTTGGATTATCTTCAAAGGGCTTTGAGAGATAACGGATATTCTACTTGGGTAGCTGAAGCTCACCGTATTTCTACTAGATCCCTGTATGCCGATAAATGGATGTCGTTTGAGAAGTTCTGCACACAGAAGTCTCAAGACCCTTTATAGGCTTCACCACAATTTATTGCTGAGTTCCTCATTTTCCTCCATTCCTCTAGACATCATAAGGGAATAAGGGAAGTACCATCGGAACTTACCTTACCATAAGGTGATTTCCCTCCCAACACTGGATGCTTCTCCCCTCTCTGGGCTTTTTGGACCAGTTTCTTCAGTAAAAGTGATTTTGAAAGGTCCGTGCCTACGCGGTTCAGGAGATCATGCCACTTCTGTGTCTGTACATTCGGTAGCCATTCATGGGAATGGCGAATCAACGACTGTCTGATCTTGTTTAAACAAAGCTTGAGGTAATATGCATAGTCCTATGCTAAGGTAAGTGTTTAATTATCTAAAATATTTAGATTTTAACAATAAAATATTCAATTTTTTCACAGCATGTATGTAATTGAGTCTGGACACAGCTAACCAGTGGCTGAAAACATGACCTTGTGTCTAGGCCCTAGGCCCAGATTTAACAGAGTTTAATAATATGTATCCCTTTGAGATCCTTTCAGTAGGATTGAGTGGTGAACATATTTGAATTTTTTAGCATTAAACTTGGATCTCATTTTCTCTTAGAGTTATCTCCTCCCAGCTATACTGTCTGTATTGATTTGAGTGTTCAATGAGCGTATCTTGTCATTGCTACTTATAATGCAGAACTTGAAATGCAGAACAGAAAGTTGAGTTGAAATCCCTTCATGATGAGTGGTTGTGAAACAGCTACTGTATGGATTGCTTTTATTTCCCGCATTGGCAATTTAGAGATTGTTCCTGAATATTTTCATTCATCTTTTGTTGTAACTGTACTCCCGTCCCTTTCAGCTTGCCATGTGTTTGTCAAGATTCTGACAGGAGCCGTCGCCAGGCTCACTTTTTCTTCCTTGAGGTGGAGGACAGCCATGAAGAGTAAGGCTCTCCTGCTTGTGTTAATTGCTTTCAATTGAATTGTCCTGCTTTCAATTGAATCTTTCCCCTGCACCCATACCACCCTCAACACAAGCAAGCGTATGCTTGCCAATTGTTGGGGTGCACTGCCTTATATATCTCTGGATGGCTAGTGGTCACTATTCCTTTGAGAGCCACATCAAATCCCTGGGTCCTGTCCACACTTGCTTGCCACAGTGGACGAGGTCCACCATTCTTCTCAAGGGTTAGGCACACTCTAGTGCCAGCCTCCAGAGACAAGGTGGACATTCTCCGTGTCAAGGTTCTCTACAGGACTAAGCAGCTGTTGAGGTGGCAACAAGAGGGGTTTTATTCCACTTACTTCCTAGTGACTAATATGGATATTCTTCCGAAACAGCGCTGGATGATTAACCTCAAGAATCAGAACGCATTCCGATTCAGGATCTGGTGTTCTTGGGAGGCACATTTCAAAAAACGGATCAGTGGACTGTATCCCTTGCTCTAGACCATATTGTGGTGGCTTTGTTTGCTAGGCAACATGGCAGTGACAGTGGAGGTGGTTTTGCAAGCGCATCAGAGGATGCAACCTATACAGCAGGCGTTAGCTCCACTGTGGCCCCACTCAAATAGTGGGTGTTTCTTCATCTGCGGTGGTGAACAGAAGTTGGGAACTAGTCCAGGGGTATCCCTCTGGAAACCCTGACACCATCCCTGACAGTTGAGCCGAATGCCTCCCGCATTGAAGGGTGATTCACTCAGTCCTGGGCTGTTGGTCAGAATAGGAAGTCTGTTTGCACATCACTGTGCTAGAATTGAGAGCAGTTCGTTGGAGGTCCATCAGAATCCTAGGATTCAGTAGGTGGCTTGCCTGCTGTCCGGAATTGACTCCAAGTGAGTGGAATTCCTGCACCAGTTGCAGACACAATTCTGACAACCGAATGCTAACCCTGTGGAAGGGATTATTTGAAAGTTCAATATGAGGACCTGTTATGAGTGTTGGTGTGTCAGCGTGGGGATTCTCGATCCCTTTTCTGCAGATTTAGTCTCTATGTGAGAATTCTTCCAGTTTCAATTGTATGCTGATATAGCAGCTTCAACTGTTCGAGGATATTCAACGGCTATTTCTGCATTCCACATTCCTGTTAATGGTGCAATTTTGGGGCAGCACCCTCATGTTCAGCACTTTTTAGCATTCATGAACATAATCCATCTTTCAGGCGGATTAGTCTCCCATGGGTTTTCTCAATCATTCTTGATTGACTGTCTGTTCCCTTTTGTCACAGTCGATGTGTTTCTTTTGGTGGTAACTTTTGGCAGGCAGGTTGGCAGGATTCACGCAATGTCCGCTAACCCAGCGCTGACTGTTTTTATAAAGACAGGGTTGGCATTCGGTTGCCATATAGATAGATTGATAGATATAGGATATTTATATAGCGCACATATCCACGCACTAGTGCATGCTCTTACTGTCCTAAGAGAGAAAATGGTTTACATATTACAGTGCAGGAGGGAGGGTGGACTGTTTTGTTTACGTTATCAAGGTTTCACATACTGTGTTCGACCCCTCACCCTGGCTCATGCCTCCGCCTGATTGGCTATGGTGGGCAGGTGATCAGGTAAATGAGATTTCTTTCTCTGTTTATAGCTTGGGAATCACTCTTGTTATCAGGTGTGTTCTATGAGACAGAATGCCGGTCTCAGACTCAGTCTTTAGGAATGTGTCTTATGCTTATCTGTACCCCAAGGAGGACTATTGGAAAAAATATCGAACAAGCATGTAGAGGTTACAGATTCTTTGAATATAATCCTCCTTGGGATAGTGCCATCACCACAGTCTGTCTGATTGCATTCAGTATGGAAAGTTAGGTACAAGGTTGAAGTCAAGGGTTACCTGCTCTTTTTCTGTAGGGGTCTGTGGGGCTCTGTAGTTGTGGTCTCACAAGACAAAAATAAAGTTTTTTGTTTTGTAAATATTTTATTCAAATATTGTTACCACTGTTGTAGAGATTTT
Organism: Haliotis asinina; assembly: GCF_037392515.1. Taxonomy (NCBI): domain Eukaryota; kingdom Metazoa; phylum Mollusca; class Gastropoda; order Lepetellida; family Haliotidae; genus Haliotis; species Haliotis asinina. The sequence goes on along the minus strand of NC_090282.1, from coordinate 25,283,353 downwards.
AATAGACTTTTAAATGATTATATGTATCCCAAGGAGGATTCAAAGAATCTTCTAAAGGTTTGATTGTTTTACAAATAAAAGTCATGGTTGTCAACAGGAGAAGACATTGAATGAACTGGCTAAGAACAGTGACAAGAAGAGCAATGAAGGCAGCCCTGACCGAGCCCCTCCATCTCACCTACACAGCTTACTGTCCTCCCTACAGAAGCACCTGCTGGCGTTCTGCTTCAGCAAGGCAGCAGAGGGAAGCCTGGTTAGTAGCATTGTCATCAGTAATTATACCAGAACTTCACCAATACCTGTCTTTGTGGTATCTTTATTTGTAATACCATGCCATAGAATTTACAGAGTGCTTCCCATACTCGTCTGTCAGGTTTCCAATGGATTGTTGTTTACATATTTAATGACATGTGGAACTTTGTTGGTTAAGTTATTAATCACAGTTATTTAGCAGATGCTCATGATATGGTCAGAATCGTACAGTTAATGCTATTTTCAGCATTATTTTTCCCCTGTATTTATTTACTGCTATAGACAGAAACATTGCATAAATTAGGCACAGTGGCAGTTGCTAATATGACAGAGTCAGTTTTCGACCATGTTTTCTTCATTTGTTTGAAAGTATGTGATATTTTACATCTTACTGTAAAAAAGGTCTATGTTCAGTTCATTTTTCAAACCTGATGTTGCTTAAGAATCAAGATTTTTATGGACATCAACTTCTTTATATGAGAACACAACGTTTCTGAGTTAATGCTTACTCCTTCATCAGGTGACTGAGAATGGGGTACAGAGCTATATTATATAAGTACAGGTAAAACAATAACAAAGTAACAAGTGGAATGAATTAACGAAAGCTGGAAGCCAGTATAAACAAGCACTGATAGGAAGCCGACAGTTATGATAACAATGATGGAAGCCAAAGGTAATACATTACAGATGATTGGATATGTTTACATAACACAGATAGGGGATAAGGATGATGTACATGATTGGTGATAAGTATGGAATGGAAGTCAATGGTGATACATTACGCATGATAGGATGATGTTTACATAACACATGATTGGGGATTAAGGATGATGTACATGAGGGTTGATGAGCATGTTTACATGAGGGTGATGATGTACAAACACAAGTATATAAGGATGTACACGGGTAGATTGGCTATACATGAATTACATAGATAGAATGTACACAGATAGATGAGATTAATTTATCACTGAGTCATCAATCTTCATTCTTATGTATTTCACTTCTAAATGCCCTTCAAAGACCCGATGTTGCTTGATATATTGGTAATAGTTCAGTGATCATTGTGATGACCATTTTGTTTCCATGTCTAGATTGTACCTGTGGTGAACCTGTTGCACCACCACCTGTCTCTATTCCTGCCTGTGTGTGGGGAGATCCTGTCTCAAGCTACACAGGCACTGCATCAAGGACAGGGAAATGAACACTTCTCTTCTCAAGTTGAAGGTCAGCAAGTAGACCATGTTTCACCATTAAACCCTCTTAATATCACTTGAAAGGTATTTAGAGGTTGGACGAATATGAATATATGATATGGTGAAGGAGCAACATTTAGCTTTTTAACATTGTATATACAAGTTGTAATCCATGAAAACATGTCATGGATCATTTGATGATGTATACAAATGTCACCATGATGTGTCCTAAGTATGTGTTGTACTGTTTGTACTTTTGAGTAACAATAAGTAAAATAGAACTTTCATTTGACTTTATTGTCATTGTCTAACTGGAAAAGACTTAAAGCAGAAGAAATAGCAGTTCGAATAAAATATGTATTGTGACCATTTTCTTCCAGAAGTTACTGTTCACCTCATTCTATTGACTGTTTCCTCCTATGTTTTGATTGTGCAGTCTTAGCTTCAGGGTTAGAACAGACAAATATTGTTTATCTGTTTCACCTCTTGGTGTGTCTCAGAGCTGCTGTTGGCTTCTCCTGCTGGTGGGATGTTGACTCACATTCTCCACTCGCTGCTCGTGCTCCCCATGGATATGATGGTGCCTGTCCTCCATGAGATACTCTCTCTGCTACCCTGTCTGGACAAGCTCAGTAAGATCCTCCCTGGGACACAGAAGCTGGAGGACATTGAGTTGGAGTTCAATAGAAGTATGTCATTAGAAATTTTGAAAGTACTTATTGATGGTTCTTATCTGCACTACAATACGCTCATTTCATGGTAAATGTACATCAATATTTTCAACAGGCTTCATACCACTTTGAATCAATGTATTCATTTTATGTATGTCTTAGATGCATATGTCAAACAATTATCATGTAAGGCCTACTTTTTGTGTAGGGACTCAATACCCTTTGTTTTTGGTCAGGTGGGAGCACATCAGGAGGAGAGAGTGCGATTCACTGGTGCTGGGTTGTGGACATGGAGAGAACATGTGCCCTGGTTGTTGGCCATTGTATTGGCGGTATGCTACTTGGAGCACCTGTTTCCCCATGTGAGACAGAGTCCTCATACTGGCTTGAGAGCAGACTCTTCAGTAATGGACTTGAAATGTCTCAGGTGGATTTAGGTGAGGCAACGAGAAAAACAAACAATTTGTTCCCATGCAGTAACATCTGAGATTGGTGAAGATCTGGCTCAGAATTTAGTCTTCAGCAACACATGCATGTCAAATAACTAAGCCAGTTGCGTAGATCAATGCTCATGATGTGAACCACGGAATTGTGTGGTCGTTAACTTACAGACAACCATCATGTGGCTGTAAACAATGACAAAATGCTACCAGAGATGCTAATGGTAGTACATATATGCTAACTACATTTGGGAATGGCGAAGTATCAATTGCTTTGTTGTAAGTTATCTTCTTGTGCTTTCAGAGAAAATATCAAGTGCAATCCAAGAAAGTGTGTTCGAATGTAGAACAAACCGAGTCCAGCCCAACTTTGATCTTAATTTAGACACTGTTACCTCCCTGCTTCTTGACCTCAGCCTTGGAAATCAGACAGAGCCTGTTAAACATGTGTGGAGCATGATGGTGGACTATGCAGAGTACCAAGGTGTGTTAATCATCTGATCATTACTTTCCACCAATCAACATATATTGTTCCTACTTTTACTCTACACGCTTACTGTGATGGAAATTGGTAAAGCTGTTGACTCGTCATGTTTGTCAGATGTTGGGCAAGTATGGATACCTCATTGCTGTTCTCATTAAAGATTGTAATGTGGGCATATTGTCACTGCATGTATGTATTCTAATTGTTGTTGAAGCGAATGTCCACTTGACAGAAGTACCAGCACTTCTTACATTTGTTTTTATTAAACTGAACATCTGAATCTGGGTCGATGCACCCAACAGCCAGGATTATTGCTCATGGAACAACACACTGGTTTTCATAGCCCAGCGTTACTGTTATATACATAGCTCCATGTCATAGCTTGGACCATGCTCACAGGGTTACAAAACAACATTACCCATCTTACTCAGCCTTTCCTTTCTCATTTCAGATTTTGATACCTGTGAATTGAACAATGAGCCGTTGTTGGATACCGTCAGTAGGTTCTACCTGGCAGCTCTACTGAAGCACACAAACCAAGCCAAAGCTGCATTTGAATTAGAAAGGTTAGGTTTCATTTGTTTTACAATGTTTTCAGAGAAGAAATAAAAACAGCTTCAAAAAAACATGTTTGAGTTTCCCAATTAAACATGTCATTCTGCATCCTTTACAGTCATAAGTTTTCTCACTAGGCAACAATAATATACCATGCTTGGGCTTAAACAATTTCGCTGAGACATACTAACTGAAATTTTTTAAATTGTATTTGAATTTTGTGTTTCACTTGCTGTTACAAATGTTCCAATATCCCTCTTTATGCTAAAATGGTTTTTCGTCATAACTGGGAGTAAACACTGTGAATGGGCTTTTCATACATATACAGAAGACATTACATTCTAGTATCCTTATTTAAATTTTGCCTTTATATGGTTAAATATTATGAAACTTTTTGGGGGTGTTTCTTTAATGAAAGGCGATCAAATTCGAATGGCTTCAGAAATATAAATCTATCAGAAGGCATATACATGATCCTTATCCAAACTTTGCTGATTGTAGATTTTGCTAATCTGTATTGAAGCAATGTTACATAATGTCATATGCATTGTTGCATGTTGAAAATATGTTTGAAATTTGATACTTGACTACAAGAGTTGACAGGAAAGAAACAGTCTGTCTTTGCTAACATTTGAAACTGCTGACTGCTTATTCAGAGAAGCAACCATGCAGTAGCACTACTTTTGATAGTTTCATGATTACTGTATTTTATGTCATCCTCTGATTATGTTCTCTAAAAGTCATTCTAGACGTGGACCAAACAGAATCTGATCAAATCGAAATCTCTTCGATTTCATTATCATGGTCCAGAAAACCTATCTACCTCTTACCAAGAAACCATATTTTGTTCACCTTTTTTTTAGTCCATCTAAACAGCTTACTTGGCTGTATCAGCTGGTATACAGACTTCGAAGTAAGCTGGTATCATTCAAGTTGCCACGAGGGACCACCCCTCGGCCGCCAAGGGAGGAAGTTTGGCAGGGGGAAAGGGATGATGACAAGCCAGAGAGGCCAGTAACAGAGGAGATCATTGAGTCAAGTCTGACACAGATTGGGGAGGAAATCACAGAACACTATGAATCTGATCCAGAGAGAAATGACAGTGAAGGCCGATCAGGTAGAAACACAATGTTTGTTGTTTGCTTACATCATCGGTAGAGGTTACAAAGATGCAACTTTGTTCTCCAAATTAAGATTTGATGGCCAGTTTTGTTCAATGTGTCTTTTGCAGATCAATGATATATGTCTATTTCTCATCTTAATTTGAAAAAAGATGACTTTGTAAAATTGTAGCTGAAATAGGTCATTATTAATAATAAGCCAGTCAAATTAATTTATGTTAAGTGGGTCAAGATTCACATATTTACACTAAAGGGGTGATAAACACACCAGTGACTGCCTCAATACTGAAGGATCTTTTTGTACACATCTTCTATATATAACCACAGAACTGTTCAAACCAACCAATCTGATGTCTTCATTTGAAACTTTGTACTAAGACAAAAAGAATTACCTAACCATATCAGTCAGACTTGAAGAGTCATGAAATTCTTGCACATGGAAATGTGTATCTATCTGTATTCATGAACAGTGTTATATCAGTAACAAAGTTAGGACTGAGGATGAACACTTTTATGGATAGACAACTTCTTTCTTGCAGTTTTCTGTCTTGCAGTGGAAAAGAAACTGCAAGAAAGAAAGAAACTGCAAGAAAGAAAGAAACTGCAAGAAAGAAGTTGTCTATCCATAAAAGTGTTCATCCTCATCATACCAACTTCTAAAATGACACTTATAGAAGAAACTTAGGACTAACGGATGGATTAGGTGATTGTGTTGACAACAAACCACACTGATTTTATAATCCTAGCTGTATAGCTATATGCAGCTAATTATGTTTCTTCAGGATTCACCTGGTTTCTTCAGTATAAATGATTGATTCAATCACATTGGGCACAGACTTCAATGGAAAATCATTTTTCAGTTTTTTGTTTATTCAGAGGATGAGGACAGTCAGAGCTGTAGAAGCAAACAGTCCTCAACACCAATAACCTATGAAGATGTCTGCCTCACAGTGTTACACAAATGTGTTTTCCTGCTGTTGGGAGTGAGGTCTTTTTCAGGTAAGAAAGTGATGTAACATGGAAATGTATAATCTCATATGCAAATGTGTGAAAACCTGTACCACTTCTGGTTTCATCCCACATCAAGCTGACACAGAGAATAACTTCAAAATACTGGTCAACATTTCACTCAGTGACACAAAGACTGAACCCATGGAGTTCAGGGTTAGAATTCATGTTCATCAACCCATTCTTATTGTAAGGTGCCATTAATGATTAGCTGACTGCTAGTCTATTAGTTGATACTTGTTTTTGTATGCCAATGGTGTAGATTATGCTCATCAAAAGAATCAGTGGATTATCTGGTCCAGACTTAACTATCTAGCAACCATCATATAGCGATAAAATTGCCGAGTGCAGTGTTAGACTAAACAGAAACACCCAAAACACATTGACTGGTTATTTGTGGACTGGTCTGTTCTCAGATGAGTCCGACCACCTGACTCAGTCACAACCACAGTCAGTAGCTGCAAGACAGGAGAGTATGGAAGAAATATCAGGTGATTCTTCATTTCTACTGCATTGTATTATCTGTGATAATCTATAAACAGATTTTTTTACCCAACAAACTTAAAGTAACGTTTAGAAGTATAGTATTGTTAAAGATTTATGGATTTCAGCTTCTATGTTATTGCAGTGCAACATTTCTCTGCAGATTGACAATTCTCTTCTATTTGCAAGATAGTCATATTCCTCATTTGTGCATTATTCAATTCTGTGCTGTGTTTTGTTATTGTTTTTCAGACAGTGCATCAGAAAAGAATACGTTGCAGTCTCCTGGACGCCGAGTCACAAGAAGAGGAAGCTTCCCAGAGATTGCCTCCAGTGAGACTCAGGTAGTTAGTTCAGGATTTCAGCAAATATAGGAATATCTTCTCACAGTTCATTACCTAGCTCCTTTTTGCTGGTGAATGATTGCAGAATGATTGTTTGTAACGTGCATGACATTGTTGCAGGAGGAGCTATCACTGAGAGTACGAGACAGAGATGGAACAGCAACACCCAACTTCAACACAACCAAAAGTAGGTGATTTGTTTGAAGAATGCCTTTTATTTATTCATATCAAAATGCTCTATAAACAAATAGCCATACCAACAACATTCCCCATACACATTATTTTAGAGTTTTCATGACATGCTCATTACAGTATGATTGTTTTGTTTAGTCACCAAAAGCTTAAAGGATGCTATACAAGTAGAGAGTGTTATTTGTAGAAAGATGTGTGATTGCAGCATTTGTAATCGAAATTTACAACTGAACACTCCTTTTCATATGCTTAATTTTTCTTTATCCTGACTCATGCATATTATGGTTATCTCCTCCCTCTATGTGAAGATAGTGGAACACTTGAAATCCCTTGAAGTTCCCTTATAAATGACGTAGACATACAATACACTCACCCATCAGCAGCCTCCCTTTCTCACCAATATGGTCACATGACCAGCCATGCTTGCCACTCTCTCCTTCATCGCCCAACAAGGATGGTTGGAGGCACTTTGGGTCCTGATGCGGCGATGAGTTTTTGTTTATATTTCGGTCCTATAATCTAAATTGTGTTGTATTCACTTTTTGGATTGTAATTATTATCATCAATATGTAAAATCATCGTTGAGACTTCACTGTGAACTTTCCAAGAATTTATCGGATTCAGAATTTGCAGTATATTTATATACTGTTTAAAGGCGTGCTAGGTACAAACAATGTAGGCTTTCGCTACTCATGTCTAGCCAGTTCTGTGTCTAGTTACCGTATGTTGTTCATGGCTGACATTCATCATTTTAGTGATCAGCCAGACGTGCTGTTCTACTGAAACCAGAAGAGTTCAGAATGATCTTTCTACCACAACTGCTGCATCTCATCTGTCCAGTGGATTATCTGGCCATCATCTATCTAAATGATGCTTACCTGCACATTCTGATTCATCCGGATTCTAGGAAATAACCGCATTTCTTATTCAGTGGTCGGCCCGATGGGCTGGTCCTAGTTGGAATATCTTTGGCCCATTGGCTGTTTACTTGGGTCACCAAGCCCATCGTCGTTTACCTACATCGGAAGGGACTTCGCAGTGCCTTTTACCTGGACAATGGCATTCAAGCTCATGAGACAAGTCAAGACTTGTCTCTACAATTAGACTTCACCATCAGGCTACTAACTCATCTTGGATGGCTTGTGAATCTACTGAAATCACAATCGGACCCGTAGCAAGATCTTCAATTCCTAGGGATTTGGTTCATCACTTCCTTGAACTGCATCGTCATCTCAGAGGATCCGTGGGTCAAAATTCAAGCTATCATAGAACAAGCTCTATTCTGTCAGTTACCACTGCCACAGTGGCAATGTCTACTCGGCCTGCTCACATCAGCACAAGATTTGACCAGATGAGGTCATTTACAACTTCACCCATTACAACGGTTCCTGATTCAGCACCTCAACACCTCGGAGACAACTTGAGACCATATCTACTATGGTGGACTCACTGGTCAAATATCTCAGAAATTTAGTTGCAAGAGTCGGTCTTAGCATCACTACAAGGTTGGGGTGCTCACCTGAACAACAAAGTGGCAGCAGGAATCTGATCAAGCAATGAACTCATTCAGAATATCAACCACCTCGAGATGAAAGCTGTAATTAGCGCAGTACGGCATAGGTCAACAGCATTGAAGAACGAACTACTGATGATTCATACAGACAACTCCACAGTAGCATTCTACATAAACACGCAAGGATCAGTTCAATCTCACTCACTCCTACAGCTGACATCTTAACCCAATACAAGCATACAAGCATGTCACATCCCAGGTGCACGCAACGTCTTGGCTGACACGCTGAATGGTTCTACACTCTCGACATACTTGGTGGCACTCAGTCTGTTATCACCATGAAAAGTGGGGATGAAGCTGACTAAAGTACCTGAACTACTCACTTTACAACGATCATTCAAGCTGGAAGACCAACAGCGCAGGTTTAAGACTCCAGCTTGGGATCTGAATTTCGTACTACAATACCTCACACGTGATGTCTACCGGCCACTAGACCGGACATTGCTTGAATTATTGACACCAAAAACGCTGTTCCTACTCGCCCGTACTAAGACAGGGTGACAACATTTCAAGTGTCTATTCATCCCATTATCTACTGAGACTTACATGGAAGTATCTTGCAACACTATATCTGTATGGATGACTGAGGTGTTTCCCAACCACTACCCACGAGACCTCACCACAGAGGATGTCACTGGCATTCACCAGTTTGGGCAATTTGTTGCCACATAACAGCTAACAGTTCCACAAAGGTGCTGCGTTTGACTCACCCTTTTATCACATGACTTACTTAGACCAAGACGCTCTGCAGAGTATAATGGTTGAGAGTCCATGTGCACATCTTGAACAGGCTAGCATGAGTGTTTATGAACTTACTTATTCATGGAGAGAGGTCGCAACTGGTCTTGACTGAAATGTTGACATACAGTTGCACTAGACACTAGCAGGGCAGTAGCTGATCTATATATCATCACAATCCAGTCAAAGTATGCTTCAAGAAAAGACAAGATCGACTGGATGTGATCCCCCATCTCACGAATGAAAATTGGAAGGACAGGACTGAACTATCGCCATTATAGTTCCCGAAGGAGGGAAGTACTGGACATACTTATATGGCAGTCAACTGAATCCAGCATAGCCTGACCTACTGCTGTTTTCATCAGATTCTGTAAGCATAATAAGCATGAGTCAGGAAAAGAAAAAATACATAATTTTCTGAATAAAACTGGTATTTTATGCTTATTCTGACTTCAAGGGATAGTGGGGAGATAGTCGCATAGTGGGAGGAGATAAGCATTATAGGCATGAGTCAGGATAAGTATAAAATTTCATTCGCGAAAATTACATTCCTATGTTTGAGGCTTCAGGAGATGTGGAGATATGCATTTGAATCAGAGTACAGTTTGACATGAGAGGTATCCTTTGTTCAGGCAGGAATGTGGGATCACTGCAGAAAGTCAAGGAGACACTAAGGCGTATGCGATGGAGGCGGGAGAGACTGGAGGACTTGAAATCATCTGGTCATCATATCTCATTGGTCTCTCTACACCGAGACATCACAGAAGAGATTGGCAAGTTTGTGTGTGGAGAGGAGTTAGCAACTTCTGCCAATAAGCAGGAAACAGAACCAGCAGCTCTCAGTGTCAGTATCTCAGTGTTGGGTCAGGCTATGGATCTTCAGCAGAACAGAGCTGAGGTAAGGCTCACAATGAAGGGTACTTGCAAATTTTCTATCAGATTCTCATCTTTGTAGCCTAATGTCAATACCCAGTGTGTGGTTTGACAGGAAAACTAGGATTAATGTACGGTACTTATCTAACAGAGTGAAAAGATGGCTCTCAGACTCAGAAGGCATGGAGATAAATAATCAGCTTGTACAGGGGGTCCTCTTGTTTAGTTGGAGTTGAAGGTTGAAGGCCTGTCTAGTAAAGCTTACAATCTGGCTTCTTTTAGTCTCGGCTGTACGCACTGAACCAGGTCGTAGAGTTGCTGTCTACTGGGAAGGAGAAGTATGAGAACCTCACCTCAGATAGTTCCTCCACCACCACCCTCCTCAACTCAGCCCATCTCCAGCTGCTGGCTGGGTGCTTCGGTCTCCTCGTCCTCCCAGCTGAGGGGCTGAACACCAGTACTCAACTCTACCACTACCAGGTGACTTCCAGTATCCATGGAGCTTATAGTCTACTACTGATGCTAATAACAATAATGAACATGTTTAAAATTCACCAAATCCACACCAAAGTACACTCAAGATGCTACATCATTAACCCAGTAAATATGTCAGTGGGCACACAAGTTCTGTTTTCACTGCCATGAGATGATGTGTGATGTGTTATTTGGTATGGGATTTTGAAGGATGATCAAATTGGAATATTTAGAACTCTCTTGCTTCTTCTTGTGCAGGATGGTATTAAGGTAGCCCGCTCACAGACACAGCAGGAGATACAATTGGCTGTTCATCGGATCTATGAAGCTCTTGTTGCATCTCTCATAGACACATACAAGTCAGAGGTTTTGGGAGAGGGTGAGCATGCCTTCATCTACATGTCATCTGTAGCTATAGTATTATGATTCTTCAGGGTTTTTTGGCAGGATTTCAGATTTGGTTAGTATGGTGATGTAATTGATATGTTAGGTATTCAAATGAGTAATGAAGCACAAAGACCATACCCTTAAACATATCACTTTTTATGGACATTGAGTAACATTTAATTTGTATCATAGGTTACTAAACTATATGTAACGCCACTCACAGTACCTACTGTTTGGTTGGTATGTTAAACCTGTATGCTCCCCAACTCCAGCCACCAAGAACCATCTACTCCTATCCACTATCCTTGCCCTGAGTGTCAAGTACAAGCCTGTGGATGTGTCACTGGCTGTGTCATGTGGGCTGCTGCCAATGTTGTTCCAGCTGTGTCAGAACTCCGTATCCCTCCCCAACACTCTCCCACCATTACAGCGGTGCCTGGAGGCCACTCACCTGGGAGCCATACTTCAGGTGTCAAGTCTCAGACTGCTACAGATCATAGCAGTCACCACAGGGTGGGTAGTGTGTCCTCATAACTAGGCATTGCTAGAGTCACAAAGGAGACAATACTGTGGAAAGAATGTTTATGTTTATCTGAAGAGATGTACATATAGCACAGTTTGTGCAGAAGCAAATCAAACTTTATCACTTCTTTAGAACCAAGTCGTGTTTGAAATTGAATGGAATTCCAGAGTCCATTGTGAAGTATTTGAATTGTCTGTTGACAACTTATAATCTGTCATTCTTGTCATTAAAGTTTTGATAAGACCTATACTCTCCAAGCTCAGTATCCCCAGAATATACATTCCGATAAATCTCCACTATACCCTGGATGCATCTACAGCTAAGATCAATGATTTTATTACCTCCTTTGATGGCTTTTTATCCAGTAAGGTATCTCCAATCTTGGCAACACAATTCATGTAGAGGAACTCTGAAAGAGGTAGAAGAAGCTGTTGCATATATTTTTTTTAATGTCTCAGACCTGACAGTTTGTATGATTTTCCCAAATTCTGAGTGAACAAACCTTCATAGCTGCCACCACTGTCTTTGTTGACACTGGCAAACTTGGTTATAAAAGTGGTTTATCTGATTGACTACTGTGGGAATGTGGAGTCAGTCAGGGGAGGTAATGAAATTATCTGGCCGAGCTGTAGATGCATCCAGGGTATAGTAGAGATTTGTTGGAACATATACCCTGAAGGTGTCAAGGATGTAGATTCTCATGCAAGATTTCAAACAGATGTTTTCCAAATGGAAATTAATTCTTTACTATTGTTATTTTATGTTGTTTTTCATTTCTTTTGAGTGGTAACTTTTCAATATAAGATTGTTGTTTTGATATGAGGAGATATTGTTTTCCAGTACCTATGCTGACCGACTGAGTGTGGGGGTGATTCAAGCCATCATAGAGCTCCTGTGGAAGCACCTGCAGAAACTGCTCTACATAGCTTGCCCTGACCTGGACACAGGAGATGGGTGTGCATCAGGTGAGGAACCTATGTATGTGCTGTGTAGTATATATACTGTGATGGTGGTGTAATAGACTCGTGCGGTGTGCTGAAACTGGCTTGTTCATTCATGCTGAAAAAGATGATGTTGGTGGCGGCAGCGATGATGATGATGCTGATGATGATGCTGATGATGATGTTGATGAAAGATCATGATCGGACATTCAGATTCATTGGAGTGAAATGGGTTCAAGCTATATTCAACAATACTTTCGTTTGTGAGGCAGAGTGAAAGATGCTTACATTCACGAAGACGCATGAAGATCTGGAGAAAAATAGGTCTTCAGAAACCCATGCTTGCCACAAAAGGCGACTTTGCTTTTTATAAGAGATGACTAACGGGACTGGATGGCTAGGCTCGTTGACTTGGTTGACACGTGTCATCCATTCCCAATTGCGCAGATCACGGCTCATGCTGCTGATCACTGGATTGTCTGGTCCAGACTCCATTATATACCCACCTCTATCATATAGCTGGAATATTGTTGAGTACAGTGTAAAACTAAACTCATTGAGTCACTGCACTCATGAAACCTACAAGCACAGGTGTGGTGTTGACAGACCAAGGATCATAATCTGACTCACACCATTCAGCTGATTCTATTGAATACAAGTCATTAAGACTTCTTAATGCTTCATAAATATGAGATGTACTTGAATATTCATAGCATGGATAGAGACATATATTACATTGCAAATTAGTTCATTCATATGGGGGAATGTTTTTCCCTGCACAGAAGATAATGAGAATGAGGCAACATCTTCCCAGACTGCTGTTGGAGATTTCCTAGTGTTTCTGAGACGTGTTGCAGTCTCAAAGCCCATCCAGCTGAGACTTGCCTGTGCCAGATGGGTGGATGCTCTGCTGAACATAGCTAGTGGAACAGATGACAGAGGTATGATGCATGTCATGGGCATAGTCAACTGGAATAACGTATTGATATGATAGAAAACAGTATTTGTTTAGTTTGTCAGTGTAGAAGCAGAGGATTACTTTGAAACATAAATCATTTTAATGTCATTAGGTCAGGTCCTGCTCTGTAAGACTCAGAACTATTCAATCACCACTTGCCATTAATGGTGAGAATTAAATACAGTGTACCTCTGTGATACACATTGCAGATTTTGTCAGTCATGACATGTAACATGAATCTGCTGATAATGCATTCTGATTCTGATTCCGGAGTGTGCTCAGCAAGGAGTTTGTAGATAAAGAAAGATCACCATAGAGTCATCACTGTAATCAGTGGGCATGATGTGTTGCAGGAATGCCATACTTCAGCAATCTGAGGACACGCCTCCTTGCTCTCATCCTTCTGGAGGCTGTGTTGCCAGCCACAGGTGGGGGGGACACAGAATACAAGGACAAGGTCAGTCATGCAGCTTAACTGAGATCAGTGACCTCTTTCCTGCATACGGAAAGAATGTGTCCACAGCACCTCGATTGTCATAGACCATTCTGGAACTTGATTTGGAATAGTTCTTTGTTACTTAACCTAAGTAAGGTGGCTAAATGTGTTCAGATTATCAGGCTCTGTGGTTTGTCTGATTTTGGGGGATATTATTCATTACATCAGTCAGTGGTTTGGCTGGGGGAGACTTGATTATTAAATGACTACCGTTGCATAGTTATTGTATATGTTTTGTTTGTTTGTTTGTTTGTTTGTTTGTTTGTTTGATGTTTATTGCCGCACTCGGCAATGTACCAGCTATATAGCAATGGCCTGTAAATAAATAAGTCTGAACCAGAAAATCTGGTAATCTACATTTGTCATGAGTGAGTTATGTGACCTTGCTGATTGTCTGTCATGACAATGTAAATAATTTATCATGTCGTCAGACTTAGGTTTGCCAAACCAACACATGATTATTTACAGGTCATTGTTAGTTGAGTTTTGTTTCTTGCTTCTAAAACATAGTTCACACATTCACTTAAATATGTATATATATGTATAATTCAGTAAGTGACTTGTAGTGACTGTTACTCTTTCAGCCTCCTTGTCCTGGATTATGATTTATGGTTACTTGGTTAGCTGATTTTCATTATCATGAAAGTTTAGAAAGGGACTTACTGGTTTCTTCTAGTTCCATGGCAGCATATTTACCATATATATACGTATATAAGATTAACAATAGCTGACATTCAGAGGTTGAAGCTTAACTACTCATAAGAATACATTAATAATACAAATGCTTGTTAACCTGATACATATCTTTCCATCTTTTAAAGGTTGTGGGACAGCTGTTTGACAGCCTGTCTAAGAATATGTGGCAGATACCAGTTGCTGAAGCCATGCAGAAAGCTCAAGATAGGAAAATGAACCTTTTAAGAAAAATAGAAGCCTTAGAGAACTCTGGTGAATTGTCTGGTGCTACTAACATAGTGGACTCCATCATGATGCAAGGTGCTTGCTTTGACCCAGAGAAATGTTTAAACAGCAGCGTGGAAGCAGGACATACACTTGTTCATGGAACAGGAGGCAGGGGATTCGGTATTGGCAGTACTGCCGTCACATCTGGCTGCTATCAGTGGAAGGTAGGCACTTGTTACACACCAACTGGACAAGGGTATTATTTTATTGTCATTCATAGCTGTTGATGCTGTCATACAGGTTTATGTTAAGTGCTTCAGTTTATAGATTGTACAGTTTCCTAGAGTGGAGCAATATGTTGTGAAAGGTCGCTTCTCCTGATATGTGTTAAGATCTCAGATTTGGCCCGATCATGATTGTTGGGCTGTCTCGTCCAGTGAACTCAAATACGCTTGAACTTTGTATCCTGATGTGACAGTCTAAGCTTTGGGGGAGTTATGTGATTCTCAAAATTGGAACAAAGGACTTTTGACTAAAGTAACAAAGTCTTGTACTTGATTGTAAATTACTGCAATGCATATATGCTTGCTGGAGATGACAAGTGTTTTTATTTATTTTATTTTTATTCATTATTCTGTTTTGCAGTTTCTGATCGTTAAAGAGAACCGTTGTAATGAAGGTACATGTGTGGGTGTGTCTAAGTGGCCAGTGCGGGACCATGGTCACCGTACAACATCAGACATGTGGCTGTACAGGGCCTACAGTGGCAACCTCTACCACAATGGGGAACAGACACTAACACTACCGAACTTCAGCCAGGGAGATTACATCACTGTAATTCTGGACATGGATGCAAGGACACTTGCATTTGGGAAAAATGGAGATGTAAGGATATGATTCAGATGTTTCTTTGAATTCCTAGTTATGTACACTCAAAAGTTTCCTTGATAAATATGAAATATCTGCATCGTCTGCATGAGTAACCCTTTACAAGAATGTGTGTAATTGCTGCATTTTGAACAAACTGTTAATGAAACAGTGACATGTGATAAGCACTTTTTGGTGTGACCTGATCATCATATATTGAAACACAAGTTCAAAACTTATTCAGGATGTAATAAATGAGTGCAGTATAATATGAATATAATTTCTTTTCATAGTATGGACACTTTGGAATATCTATAGTTCAATGTACCATTTGTTTCAGGACCCTAGAATTGCCTTTGAAGACTTGGATGCTGCAGAGCTTTACCCATGTGTGACCTTTTACAGCAGCAACCCTGGTGAAAAGGTAATGTGTACTCACTTTTTGTAAAGTCTGTCTGATGTACAGTTAACCTGCTGCAGTTTGTGTCATATATATTTCATACAATTCACTGTTGAAATTTGTCTAATAGGAAATTGCCAAAGACTGACTTACTATGCCATATGCATAACAAACAAGGTCATGAGATTAGTATAACTCATCAGTGGTTTCTGTCACAGGTGAAGATAACAGACATGCAGCTACGAAACACACCCAGGGACCTGCTCCCTGGGGACCCCCACTGCGCCCCCACTATAGGGGTAATGGTAGAGGCAGGTATCACATTGATCAGACACCTGCATGCAGTAGACTCATGGACCTCACATGTCAACAACAAGATATACAATGTGCTGGGTAGGATACATAGCAATGAGATTGCTACCACAAACACACTGGGGGAAGAAAGACAACCAGAGGAACAAGCAGGTGAGTTTAAGTCATAGTCCTTGATAAAGGTTTCAAACTTTATGACTTATCCTGTATTTGTTATCATTGACACATTTTTAGTTTGTAAACAGTAATAAATATATTGATTGTAAAACAAACAGCTTCAGTGAAAGAGAGATCTTGATTTCATGTGATTCTGATGCTATGATAGCTTAAAATGGCACAGTTGTACACCAAGCAGTGAATTCTTGCAATACGTGTGTTAAAACCAGTTGTGGTCGATACGTGGTTAACTTGGGGATTATTATTGGTCATTGTACTAGTTATATCAAGTGTGTACTATATGTTGTAGAATAGCATCAAACCTGCATGTTTACAAATAAGAGCTCCAACACATTGAGTGGTACCAATAACTGTGATGAAATCTTACACTTTCCTTTATTACCTGCAGTATTTCATCTCACTGACTGGCTGGTGTAGTTCTTACTAGTGTTTATACGGCATCAAATGTCCCTCAGTGTGTATTCAACTTTCTACAGGAGCTGAATCCCTAGAGTTTCCAGATAGTGCACCAGACAAAGTCCACCCACACCACATCCTTGCTGACCAGGCATCTGAGTTCATGCATGAGGGAAACTTGGACTGGTTGTGCCAAGAGGTACTAATTCACAATTTTAACAATGTGGAAGTTAATATGATACTGATGTCCTTTCTGTTGTATCTTAGGTAAAGGATAATGGGCAATAGACTTTGTAGATATTCAGATTTTCTTGCTTTTTATTGTTTTCTTGACATTGCCCTTATAATAAAGTATTAATCCCTTATGTATGGTCATTAGTCAACAATCAACTTACTTCTCAACGTCAGATTTTAATCTGAGCTCACTCATTGGGTAACAGGTATGACATGTTCACTATGTTCATTGCAAGTGACTTCCTAGTCATATCACTTATACACATAAGCATCATTAATGAGGTGCTGTGTGACTGTGCAGGTGTGGCCCTGCATGGTTGTTATTGGTGGAACAGATCGGGGTCTGAGAGTGGGAGGCCGGTGTCTGCACAGACTCACTGGGAAGAAGGGGACTGTGCTTGGCCTGGCTCGAGAAGGAGCTGTAACAGCAAAGGTGCAGTGGGATGAAGGAGATACAACTGTTGGGTAGGTTTCATGAAATGGAGAAATCATAAGAATTTGCTGATTCTTCATCAAGAGTATTCACACTTCAGTGATTTTTCTTGTTTAATGGTTGATAAATAGTTTTGCATAGTGATCTAAAGTAAGTTTTACTTGTTAATTCCTGTCTTGAGTGAATGTCTGCTTGACATTATCAACTCTTGTACCTTTTTCTTGAATCTTTTCACTGCCTAATATTTGGTACCTTTTTGTTTTAAGATTGTTCCACTAAACTTTTGTAACTAATGATGCAATTTGGAGGATTGGTCCTAGAAACAACAACTGACCACATTAATATGATCTAGTTTGGTCCCCAAGTATCAGTGGGGCATTCACATTGGCCTGAAATAATGAAAAACAAATATCTATCCAAGATTTGTATATCCTGATTGTCACTATCTTTGTGGGCTATCTTTAACCAACATATTCCTCAACATATATTTCCTGATTCCAGTGACACATCTCTAAGCAACCTGGAAGCTGTAGAGAGTATCCCATTTGCTATTACCAAACTTAGTGGTATTGGAGCCCACCACCTAGAAGCTATAATGGAGATGACCCTCCTGTTGACTGAGAAAGCTCCATCAGATATTGCTGTATCTCCAACATCACCCAAGACTGGGGACAAAGACAAGTCAGTGTCTGAGGCCAAGGAAAATGAAGATGCCCTCATGAAGGAGCTAGATGCAGACATAGCACGCATCCTGGATGAGGAGGAAGCCAAAACTGTGGACTTTGATCACAATGCTGACAAGAAGGCCTCTACTGAATCTGATGAAGAGCCTGCACCAAGGGGAGACAATGTTCCAAGTGTGGATCCTTCACTGGGAGTTCGAGACTCCTCTGAAGACATTGCTGAAGTAACAGATAGCTCAGGAGACCAGTGGTTTGAGGCTGAGAGCGATACTGTTGCCAGACCAGTGGAAAATGTTACAAATGCTGCCCTTCGGTCTGGAGGAACACAGAGGGAGGCTGATGCAGAGGTATCAAACAATACTGCTGACCCAGTAGATGAAGAAACAGAACCACCTGATGTTATGATAACCACACAGTGTTCAAATATGACTGTCAGTGACTCAAGTACTCTTAAGTACTCAACAGATGAAAAGGAACTGAAATCTGTGAAGTATGCTGCAATACAACTGTCAGCATTAAAGGCTCTTTCTGTGATTATCTGCAACAATAAGTTCACAGAGATGTTACTGGTGCCGAAAGAGAAGGTCAGATTGGATGGCACCAAAGGATTACTGGAGGGGATCATTCCCCAAAAGGATGAAAAACTGAAGAGTGTTCTAAGAAGTATTTTGAAGCTGATGGTGCAAAGAGCAACAATGCCATCACCATTCCGGAGAGTTGTGTCTCTTAGTGAACTGGAGCGGACTCTGAGTGTCTTACATAAATCCATGGTCACAGTTCAAGCAGATGAGAAGCTAGGTCTACAGGAATATGAAGGTACATCTTGCATTGGCTTAGAAGAGGCCATAAGCCTTTATTCATCACTAAGGTGTCTTAATTCGAAGTAGTTGTGAATTGTGCCTTAACAGTATGAAACATTGTTCATAATTTCACCTACTTGCTTATCACTAGACACAGTTGTCTTCAGACTTCAGAGATTGATCTGGGCTGATTGGGAAAAGGGAAGAATGTAGCCTGATAAGTAGACATGAGTTACTGATAAAAATGTATTGATCTGGGCAAAATGAATCTTACTGCTACTGTAAATGACTGTAACCTGATTTAGTTCTTGATCATTGTTGATGCAAATTTCTGACATAATACATAGAAATGGTGCGTACATTAACTGAGTATACTTGCTCTGTATTTAACGATGTAATAAGAATCTCAGATGGCATCCACCCAAATGTGTCAACTGCTAAATTCTAAATGCTGTCTGACAACAATATTGCTCCTATGTTTAACAGTAATTTCAAGAAGCACTATATACAGTTTGATTACCTGTTACAGTTTCATTCGTATACCTTACTAGTTCAAAAAGAATTTGTCTCCTAGTGCAGTATTATCAATATCATAAAATAATCATTTGCAGTCATGTTTATGAAAATCTTAATACTATCAGAATATGTTGAATTCACTTGTAAAAAGCATTGTAGAGAGACAATGAGTTCGGAACTTCTTGGAGTGTTCTCATTGACATGAGTCATGTAATTTGCTGCTGTTACTTGCCATCTGTCAAACGTACTGGAGCATAACTCAAGACTGAAGATAAAACATGTTATAGCTTAAAAGCATTTCACACCATTAACGGTCTTGTGTCATAAAAAACTTGCACTGTAGGTGTTTTAATATGTTGCATGAAAAAAGTTCTTTTGGGAAAAAAACAAAACAATATAAACAATGATTTGTTTTCAGTTTTTTAATTCATGGCATCCTTGATCTGTATTATGTTTGTGCATTTCGTGAAGACTTAGTCTGAATGTAGCAAGTGTAGGTTGACTGTACTGGCAAACATATGAATGTTTGAATATTTGCCTGTCAGACAAGCTGGAGGAGAGACTGGTGAGTGAAGGTGTGAAGCCAGAACACAGCACTCCAACCCATACTGCCCAGTCTACATCAGACAGTACCAACTCTCCAGTAGTTGGGGAGGCCAACAAACCTCCAAACCCCTCACAACAAACCTCCATTCTTCAATACATGAGGACAAGTTCAAGGTAGGAAGACAACACCAATACTGACAGTCCTAAATTAGGAATCATTGTGTAGTATTCATGAGCAATATTAGTTGATATTAGTGTCCACCAGTATAAGTATGTACTCGATATTAGCAATACATTTGCTTTAGTCAGCATGATTCAACCTAAGTTGTACAAAACTGTTGTGTAGACTTTAGACTTCACTCGTTGTCTTTTATATGAAATAAACCGGCACTCATTGGGACTGAAAAAATTATCTGGTTTAGACAATGTGCCAGACTGTAGAGCTGATGATAAATGTACGAGCCATAAACGGGACTAAGATTTTATGAAAGTGTTGACAATTTGCCGGATTGGACAGATGCTGGTTTTGACAGCTTACACTGTAATAAATTCAAGATGTACATTTTATTTGTGACTCAAAGTTTTCCACTTCTTCATCTCCAGTATGTATTATATTTTCAACATTGCAGTGCTGAAGACATGGTTGGATTCACAAGAAGGATGTTCCATGCATTACGACCACGCATATCACTAGGGGTGCCTCTACAGCCCCGCCGGAACCCCCCTCCCCCTCCCATCCGATCTCGCTCTCCATCTCCTCCCCCACCTGCTATAGTGACACACCTCATGGAGATGGGATTTTCCCTGGCACATATCAAGCAGGCTCTCGCAGCAACTGGTGTGTGACATTAACAAATCTATTGTTGAGCTTAAATAATCTTTAAGAAATATATGAAATATCAAAAGAATAATTTGATTGAGGTTAATTACTGACTTCCATCCTGCACCCTTTCCAAAATGTTGATTGAAAACTAAATCTAAAAATTCTTATAAGTAAATCAGCTCATGTTCTGTCTGTTGTGGGATACACACCACTTATCTTCAACTCCCTTCAGCCTGACATTGCTGTGAATATGTTTCATACAGGCATCAGTGGTAGAGAAGTGACAGCAAGATCCATCAATAGTCTGGCCACCTGGATGCTGGAAAACCCATCTGAGCTGTCCGCCATCAGTAGTAGAGATACACTTAGACCCTCAGCCACATCTTTGTCAGATGACACTGACATGGTGGCTGACTCAACAAGGTGAGAACTCTCAGCAGTCAGATGTATTAACATCACTTTATGTAATTTGACTATTGAAGATGAAGTGGCTGCAAACGATATGGTCACTTGTGGATGTCACATATTTTCAGGTATTGCCATGGGGAGATATGCTAGTTATTGATTATTATTGTACATCAGTGTTTTTAACTGGTGATGATTTAGATGCTTAATGGACTGAATGAAGTCTTTGTGTCACTTTGTTTTCAAACCAACTGTTGGAAAACATTGGAGAAGAGAAATTTGTAGCTATTGATGTCTGTTTGTAATGAAATTACAGGGATGTCAGTGCAGACACATCTTCCTTCCAAGATGGCTTCCTCAGTGATGAATCGTCAGATGAGCAGTTTGAGCTTCCTCAACCAAGAATTAGTCGGCGACCTCGGCGTCTCACTCGCAGTCGGCACATTGACATCAGGAGTTTTCTCACAGCTGGTAATTAAAACACCCTAGCAATATTATGATCACAAGCTTTAATGTTGTGTCGTCGCTGGGAATGGTTTTGAATGTTGAGGATGAATTTGATAACACATACAGATATAGTATCACAGCAAGTGCAGTGCTGTGACTCCATCAGTTCTAATGAGGATGTATATTGAGATAACTCCATTTGTGCTGAATTGGTTTGTATTGGTTTTGAATATCCTCATTATTGTAGATATTATTAGTTGCATGCTATGTTAATGTATGAAAGACTGCATGGGACTCGTAAGTTCCATATTTACAGTATATTCTACATTCTTTTTCATAGACATCGTCCTTGGGGTACACATATGCATTTTCTTCTGCCGGAAAATGTCACATGACAGTTGTATCAATGTTTTAATAGAATATTGTACAATAAACAAAAAGTCTTTTCTGTTCATTATACGGCCCCTCACCACGTGGAGTCACCCCTCTGCCGCGCATGCGCAGGTAAGCATCCAAGCCTGTATCATCATTCCTTCTGCTGTCACCATGTTGTACGGACGTGCTGGAAAGTTTTGAAACAAAGTTCCTCTACCTATACGTACATTGAAGATGTCTGAGTCTTCTTCTACTGTATGTATGGTTTATTCATTCGTTAATACAAAACAGAACGTTTATTTAAAACCAAGAGTTAACCTGTTGTCTATGACTTTGTATTAGCACTGACTTTCCCGTGGGCTGTGCACGTGTTGCTTTCCCATGGCAGGAATCCGGTGCCCCCATGTGTTGAAGTATTGCGTCTAGTACCAAATAGTTCATGTCATGGGTATTCACGTAATTTTCAATGTTTTGTACGTGTTAGTGCCAATTATGTGCTTTGCATATTGGCTTTCTGGCTTTTACGGCATGTATTTTGTGTGTTACTTAACAAGATCATCACGATAAATGCTTATACTGTTTAGAGAAAGCAGGCTACGAACCAGAGGTCTGCGAGCTCTGTGCTTTCTCACGTCTATCGGCTATTTTCATTCAGCTGTTAACACGGAAGGCCGTATTTCTGGTGGCGGTAACATCTGGGATTAGGGTTGGTGATTTACATGCCATGTCTGCTGACCCGGCGCTGACTGTCTTTAATCCTGACCATGTCAGTATTTGCCTCCTGGATTCTTACCGTCCGAAGATCGATCACGCTTTCCATGTGACAGCTCCTATCGAACTTCCCAATCTCACCCAGCCTTCTACATCAGGGACCTCTGCAACGAGCACTCACCTGTTGGATGTCAGTAAGATCCTCAAGGTCTATATCAAATGAACACAAGGCATCCATATGGGTACCCATCTGTTCTGCTGTTATGGTGGTGGGAAGGCTGATTTGCCAGTTAGCAAACAGAAACTATCTCGCTGGCTAGTTTCAGTCATCTGTGCTGTACCAGGCTAAGGGAAAGCCTCCCCCTGAGGGGTTGAAGGCTCACTTGGTCAGGGCAGTAGCCGCTTCCAAAGCATTCGCATCGGCACTGCCCATTCAAGAGACTTATTCTGCTGCTGTTTGGAGCAGGCCTAGTACGTTCATCAAGCACTATCAGCTTGATACACACTCACGTGAGCATGCGCAGTTTGGCCGTACTGTTCTCTTCAGTGGTCAGTGTCCTGCCACCCTTGCTGAGTGAGTCTTGGTTGATTGACAGTTCACGCTGATTATATACTGCGTATAAGTACATATCTCCACTGCTGACATATACAACAACTGCGATCTAGATCGATTGGTTGTCAGTCTTTAGTTGGGTTTTCCCCCTTACGGTGCTCTTTATAGAAATCAAGATGTGGGCGGAGTTATGTTTGCACTTTTGACAGTGCTATTTATATCATGCTTAGCTCTGAGGTCAGTATCGGTGCGGTTGTTCCTAGTCGGTCCTCTCCCTTAATGCCTCTCGCGGAAGCTCAGCGGGAGTACACAGGTGAGAACTTTGCATAAGTTAATTTTCGTAATTAATATCGCTATAATTACATACTGAACCAGAATTCCCTCCTTTCTAGCCTCCTGTCTTTGGGAGTCTGAATTTATGCATATATGTACCCCAAGGACGATCTCTATGTATAAGAATTAGACAAACCTGTAGAGGTCTCCAATTCTTTGAAGAGAATCGTCCTTGGGATAGGGCCACCCACCCCCACCCCGCAATTCTGTTCACTGATTTATTCAGCAGAAGGAATGATGATACGGGCTTGGATGCTTACCTGGTTGCCTGCTCCAGGGGCTGTATAATGAACAAAAAAGACTTTTTGTTTATTGTACAATATTTTATTAAAACATTGATACAACTGTCATGTGACATTTTCCAGCAGCAGAAAATGCATATATGTACCCCAACGATGATTCTCTTCAAAGAATTGGAAACCTCTACAGGTTTGTCTAAATTTCAAAGCGATCAGCCTTTTGGCTGACACATACTATCTAATGTCAAAGTCATGTGTGCAACTTGTGTAGTGTGTCATGTGACAGATTTGAAGGTGTGTACAGTTGGTACACCCTGGCAAATCCTTCTACATGGTTCATATGCAATTGGGATTGGACAAATTTATCTCAAGAGTAAAAATACTATAATGACCCATTTCAGGTCGTGAACGTCGTGATGAGAGACCAGAGAGACGTCATGAGATTGGAGAAGCACGACCTCTGTATGACCCTTTTGATGACTTTGACTTGCAAGATGAGATGTACAATGAAGAAGGGCTGGAGGACGTGTTTACACTTGACCCAAGCAGAGAAGTGTCAGAGGTGAACTCCGATCAGTAGACTTACAGAATATATAAGAAATTAGGTGGCAATATTCTGTCTTTATCCAGGTGGCAAATAACATCATGTGTGGTGGACATACTAACGAATGACAGCAGGGGGAACTTGGAACTTTTAGTGAACTCAGACATGCCTAGGGTATTCCTGAGTTGTTTCATATTTAGGATATGTGTATCCAAGCTTCACCTGAGTCCTTTGACTTGGCATTTGTCTGTGTTCTTTGAATAATCTGAATGTTTTCAGAGACGTGACACAGAGCCAGGGAGAATGTTGACATGTGAACTGTGTAATCAGGAGACTGGAGTTATGTCTCGTCACCTGAGGCTATGTCACCCTGGATGTGGAAGTAAGGAATATATCACTGTTCTAGTATGATTGCTTTGTTTGTTTGCTGTTTAACACCACTCTCATCAGAATTACCGCTGTATGACATCAGTCTGTAAATGATGGAGTCAGCACCAGACCATTCAGTGGTCAACAGCATGAGCACTGATCAACACTGTAGGGAAACAATCACATGCATCAACTGTGTCAGCAAGCCTGACTGTCCAACCCTGTAAGCTTACAGTTTCCAAGCATAGATTACTGATGACCAATGCACTGGTCAGATCCCCTGGAAAAATCACTGAAATGATAGGCAGAATGTTCAGTACACTTTGTGCCCAAAACATTTGAGATTACATGCCCAAAAATGGCTCTGAGTGTAATCTTCAGCAGGTCTTACAGATATTATTTAGCTGAGGCTTTGCTACAGACTAAAACTAGAGTTACATATCCTTAGTTTGTTTTGCATTTGTCACTTTGCATGGTTTTATTTTAGAGCTACCAAGAGTAGAATTCTATTTGGTCTAATTTGTTAGTCTTCATAATGATACTCTTTCAAATTGAAGTAAGTTTTACTTGTATGAGTGAGTTAGGATTAGGTTATGTCACATGTGTAGTATTTCAAACATACAATCCAGTAATGGCTAATAATAACAGCTGTAGTTTGGACTATATCATTCCAGTACTGGTTACATGATGCTTCATTGATTTCCCTGCATTAACACACTCTAATACTTCCTGCTCCAGGAATCAGCCGTGGCCATGGCTATGATGGTACTGGACGGTATGAGCAGGTTGGCTATGGGGGTATCTGTGGGTCAGGGCATCCCCATTACTTGCTGTGCAGGGACTGTCGAGACCGCTACCTGCTACAGAGGAAGCACAGCACCAACATAGTCCCAGAGTCAGTGACAGAGGGCAACACTGACAAGTCGGCACCAGATCTGCTGGGCGCCACAGATGGAGGACTGGATGGTAACATGCCATGGTTACCTGCAAATAATACCTATAGTCTCATTGCTTAACAAAGCTCTAACTAAAATCTCCATGGAAAAAGTACTGACTTGAAATTAGTCGAGACCTAAATAAGTGCCATGAAGAAAAGTGGTAACAAACACTATTGCAATGCCCATGTGATTGCCCACTTCAAACAATAATGTCCCCCTTTTTTGTCACCATTTGTGTATATCCAGTGTTTGTCAGTGTTGAAGCAGAGAATCGTCAGCTATAACAATCACTGACATTGAGAAGATTATTTTTGACATGGTTAGCGAAATCATCTCATATGAGTTGCAAACCTTTATGTTTGTTTCTAGATGAACTAGCATTTCTGTCTGAGGACAGTGGTATCAACATCAGTGCTGACAGCTATCAAAAGCTGCTACCTCGCCTTGGCTTGAGTGATCGCAAGTCCATTCCTGAAGCTGTCCGATTCCTCGAGCCTGATGCTCTTGGGGCAAAATCTGTCTCTAACAGTACTTCAGAAGTTACAACAGAATCTCTTAGTGAGTTTTTCACACTTTGAAATTTCTAATACATTGTGACTCAAAGTTATTCAATCTTTTAAGACAACATAGTTTATAAAGTTTACAACAGTTTAAATTTTGCATTGCAGTGAACTATAATGTAAACAAATGTTTCACTTGTTGAATATTCTTTATATTTGAAGGTAGCATCTACAAATCAAGTAAGCTTGATCCCAAACAGAAATCTCTTGGTGAACAGGCCACATGTCTTCAGAGTAGTGCTGATCGTCTGTTGGCCCTGAGAAGGACCACTGCAGCCACACAGGTGTTGTTGGCTCGAACTATGGTCATGAAGGTTCTGACTCTTCTAGCACAGAGGTATGTTCTGTCATCTTCTACTGGATCTGGTGTGAAAGGTTGACTAGTGGTTAGGGTGTTGGCCTTCTGGCACACAGGTATGTTCTAACATGCTCTACTGGATCTGGTGTGAAAGGTTGACTAGTGGTTAGGGTATTGGCCTTCTGGCACAGAGGTATGTTCTGACATGCTCTACTGGATCTGGTGTGGAAGGGTGACTAGTGGTTAGGGTGTTGGTCTGCTAGCACAGAGATATGTTCTAACATGCTGTACTGGATCTTGGTGTGAAAGGTTGACCAGTGGTTAAGGTGTTGGCCTGCTGGCACTGAGGTATGTTCTAACATGCTGTACTGGATCTCGGTGTGAACGGGTGGCTTCTGGTTGGGGTGTTGGCCTGCAGACACAGAGATATGTTCTAACATGCTGTACTGGATCTGAATGTGAAAGGTTGACCAGTGGTTAGGGTGTTGGCCTGCTGGCACAGAGGTATGTTCTAACATGCTTTACTGGATCTGGATATGAAAGGTTGGCTAGTGGTTAGGGTATTGGCCTTCTGGCACAGAGGTGTGTTCTAACATGCTGTACAGGATCTGGGTGTGAACGGGTGGCTAGTGGTTAGGGTATTGGCCTTCTGGCACAGAGGTGTGTTCTAACATGCTGTACAGGATCTGGGTGTGAACGGGTGGCTAGTGGTTAGGGTGTTGGCCTGCAGACACAGAGATACGTTCTATCATGCTCTACTGGATCAGGGGTGGAAGGGTGACCTGGTAGTTAAGGTCATGTTCTTGTGGCATGGTAACCTTTGTAGGTAGAGTATTGTCTGTTGTTTTCTACTATATCTCTGGTGGTATAGTACTGTCGGAAATAGAAAAAACACAAATGAATAAACACGTTTATCTCTACAATGTAGTTGATATGTGAAAATGTGAAATATCTGTTAAAGTAAGTTTGGCCTAATTGCAGTTCCAGTGGTAGGGAGATGTGAAATGTGAAAAAGGACTTTACTGAGGAGAGATTAGTGCAGAAATAAGCAACGTGGACTTTTTCAAAGTCCAAAGCGACTTTTTTTGAACAGACCATGGCTTTATGCAAATTAGTGTATGATGATTTTGGATTACAAAGGGCACTTTCTAAATGCCCATTTCATAATTAGACTCAGCTTCATTACAAACGATAGCTAACACAAAATATAATAACTTTCATGCTGAAACTATTAAGGATGTAGCTACCATGGAGTCTTACTATCACAACAAAAGAAACAGGTAGGAGGGGTCCTCTCAAAATCCAAACCTAGATGAGTGAAGCAGAGAATGGTTGGGGTCAGGCTGGGGTATATCAGGTAAGATATGATAATCCCATAGGGAGAATTAAAGAAGGGAAGTACAAAGCATGTCCTAACATATATGACAATTTCCAGTCTTTTCAATCTTTGGGTGGCAATGACACCTATATAGTCTTATCAGAAATTATTGAGAATTTTAGGAATATTTTTATTTGGATTTCTAGTATAAACAATCTTGACTACTTATCAAGTGCTTGGTAATATTCAAAAGAATTACCCCCCTTTGTTTGCTTGCTAGCAGACATTTTCAGTAATCCTCAGCATGGATGATTTGGAGAAAAGGAAGTTGATTCTACAGTATTATAATAAGGACATCAGATCAGCGAAAATGATTTCAAGTAGAACTAGGCATCCCTTTTTCCACTGTTTATCGTGTTTCGAAAAATATTGCAAATGGATATGACATTTAGCTTCAAGGATGTGCAGGTAAGCCCAGAAAAGTGACAGGAGGCATCCTGGTATTCTTGATTCTACAAACAAAGGAGTTAAGAAAATGTAAAGCTGGATATGACTGATAGAGGATCTGTGGCTGTCTGTAAGGAGACAATTAGAAC
Organism: Haliotis asinina; assembly: GCF_037392515.1. Lineage (NCBI taxonomy): Eukaryota > Metazoa > Mollusca > Gastropoda > Lepetellida > Haliotidae > Haliotis > Haliotis asinina. Next base: position 25,254,868 of record NC_090282.1, on the reverse strand, counting down.
TGAGCTGCATGCAATGGGTTGAAGGAAAAATCACGTAATTCTTTTAACGATCATGAAACCTGAACAAAAGGAGCAAAGGCTGAACAGGTGCTTGCAATGTGATTTTCTCAGATGAAATTTGTGTGTGGCTGTGTCCTAATACACTGAAATTCTGGACCAAACAAACTGAAAACCTTTGTATCTGCGCCGAAACAAGTGACATATGGCATATCTGTGTTGGGGGCAACACCCCTCTGTGTTTGAAGGGAATATTTTTTTCTATTTTCAACAGCAGTTTAAGTAGGTCAGGTGGCACCAGTAAAGGTGTTTTTTTTTGTGTGTGTGAAGTGCAACACAGGTGATGTCAAATCTGCTGTGATAGAAAACATTGCTGTACAATAAAATACTTTCTGCTGAATAAACAACCTATATATCTAAGAAACAACCTGAAGTAACTGACTGTTACTCATTTTTCCAAAGGAAATAATCTTTACTTCTTGTTGATTTTCAGTGGCAGCTCATGTTGCCTTTCAGCTGCTTTAGATCACATTGGTCTGGCTGACATTATGCAGATAGTGAGACTGATGTCCCTGTGTGCGGCAGGGAAGATAGAAATGTCCCATACCCAGCAACGGGATCAGTCTGAGTACCTGCGCTATCTCACTACCGCCATCGGGGCACTTGTCCAGGAGAGTCCTGTTTCACTTCAGCAGCTCATCTCCCTCTGTACACAGGTATGTGCAGCCACAAGAGATTTAGATCAGTATCATTGATAACTACAAGCTGTACCATTTTAGATTTTGACTTACATAAATCTATCCTGCAGCTTTTTAAGTGACTTTGTCTGTTTGTGAGGATTATTACAAAGAAACTGGATTACTCTTTAATACACACCTCTATAACTTGGGGAAATTGTTGTGATTCAAAGGGACCAAAAGAAATTTGGTTTGCTCTGTTTTCTTAAGATTTTCAGTATATAAGTCTATCTGGGTATGCTTCAGTTTCAGTGAGTTTAGGATTGATATTGAAAATATTATGAAAACATACATACTAGTGCCATTCCACAGTATCTCAAATGTACCCTGTAATCCTAAATAATTCTGAGATGTGATAAAGAATGAAATGTAATTGTTACCCATTGTGTTGTGTATTCATCTTCACTGAGCTTCTAATTGCCTTGTAAGAACTACATCATCTGCTAATGCAACAACCCTATTTAATACCCTACTAAATGCTACAGATTATGTGCCATCACATTCAGTTGTATATGTGAAGTCTGCAATGTGACAGGAATTGATGCTGGCAGCCATGGGCCTCAGTACAAGTAGCATGGAGGATACCAGCAGCTCCAGACACTCGCCACACAAGGTGCCAGACTCTCCAACATTTGCAGTTACCCAGGCTCTTGTGTCCTTGCTAGCTCAGAAGGGATGGAGTCAGAAGCTAATCCAAGCTCAACTTTCTCTTGACAAAGGTAGTGTAGCACTTACAATTGTTTTGTGGAATAAATAAGGAAGTCGAGTCGTATCAATCTGTGGTGCTGTTATCTGTAGTGGTCTAGCACCCCTCAAGACTACCAGAGAATGATGTCCATATATGTTCTAAGAATTATCAGTTCCCTCAAGTCAGCACTGCATATAACTTGTTTTCTGTCAGATACCCCAAGTGAGAGTGCATCATCAGATGAGACAAAGTTCTCCCCACTCCAGCTTATCAATGCACTCTCTGCATGTGTGATCTCTGCTCGAATGCCCTCTCACCATCGTCAGTGGTCTGCATACCAGCTTGTACAGGCCCTGTCTGCTCAGGGTCAAAGTATTCCCTACATGTCTGAGAACCAAGTGGATCTAGTCGGAGACCTGCCTTCCTGTCCTGTATCCAAACTTGAGGCTCACCAGAACAGACTGTCAGGATGTGCCTGGAATTGCAAGAAAACTCTGCTTGCTTCAGGGTATGTGTACCTCGTGAAACTTTTACAGGCTTTTACATGTTGATGTTATTGATATTGCCACATAAACATGTTCTTTCAACATCAGAAGGATTCTTGAACTAACCAGTGTCCCTGGTTTGTTGTTAGAGGTAACTAATACAAGTATTACATAGCTATAATATGTACCTGACTGATGAATGTGTCAGTGTACTTAAAAAACATGGATCCATGCTCACGTTATCAGCCACTGGTTTGACTAGGAAGGAATACTGCTATCTCTAGGGAAACAATATTCACTTGCCAAGATCACAGTGCTTACTTAAATGTTCAGTTTAATATGTTAAGATAATGTTAAGATAATTTTGCACAAATGATGGCAGATTTTTATCCCCTCATTCTGTATTCTCCAGTGTTCCTTTATGATTGTGTCAGGATTCACATTTGTGATGGACCCCCATCAATTGTTTGGTGACTCGCTATCAACATTTCTGTGTTGTACTAGTGCATATGATGGAACAGTACGGGTGTGGAGTCTGCCCAACAAGACCCATCAGTTCCTGCAGCAGACCTGCATCTTCAACCAAGGAGATGACGTGTCGGTAGTAGACCTAGACAACAGTCCCTTGTCTAATGTTTGCTGGAGCAGCTCGGGGAAAATGATTGCAGCATGTATGGACAACATGATCAATATTTGGATCATAGGAGGTCAGAGTCATGGATTCATACCTATGTACTTTCTTAACATGTATAGTACAAATGTCAGACAAGAGGAAATGCTACTTCCTTCTGCAGGCATAGACTACACTGTTGTATATTAAAGGTTTTATGAGCCTTCATGTACCATATCTGGTAAAGCAAAGGGTGCAGAAAAGGTTTATTACAGGTCATATATTGAAGCACATGTGGTTCGATTATGTCAATAATGATAACTGTGTACCTATGCCTTGCATAATTTTTGTTGAATAAGTTTGACAGTTATCCGTTTTGTGTTTTTAATGTTTGTGCTATCAAGTAATGATATCTGTTCACTGGGAAGGTGGGAAAGGGTACCTGGACATCCAACCTCACTGGGTGACAGCTCTCACCTGGCCACAGTCTAAAGGGATGTTTGATGGCCAGCTAGGACTGTCCACAGATGTTTTGTTGGTGGGACGACTTGATGGCTCACTAGCTAGCATACAGACCCTGGACAGCTCTACCTACCGAAGACAGGAGCTGGAACACTGCTACAGGAGAAATGGTATGCTGACTCCTTCATGGGTAGTCACTGGAGGTGTATGATTATTTATTGAAATGATACTAAGCTGAGGACAAAGATGATTAGTATATAAGTCAATTTTGTTCACTTGATATTAAAAATGCAGGTTAAAGGAGGCAACCATAAGGGTTGAGCTCATGTCCTTGGGCAGCATGAATTTTTTTTTCAGAAGTCCTTTTTGGGGTACATATAAGCATTTTTATGTCCATCAAAAATCCCTACGACAGTTGTAACTGTTTTGATAATAGGATATTTACAAAACAAAAAACTCGTTTTTGTCTTGTGGTACCACCTTTACATGGCCCCCAGGTCCCCTACAGCCAAGAGCAGGTAAATCAGGCCGTCTACCTCGCACCTCACTTTTCATGCTGTCGTTTGACTAGACAGAGGTGCGTGGTCCATTTAGATAGTCCAACACAGCAGGCACTACTGTCATTTCCGGCAGGACTCGACCCCGTTTCCGGGGACTTTGACAGTAGTTAGGGAGGCCGCAGAGGCTGTTAGTCATTTCAAGGACTCTGAGGGCTTGCTCAGACAACCCTCCACCTCTTGCAAGCGACCTCCGGTCCTTAGCCAGATGCACTGAAGTGGACTGATTCACTACAGGCACGAAAGAGCAAGGGCAAGGTGCAAGGCAGCTTCACAGCAGCCGTTTCAGTAAGCACACCTCCTGAGCCCTTAATTGTCCCGCTGCAAGCACAAGCTTGACTTCAGTTGCTAGGCAACATGGCGGCGATGGTGGACATAGTTTTGCGTGCACATCTAAGAATGCATCCCATTCAGCAGGCTTTGGCACAGCAGTGGTCCCACTCGGAGAGCTACAAGAAGAATCTGTCTATTTCCCAGTGGTTGATTCCCCAGTTGTGGTGGCTTAGTTGAAGTGTAGGAGATCCTACATTCTCACTTAGAATCTGGATTAGCCGCTTCTACTATTTGAGGCTACTCCACGGCTATTTCAACCTTCCACATACCCGTCGAGAGTGCCTTGTTTTGACATTGGTACAGCGTTTTCTTGCAGGCGTGGGCAGACTGCGTCCGGTCATTTAGACGGACAAGTCCTCCTTGGGATTTGTCTAGAGTACTGGAATGGGTTATCCACTCCTCTTGTTTATGACTTGGCCAACCTGTCGTTACAACTGTTAAGTTGGAAAATGGATTTGTAGTGGCCGTTACGTCTGGTAGACGTGTTAGCGACACACATCATGTCTTCAGATCCGGAACTTATTGTGTTCCATAAGAATCGGGTTAGCATACGCTCACCGGATTCATACCACCCAAAGATCGATCATTCGCTTCATGTGACAGCGCCTATCAATCTACCTGTGTTTATAGTGCCTGCGTCGTCTGATAATACATATCGTAAGGCTCATGTTTTAGACGTTAGGAAAACTCTTAAAGCTTATATTAAGAGAACAGCCTTACTCCGTAAGGAGAAAAAGCTATTTTGCTGTTATGGTAGCGGCAGTGCTGGTTTTCCGGCTAACACACAGACAGTATCCCGATGGATTGTAGCGGCAGTCTGCATGGCCTATATACATCAAGGCTTATCTCCCCAAGAGGGTTTGAAAACTCACTCAGTGAGAGCAGTGGCCACATCAAAATCGTATGCCACGGCTCTGCCCATTAAGGGTATCTGCTCAGCGGCTATTTGGAGTCGTCTGAGCACGATCATCCGTTTTTACCACCTGGACAGACACTCACGAGAGCGTGCTTGGTTCGGTCAGTCAGTTCTCTGCAGTGGACAGAGTAGCTCTGCTCAAGTTGATTAAGCTTTGTCAGATGACTATATCTGTTTGCACTCGGTGGTGGGTTACTATCTATTCCCATTTTATCGGTGGTGGTATTTGATGATGGTTTTTTAGTCCCTCCCCCTTTTGTCTTAGTGCCTTACTTTCCTTTCCATTTCCCGGCTTAGTTTGCTAATGTGGTATAAACAGGGTTCAGTTTGGCAAGTTTCCCATACGTCCAGGTCTCCAAACTTTGATTTGGGTGGGCGGGGTTTGTCATTTGGGATTTCCCATATTCTAGCCAATGGGCATATAAGCTTTGACAAGTGGGTCCTCAGCTTTGTCACGCCCCTGCCTTGATTGACATCAGCAGTCAGGTGACCAGGCCGGTGACTTTTCTATTTCCGTGTAGTTGTAGATTTGCACTTCAATCAAATGGACTGTGCTGTCAGACAGAATACCACTCCCAATTGTTTACCTTCAGGAGTCTGTTTAATGCTTATATGTACCCTAAGGAGGACTTCTTCTACAAAAGAGTTATACAACCCGTAGAGGTTATGAATTCTTTGAAGAATGTCCTCCTTGGGGTACGGCCTACCGCCTCCCCTCATTCTGTCTGATGCGTTCAGCATGATAAGTGAGGTGCAAGGTGGACGGCCAGAGTTACCTGCTCTTGGCTGTAGGGGACCTGGGGGCCCTGTAAAGACAAAATGAGTTTTTTGTTTTGTATAAATTGTTGCTCACATTATCTATCACTGAATTGTCTGTCCCAGATGCAGGTATTTACAGGCTACTGTGATATATCTTCCCAGTGCAGTGTTAAATAACAAATTTCACATTTCATGTAAATTATGTATGACATTCTGCTTTGAAATTCTCTGCTCCAACTTTACTTACATATAGTGTGATTATGTCATGTGTAAATATTTCTATTCTGATCAAATATTCTTTTCATTAGGCTTCTGATAAGGTAGAAGTTTATGAAATTGTCATTTGGCATTGATATATGGCTGTGATATTGTTTTGTTTCATTGCGAGCTACTCAAATTGAATTTACAGACAGCAATATTTGAGACTGTGAATATGCTTTGTTTCAGTGTCAGTGACTCAAATAGCATGGTTCAATGATGACCGGAGGTTTGCAGTAGGTTACAGTGATGGAATGGTGTCCTTGTGTAGCCAAGCCGAATTTGAACAACCACTCAACACTGAAGCACATCAGGTAGGTAGTAGCTTGGTTAGGTAATGAAGGCAATCTTTTGTGATAAAATCAGTGGCCAACACATCATCCTAATGGAACAAATGTCTATTACTGAAGCATTATGCATTCTGAGCATAATGTTTTGATAAAGTGAACATTAGATACAAAAGAAAAGGACATAGCTTTTTGAAACAGTGATCAACATATCTATCACACTTGGATGTTGTATCATGTACTTTTTGGAGCAGCAATAACCAAGATCATTGGCTATATATTTAACTTGTGATACGAGGCCAGCAGATTCCTATTGAGTTGTGTGTGAATGTGGGTGTGAAAGAAGGTGAATGAGTGTCTGTCTTAATGGGAAAAAACCTTCTTCCTTTGTATGGCCATAAATTACCTACAAAATACACTATTACATGTATGGCATGCTGGAACTCACATTACCTAGGGTGTGAGCTATCTCATTTGTAACAGGTAACGAGGAAATGAAATACTTAAAACAAGAAATATAATGTTTGACAGGTGCCAGAGTTGTTGTGATATAGCTTTAGTCTCAGAGCACTACTGTTTGTAACTTATGTCTTCAGCTGTGAATCTAATGCATGAAAGTGTTAAGTCTTTCAGTCTGGATGGTGTGATTCTAAGTGAAATTGTTCAGAAAATATTCAGAAAAATAATTTAAGATGTATTTGTTTGTGTAGATGTTCTTAACAAAATCACCCAAGGGACATGAGTAACATAATTAAGGCATTAATTACGATGTTAAGAACTGCGTACTCAGTGAAGAAAACACTTTTCACTGCGTTGCTTTCCTTTCAGAATTCCGTGCTTGTGATGAAGTGGGACCCAACAGGTCATGTGCTGGTGACATGTGCACTGAATGAACGTAGCATGAAGGTGTGGAAAACAAGTGGTGAAGGATTGACCTGTATATGGAGTCTCACCCACCCTTCCTCTCTCTGCTCCATGGAGTGGTGTTCTACACTAGGGTCTGGCGATAACAAGAGGCTGCTCTTAGCAGGGTGAGAACTTGCCATGCTCACTCAGTATTAGTGTAGTACATGGAATCCAGTGTACACAGTAGGCTGTGCCCAGTTGCTTTGTCAGGTTTAACATATTTCCATGGAAACAAAGCAAGTTTGGCCATCATTTCTTACAATAATAGTGATAAAATGCCTTGAACTTTTGACTATACAAACGTAATTCAAACATGAAAGTCTTTGTAAGCCTGTACAAATTGGTATGAACATGACAGGGAATAATGTGTTAATAGCATCTTCTTCGTCACACGTGTGTAGGACAAAGAAACTATTTCTCCGTGCCTTGTTACCCAAACATGTTTGATGTAGTTGTTTGTTTTTTCTTTTTCCTTTTTGCAGAATCAGAGCAAGGCCTATACTAGAATTTAAGATGTCACACTGTTTACGTTGTGAAGAATGAATGATATTTTTTGTGATGAGGCCACATTGATGTATTCTATCTTACTGTTATGTCAGTGGGTGTGAGGATGGAGGTGTGTATCTGTGGGAAATCCCTCAGCCATCCAACGTGGAGGTCCACATCTCACCCTTCGCTGTCAAACATCACTCAACAGACAGGAATGAGGTACTTGATTCTCTAAATTTGATGTTTCTCCTTATCCTGTCTCATGCTTGTTTCCTTTCTCATTCCCCTCTTCTGAACGGTTAAGTGTAAACTTTAATACCTTCCTCACTCTCCTCTATTATCTAATATCATAAAAATTACATTTCTTTAACTGGAAATTTTATTTTCCTTTTCTACCAGTTGCAAACTCAAAAATACTTTGAAGATATTTTGAGGATGTGTTTGTTTTTATTTTTGTGCATATAATCCAGTTGACATGTGATCCATTGGTTTCATTCTGTCCATTTTGTTAGCAATAACAAAAGACCAATGAGTGTTTCTGCACTGGTAGATATATTTCTCTGCCATTTTACAATGGGCCCATTAGAAAACCAACCAAACCGTTTACCTCATAACTGAAATAAAGACATCCAAAACACGAACCCTGCTTGTTACAGCTGAAGCAGTGTAGGAAAGACGTAGAAAATCTAAACTGTCCACAAATATTTTACAAGTCCTGCCAAAATGTTATCTGTCCTCCAGATACTAATGAAACACCATTTCAAGAAGTAAAAAACTGGTTTCTTTTATTTTAAGCTATCATTTCATATGCACACAGAGAGCTTGGACTGTTAAATCTCTCCTAATGGAATCACCTGGTTACAACATTACAGAACTAGTCTTCAGACAAGTCGTCAACATCTCCATCAAGATCTGAAAAGTCAGATATGTTCTTATAGCAAACATATCTCATCAGTTTTGTTTGCAATAATTTTATGTTTGATTATCCTAGTATCTTTTGGCAATATTAAAAAAGGTTATGATCGTTATATATATGTCACTGGTGTGCTAAAACTGATCTGACCTGAGGACGGACTGGTTATAATTTTAACCTGTTCTACACAAAATTCCCCAGGCTCAGATGATGGAACATGCGATGTTCTGAAGAGATGCTTATGTCTGACTTCAGTAGGCTTCCTATAGTTTATTCACAAAGTGATTGTGAATTCTTGTATTCTCATTTTTCAGTTTTCATCCACTTCAAGTGACAGCAGAGATGAAAGCCAGGACACACAGCCTCACTCCCCACTGAGTCCCAGCCAGGTGCTGATGGGGCACCTCACAGGGGTCACAGCCATAGCTTTCAGCTCCAATGGTCTCATGATAGCTAGTGGTTGTGGCAAAGGATGGGTTAACATTTGGTCTCTCCAGGTACATATAGTAGTAGTATTTGTAGTCGTAGTAGTAGTAATATGCTTAATACTTCAAATACATGTCAGGAAGTTGACCACTTGCTTGAACCAATATGTTTATGTTATCCTTGCTGTTAAGGTCATTAGAATGTATGCTTTATTGTTTGCTTATATATCATTACTGATGCAAGTTCAAATGGAAACCATTTCCCAGATACTTCATTTAACTACATTCCTTGATTTGCTGAGTTCTCTCTGACTGTTTGATTTGTTCTATAGTTTCTCCTCATATGTTTAAGAAGTGGTCCTTTTTGAAATTAGATGTCTGTATTGTAGGATGGCTGCTTGCTACAAACTCAGACTGGCAGTGGTATGGTGAAGAGTATATCATGGGTTGCTGATCGCAGTCTCACTGTGTGCTTCAGCAGATCAAAGGTCAGACACATTTGTAGATTATCAGTACGATTCATATAAGCCAGCAGATTTTGTAAAGAGTGAGTGCTAAGTAGCAATCAACAGCTCTTTTATGTTCCACCAGTATGTTGTCACATCTATATTAGTTGTATGATTAAATCAATTTTCATTTCCTGTTTTTAAAAGGATATAAGTAACATCCACTACACCCCAGAGTTGTTCACCAAGAACCGTGTTGTTGCTGTGGCTCGCCGTGCTCTCAAACTGCGAGGAATCACAGGATTGCACCAGGCACCATGTTTCCGTGGAATGCTTCAAAGACTACCAAGCATGCTTCAGGAACAGTACCTTCATGAAAAGGTAGTATACATTTACCTGTATATCGAAACGGTTCTTTTTCATGAACTGTTGCGTATGCTCTAGATTTATAGGCAGACCTGTATACAATCACAGTAAGTCAGCAAGGGGATATGGAGTTCCACTATCTATGGATATGTTTGGTGTGGTAATCCATTATTGCTGTCTGCTCACATGCCACTGCTGCAGTTCTACTGCCAATAGGTGTGGTGAATCAGTATACTGTGTGTTTCAGCCTGTGATCCTGTCTGGTGAGCAGCTCATCCACAGCTTGTACCTCCAGTGTCTTGCCTCCCTTGCTGTTGGATTGTCCCTAGACAAGGCTTTGTGTTTCTCCCCACAGCCACTACATCACTACACACAGGAAACAGGTAAAATAGGAGGAAACATGTGAAAGATCACATATACTCTGGGGAGTACACATACATAAATCATTATATTGACATCATCATAAATGAAACCCCTACTCATTTCGATATTTAATTACTTTAAATCGACCTTTACGACAACTGTGCACAATTTTCTCCCGCGAACCAAATTTCACCCGATCAGAGGGGTGCGCCTCCGTGCATTTATTCGTTGTGTTGAATAGTTCATTGGCTCTTTACACAATGTAACCTTTGCTAAGATTAGCCTCAACTGCCATTCTTTAAAATTGCACTAGCTTTACCTTAGTGACTTAAGATTACCTTAGTGCTTTATGAAAGGAGGCCCAGATTGAATGTGGAGATGTAAACACCTCCACTTATTTTTCATTGACATGTTGTGTCTCTCTTTACCCACCGTCCATAATGGTGGTGGTCATTTTGTGCCACATATTTTGTTCTTTTCTTTCAGAATATGATTGATGCCATTTGAAATCATAAACTCTCTGATAATGTCAAAATAATGCAATCCATTTGGATTTCATCATATTGGTAAAGGATATCATGAAGATATATTGATGTCATGTTTTAGGAAATATTTGATGTTTGTCCAAGTTGACATTACATAGCTAAAGTAGCTTTCCGGTACAACCATCATCCTCATTCCCTGAATAAAGAGTCAGCTGAACAAGTCTTTGATGTGTTGTAAACTTTTTTTGGTCTTATGTGATGGAACCTAACTGATATATTATCATTGCTTCCTGTCTGTTTGCATCATCTGCAAGAAATGGCTTTCCCTGAAGCCAGTTTTACCTTGTCATCCACAGCCCACAACAACCTTGTATCAGAATGGCAATGGCTTCTCACCTATTCCACCACACTCAAAACATCAGCTGCCCTTGCTAGCAGGAAGCCCATCCCTGAAACCTTCAAAATACTTAAAAGAGACTCAGAAGATGCAAATTCTGTTGGTTATGTGAGTAATATATCAACTAGTCCTTTAAGTGTGGTGCATTTTGTATCACAATACTACTTAACTATAATTATGTTGTCATTACATGTAATTCACTGGTGATAAAATCTTAATGACTAAGAAAAGCAGATTGTGTAGTAATTATTAGATTTTAAATGAATTTGATCAATGAACTATTTCTTGTGATAATTCCGGTATGATCTGTTGGGCGATCAGGACAACACACTGTGGGACTTGAACAAGGACAGTCAGATAATGTCCTGGGTGACCCACCGTCCAGAAGACTGGCAGGTGGGAGGGCGATGTGAAGTTTTCACCTGGGGCAGTGGGAGACATGGGCAGATGTGTGAGGCAGGGAGGTCTTGTCTGACCCCAGTAAAAGTGCCATCTTTCTCATGTGCTCAGCAAGTAAGTATTACTATAAATACACAGTATCATTTAGAATGTGGTCAGATGTAACTATGTGATATTTACAACACCTGGAATTATAACACTTTCAGGGTTTACCTGCCCTTTGTATTATGTGATAGTATTCAATTGTCTCTAATACTCTACCAAACAGCATCCTACCTTAGTGCTCAATGCTATTTGCACTGCATACACAATGTACATACATCAGCAGGTTTGGTCCAGGTTACTAGAGCTTGTTTCTCATTGATAATTATAAGAAATTGTTTTAAATTGATTTTCTAGTTGCTGAACCGAAAGTTAAATGTGACTGTTCATCTCTCCTCTTACTGTCACATCCTAAGTCCTACATGAAAACTTAGTTCTGTACAGAAGTCAGTTTTTTAGTTATTGTGGTCTTTACTCCTTGAAGAAACTTTGTGTTTGGACAAATGAGATGTTACTTATAACTGACCATGAATTTGTTATTTGCAGATTGTTTGTGGTCAGAACTGCACTTTTGCTATCCAGGCCAATGGGACAGTGCTAGCTTGTGGGGAGGGGAGTTACGGTCGCCTGGGACAGGGCAACTCTGATGACACCCACACACTAACCATCATCTCAGCCTTGCAAGGTACTTACTATACTACTGTTCCGAGTACATGTGTGGGAGCTACTTTCTTGAATGAATGCATGGTTTTGTCTACCCTCAATTTTAATCAACAGTTTGGTACACATGACCAAGGGGTCAGAGCAATTTTATACATTCAAATATTAGAACTTTTGCTAAAAGTTCTGGGAAAGGGGGTCATTGATTTTGTACATGACATGCATTGGGTTCAGTTACTTTGTACTTAAATTGGTATAGGTGGCAGTCACATTTTAAATGCCTCTCCATCAAAATCACCATCACCCTCTAGCCATAAATTATGAACATTCCATTAACATACAGCTGACATTAAGAAGAGCCAAGGATTCTCACTTCAGGTATAATTCCAGCAATATTGTAAGTAGATATTTCTTTGTGAGTGTTTTCATCGTAGGCTTTGTGACAATGCTGCTGGCATCATCAGTTGGCTCCGATGGTCACAGTCTGGCTCTGACAGAGAGTGGGGAGGTGTTCAGTTGGGGTGATGGTGACTATGGTAAACTGGGCCATGGTAACAGTGACAGACAGAAGAGGCCACGGCAGATAGAAGCCCTTCAGGCAGAGGAGGTGGTGCAGGTAAAACACTTTGAAAAATCTAAACTTGTGTACTCTAAGTTATCGAATTAGTAGTAATCAGTGTAAACATTATTTGTCAAACACCAAGAATTTTTTACCTTCTGCACATGACGACATGTGAACATGTTAGTATAAGACTTGTTTGAGTGGATTCAGGTCGAGGAGGTTGGGTAGTAGGTGGCAATAGAGTTGCTGCAATTGTCCTGTTCACTAACTGGAGTGGGTAATCATTGTGGTTGACAAAAACATCTCTCAGGTGATTGATTTCTTCTGTAGAACATACGTTCTTAGCTCTTCTAGTAAGTGTGGAGATAATACCTCGTGGAGGGTGTTTTTTTCTGATAGTGGACATACTGATTAGTGTGGGTGGGTTTCCGGTATACTGTTGTCTGCAGCTGGTTGAATGGGTGCAGAATACAAGAATGTATAGGAATGGGATCTGGTTGTTCGGTTCTGCCTCCATGGTGAATTTGACTCTTGGATGTAGCTTGTTGAGGTGGTTTAGCAGCTCTAGGGGGGTCGTTGTCAGGTTTCAAGACAACAAAAGTATTGTCCACCTTCTGATACCAGCACATAGGTTGGAAAGGTAATGTGTTGAGGGCTTTCTCTTCAAGGTCTGTCATAGAGGTGTGACGATACAGAAAATTCACAGTATGATGCATATCGCGATATCTTGGATCACGATATGCTATCATCAGTTATTTTCTCCATACGGAGATATACCTTGAAGAGAAAGCCCTCCTTACATCACCTTTCCAACCTTGTGCTGGTTAACAGAGACCAAGGCTACCTCATCCCTATGGCTTACGATGATCCTATCAAACCACTCTAGCCTCCTGTACAAACAATTTACTCTGTGTACCTCACTGGCTTACTTACTTATCATCACATTGATTACTTGTATTCATACTATGCTCTTTGTACCACTGGCTTCTATGTTTAGCCTTGTATCCATTGTTACCCCCCCTTTTCGTTATCATCACTTGCTAATTAGTTTTCCATTGTATGTATATCACCTGTTCTCTCCCTGTATCATTTACACTTGAAAACGATACAAGAACCTGTATCAAAACATTGTGTTCCGGTGTTAAAGAAGTTGTCATCCATATACACTTATTCTATTCTATGTTAGTATATGTTTTCAAATTTTGTACCCATACTGATAAAGTCCACCAGTTTTACCATCAAGATGAAAGTAATTTAAAGTTCCAAATATTAGTAAGACCATTGTTACAGAGAGTCTAACAAGCAATCAAATGATCCACATTTCAGATAGCCTGTGGGTTCAAGCACAGCGCAGTAGTGACAGCAGATGGTAAGCTGTTCACATTTGGTAATGGTGATTATGGGAGACTTGGACATGGATCTACTTCCAACAAGAAACTCCCAGAGAGAGTCATAGCCCTAGAGGGACACCACATAGGCTTTGTGAGTTTGTTTATTTACCTATTTGTCATGTCCCCTTTCAGGATATTGTTAAAATCTGTGTGTGTAACAACACTCATTAACTAACTAGTATCTTCAGATTGTGTTTTTGCTTTGTTTATGCAATACCTGACAGGTTCCTTTGATCTTGATAATCCCATGCTCACCCTGACCCTGATGATATGTCTGGCAGTACAGTACCCATGCCCATGTTTTTTGGTATACACCTACGGCCAATGTCACTTTCAGATCAGACAGTGGTGGTATAAAATGAAGTAACAGAGGCACATGTGTTGTGAACTAGCAGTTATACTCCAGCTTAACCCCTTACTTAGACTTAAGGCAGTTCTGACTCTCCAACATTTGTCTTTGTTCTGGTACAGGTTGCATGTGGTCTGAATCACACTCTCTGTGTGTCTGTTGACGGTATGTCCGTGTGGTCCTTCGGTGATGGGGATTATGGCAAACTGGGTCTGGGCAACACACTGTCCAAGTCTCTCCCCACCAAGATAGAAGCTCTTGACAGTGTCAATGTGAAGAAGGTAGCTTGTGGAGCACAGTTTTCCATGGCTCTCACCAAGAATGGAACAGTCTTCACCTGGGGCCAAGGTAGAATATTCAATATTCTTTGTATTATTGAAAAATTGTTCGATTATGAAACATTGAGTATTGTATTTTTATGATTATTACATATTGAAGGTAATTAAAGTGCTATAACATTTTATACATATTTATTTTAGTTTTCAATTTTAAACATTGATTCAGATTTTTTGCTCATCACTGCATGGACTCTGATAGACCTTTTGTGTGATCATTCCTAACTTACTTGCATGTTATGGTGTAGGGGTTCACATCCACTTAGTATCTGCTGGTTTTTGGTGTCTGTATATAAGTATGTTACAGTTGTATTGAACATTTGCCAACAGATCGATTGATAGGACAGAGTGATGCAAGGTGCAGAAATCACACCATACCTATGTGTGTGAGTGCATTGTGTGGTCACTTTGTGACAGACATTCAGACTGGCTCTGACCACACTATTGCCCTCACTTCTAAGGGTGAAGTGTGGGTATGGGGAAATAACTCTGACGGGCAGCTTGGTCTCGGACACACCAACTCAATAAGAGAACCACAGCAGATAACTGGACTAGCAACCAAGAACATCAGACAGGTAAGATATCAATTTCAAAAGCCTACGAGGATTGATTTAATAAACATAGATCCTGTTTAAACGTACCAAATGGCTTATATTTATTTACTCACATGTTTTAGCAGGGATAATCTACAACAGGGATAGGTCACTGGCTTTCTTTCTTTACCATTTGTACTAATTTATGTGTGCCTTGTCATGCTTACAATGCACACAGTGGCTTGGTTTGTTTCCAGCACAACTTCGGCTTTAACAGTTTATTGTGTCAGAATTTTACAATAAAAGAATGAATGAACTATGTGAATGAATGAATGAAAGAAAGAAAAAGAAAAAGCAGTACACATGGAAATGAATGAAAGAATAAATGATACTCCACGGCCATCCCTCCCAAAACATGTTAAAGAACGCAAAACTATTGCTAGTAGAACACATGTGTTAACATCAGTTGTCCTTTTTTCAAAATCTACTTTAAGACATGTCTGTTTACATTAGTAATTAATTCAGATATCTTATTGCATGTGGGGAATGGCATGGACATTAACAAAATGTTAAGTGACACAACATAAGTTAAGGGGCTTTTCAAGGAGTTACTGCTCCTCTTGTTAGAATCTCCCTGTTTTTAGTAAGCACTTGACCTCCTGAATTTCTATAGATTTCAGCAGGTCGAACTCACAGTGCAGCATGGACTGCTCCTCCCCCTCCGAAGCGTATCCCTGGTGCCCCTGCCCCCCTCCAGCTTGGCACACCAGAATCTGTCCCCCCACAGTATGGATCCCTGAAAGAGATCTCTATTGAAGCCATCAAGTCTCGTCTTTTAGTGCTACACAGATTCTCAGATCTTGTCTACTCTTCCTGGAAACTCCATAATCTCTGTCCCAGACAGGTAAGAACATGACTGCATTGCCACTCGTTCCTTGTGCGGTTATATTTGGCATTTTCAGATAAGCTTGGCATCAACTGGCAGCAGCTAGTTTAGATATTCTTTTATGATTTTCTATTTGGTACTTTGATCTTCTTTGAAATATTTTATGTTTTAATTTTCGTAGGAATTAAACAGTTTTGATGCTGGTATTTCTGGCATAATGGATGGCCGACTTCGCCCAATTTTGTCACCTCGTGTGTACACACTACCCATGGTGAGATCTATTGGCAAGACTATGTCTCTTGGCAATACATGCAGGCCCCAGATAACAGTGAAGAGACTCTCAACAAGGTATTTCTAAACACAATCAAATGTTTTTAATTTAAACTAAACAATTAGATATTCTGGCCCATCTTAGATTTTCTTGATTGTGGGGCAGAGTTGCATCCCTTGAAATTCCTCTTGATTGTTTTTCGGATTAGAAGCTGCTATATTCAATCCCTTTGGTTTCACACATGGTTTTCCTACGACAGTAAGCTTACTCGCTCAGTTAATCATTCACTCTCATGATGCCATGGTGCAATTTGCATTTGAATACTTGTGGCAATGTGTGTTATTTGCCATCCTAATGATTATAAACTCAACTCTGCTACCAGGGGGAAGAAGTGCCGTCCTGTGTATGTACAGATTGCACAACAGGTTGTGAAACTGCGTCCCGAGGAACTTCGACTGCCAGCTCATGCCTGGAAGGTGAAGCTGATTGGAGAGGGTGCCGATGATGCAGGGGGTGTGTTTGATGACACTATCACAGAAATGTGCATGGTGAGTACCTATGTTGCGTTGAATATTTGATCACTGAATCCACACTCATCTATACAAGTATCCCTTAACAAAGAAGTCATTGCTGAAACAGGGGCTGAGTGATGTTTTTGAATTTGTCATTAGTTTTTCAACCACATGTTCACATCTAGTGACACATTTTTATTAACACAGACATTTGCTCCTTAGAATGTTTCATGACATCAAAGCCCATCTGATTTCCATTGATGGAAACTCCACTTCATGCAATTTCAGTGGAAATCCTTAAACATTCATAAGTTCTGGTCCCGGTCTTTATTTTCTAATTCTTTTTCAGAAGTCCTCTTTGGGGTACATATATAGCATTTTAAAATACCTACAACAGTAACAATATTTCAATAAATCTTTTACAAAACAAAAAACTCATTTTTGTCTTGTGAGACCACCCCTACACGGCCCCTTCCTGGGTCCCCAACAGCCAAGAGCAGGTAACTCCTGCCGTCTACCTCACACCTCACTTTTCATACTGTTGTCATTGAGGACAGTTGTCTATTCACAGCTCTTCTCTACAGTAAAGCAAAGCTTACAAAAGTGAAGTTCAAAATGAGTGAGAAAGCACCAAACTCTGTATGTATGCTTCCTTTTTAATGCAAAGGCGCTATCAGGAATTTATAAGTCACTCCTTTTCATTCATGAAATGTTGTAACTTTGCGTGGTGCCCTTTGCTTCCAGCCATGTGGCTGGTAAGATGACGGTCGATACGTTCCTCGCGGTTAATTTTTCCAGCCTTGTCAAGACTATAGGCATGGATAAAGAGTACTACGGGATTATAATTATAATTTAACATGCCTACATTTTTATCTCATTGTATATAAAAAGTGAGGTGTTTATTAATTGTTGTTGAGTTACTTAAATATCATATCCTTCATGGCTTCTCTACTTATGCACATGTGTCGGCTATTCATTCATTATAGGTATAATAGCTTGAAGTTTTTAACAGATAAATACCGCCCGTGGGTACTATTGTTTCTGTTGAATATTCATGTGCGTTTGATGGATCAGCGGACCTTGCTACTAGTCATAGCTCGGCTCTGTTTTTTCCAGTTCAGAGGATGCACAACATGTAGCGCCATGCTGCCCCCTCAAGATAGGCATTTGTTATGCCTTAGATGCCTGGAGGAGGAAGCTCACGATGAGCAACCCAGGTAGCATGGCAGCATTGGGCCAGCATTGGGCCACTGCTGTAAAAAAAAATTAGGCGAGTGCTGGCATTCAGCATTGGGCCAATGCTGATTATCAACGTTGGCCCAGCATTGGCCCAATGATGGCGTGCCAGTCTGTAGCCAATGCTGTGCCTTCCTTTTGCCAATCATATCATCCTGGCTTTTTAATCTACATACATGATTCCTCATTGTTTAAGGCCAAGAAATCGTATCTTGGTTTTCTCTACCATCCATCCCTTGTGATTGTGACAATCGACATTTGTACAGATACTGTAAAACACTTTATAACACTGTATTTACCAACGGTAAGTTAAATTCTAAGGTTTCTTAACAAGAATGTTTAAAAAAATAAAACTTTATGAAACGGAACATGTGTTCACATATCATTATATATCTTACATAAAAATAGAACATTAACAAATATCTACGAATTGTCTTAAGATATGCAATTCAATGGTACTAAAATGTGTGTATGTCATAAATAGTTGAATCTATGCGGTTGAAAACAGAAAACAAAATAATTAAATGTATCTTCTTAACTTTAATTCACTCTCTAATACGTAATGAAATGAGATTCTATGCATCATCAAAAATCATGCTTCATTAGTTTTCAATGAAAATGTACAACTCTCAAAACAGTGATGCCACAGCATTGTGACGTCATGAAGTTCATTGACAGGGCACAATACAAAGTCTACTATCAAAACGATATCTCCCAGGAGCTGACACACGATCTCATACAAGCGATATCTCCTGTGGAACACAGTTTTTGATGATGGAGTTGTTTATTGTACGTTTGTCGCAGTTTTATGAGGCTTTCCATTTCGCAATCAGATGCCTTCGTGCACGCTGGGTTCTTCCGTGCTGCTTCTGAAATGGAAATTGAAATTGGACGTAAAAGTACATAAAAATGCTGTATCAATAATTCTCTAATTTCATTAAACATTTCAATGTATATTATTGTGTACTGTCATATATAAAGTCACAAGTTTGACAATTCTAGATTGCCTTACCTCTGAAGCTCCTTTCGAGTTTGTATGTTTCAAACACTTTCTTTTCATAATATAATTTGAAATTTTAACAATCCCAGTCAGTCAAGTATGCAATTGTTACCAAATGTGGTACTGATCGAAAACCATATGTATTTCTGATTACAGAAAACAGTGACAAGTATAGTACTGAAATGAAATGCTGCTGTAAATCGTTAGGATGGCCACGTTTAACTCAGTGGCACTTATGTATCAAATTACAACCATTTCCAAATAAACCATTTATCCTTTAGTAACATGTTTGCATATATTTTAAAACTGTGAAAATATGGTAGACTATACCTTTCTTAAATGATCCTGGTATATCACGTGGAAAAGGGACTTGAAATCTGTAAATCCTCGGACAAGTGCAAGAGTGAACACTGGTGTAAGATACCGCTCTTAGGAGAAATTCTTCAGTTGACAGTCTGCAGCAAATGCCTGTTTCAAATGTTTCCATTGTTTGTAGTTTCTATTAGATCATAATTAGACTAATTAGACTATAAACTTTTATCTTTCGCAAAAACGCTTGTGCACTGATTGTGTGAAACAGGACAAGGGCTTTTTAGATATATTTGTAAGTTAATCTTCAAGTTTCACAACTAAAAGTAGCTCTGGGCAGATGAACCGATAAAGAGGTTAAATTTAGAACACATGGGTCAGTGCTGGGAATCTGCTGGTACCAGCTGGTGGCTGAGAGACAGTGGCTCCCCGGCGGTGGCCCAGTGCTGTGCCAATGCCATGAGCTCCGTTGCCGGCACAAGCGTAACTCGCGGCAGTAATACAGCATTGGGCCAATGCTGCCATGCTACCTGGGAAGGTTGCGACATATGCCAAGCTTTATCGCCTCATGCTTTAAAATCTAGGCATGCAGACCTTCAGTTTTATCAGTCCTTAATTCAGGACTCAAGAGCCTCCATCCAAGAAATCAAAAGAAGATTCAAGTAAGAAAAAGGGTTCGTCTTCGTTTTCAGTGGTGGGGGGTGTGTGTGTGTGTGGAATCTTCTAAACCAGTGAAGAGTATTTTGGGCCCAACCCCGGCGGTGGCGTCATCCTCTACTGCACCTCCACCTGAAACCCCTCAATCTTTAACACTTGGTCTAATTTCCTCTTTGTTGCAGCAACAAATGACATCAGTACATACCCTAATTTTAGACGCGATGTCTGGTCTCCGGCAGGAGATCGGCGTCCGTCCGGAATTGGGCATATCTACACACACAGCGTCCAAAGAAATCCCCAGCCAAGCCTCTGGTGTTGGTGTGGGGATGTCATTAGGGAGTGAGCCGGTACCGACCGCAGCATGGTTGCCAATATTGGTCTGGCGGGTTTTGTACCTGCGGTGTCTGCCACTCAGACTCCGTTTCAGGTGTAAATTCGAAGGTGGTGTCACCGGCCTCTGTATCCTTCCATCTATTCTCGCGGAAGTGGTTAACCCCCTTCTGTCGGGTTCTCGGTCTCGTTTTGATCTACCTGCACTGAATTATAGATACTTGATGGGGGACCTCAACTTGTACAACCCTCCAGTGGTCTACGACGGCCAAGGAGCCTGCTAAATTGAAACAGCCATTGCAGGCGCATAAAGGCAAAGGTATAGGTAGGGGCAAGGGCAAGGCTGCAGCGCCACAGTAGCCTTTTCCGAGGAAAGGGAAGTCGGCCCCAGCTTCCCAGTAACAGGTCCTCCGGAGCCTTGCTCACCCCGAATTGAGCAGTTGGAGTACTGCCAAAGTCGGGAATTCACTGCCTGCTGCTGCACATTCCTGTGGGTGGCCGCCTTTCCCTTTTCCTGTTGGAATGGGAAATCGTTACAGTGGACATTGTTTGGAGAGCACGCTTGAGGATGCGACCCATTCAGTAAGCGTTGGCTTGGATATGGACTCATGCCTAGAGTTACGAGATTATTCTTCACACTCCAGGGTGGTTAATTCCTCATTTACGGCGGTGGACGGTGGTCTGGATTCCAACACTTTCGGGAGATGGTTTGCGACTGAGTGGTGTGTCTACAGATGGACAACGAGACGGCGATGACCTATATCCTGAAACAGGGCAGTATGGTGTCTCTGTCACTCCTACGAGAGGCTTGGCAGTTTCCACTGTGGTGCGACCAGTTCAATGTACGGAGGTGTCCTGTTTATCTCACGGGGGTGGACTCGCACAAGTGGATGCTACATCAGGAGATATTCGAAGAGACTATCTCCCGGTTGATTGGGTCGTTCCAGGTGGATCAGTTTGCCTCAGGGGAAACAAACCAGAATCCAGTGTTTTGCTCTCGGATGCCCAGGATGCTTTCCAACTCGATTGGACGGGCAGGGTATTGTGGGCGTTCTCGCCTCTACCACAGATTCCCAAAGTCCTCTCACAGCTTGCCACTCAACCAGCTCGAATGTTAGTGCTCCTTGCACTGCTTTTGTCGTCTCAAAGCTGGTTTCCGGTAATTCTCAGGTTTCTGCCTCTGCCTCCTGTCCTATTACCCTTTCGACCGGACTTACTATCCCAGAAAGGAGCGACACACCCAAATCCCAGGATTCAGTGGGTGGCTTGGCGTTTGTCAGAAATCGCCTGCAAGCGAGCGGAATTCCTGCACCAGTTGCAAACACAATTCTTGCTTCTCAGAGGGATTCAGTATGAGGATAGATAGGCCTGTTATGCACGTTGGTGTGTCGACAGGGGGATTCTTGATCCCTTCTCTTTAGTTTTAAGTATTGGAATTTTTTTACAGTCTCCGATAGAGACCGGTGTAGCCGTGTCCACTATCTGAATCTATTCCACAGCTATTTTGGCATTTCATATTCCTGTCGACGGTGCTCTCTTGGGGCAGCACCCTCTCGTGCGCCGCTTTCTAGCAGGTGTGGATAGAATCCGTCCAACTGTCCGGCTGATTAGTCTCCCAAGGGGGGGTCGTTCTTGACTGGCTGTCTGGTCCTCTTTTTCA
Organism: Haliotis asinina; assembly: GCF_037392515.1. Taxonomy (NCBI): domain Eukaryota; kingdom Metazoa; phylum Mollusca; class Gastropoda; order Lepetellida; family Haliotidae; genus Haliotis; species Haliotis asinina. The sequence goes on along the minus strand of NC_090282.1, from coordinate 25,232,857 downwards.
CGAGCTGTCGTCTCTTTCTCTCCAGCTGTTAACTTGGAAAGTTGCCTTTCTTGTGGCGGTAGGCAGGTAGGCGACATTCAAGCAATGTTAGCATATCCTGCTCTGACTGTCTTTCTTACGTCCTAAGATCGCAGGCACTTTCATGCTACAGCACCTATTGAGCTACCCACGCTCATCCTCCCCTGTCTAGTACCTCTCTTCGACATGTTCACGTCTTAGACGTTTGTAAAACTATCCGAGCTTATATCAAACAAACAGCTGATATCTGGAAGGATAAACAATTGTTCTGCTGTTGTGGTGGAGGGAGAACTGGTCTGCTGGCGAGCTAGCAGACCATCTCAAGGTGGCTTGTCTCTGCCATTTGAATGGCTTACCCATGGGTTAACCATACCTAATGGGTTAAAAGCTGATTCTGTTAGGGCAGTGGCTACATCACAGGCTTATGCAGCAGCACTGCCCATTGAGGAGATCTGCTCAGCAGCTATTTGGAGCCGGCTGAGCACATTCATCTGACACTACCATTTGGACAAGCACTCGCGGAAGCATGCTCGGTTGGGCCAAACAGTTCTCACCAGTGGGCCCTGTCCCCCTAGCTGAATGAGCTTTCGATCTTACAACCTTGTATACATTCTTTCTGGCGGTGGGTTCCACAGAATCATTCTTATTGGTGATGGGTATTTACTGGTGGTGGTAACAAAATTTTACATTATAACATTGACATACGCTATTATTTGCTTATTATTCCTGGCACTGTTTAGCTGGTTTGTGGAATGTTCAGTGTAGAGAATGGGGCGTTGGCATATGTCCATCGCTTATAAGCTCCTTGTCTGATTGACTCTTATTACCCTCATTTGCCACGGTGATTGGGTAAGTGTTTTTCTCCATCTCTTGCCGCTTTGGCAGTGTATGAGAGTGTGTGAAGGGTACACGTTAGCAGACAGAATGCCTCTCCCAGACTCATGTTTGTTGGGAGTCTGTCTTATGCTATATATGTACCCCAAGGAGGACTTCTTCTGAAAAAGAATTATGCAAACCTGTAGAGGTTATGAATTCTTTGAAGAATTCTGTCTGACTAGTTCAGCATGAAAAGTAAGATACGAGGTAGACCGCGAGAGTTACCGGCTCTTGGCTGTTGGGCTCACAAGACAAAAACGAAATTTTTGTTTTGTAAAATATTTATTGAAATATTGTTACAACCGTCGTAGGCAGTTTAAAATGGACATGTTAATGCTATATATGTACCCCAAGGGGGACATTCTTCAAAGAATTCATAACCTCTACAGGTTTGTATAAATTTTTTTCATCAGAAAACACTTCATTTTAACTTTATTATGAATCATCATACACCCATACAGAAATGGTGTCAAGATTATTCAGTAATAAAACAGTATATTGACAGATTAATTAATACTGTATTCACAGTATGGAATAGTGACTTTATTGCAACATGTCAGTATGTTCATGTCGAGCTGATCCCTGTTAACTTTTCTCCAATAGGAGTTGGAGTCTGGAGTTGTTCCACTACTGATTCCGACACCAAATGCCAGGAATGAGTCAGGAAACAACAGAGACAGGTAATTTATGTATTGAAAATTATAGCCTTTAATTACAAGTTGTTATACAACAGGATCAGTTAGGTAGCCTAGTGGTAAAAGCATTCACTTGTCACCCCAAAGAAGGGTTCAATTCCCCATATAGGTACGGTGTGCAAAGCCCATTACAGGAGCTCCCCACCATGATATTGCTAGAACATTGCAAAAAGTGTGATAAAACCATGCTCACTTACTCACTGACTGTTAAACAACACTTTATTAATCTGCTAGCTCATACTAAGTGTTGTGATGTATGTCAAACTAGTAGTTGCCCTAAAGTTACGCAACCCTGATATCTAAATTTAGATTCTTGCTGAACCCTTCCTTGACATCAGAGGAAAACATGGTCCTGTTCCGGTTCCTGGGTATTCTGTTCGGAGTGGCAGTACGGACCAAGAAGCCACTTGACCTCCACCTGGCCCCATGTGTGTGGAAGTTGATTGCTGGCATGCCACTCAAGGTCGAGGACTTGGAAGAGGTGGGTACAGTCTCATTCTCTTGTACTTTCCTTGCATATCTCATAGAAAAGGATATTAGATCTTGTTCTTAAATGACATGGAAGTTGTTATGGGGACTGGGAGAGACACAGTTATTATGATGTTTCATCATATTCCTTTACATTATCCCCAGTATTTGTCTATGTTCAGTGTCTATATTGGGTTAATATATACTGAACAGCAAAAGAAATGCTAAAAATGAAACCTCATGAAGGTAAGTATTCATGTTTATGTCTTCTTTTTAAATACATGACAAAATGCCAGCGTTGCATTTCTTTTGCTGTTTGGTATATGTTACTGTAGCATTGCATAAATGTATTGACTCATGTGTGTTCCTATTTAAATGTTTGAAATTAAGATTGTTTTGTTTGAACAAAGCAATAAACACTGTGATTCTGTCGTGTGTCAGGTGGACCACTTGTACATACAGAGCCTGAGAGGTATCCAGGACATCCATGAGAATGGTGTTAATGAAACCAACTTCCATGAGGTGAGGACACAACAAATAGAATGGCTAACTACATTCTGACATCATTAAACTTACTGACATACAGATTTTGGTCTTCAGCAGATAAAAAAATTAATTTTGAGGTAACCTCTCTGTAGCTTAGATATCTCTTATTTTAATCTAACCACTTCAAAATGGTATTTCAAACATATAAGTAAGAGATGACATGTTTAAATGTGAACTGGTGGCATGGGATCTGTCTTGTGTTTGGCAGGGGGATGGGGAGGGGTATTTTTTTGTATTAAGTGATACTTGCCTTAAACACTGAAATCATATTGTTGTTATTTGGACGTCAAGTCATCTGACTGACAAGTTGGAATGGAGTTATTTACAACGTCATGGTAGAATGAATGCATTGACCTGTATGACTGAGACAGTATCTTTGATGATGTATCTTTAATTAAAACAAGCTTTCATGAGCTTGTAATGTGTTTATTGGAAGAGGTGTTGAGGGCAATAAATATTCTTGCCATGCACACTTTCACTAGCATATCTGTGATGGATGATAAAATGTTTACTGCTGTTGTGGAATTGCAAGCAATTAAAATATGCATAGTCCTTCTTCTCCTTGTTATTATGTGTTATGAATATAATTTAGGAACTGTGTTTCTATTTAAATATATTCATTTTCGAGACAGGTTGTTAGTATACATTCAACCAACCTCACAGGTTTGTCTAAGTTTATTTTTGTTTATTTTGTCTTGTTCGTAGTTCATCCCTATTGACTGCTTTGAGGGTCAGAGTTGTGATCAAAGAATGGTTGCCGTTGTGACAGGAGGCTTCAATATCCCCCTCCACTTCCACAACCGCAAGGAATATGTGGAGCGTGTTATGCAGCACAGGCTCCATGAGATGGACAAGCAAGTGAGTAGTCTCGGCAAGGACAAGCAGTGAAAATAGCAAGATTATTAGTTAGATTGATTGATATGGAGAGAAAAGATAATCAGTGCTGTCATTTTCACTTTTAATGATAGTATGTTGATCAAAAAAAAATAATAAATACTTCTTCAGTATGATCCATGAAGCATGTTTGACTTGACACAAAGCAAAATTTTGACATTTTGTCTTTTGACTAGGAATGCGCATTAAATGTGTGTGTGTTTTTTGGTGTGGTTAGGAATCATGTTGTTTGAAGAATTATTTCTTTGTAATGTGTATGCTTTTTGCAATAAAAAACTATGATCATTGTGAAATAGTACCTGATGGAGGATACCTGTTTGAACCGATCGTATTCTGCTTCAGAGCAGTATATACATGGAGAATTCCTTTATAACCTATCCAAAATCTAATACCAAATACAGGTTTGTCCCACATACAGTTGTTGTCCACTTGTGATATGTATGTTCTTATTGGTCAGGCTGCAGCAATAAGAGAAGGGATGTCTTGGATCATCCCAGTGCCCCTGATATCTCTCCTGACAGCACAGACACTGGAACAGTTTGTGTGCGGGACTGCAGAGGTGTCCATTGATGTACTCCGCAAAGTTGTCAGGTCTGCACTCCACTAATAACTGAAATACAAAATTAGAAATTTCTATTCTCTTGAAAGGTTTATATATGTGATGTGATGTAACATGTTTTAAACTAACATAGGTAAATTAAGTTTGATATATGTGAAATAATTGCTTTTATGAAAGTTGACAATAGCAAACTGTTGTTGTACCTGAAGTGTCTGCTTTATTTTGGGCATCAGGTACAGAGGAATAGATGAGTGCCACATTATCATTCAGTGGTTCTGGGATGTTCTTGAGGCCTTTACTAATGAAGAGAGGATCCAGTTTCTCCGCTTTATATCTGGACGAAGTCGTCTTCCAACAAACCCTGCTGACATCACACAGCGCTTCCAGATTATGACCTCAGATAGGGTGAGTGTCTTACCACTTACGCAGTTCATTCATATGATACGTATCGTCACAAAATTCCTTCATCAGTCAACACGAGGGGAAATGCTTGGACCTTTTGCACTGACTGTTCTTGTGTGTAATATTGTGCTTTTGATGACGTTGCAGGGAGTAGACAGCCTGCCCACTTCACAGACATGTTTCTTCCAGCTGCGTCTTCCTGTGTACAGCAGCAAAGAGATGTTAGCAGAGAAACTCCGCTATGCTATCAACAACTGTCGTTCCATCGATATGGACAACTACATGTTGGCCCGCAACATTGACACTGGACCAGGATCAGATGAAGATGTGGCTTGATGTTATCGTCAACATCTTGTGTAATTCCACAATACAGTTTCTGGTCCTTAAAAATCAGGACTAGTTTGTCTTGCTCTCCATATCACAAGTTAATCCCACGAGACCAACTTTCAAGCAATATATTAAGATGAATGTTGTTTTAAAGATGAGTATACACCAGAACATTGCTATAATCAAAGACTGCTATTGTGATGTCCTGTTGATACCGTCACTGAAGTGAAATTTCAGGATGGACATGAAACAACAGATTAATGTTGTAATGGAATGCTCAGAAACTGACATTTCACACCAATCTGAAGCACAATAATAGCACTAGATATATTTAAGTTGATGTAGTGGTGTTTGTCTGATCAAAAACCTGTTTGAGTGCTCGTTACCAGTGTATGAAATAAGCCCAAAACACAGTCAAACAACAGGGCTGATAACTTCAAAATGTTATCAGCCAGAAATGGATTTAACCAGACCAGACAATCCAAAGAGTATTACTCAGATGTATGGAACATGTTATCTAATGTGTTTACCAGACCATCGGGCTATGCAGCTGTATATTTAGACCATCATGTCAGAAATCTATCCTGTCTCTGATGGTCAGACAGGACTTATTTCATACACTGTCATTGCAGTTCTTATATACAAGAGATTGTATGAAGATGTTTACCAGTATTAGTTGAGTGTTTTTGCTGAGACTGACAGTTATGTGCAATATTCCATTTATTTGACTGTTACGTTTTTACAGTCAACTGGAAATCACTGCCACATCAAACATTCAATCTCATGTTGACTCCCATTAAAGTACTTTCAAATATAAATAAGTACAATGCCTTGTGGCATTGAGATATTATCTGATTGAATTTATAGTGTGTGTATGTACAAATGCGAACCCTACCCATTTAAAGTGATTGTTAGATTTGAAATTGATGTGGGAAAAGTTACATAAATTGTTCTGAGTTTTTTTTGTTGTTGTTTGTTTGCATATTTTAAAAGTATGTATTGTCCTTGTGGAATGTGGACAACCTTTAGATGTGACAATTAAGGATGACAGATATCCAAGTGAAGTTATGTGATTACCACCAGAGAGGAAAGAAATGTTTTGACAGTGTTATAGCAACAGACTGCCATGGAATTGTCAATGATTGAAAGGTTATATGAAAATCAGGGGCATGTCCATGTAGTTCAAATATATTCAATATTGTGCAAATGCTTCACACAATTATATCATGGACATACCTTAACTCTATATCACCTAAAGAAACGTGAGATCTGTGCATCTTTCTTATGTATCTTGAACTGGATGGTAAATAAGATCAGCTAAATATCAACAAACCATTTTGAACCATTGTAATTCAATATTTTTCATTATTAGTGTCTTTCCAGCTTAAGTGATTATTTTATCCATATACCACAATGCACTGACATTGTTTCGAGGTTGTCACTGTCAACAATATATGTACATTTGTGTTTATTCATGATTACTCCACATTGTATGAAATTGTCATATTTACACTTCATTATCAAATAATTCTCTTCAAGGCTAGAAGCTGAATCTGCTTTTTTCATATAGTCTGTTTGCAGAGAAAATGTAGCGATGAATTTCATTTCAAACAAATTAGTTTGTTTCAATTTCAAATTTATTTCTTTGTTCCATTTACTGCGCTTACCCCTTGTAATACAAACCAATAATAGTGATTTGAGTCTTTTATGAAACAACTTTTATAATATGTTGAATGAAATTCTGATGTTCGTTTGACAAGGTAAAATTGTGAGGATTCATAATTTTTATTTTAACTTTGTTTTATTTACTATTAGAGTAAAATCCATTTACTCGTTTACGTTTCACTACAGACTGTAAACAATTCTTGAAAATAATATTTAGAACAAGGAAGTACTTCAAGAAGATTTGACAAGAGTTATGTCCCTTGTCTCATACCAATCCAGTTATTTCTGAGGCATCAGAATTCTGTTGCATCCCTGTGTCATACAAGCAATCATCTATTGTGGGTTCAAATCATGGTACAGCCTGTTTTTAAACTGAGGTTGATCTGCCCCATACCCATATCCTTGGGTTTTACCAAGTGGTAAACACTTAGGCCTTGCCTAAGTTTGGGCATTCCTCCCATATTAAGCTGGTATTGCTGTAGTATGCTCATTCAGTGTTGTGTGTACTGCCAGGCTGCCATCACACTTGTAGGAATAGTAGACGTCATTATGTGGGATACACTGCCCGTTTAGGTTGTGAAATATCTGTAGCACTGATTAAATGGGTTTGTCTCTTGAACAGATATTGGAACATGCATCCTTCTGATCATTCACTGAATTTATATGGTCAGGACTTGATAATTTTAGCTCATTCATTGCATGACATCCTACATTTCCTGTTTTAATTTGGCATATGTCGGAGTAAGTGAATAAATAGCATGTCCAAATTTAGCAAGAGTAACTACTAGTTTTGACAACACCAGTACTTGGGCTTAAAATAGTGTGGACAATATCTCCTTCACCCAAATCAAAGACCCGGTAGTTGGCAGTATATACATATTAATAGCTGATCGAGTGTCTGTAGTGTATCAGTCAAAACTATTGTCCGTTTTATGACTTATATATTTCCTTGGTTATCATTGTCATTATTACTTTGGAATAGTTAGTCTTAATGTAGAATTTGTTTTTGTCCTAAGAGTCAGACTCGTGAGGTAAAAAGTCTTTTTGTTTCATTTTTCTTAAATTTCTGTCTGACCTTTCCGTGAATGAAATAATAAATGCAAACCAGAATGGAGACACTCATTATTTAGAGCACTAAACTACTGAATATGAATTAGAAATGTTTTGAGAATTAACAAGAATTCCTGTTCAATCCCTTTGTTGGTGGCTTTCACAGTTCAGGTATTTTCTAAATGTATCCTCTATATTTTTGTTATTAAAGTATTTTTGTAATGTGTCAAATGTACAACAATCACAAATGAAAACCACATGGTTTATTATTTGTTGACAGACCTATAGATATTAGGTTTTCGTCTAGGTATTTGTCTAGCTTCAATAAACATGCATATTTGTAATTACATAACAGAAATTGAAATGTGTATAGGAAACAGAAATACATGAAATATTACTTGTACATCATGTCAGAGTATGTGTTTATATCATACAACATTGTGTATCTGAGACAAATACATGGGTAACAACTTCTTTACTTGTTTCTCACAATGCTTCTGGGCTAGCTGTTGCCCCTACTTCATCTGGTATTACTCCACCAACTCCTAAATGCCTTTGAAGAATTTCAAAATTTTATATATTTACATATCTATTTGTGAGTACATATATATATATGAAGGTTTAGTCCATTTGAAGACACTTTTCAAATCTGCATAAATTAATCCACCCTTTTCCCTAGTTGGTAACATTACCAAAATTACCCAGAAGTTCAGTATACTGATGATCTTTCCCCACAAGAGTAGACTAAAGCTTAGTGTCTGAATACATAATTTTGATTGTAACAAACAAGCCTATTTAAATTGAAAAGGAGCCCCAGCCAATGAGAGATTCAGATTCCCTGAACCTAGGGAAATCTAGACTTGCTTTATTCAGAGCCTTAGCACTGCAGGGAGGGCTAGGCTGTAGGGAAAATAATGTGGTTCAGGGACAGTGATATATAGTATCTCCCTAGACTCCAACAACATCATACTCTTGTGATTATTATTTACAACTATGGAAGCCTCTTGATATGAGACTCGCTTCAGTGTCTTCAGTTGAGAACTTTGTCAAATTATATTAAACTATGTTCATAGTATATTTATAATTAACTCAGGTGATTTTTTTGGGGGGTGGTCCAGTCCATTCGCTGTATATTTTTGTTTGAAAAGCTGAAAAATTGTTAAGTGCAGCATTAAACAACAACAACAAAAAAAAGTTGAAAAGCAAACAACAAACTACAGGTACAAGGAACGAAAATGACTGGTCCTATAGAGTTTGTTATAACTGTAGTATTCTGTTGATATGTGTCTGTGCTACCAGCTACCAGACTGTATACATCTAGTAGTATCAATCCAACTTGCTATCTGTACATTCTGTCTACAGTAATTTATGGTTTCTTGTTTTGGGAGTGTTGACTGAGTGTACCGTTGTGAAAATGTTCATTTATTGTGCCAAGCATTTGGCTGTGATGATCTTTCATATGATAATTATAATTCTAGCTTTTGCTACCCAGAAACCCATTTCTTCATTAAAGAGTATTTTGTAAAAGTAAATAGAATTTTGTTTATCTCTAGCTTAAGACAGACATTAACCTTGTCTTTTGGAAACATTTAGTCTTGTGCAAGAAATGAGAATATTTGTTGTGATGTCTTAACAAATACTAGTATCATATGGAGGCATGTTGTCATTACACATGAATACACCTCTGACCCATTAAACGTGGAAGGAAATAGATATTTTTGTCATAGCATGTGCAGTAGATGTTATGTGTGTCCACTTCTGTATTTATCATGTAATTTATTTTGGATATTTTGGGATATGTCCTGTTGACCTGATCATGTTACTGGGTAGTTAACATGAGTCAAATTGTGTATGGGTGATAATGAGACTAATGAAAACTTATGTAAATTGTTGATTTATTGATTTCATCAAACTTAATGTCATCCTTTGTATTATAAATATCAGGTTATGATAATTAATGTATGTTGATTAAGTACTGTCTAGATCGCCATTTTACTGGCTGTATAAACATTGTACATATTATTAGTACAATACTGTCAACATTTACCTTTACAGGAAAATGTAATTTTTCATCTTGAAGAAGATTTGTACTCACTAGTAATACATTTCAAGTGTATGTTTATTTCAGGTGTTTTTCTGTAAGTTTGTCAGGTTTCAAGTCTGAAATTAAATATGCTGTTAGACCAGGCATGAAAGTCACTTTGATTCTGTGCTTCTATTTCAGCTGAACTGAAGATAAATTACATAATTAGTATTTCAGTGTCTTTTCATTACAGTTTCACTTTGATAATACAGTAAATTGACTTCAGAACATCTTTACTCAATATGTAGGTCAGTGAAGCAGACATGTTTCATGGATGATTCCACCAGTATTTGTGCAGGCTTGTTCCATCTATTTGTGTGTCTGTCCACGTGTGGACTGAGTGAGTGTTGTTGTAGCCTTGTGATGTGGATTGCTGCTATTTATTGCCAATTGTTTGCCTAGCCAAAGCCCAGTTATTTACAGTCTGCAGTTATGCAGTTGGAATATTGCTGGTGCTGGCATTAAATATAATTTACTCTCTCTCAGGGTTGGTGAAAGCATCTTAAAGATATTGGTCAAGCTCTATATGGCAACATATCAGCCTTTCATAGATAATGTGTGTTTAGTATTCAGTCAGTTTCAACAGTATTGGAATTTGTACTCAGATGCCCCTTCTTCCTCTTCTTACAGATGTGAGGACGGTCAGCTGTAGATATTCTTAAAGGTCACATGCAACATAAAACACAACTTGCAGACTCTGATACCTTTCGGTATGCACTTCCCCGAAACCTTCCCTGAATCATTAAAAAGACCAACTTAACCTATAACGTTGAAAATAAACGAGATGAAAAAAGCCTGCAATATGAGAGTTCAAACGATTCACTAATTTTCCCCCAGCACTGGGGGGGAAAAAGTGGTCTCAACAGCTATGCTGCACTGTGCCCATAACGCATGCGCAGGGAGTAGGTTCGCGGAGCTTGAAACAGTATGCCTGCCTTGAGTATGAGGTCATGAACTGTAGTCTTATCTTTGTTGCGTACTCAAACAAGTAAATAATCTACTTGTTACATAAAAAAAATATAAAAATAAACAAAACAAACACATGTTGATTGTGATTAGCAGACTGTCACAGAGAAAAGTGAATGTCTGGTTTACTGACACGTATATGTCTGCCAGCTTGTCTGCTGATGACAATATGCATTGCACAACTTCAGTTACTGACCATTTGCAATTTGAAATTAACACCTATCGGGCTTACAAGCCATAAACAAAGAGACGGCTAAGTGTAATGGCAAATGAACCATTGGGCAATGACTAGGCGGTTTACACATGACTGCACACCCACCGGCCCTCACTGGGTTCGGTATCACTGCTATTTCGCATTGAGGGAGATAAACACAATACAAAGTATTGCACTTTTAATTTGCATTTAAATGCTTAGAATTTTGTTTATTTGTTTTTTCACAATACATTTTATATATCGTGAACAAGTGATAACTGTGTTTTAATTATGTTTGATGTCTTGGTTGCATGTGACCTTAATTTGACTAAGTGTGGTCTTTGGTGTCACCTTGGCATTTTGAAACTTCTAAGGTGAATTCACTGAAGGCCTATAATGTGAGATCTGCAACATTAAAATGATGAGGATGAGTGAGACTCATTTTATCCAGTTGACTTTTTCCCTCTGTGTTTCCAACAATATTACTGGTGACTTTATAGATCCATGCTATTGCTTCCTTGCAGATGTGCTTTATGATTTGCTGGAACCATTGTAAATAAATGATATGTTCCTTGCCTAAAGCTACTTTTTCCCTTTTTGACAGAGATATGAACACCATACAGAGAAATTTGTTCTCAATATCTAGATTGTTTAGGAGGGGGCTGTTATGTATCAGCCAAGAAATGCAAATGGAAATGCATTGTCACACATTTTTTTGTGACTTTTTATTTCAGCACACCACGGTTACATGTTACATGGACAAAGTTTGCTATGTTTAATAATGAATGAAGAGAGTTATGGACAAAGTTTCATTGTGGCAATTAATTATAATAGTGATAGTAATAATGGGGCTGTAGTGTATGTTTGTGTCATGAGTAATATACCAAACTACAGGCCTTTCTAGGCGTAATAGAAATTTGACTTCATGTTATTATGCAGTGAGGGAAATTGATTGGTATGTTAATATAACATGTCCAGTACAGGGAGAGAAACATACACATTTTAATGGAAATCTAATTTGTCACATAGCAGTAGAAGGTATATCACATATATATCAAAGATTGCAATTTTGCATATGTTTTTTATGTTTTTTTTCAATCAAGATCAGATGATTTTGTAATGTCAAGTATCCGGGCAGTCCAAAAAGACAACTTCCTTTGAGTGTTCACATTCTTCTGTTGATCAATGTTGATCAATGTCCAAAGATCAAAAACTGTGAGTCACAACTTAATGAAATCATGTCAATATCGGGTGTGTCCTCCATGGGCGTTCACAACTGCAATACAACGTTTCCTCATGGATTGGATGATGCATCCACACAGCTTGGGGAATGCGCCGCCATGTTTGTACCCACATGGCACCACTCTCCTGCAAGGTCTGTGAAGGGTCCCTTACTTGATGAAGCCGCTTGCCTAACACATCCCACACATGCTGTATGGGGCTGAGGTCGGGATATTGATGCCAGCATTCCTGAGGAAATTCGTTCTTAAATCGGCCATATGAGGTTTGGCGTTATCCTGTTGGAATGTCAGACCTGGGCCATGAGCTGCCATGAATGGCAAAACCTCTGGAACAAGCACCTGATCCCTCTATGCTGCTGCATTAAGGTTTCCGTAGATGACAATGAGTCGGGATTGAGCATGATTGTTGATAGCACCCCAAACCATAATGCTACCTCCCCCAAATCGATCCACTTCCTGTACGCAACACTGAGCATTGCATTCTCCTTGTCTTCTCCAAACTCTAACTCTTCAATCAGCAGAGCTTAATGTGAACCTTGATACATCACTAAACACAACCCTATTCCAATCTCACTGGGTCCATCTCAAGTGCCATCATGCCCAGAAAAGACATTGGTGTCAATGGAAACGGGTTAGAATTGGTCCACGATATGGTCGCCATGCATGAAGACGAGCAGAGCGCAGGCAATTTCGAATGGTTTGGGCAGTCACTCGACCTCAAAACAATGCATTCCCAGTGGATGAGACAGTGACAAACCGATCACGCAAATGACGTAAGACAATCTGTCGGTCCTCTGCGTGTGACATCACGTGCGGTCGACCAGGACAGGGGCAGTCAGCTGTGGTGCCAGTTTGATGGACATGTGTGTGGAGATAATGGATGGTCTGTCAACTACATCCCATAACCCTCGCAACATCAGTGACGGACGCTCCTCCATTCAGCATGCCAATGGCACGTTCACGCTGAATGTTTGACAGTCGTCACATTGCAAATTAACGAATAATTAACCATAAAACTGTGTTTTTCTGAGATGACACTCTACTCTGCTACCGTGAGATCAACTGCACGTGTATCAATAGGTCACATGACTTGTGGCACGTGGAAACATGATTTTAGCATGCAGTGCTCTCCCCCTTGCTACATGGGGCCAACCAGTAGAATGAATGTGTGATGTAATGCCCATGACAATGCATTTAACCATAATCACAACAAGAACTCTCTCAAGAAAAGTTTCAAAACACTATTTGAAAAATAATGAGTGTCAAGTGTTTATTTTTGCTGAGTTTATTTGTGTCTATTAATTTCATTTTTAAGAGTTTTTTCTTTACTTTATGAATATTGCTGTATGCAAAAATATATATTGGAAATCACATGATTCATTCAATCAACTTCATTATCATATTGATATGTCACATCATTTCATAACAGAGATACAAATACAGTATTGGAACTCATTCAATGCCCAAGAAAACAGTGTACTGTATGTTGTATACCCATCACATTCTGCATGCTGACATTGTACTACCCATCCACTGAGCAGTGTGTCATATCAGAGGCAAACAAGTATTGGGTTATACTGCATTGTAACACTGATGAATAAGCACAGCTCACACAGTATGAGGTAACCAATTACGTTTGATGACTTGATGACAACCATTATACTTTGGACAATTTCATTATGAACTATACACACTGACGGATGTTTAAAGTTAGTTCTTCACAACATTCACAGGTGCTGCTATTCTGCAGGCTAGCAACAGGTGCTGCAAATGACAGATGTTAAGTGTCTGTCTCTATGTTGTTGCACTTGGTGTTAGGTTACACTATCAGTTGGACAACAAATACAACAAAGAAAGATACACCACACATTGGAATATAATGGGACTTTCAGGGGTTTTTTTCAGGTTTCAATTTGCAGGTACTTTGCAGGACATTTTGCCAGAGTAATTTTATGTTGTTGGTGAGGAATTTACATGGTGAATATACTGTGAGGGAAGAGAGAGTGAAAATAGACATTTATTTTATCAAAGTCTATTTGAGATATAAATCATTAACTATTAACAGTTTTAGCAATAATAATAACAATGATATCTAACAACCATTCATGGTGAAAGATACTTTGTTGTCTTTAAAACAAACACATGTACAGGTTTCAGAAAATATCATCATCTATTTTTATGTATATGTGAATACAGCTACATACTCCAATGATATGAAGTGTAAGGGACCCTTTTCACTTGCTACTTTGAACACTTATGGCTGTCACTTCCTGTGTCCTGTCTTACCCTAAGGCAAACAGCAAATCATGCCCTTCCCCATCTTGACAACTTTGGCATAATAAACATGTTTACATGAATGTAAGTCATAATATTATGTAACGTACAAGGTATTAGTTCTTGATGTAAATTTAAAACATCGTCCGCACTTGTAGAACTTGGTCAGTTCCAATCACCCTGCAGTTAGTGATCAGTCATATACTAACAGGATCATTTGACATCTAATCAATCTATCCTTGTTTAGTCAACTCACTGATAAACTGTTATCTAATGCATGGTTCATAGCTATTGATGTTGCATTGGTGGTTACTGCATCAAGTCTTCCTTGACTGCTGGAAAAAAAGGTCTTTAAGGAAAGTCTTAAGTAATTACAAATTAATATGTACATAATATATATAATTCATGTCAAATGAACATCTCTATAAAATCAACTATTTCATTTCTGAACGTTCTATTGTATATTTATATCAATATTTCAACATAATATGCCATACCTAAAGGAAATCCTCAGGACGTATCATATGAGGTTATTTCAGTGAATCTGCATGTTAGTTGTTATAGTTGATAACAGCCTTAGCAAAACTATTTGACATCATCACTGTAAAAATCACAGATGCTGAAGGGTATTATCAGGGAGACTATTTACAAATTGTTGTTGCAGATTATCCCTGGTATTATCAGTGAGTAGTTCATGCCCTAACATCACAGATCATTACAACTATCTAGTGGCAGACAAAAATACATAATTCAAACCTTCAGTTACTATTGTCAAGTTTAGTGTCATTAGAATAGAGAAAAATATAATTTGAAATATCTATATTCTGTTTGGCATTTTCCTGAAATGTGACAGGAATGTATAACTGTACTATATTTTCATCATGTGCATGCATGGAGTAGAGGTGAATATTTCACCTCATGTTTACATGTTTCTTAGTAAGCAAGCCCCCACACAATGGGACACAAATATTTTATCTGATTATTAGGGTCTTAAAGCTGATTATTTAGGTGAAGTAATTTTAATGAATAGCAAATGAAGAATGAATTCTTGTAACAGTACTAGGTTTAATGTATGTAATTTACCATTACAGTGAAAGAAACTTATGACTTTATTATTTTTTACTCAGCATTTACAAACCCCTCCCCCCCCCACCCCCACCCCATCCCATCCCATATTTTCCATTGTCCAAATTATTTTATTTCTTTCCGGATAAACCACCACGATTTCATCCAGATATTAGTATCTGCATAAACAAAAAACAAAAATGAAGCAGTTCATTAAGTATGTCATACAAACACATATTCATTACATCACACGTCAGTTGTAACCACTTGTCACATTCACTGGACTGATTCCTGTGTGTTGTAATTTGTTTAATGAACAATACTACAATGGACACCTAATTTCCTATTTCCTTGTTACAACATTGTAATCTCTCCCGCCCCCCCAAAAAATCCAAACAAAAAAAACACACACAATACACAAAAAAAAATCGTGACTCTCATTGTTTCAACGAAATGGTCATATTGTCATACACGAGAATGACATGGTTTGTCATGTGACACTGGCATCGTTGGTCATC
Organism: Haliotis asinina; assembly: GCF_037392515.1. Lineage (NCBI taxonomy): Eukaryota > Metazoa > Mollusca > Gastropoda > Lepetellida > Haliotidae > Haliotis > Haliotis asinina. Next base: position 25,217,017 of record NC_090282.1, on the reverse strand, counting down.
ATTATCGTACGATTCCACGTGTCTTGTGCATCACCATACTATAAACACCATGCACCAACGTAACGAGACAGAAAATGCGTTTCGCTGTATCGTACGATACACGCATCCAACACATAAGGGAAGACAGGTTGTTGACGTTGAAAGAGAAAATAGATGCTATTCATTTGTAAATAAACTATTAACCCAAATATTGTTAACATGTTCATCATTTATTTTTCAGGGTTGGTAACTGATAAGTATCTGTCAGAACACATCATCACAATCAAACATTTATTTACAGTTCAACACCTTTACACCCCTACACTAAAAATAGACTGTGTGGGAATGACCCCCATTGATGATTTTCACTAACGTGATTGGCGATAGCGAATAGCAGTAACCAATGAAAACAAAGTTGTTATTGGCGGGGGAAAGGAGGCTCTACATAATTTTTGTTTATTTCATCGTGTGAGTTAACAATTTCATGTCTAGGTTTTTGACAGAAAACATTTCCCATTTTGGTTTCGTCGAATACTGGGGTCGTTTTCTCAAACAGATGTCCATTTCATAACTACTATTCCCACGAAAAGACAAACCAAATCTTTCACTTTGAATGTGCACCGATTAGGTCAAGAAGCCGTCACACGCCTGTGATTTTGCAGCCGAAAGTGTGAGAATATTCAGCGACTCCGAAAAGTACCAGCGATTTAAGGTATTGTATTATCTATTTGTTTAATGGTATCCCTATTCACATGTACTCATAGGCTTCTTCCAGGCAGACCTATGTGTTCACATCTTACACGTGGAGTACCTCGTCAGGGTCACGCCTCCTCCTAGCCCTTGTCATGCACTGTCTACTTGTATGTGTTTTTTTTTTAATTAATCACATATGATATGTGGATATAGAATGTAAAAAACTTTAAACTGACGACCTTTTTAACTACTCAAACCCTTATTTTTCAAAACTGCTGGGGGGCTGGGTGGGATGGATCATCAACTGCCCATGTCCCCCAGTACAGTAACAGTTCCGCCAGTAGCTGAAACGTATCTTATTTCTTTTATGATTATATCAAGGGGTTAGTGTTTAGGTTTTGGGTTTAGATTTAAGCGTTATGTTAGGTTAGGGTCGAGGTAGGCTTGCTGTAAACACTATTTAAAAACCACCTATTTTACTGTAAATCTTAGGCATAGAGTGATAAAAAGATATGGGGATTACGGTCGGGAACCCTTCTGCCCATATAAATGTTCCTTAATCCTCAGAGCAAATGTTAAGTAAACAAGAAGAACCCACCCCACTACCGGCTTGTCATGTGCACAGTTGATAACCCTCCTCCAGATCATTTGTACAAAACTGATGACACACCACACCCCCACCTCCCCAGAACACCCCCAATATCATCATCATCATCATCTTAATCATCATCTTAATCATCATGATATCTTAATCATCATCTCACACACTCACACCAACCATAAATCATGAATGGCAGAAATATTTTTTTAAAAAAGGAACTTGATTTTTTGTTAGTAATTGATTTCCATTTGTGATCATTTGTCTCCAAAAATGATTTTCAGTCTCTCTACTTGTATTATCAGATTAAAGTTTTTGGGACACCATGCATTTTTTGGAGGGTAGGTGCTCTTTTAAGCTGTATCAAGGGGTCACAGAGACATTGCAAATTTTTTAACAATGTGTTTCGGAGAAAGTTATTTATTAAAAGGAAGTGAGATGTTTTAAAATCCATGTGATAATCAAGACAACAATATGTTCTTAAGTGTCCAAAAACCCATAACAAAATGCACACCACGATGTGTAAAAGTGTTGATCAGCAAGACTGTGTAAACGTGTTTCGATCATGATTATTCATAGAGCTAAAATATGTGCATTTCAGTCCCTGAACCTTGTCTTGAGTTGAAAGCTAATGAACATGTCCCATTAATTTGTCCAAATACACATTGAAAAACATGATAAGAGACACTTGAATCTATTGAGTGAAATACAACCCACCTCCAGTAAATGCTGGCATCACATAAGTTCATAGTGCGCAGTGCTGACGCAACATGCTCAAGGATTAAGGGTGTATTTGTTGCTCTGTGGATGACACTAGCTCATGTAGACTTTGGATTTGTACTCTTTTAAAGGTTAGTAGCTTTTTTTGTTATTGTTCTGTATTCAGTCAGATCTCTTTCTAAACATTATAGCATAAATTACCACAATAGCAGTTGATTATATGGTCCCTAGTAACACTTATCCCAGATGTTCTGATGTACAGTAGATGAACAATATCCCCATGTCAGCATAGTACAAAACATTATGAGTATTCATAAAAAGCATACAATCTGTGCATAAATCTTGAGTCCTATATCCTTACTTCGGGATTTACATTGAGTTCTATATTTGATAGTCCCAGGGACTCATGCTCGTAATTTTCAGGGGTCCTGAACTACAAATTTGGCGTCCTAGACACTTAAGTATTACTCTTGATACTATTATGTAAAGTTTAAAGGGATTCTTGTATTCAAATGCTTTTTGTGCAAATCAAGAACAAGCCCAGTGCTTCAATTTCACTGCTACAAATATGTCATTCTCAGTTGTGTCTTAAAATCTTTTGCGACATTTTGACTTATATGGGTCATTTTTATAATTGGGATTTTTTGGTTCCCCAACAAGCCAATTAAAGCACACTACCAGCAATGATATACAAATGAGTAATGATTTAAGGTAACCATTTCATGACTGGAAAGTGAAACCGAATAATTACTGAAAGTGAAACCAAGAACTTGATCAGCTAGTTTGATTTGTCATTCTGAAAGTTACTCAATCATAACAGACTCTTTAACCCCCCCGTCACCATTATTATCTGTTACCTGTCGTAATAATAGAGTGCTGCTTGTCACCTTGGTCATGACATATGCACATGTGTCTCATCATTGATGGTTGTTGTCAGTCCAGCTTGATAATAGTGTCACCATGTATATCAAGACATCACTGTATCTATTAAATCAGAAGCTGCTGTTGTTAAAGTTTGAAACATCATACATTTTCTTAATGAAAGTTGATGAATGTCTAGCAACTCTGTACTTGGTGAAATGACCTGTGAAGATCCGGGTTAGAATTATCTTCAATAACCCAAGCTTGTTCTAAAACGTGACCAAGAGGATGGGGTGATCAGGTTCACAGGTTATCAGTGATATGGGTGATACATATCATCATATCCCAATTGCGTATGTCAATGCTCATGATATTGATCACTGGATTGTCAGGTCCAGACTTGATAATTTACAGACTGCAGCACGAAATTTCGCTCGCTCGCTCACTCACTCACTCACTCACTCACTCACTCACTCACTCACTCACTCACTCACTCACTCACTCACTCACTCACACTCAAGTCCGTGGAATTGCAGGCATTCATGTTTTTGTAGCAGACTTTGACCATACATTTTCCTGTATCATTTCCACCATTACTTTTGAATAATTGATGAAATGAAAACAGAATTCAAGAAAATAAATGTATTTCTTCTGAAGCCTCAAGCAGTAGCAGGCCTTTTGAGTTTGTGACAGCTACCCTGGGTGTGGCCGAATTCTTTCACATTTTCACAAACACCTCTTGTCATCATAGTGTTGGATGGTCAATAGTCACATGTATCTTTTACATCTGACCTTGACCAAACAAGATGTCATTATCGTGACTACAACTTAGGTGGGGTTTGTAACAACATCTAAAGTCGGATCATGATTCGCAGTATATTTATGTATGACAGCATGATAACACAACTGTGCAGATATATCACTGATATATGGCTGAACTATTTGCCCCAGTGTCTATCCCCCTTCTAGGGGTCTAACCAAAGTCCAGTTCATCCAGGGTAAGTGCTGCTTTACATGTGGGCAGTTGTAGGAGCCTGGAGTGTTGGATTGTTACAGCTGTATTGATGGCACTTTGATCTTGGTTTGTAGTGTGACATTTAGTAAGCAAGTCAATACAGACACCGTCCTTGTTAATTGTAGGCTACAGGTTATAGTCTACAGTTTGAGCCAAAATAGTTTGAATCTGCTTGTAAAATTTTGCATGCTCATTCAAATAATGGTGGAATTTCACCGCACAGTTTGTTATTCTGTGATTTGTGTGACTCAGTGTGAGATATTAATATACATAATCAGTGTTAGTTTTTCCCATGAAATGTGTGTTTAAGAAAGGAAGGTATTTTCTTGCGTGATAGCTGACCCTCCTTCTAACCATAAGCTGAGAGCAACTATGCCACCTGTTGAAGTCTCAAAATGTTTAATATACCAAGGATTTTTCTACACCAGATGCCCACACTGAATCCTAAGTCTGCAGCAAATGTCTGTAAAAGGTGAGATGACAGGCATGACTGCATTATAAACTTTCACTTTCATTCAGGAAACAAGGCCAAAAAAATTTGTATTGGTGACAGCAATAAGGTGACTTAGGGTTCGCCATCAGGAGTAAGACTTTTGCTCTATGGTGAGATGGATGTAGCAGTGTCAGTGTTTGTGTTCACTTAATTTTCGTGGGGCTGGGTGAGAATGCTGGGTCCGCTTAGCCATCGTCACCCTGCGATAATTGTAACTGCCATGCCAGTAACATAGACGTACAGTAATTGTGTTTGAGCTGCTTTTGTCATGTGGAAGCTTATCTGTATCATGAATACCCTGCTAATCCACTTCACTGACTGGGGTGACCCAGTTTTGCTTGGCAGACGCAATATCCATGAAATCATGGAGGTTTTCACTTGAGGACAAGGAGATTTGTCTGTGAAATTGAAGTGTTCAGCATGTTAGGTCAAGAGAGAATAAACAACGTGATGTATATTGTGTCATTTCCTATATCATCATGGCACGTGCATGATAGATATTGTTTTGACAGATATGTGTCAGTAGACACAACATCACATGTACCTTATCGCGGTCAGTCAGCAGAAGTGTCAACAGATATCATTAATGTCACTATGTTACACATTGTCACATTATAACTGTCTTGCCAAGTCACACCCTCCTATCATACTCAGCCCTGTGATAGTTTTATTACGCAGAGCTGGATATAGCATGGAAGACTATATTTAGTGAAACTTTCAAACTACCAGTCTGACCAGCTGGTCACCACTGTCATTGATCTAAAGACCTACCACAGAACAGTGTGTGATTTAGCCACTTATCAAATACAGTTGTCTGTTTCTCAGTGTGTATAACACTTTTATACCATCTAGATTATTTATATACAACCTGAAGTGGTGCAAAACTTTGTAGATATATCAGTTAGAACCTGAAGTGGTGCCTTTTGTTATTTATATTTTTTGTGATTTATTATTTTCTAAGTTTCCATTGAAACATTTCAGACTTTGCCTCAAAAGTAACAGGTGTGTTTCATTTCCAGAGCACATCTCAAAAACTTTGTAATATCTGTCAACACAACTTGGTAGATATGTGTGGCAGACCTCAAAGTGGTGCCTTTTGCTCTTTTCAGGTTTTGGTGATTTATGATTTTCTCGGTGTCCATAGAAACGTTTCGGACTTAGTCTTAAAATGGAGGGATGGGCTTCGTTTCCAGAGCAGAACTCAAAAAACGTTCAATATTTTTCTGCAAAACTTGGAAGATATATGTGGCAGACCCCAAAGTGGTGCCTTTTGCTGTTTGCAGGTTTTTGTGATTTGTTATTTATTCGGTTTTCATGGAAATGTTTTAGACTTTGTCTCAAAATGGAGGGATGCAGAACTCAAAAACCATTTGATATCTTTCAACTGATCTCGGCAGATATATGAGGTAGATCTTTGAAGTGGTGCCTTTTGTTGTTTACAGATATATAGCATTTATATTTTTCATGATTTCCATGGAAAAAGATTCAAAATTAGTCTTAAAAAAACATCATGTAACCTCCAGATGATTTGTCCTTTCAAATATGTGGGTGCCGAGGGGATATGTCATCTTCTGATGACTCTTGTTTCTTCCTGCTAGCGAAAAGCTAGAAGTCACTGTAAAATAACAAGATTTAAAAAATTTGAATTTGGATGGTGAATCGAAAGGATAAGACACATGTCATAAATATACTAGTACAACTGGATAGTGGAATCATAATTTTGTCACCATTAGGTAATTCCTGCTAACCTTTAGTCTTCAGGTAAGTGTAATTTTCCATCCTCCTTGAAATGTTTACTGTTGTGTACCTCCGTAAAACAGATTTTGGGTTGATGATTAAATATTTTCTCATAGACAAAACATGGTTTTAGTATTTTGAATTTTTTAAACCAAACGGTTGATTAGTCTTACATATTTTCTTTGGTGAGATGATAAATGAACAGTGATATATATTTCAGACAGACATTTATTCAGTAATAGGCCAGTGGCCCAAAATACAAACATAGTTATAATTAGAACTTACAACAGAATCTCTTATTTTTCCAACGTTATATAAAAATAGGCATAAATTATTTATAACATATATATATATATTTCCCGTTTGATAAACAATTTGAATTATGTGCATATTTTGTCAAGTATGTGTATCATTACCATGCTAATACCAGTGGTGTGGGAAACAGTTTTACAATGAACATGTTGTCCATTATCTTGTAATGGTTTCAAGAGACACTCCAAGGTTTGTTGTCCAGACCATTGAGGGTGAAGGAGATCTGTTGTAATCTTCAACCATTGTATCAGGTCAGGTGATAATAACCTGTAACAGAACCCTGTAAGACAGTAACCCCTTTTGGTATGTATAACTTAACCGTCATGGGGAAAATATCCCTCTTGGTGTATGTATAACTTAACCCTCACATTTGACATGTTTGATGTATATATTATTTGACCCTTATGGCATATAGCAATAGCCCCAATAGAATATAGGGAATCACTCTCTTGGAATATATAACGTAACATCCAGAGAATATTTATCAAAACCTTCATGTAATGTAGACATTAGCAGTGTTGGAATATCGTGTAACCGATACTGAATATAGAAAATTGCTGAGATAGAATGTTTAGCTATGGAATCCCGATTGATAATAGCCCATGTGAAATGTTATTAATATCCAACTTGGAATATGTGGCATACTAACACATGAAATACTTAGGTAATATTTTATAACAAGGCCTGAAATGCAGCATATAACACAACTTTACAGATTCAGATACCTTTCGGTCTCCACTTACTGAAACAAATCGTCAAAAATGTCAATTCAACCTAAAAAGTTGAAAAAAACGCACCAAAAAAAAGCCTACGAAATCAGACTTCAAATGATTCACTAATTTTCCGTCAGCGCTGGTGGGGAAATTGTTTTCAACAGCTATGCTGCACTGCATAGCAAGTAAATAATCTACTCGTTACATAAAAATACATGTTGGTTGTGATAAGCAGACTCTGTCACAGAAAAAATTGAATGTCTGGTTTATTGACACTTATATGTCTGCCTGCACGTCTGATGATGACAGTGTGCAATACACAACTTCAATTTCTGACCATTTGCAATTTGAAATCAACACCTAACAGGATTACAAGCCATAAACAAAGAGCCGGCTAAGCGTATCGGCAAATGAACCAGTGTCCAATGACTAGGCGGTTTACACATGAGTGCATGCCGAGCGTCTCTGACTGGGTTCAGTATCACGGCTGCTACTTTTCGAGGAAGATAAACCCAAGTACAAATTATTGCACTTTTCATTTGCGATTATATGCTAATAATTTTGTTTATTTGCTTTTTCACAATCATCAATGCATTTTATCTATCGTGAACAAGTGATAACTGTGATTTAATTATGTTGGATGTTTTGGTTGCATGTGACCTTTAACCAAAAGTTGTTATTGATCTGTTTGTTGTGTACTCTGATATAAAGCTATGTCACCTCTGCATAGACATGATAATGCACCTGTTTGATAGACTTCATGTGCTCAACCTACCTGTGTGATGCTATTCATTGTAAAGTAGGGTTTAGGATGGTTGTGTCTGATTGGGGGAAAATGTGTGTTTGCATTTACAATTTATTGTTTCATTGCCTAGCAGCCATTTTAGCAGTAGCTGGCAATATCAGATAGCAAATCTTAGTAGCCACCTATAGTATCGTGAATATTGCACCAGAACCAGAATGTCAGCTGATGCACCAAGTACCTGTTTTGTCCGCAGCAGTGTTTCATTGCACTAACTGCTCAAAATGAAGTAGCTTTATAGAGATAAACAACATGACATATGCATCACAAACGATTCCTTGGCATTTAGGTGATTCTCTGAGAATTTTTGTTTGTGTTTATCTGCAAACATGAAAATTTGGGAAAAACACCAAAAGAGGCCACACCCAGGCTTCCATTTCAAGATAAGTCCAGACTAATTATATTTCCTGTTTTATGGATTTTTGTAATGAGGAAACCTACAGACAGAAGGGGAAAATATTAAAAACACAAAAGCAAAAACCTTTATGAGTTTCCATGTTAACTCTTTTGGTTTGGTTACATCAACTAGAAATAAGTTGAGTGAGTTTAGCTTTCCTACTGATCTCAAGAGTATTTTTCTTATATCACATTAACATTAGGATTTTATGTTTTGAGGGGAAAATTCATTTATATTTTTTTTTATTATTCATATTCTTAAAAATATGACTGCAGAACCATAAAACAAAAAAGTAAAATTGGTCTAGCATCAGCTGGTATTACATAAGGCTTTGTGCTGACTCATGACTCTGATCTTGTATTACAGATTCTGGTAACTTCCAGAAGTGGTATTCTATAATTTGATAAGTACAATATTGAAAAACTTTCTGAATAACGAAATAAGAGAAGTTATTATCCATAAAGTTTGTCTACAATTCTGATTTTAGTATTTGCTGGGTTGAGTCCCATCCAGGATTCAAACCCACACACTTGAGTCAGCTATCTAACCTGATCAACCACCTCAGGCTTCCACTAAATTGAAGCTGAACAGCTGTTAGTCAAGACCAAAGACTTTATGTACCTTTTGTTATTTTGTGTTGTCTCCATTTTATTGTCAGCGATAAACACTCTGTGAAGTTCTTTTGGTTTCATCATATATTTATTTGTTCGAAAATAAATTCAGGATGGCAGACACAATAAACATCTAAACAAGGAAAATTTCAGTGATGCTGCTGTCAAATCTTCTGTGCTCAATTCTATAAACCATGCTACATATTGTCGATGCAATCAAGACCTCATACCAAGTTCTTAATTAGCTGGCCTCAAACTAATGGTTACAATTTTAATTTTGATACAAAGAGTTTTTTGTTTGTTGTGTTTTTTAATTTTTTCAATCCCTTCAGTTTGAGTTCTGGGGGATAAGCACTTCACAATGTCTTCTTTGCCTTCTCTACCCATGAAGTAGGAATTTTCAAGCTTCCTTCCCAAATTATTGTTAGAAAGAAAGTTTCATTTCTTGAGGTTTTTCCCTTTCTCTTATTGGTCTTACAACAAAAGTAGGATTTCTTGAGGTTCTGCACTTTGTCTTATCTTTCTTACAAGACAAGTAAGATTTCTTGAGGTCCATAAACCATTTAAAAAAATACTGTGTACAGGCACTTGAAATTGCTTGAAAGGTGAAATTGGAATGCTTTAAAAAATGAAGACACTTTGTCATTGCTTGAAATTTAGTTTGTTCCTGTTGGTACAGATTACCCTATGTGGACCATGATTTCAGTGCTTGTTTCAGCTGAACTTCCACCTGTTGCAGTGGTACAGGGTCTTGACAGTTCACAAACAGAGGGTCAGTTGTTTTCATGGAACATTGATCAAGGTTTAGTTTGAAACCTGCAGTATTGCAATGATTGATAGATGTTTGCCCACTCATTGTGATCAGCATAGCCGACAGGTGTATCAGGTGTCGACTGACAGGAAGATATGACCGTCCCAAGCCCTTCTGCATTGGCATAAGTGAGGACCGAACCTGGTGTACCTTTGTACCGGTCACAGTTAAGCAGCTGCTTGGAGAATCACCCAGGTATGACCATTTATTGAAATCAGGACCGGCACAGCGTTCTTAAAATACCGTTGAGCTTGCTAGACGAGGAATGTTTACACTCAACTGAACCAGCCCAATTCATTTAATTGTGAAGCCGTTCATGTAGGTTAATTGTATACATACTGCATGCTTCGATTCTGATTCCCTGACGAGATTAAGAACTCAGACAACGAGGGATTGATGCTGATACAGGTAAATTATGTACACAGTAGAGTGCCATCGCAAGTGTAACTGATCTGATGAGTTAGCTAGATCTAAGGTATTAATTAGTTAATATGCAGATTTTAACATTTGACTTATTCTGTTTAGTAGTTATTCTGTTAGAATAGGGGAATTGGGGTCAGAATATAGCCCCACTCCAGATTCTTACAATATATATAATTCTTATAAATTCAATCACAGGGTAGCACTGTTTATGATGTGACCCAGTTGATGGTTAATCACCTACCCAGTAGTAGGCTGTCGAGTTGGTAGACCTACCGCTAGTTTGAATGACCCTCTTTCATCTCTGTTCATAAGGCCTAGGCAGCCATGACTTAGTGATAACTGACTGCGAAACTATCACATTTCTTCAAGAGAATGTTCTTTGTGTACATAGAAGAGTTGTGTTTTGATTATTATTTATTAAGCCAAGTATATTGGACCATCACTGGCTAGGGGGTGAGCCTTCTTTTCCTGTACAGGATATATGGTCCAATATTTAATGCATAACAGTGTTACATGTGTGTATATTTAACCTGCTGAAACAGTAGTAGTAGTAGTAGTAGTAGTAGTAGTAGTAGTAGTAGTATGAGTAGGAGTAGTAGTATGAGTAGTAGTATGAGTAGTAGTAGATGATGATGATGATTATGTCACTGGTACAGAGCTGAGTTAGTAATATTCTTTTCAGCCATATCAAACACTCATGTGCTGACCTTGCATCTGTCTTGAAATGAAAGCTTGATTCCTGCATATTCCTTATTTGGTCTAGTTGTTAAACATTGAACAAATACATAAAAATTGGCATCAGTTTTCAGTTTCAGAACTTGCATTGCTGAATTGCTTGGCAGCCATGTTTAATTTCTCAATCATGATGACTTGATTGAAACCAAGAAAGAGGACTATTTTTGCATTTTTTTAGAAGAAAATTATTAACTTTTCAGAGTTTGTCAGAACTGATAGCTCAAATATTCCATACATTTGGAAAAATCGCTCACCTACTTTGAGCATAATCCCAGTTCTTGTTACTGATATATAGCTAGCTCTAGGCTTTTAGTGGATACTCATAGGTTCTTTCGAAAAAAGATTTGGTTAAAAACGAGTTATTTTGCTTTTGTAATGTGAAGGCACATTTTCTTAATCTTCAACACATTTGCATTGTTGTTGAGATTGCTTACAAAACAATAGTTTGTGCCAGTGGTAACAATTAATTTGACCTTCAAATGCGCTTGTGATACTGACAGGACTTTGACCAGCTTAGTAATAATATGCTCGTGATTGTCTTGAACACAGTTGGATTTGTTCCGCTTAACATGTCCATGGTTTAGCATGTATAATTTGGGTCAGTCGGATGTCAGGAGCTCTAACTGGAATTGTCAGTGAACAATGAAATCTGGCAGCTATGGTTATGTATTGTTTGGTTGTTTAACACCACTCTCTGCAATATCTCAGTTTTATGGCATCTGGGACTGCAGCTTTTACGGATATATCACAATACACTCAAATGATATGTGATGCAACTTGAAGCCTCACACTTCATTCTATTCCAGATTGAATTTAGCATGGATAAATAAAATTGTGTGGGCAATGCTGTATGTTTATATTTATATACTGGAACAGAATAAACAAACTGTGGACAGTGATCAAAGTACTATGGACCGATGGCCTACATGTACCCTCTTTGCATATAAATACAATAAATAAAGCTTTCAGCTGTTTACCATCATCTTTTGATAGTCAGAATTATATGTGGTAACCAACACCAGTCGGGATAATGATTGTCAACTATTGGGCTGCAGTTCATTAAAACATGTTTTATGAGATATTAAAATTATATCCTGTCTTCCAACAAAATTGGATTGTATTTCAACAGAACTGTAACTGAATATCTCAACACTGATGGAACAGTTGGTGAAGTCATCACAGGTGCAACAATTCTATGTCAAGGGTTACTTCCCTTGAGCAAGCAGAAGCATGTGATTGTGGGTAAAAACCCCAGTTTGCCCTGATGTAGATCGATGTTCTAGGTACAGATTTATCTGTGATGTAGAAACGGTTCTTTTCATTTCAGTTATGTTCTTATTGGCTAAGGGATGGTGGGGTACCCTAGAGGTTAAGCATTTGCTTGTGACATCAAAGACCTGGGTTCGACTCCCCACATGGGAACTATGTGTGAAGCCTTTTTCTGGTGTCTTCTGCCATGATATAGCTAGAATATTGCTAAAAGTGGCATAAGACCAAACTCACTCTTACAAAGCTACAATTTTTTTGTATTGTTTCTAAAATTATTTTTTCAAGATATCTTCACACATTAATCAAGCAAATTGGTAAGTAGCGACATACAAATTTCTACTTTTATACTTGTTCAGCTCTTGAAACCTCTGTGATTATGGAGAAGTACAGTATCTGATCTGATACTGGGTACATTTAAGGAAGAGACATGTTCCTGTACAGAACTCCCATCCTCCAGATAACGTATGTATATAGACATAAAAGACTTGTAAATGTTTGATGTAGCCTCTCATTGAATCCCCTTATCTCAACACCATGGTGAGACACACTGGCTGGTAGATGGTTACTGTGTTTTTATTTTCTTTGCTCTTAGGTCCCTTCTGCTTTGTAACTGGGGCACAGTAGCTCGGTCGTCTGGCGTCTGTATATGTTTTGTGTTGAACACAATATACTGTACCTGTGATCTTGAGTTGTGTTCACTGTGAATATGTTTCTAAGTTTGTCAGTACCATGTGTTAGCTCATAGGCTTCAGGGGTTTTGATGTAGCCCAGTGGTTAAAGCGTTTACTCCCCCTCATGTCGAGTGCCTGGGTTCGATTATCCACATGGGTAAAATGTGTAAAGCCCATTTCTAGTGTTCCCTGCCATGATTTTGATGGGGTATTGCTAACTCACTCACTCACTCACTCACTGATGTGTTGTCACCAAAGATGTGTACATGCAACACCTGTATCAGGTTTGATTTTCCTGCTACAGTAAGCTGATATATGATGAACTAAGTGAAAAACTGTTCAAAATGGTGCTGAACCAAAAACTCACATGTAATCATATCACAGATTGTATATCACAGGATCGTCTGGCCCAGACTCAATTATTTGGATATCCCTGCCATATAGCTAATCTGTTGCTGAGTGTGGCAAAAAACAAGAAAATTCAAGCTGCTCACTCACTCACTCACTCACTCGCTATTGTTTTGGGGATTATCATCGTTTCAGAACTCAAATAATGAAGTCATAAACATAATTCTAGAGATTATTACTATGGTTGTTACATCACTATGGCCTCTATACCAATCCAAACAAAGATTATGAAAGAGAAGTAGTGCATATCTCTCACAACTAAACTGTTATAAATAGTTAGAAAAAATGTGTTTCTATTGTTAGTAATCTATTTGGAATAGATTGACAGCATCTTACAGATGATGTGTATCATGAGAGTCAGCAAGTATTGTCGATCGTTAACCGGTTTCTCTGTGCGACGTGATAACCATGGCAACACAATTAGATGCTTATACAGTCAGTACTGTTTGTATGGGAGACATGATGGTTAGATCAGAATGTGTTTCTTCCTTCTTGTCATCTGACAACTATGAGACCATTCAAAAAGGTATGAAACAATGTTTGTCACCGGAAGTATTGACATCTCGGGAAGTGTTGTGACCTACTTATGGGCCATAGCAGTCAAAACATTATGATTTTATACTTCATTTCAAAAGTTTACACTCACCAGTGTAAATATGGGCACTTTCTTCAGGCAACTGTTCTATGTTTTGCCAAATATTCCATACTGTTTAAAGGTACCCATTATTGTGTATTGATGTATTGTAAAACAAATCCATACAAGATTTTTGTCATGAGGTCAATAACTGGTAAAAATCAGTGAAAATTATCGAATTGTCAACAAGACTTTATACCACAATGCAGTTGTTCATATGTACGATATTTGCATATGCTTTTCAGCAATTAAATGCATGATCCTCATGCAATTCATCTGCATAAGGTTTGCAGTGGGTTACCCCAGTTTAATGGACAAATCAGTCCTCAATGTGTAATTATACATAGTCAGGGTTTTAAGTGAGCCTAAACTTTTGAAACAAAGTATATTAACAATGTTGTCATTTTGATTGCCAAAGGTGTGTTTTGATTACCCTGGCATATGAACAAGCTCTCTCATTTCATCTGCAATTAACGTCCCCAGGTGTTGGCGACATTAGACTCAGCTGCTCCTAGGTCTTCAATTAGTATGATGTGCAGTAGATGCAGTTTTTACTCGATGTTAAAAGCAACGTGTATGGAACCATTCTTTATTGGCAGTTTCCTTTATTGGGTATAGAATTGTTTTGAAATTTAATTGTCATAGACATTAGTGGAGAGTGTAGCGACCTTTATTGAGTCCATTTCAGAACCGGTAGTCAGTTGATATTAATATTTTGGTGAAATCGTAGAAGTTATCATTTGTGATGCACACAGGTATGTTATGCATGTTTTATACCTATATGAAACCCTTTAGAAAAAGTCTCTTGTTCCAGTCAAAGACCCATGAATATTTGGGCTGGAACTGATCTTCAGTAACCCATGCTTGTTTTTAGAGGCGACTAGCGGGAATAGGTGGTCAGACTTGTTTGCCTCATATCGTATCCCAATTTTATAGAACAATTTTCATGCTGTTGATCACTGGATTGTCTGGTCCAGACTTGATTACGAACAGACAGCCATTTTATAGCTGGAATAATGCTGAGTGCGGCGTAAAACTAAACTCTCACTTCTCACATGAAAGCTATCTGACAGAGGAAGATGTCCATGTATAGTGTGTTGTTGTACAAAACATCCTCAGCCCTGCTACAGTTGTAAGTCTGTGTTAAGGTGTGAGAGTCAGTTAGGTCGCCCACAACTTTGAGCGTCAGTTTAAAACAAATACAACTCAAGTGTAGACTGATTTGGCATGGACATTAACATGATGAAGCTTTGTCCTCCTCCATACTTGGATTTATTAACTAGATGGGACTGAGCTATTATGCCAAGGTTGACAACTTGCCAGATTGGGCAGCTTCCACTGTATATAGTGTATCTTCACACTAGGGACAACATTCCAGAGTGACCAGGTATATATATAAAATATGAAACCGAGAACTATATTTGGGGCTAAATGCCAGACTAGATCTTTGTTTTCTCCGTCTGCACTGGAAGGATAGAAGTGATTTCACTTCTATTTTCACACCTTTGCTTGGTGATATTCATGAATGCACACTGGTATAATCATGGTAATACATGTACCTACTCTGATAAACCTGATTACATGACAGGTGGAATTAAGTGTTATAGGAAGTATTATTGGCTTAGGTCAGTAGACCAGACCGAATTTCACTTGATTCTTTCTGAAGTCATTGCCTTTTGCAAGCCA
Source organism: Haliotis asinina (assembly GCF_037392515.1). NCBI lineage: Eukaryota > Metazoa > Mollusca > Gastropoda > Lepetellida > Haliotidae > Haliotis > Haliotis asinina. The sequence goes on along the minus strand of NC_090282.1, from coordinate 25,201,449 downwards.
ATTGCAGTTGGCATTTTGTGTAGTATGGTCTGAGCAGGTGCCCTTTGATAATTTTCTGACCACTGGCCAAACAACCAACAGTCGTGTTGACCCTTAAAACGTTACTGACAAAATTTGGAAGAAAGTGTCGGAAATCACCATGTTCCAAAACATAGGGAAAACAGCTTTTTTAGAGCAAGACTATGAGGATACTTGGGGCAGACTGGTCTGGCAAAAAGGGTAAGCACTAAATATGCTCCTATGAATCTTGGTTCCAGGTGATGCATGACATGACATGACATTTGATTATTTTATGTCTGTCATAGCAGTTAAGTGGACATGACTCACTTACATATCACATTCTGTTTCTTTTCTTAAAAATTCATTATTCCTGCTTTATGTAAATGGTAAACAGTTTGATGGTGGCCAAAGTTAGGTTAAATATCTTCTCTAAATAATTTTGATTACATCTGCGATTAATGTAAGCCATATTGGGCAATATGAACATCCCATTACACCCAATGTTAGTGCATCCAAATGACAGTCAAACGAAATTCCACAGATTCATTGTGGGAATGCAAACATTGCAAACGTTGCAGTGTGGCTGTTTAATTGTGAGTTGAACTGAGACATTTTAACTGTCAAAAAACATAAACATAATGTTTTACACCAGTTGAGTGAAGCAAATGCAAACCAAGGAAAGGGATGCTCAAGAGTACTCTACTGTAGAACACTGTACAAGGCGACGACAACAGACTGCATGGTGACACTGGTTACCATGGACACATTTAATAAGGAACGGGGAGATGTGGATGGCATACTGACGTCAATACAGTGTCACATCATGGTGTACTGTCAGCACTTTTGAGCATTTTGAAACTAATATGTAAAATTGGTTTCTGGCTAATCACAGAGGATGGTGAACAGAAAAGCACTTACATTATCCCAACTTATGAAAATGCGTGTGAGATTTGTGTAATTTGTATACATCACACATTGGAGACATGCAGTTTGGATATTGTTTGGTCGCTTATCTTTTTTCATAATGAAAAGGGTTGCTACAATAGTCTTGGTTAGATATACAGCCTGTGTATCTCTTATGTCCATCAATTAAAGATTCTCAAGGTGGGTACACATACATAAATCATTTAAAGACATTGTTATAAATGAAACCCTGTCATTAAAACTACCCATTTCGACTTTTTATTACCTTGAATCGACCGTTTTGAAAACAGTGCACAATTCTCTCCTGCAAATGAAATTTCAATCACGCCTAGGTGACTTAATGCCAAGGTGACTTATTCATGTACATTTCCGGGGGTAGGTTATCTTGTTCATGGGTTTGTGTAAACCTGTTATCGTGTGATTTGTTTTGAAAAATGAAAGCTTTATGTTTTCACAATCTACTGCCATTTAATTTTGTCCCTGCTTTGCTTATTTTCCAATATACAACTTGTTTTCATAGGTGAATCTGTTAAAATCGCTTGTCGTTAATATTGTTATAAATTGTTCTGTTACAAGTGGTGTCATGCAAAATATTTTTGGTCATGATTCAAAAGCATGTTTAACTGTCTAGCAGGAAGTAGTTTTGATCTTTTAACTTGATGAAAACAAACCAAACTTACTGATTCTCAAACTGACTATCGACGGTGAAGCCAAGGTTTTGGTGGCAAACTGTCGCGAACATCTGCCAGTCTGAGAGTAAATGCTGTTTAGGACTGTTTTCTCTGAGTTACAAAATCTAAACTACTTTCTACTTGTAGTAAAATATGTATTTCATTGACAGACAATAAGATTTTGTATGACATTGAACATAACATAACAACTGTACTCTTGGAATTGAGGTGGGTGTCAATATGATAGTACTTACAGTAGTAATGTCACTTGGACCACAACCTCAATTGATCGCTTATGAGGTCATGTTTCATACAAAATCCTTTTTGTCATCAATCATTTAATACTAGTAAGTAGTTTTGATATTTCTAACTCGAAGAAAACAAATCCAAATAGCATCTTCTATCTTAGACTAAGGCTTAGTCTCTGAATATATATAGTTGTGACAGTAAGAAACAAACCCATTTTCATTGACAAGGAAACCCTGGGAGACCAGAGATTCAGAACTTGAGGAAATCTAGACTTGCTTCATTTAAGATTTTAGCACTGCAGAGAAGGCTTTCCATTGGGTAAAATAACATGGTTCAGGGACTGTGAGACAGACTACATCAATCTTGACAGCGAGGTAGGAGTCCAACCACCCACTTTCATACATACAGGCTTCCACAACGCTCACTACATGCTCACACCATCACCCGACACGTGAGACCATTTAAGGGCAACCTGACAATTCGGCATGTCTTTGTTGATGTCGCGAAAGCAGCAAATTGATGAGCTTGTTAGACATTTTGTATACAACTAACTGCAAATCCTTCCTCACATGACGTCTCTGCGTTTCACTGAAGTGGGCTGGTGAATTTCAGTCGTTTGATATTAATATTAACCACATGTTTTTAAAGAAAAAAATTGATGTTCTGCGTAAGACTAACCACATGTTTTTCATATGTAATGGTTAAAAGAGTACAAAAAATGTGTTTGTTTGTTCTTTAACAAAGTCAAAGTCACCCAGCTCCAGCACTGGAACAGGTAGTGAACTTTGGTACTGTTCTTGCTTAGGCCAAGGAGTATCTTGCTGAACCTCTCCTTAGCTGTCAAAGTGTCAGCCACCAGAAATTCTTGTCGCTTTTGGAACTAGCCACAGATTGTTCAGTGTTCAGCCAGACTATTCTCGAAACGTTCATAACCTTACGAACTTCGCAAGCCCATTCTTAAGACACTGGCTACGATCAAAGTTACGAATTCTTAGGGCTACGAACATTTGGAGAATAAGGGCCCAGGTTACTAACAACAACAAGGTTTACCACCTAACACCCCCCTCCAGTACATGCTCTCACAGTCCATGTCTAAGATATGAGGACGTAGGTTACAAGATTAACAGCATTGCTCATAAGAAGGTTGACCTAGTTTGAATCCCTTCCACTTGGGTCATGTGATGGGAAAGTACTATAACAAAATAAAGTACATTTAATCTCTGTTTGTCTGTTGAAAATGAAACTAAATGGAACTACATAAAGATGGAAAATTGTTGAACTGAAAAATTGAAACATGTTGAACAACTGGAATATGATTCATAAAATGATGATCTATCATCATGATAAACCAAATTGAAGTGATGGATTTTTTGTAGTTGATATATCCAGATTAATGTGGGTGTGGGTTGAAGCAAGTTTGGCATAGTTGAAGTTTTGTCACATACTATATAAAGATATACACAAGATTAAATTCTTGTGAAACTAAGTGTGAAGGGTTATGTACGTGATGAAAGCAAGATAAAGCTTTGCTATGAGTCGTGTTGATGAGCAGTGATTGGGGGAGGGGGCAAAGTACGATCTGTGTCCAAGACGTGACGTCTGCTGTCAGAAGCTGCCATATCTTGGCCCACAGAGAGGCAGGTAAGGCAATCACTGGATAAGCTGGTTGACGTAGCACCTGTTGTCAGTGATATATGTGATCATTGCTTCAAGTGGAGTTCTTGTGAGAGATGATTTATTGACCAACCTTGATCTTGTAGCAGCCTTGTTTTGGTGAGCTTATTTAGTCTCCTCTGTTGGTTGTTGGATTTTGTAGGACTGATGTCTCAGCATTGTGAAATACGTCCTCTCTTGTGATGGTGTTGGAAATTTCAAAATAGGTGTGAGTTTCGTTGAATATAGTACTTATGGACTTATTGAATGAGTGAGTTTGGTTTTACGCCGCTTTAAGCAATTTTACAGCAATAGCATAGTGATAGCAGAAATGGGCTTCACACATTGTATCCATATGGGGAATCAAACTCGGGTCTTCAAAATGACAAGCAAAATGCTTTAACCACTAGGCCACCCCACCGTCCCTGTGGACAAGTTGACAATGACTTTGATCAAAACTGTTTTCTGATTGGTTACAACTGTTGAGAACATGTAAACTAAAACAAACCCTGTTTAGCCAAACTTGTCTTAATTTAGATATAAGAAGTAACTGAAATGGTCATCATGCGATCTAGATGTGTGACTTTTCTCATGGCTGTTTCTTTCTATCATGTCCAGAAAATTATTTTTGAGAAACAAACACCAAAGTTGCCAGCTGTACGTGATCCTTGGTTGTTGCTACATCATAATGGACTGACATCACAACGATGTTCAAATTACCTCCACCTTCATCTGACATATCCTTGGTACCATTGTGCTATCATTCCTGTCAACTGAGGTGTCAATCTGTGTCAAATATGGATTGATGAAGAACTGTCTTTAAATATGTGACAAAAATATTCTGTGGAAGATGGCGACTGTCTCTTACGCTGCATGGTAAACCCAAACACATTTAAACTAGTATGACATAACCACAGCAGCCACAATGTTGTTGGTGCCTCAGGAATGAAGTCTCCCTGGATACCAGATTGTGCAATCCTAAAAATGTCTTTAACTTCTCCAGGGCATTTAGTGAAAATGCCAAAGAACCAGGTTCGATTCCTCTTATGGGTACCATGTCTGAAGCCCATCTCAGGTGTAATGTGCTGTGATTTTGCTGGAGTATTGATTAAACTACGCAAAAGTAAACTCGCTCTTTCATCAGAAATATTTCTCAACAAAATTGTTGAGAAATCGTAGACATGTCACTCTCAGTGGAAACTTGAAATGAAAGCCTCTGTAAATGTGGTACAAGCTGTTGATAACCCAGTCAGAATACCAGTCAGAATACCTGTCATCAAGGTAGCTAGGTGGATGCGTCTGCACTGGTTGATTAGGGGTTATCAGCTGTGTGGGTGTGAAACTTCGCAGTTTATGTAATCTCTGTCTTTCTCTTTGATCGTTCTATGTAACTGAGGTTAGAAGGGAGTCCAGGGTCAAGTATTATCTTGTCCAGGTTCTCTCATCAACCACACATACCTGTATGTCAACTGATAATTTGAACATGTCTGTCTGGATATTTTTAGTCTTGGGATCAATGAAGTCTAGGTGTGTAGTATACATATTTTATAGGCCTGCAGAGACTTGCTTTCACAGAAGCTGGCATTTGACCCAAGTCTGCATCAAATATCAGTAACAATTCCATAATTGATCATGTTTTGGTTTTAAGTATGTCATGGTCTTGTAGAGGTCAGGCTTTTACCTTGACTCACAAACATGGGGGTTCACGGGGACCTCTAATTATTAGTTTGAAAGGTCCTTGCATGCATTATGAGGGCCCTGTGAAGTAACAGTGTAGAGAACTGTACGGTACAGGCTGGAAAGAATCATTGCTGGATGAAATGATGCACGTTACTGCTCTGAACGAAACAACCAAATACCTAGCAAAGTCATAGATATGTTGTGGGTACAGTGAATAATAACATGCATCCCTCTGGATGCAGTAAATATCTTTACTCCTTTCTCAGTATTTGTATGTAATGTGTGCAAATTGGAGCATAACGTATAACCATGGAGGTGATTTATATTTCACTGATATCATGACAGTTCATAATTCAGCCTTTCGGTATGGTTTTAACAATTTTATAACCTTGTAGAGGTGATTTGAATTTCACTGTTGTCAAGACCATTACAGAAGGAGGCTTTTTCTTCTGCTTCACAGGATTTTACTATCAAATGCAATGTTTGAATGCCTCCAGCAAATCAGACTTCCATTACTTAACCAACTGGTTTCTTTCCCAAGTTACATTCAACAGAGGCTTTGTTTAGTAATACAGATAACTCATGGACAGGTTCAGAACTGTGTGAGCACATTAGTTGACAGTTGGCAGATGATCGCTGGTGAAGTGTCCACTTCACACCATGTCTGATAATGTTGAAGGGTATTATTTTGTAGTGCAAGTATTTTATGCTTGTCTGATTTCCGTTTGTCTGAGAGAAATTATGTAATCAGAATAGTTCTCCTTCACTTCACGCTTGTTCTACTGTTTCCCAGTACTTTCAGTTGTCATAGAGAGGTCCCCGGTATAGCATGCTTGTTGTAGAAAGGTCCTATGTATATTGTGCCTTTCGTAAGGAGGTCATGACTATGATATGTTTGTCTCAGAGAGATTCCTATGACAGTATGCTTGTAGTGACACCAGTATATCCTGTCCAATAAAGACAGGTCTACAGTATACTGGGGCATTTCCAAGGAGGGTTCCAGTATGTCACACCTTGTGTACTGGTCAACAGTTTATCATGCTTGTCAGAAAGGTTCCCAGTCTCACATTAACTTGTCACAGAGACATGTGGAGTATAAAATGCTGGCCTCAGATTGACAATCACTCATATGATGTGGAGAGGCCTCCTGTAAATCTTCTCAGTACAAACAGGCCTCTGTATCTTTTGGTTATTCCAGACTTGTCCAAAACAATTGCAGTATATATCATGCTTCTCTTATATACTGTAAACAGCCAAATTATCACGACTGTTTAATTTTCGTGAACATCATGTCGGACTTCACGACGCGAGAATAAAAACATGAGATAATGTAGATATATCATACACTCTATTCAGGTAAGTCAACAACACAAACACAATACAGGTGTCATTGCTCAATCATGTGTCACCGCTGGGCTAATCTGGATTAACACAGCTCAATCACGTTCTATTTTCATCGCTCCAGCACCTAATTAAAAAGGATTATTTCTGAAATCAGTTACATTAATTTGTTGTTAGATCACATCGCAAATCTGTTTATTTTATAACAGGTGTCAATTGCTCAATCACATGTCACAACTGGACATGGCTCAATCACGTTCTCTTTTCATTGCTCTAACACCTAATTAAAAAGGATTAATTTCTAAATCAGTTACATTAATTTGTTGTTAGATCACTTCGCAAATCTGTTTATTTTATAACAGCTCAATGGTCACGCTCCCACGTGTCGTGTAAAAACATTTAGAGACGCCCCTGTAACAAGATCACCTCGCGAAAATAAGAACGCACGAAAATGTTTAGTGACCATCACTCGCGAAAATTTAAAGGCGCGGAAATAAGACAGTTTACAGTATCAGGGGCTGTGGGGCAACCTAATGGTTAAAGTGTCACTTGTCACTTCGGAGAATTTCCTTCGATTCCCAACATGGGTAGAATATGTGAAACATATTTTTGGTGTCCTCACTCACTCTAGTATATCAGGCTTGTTACTGAAATGTCTGCAGTACTGATAGCCTCTCTATGAAAGGCACTACATCACACTGTGCAATACGCATCAGCGATAGAAAGTAGTTTCACCCATAGCGAGCTGTTACTCTGTACATAGCAAGCCCTAATGTCCATTAGCAAACATCTTATCGCTGGTGCATAGTAAATGGTGTGTATATACTGAGGGCCTTTTTCTGTCAAACATGGTACTTGTATACTGGTCACATGTGTAATATATTAGGCACCTATCTGACAAGCAATATGCATGTGTATACGGGAACCTTTCCGTGACAAATGTTACAGTATTCATGAGACCTAACAACGAAATGCACGATATTGTTGCAGGTAGGTAACAGTATTACATGCTGGTCAGAGAAGCCAAAGAGACATGTGGTCCTGACTGTTTATCAACATACGACAATGGTTTGTGGTTTGTGGCTCATGCTTTCAGCGACATGTTTGGCCAGCCCATTGATGATATACAAAGATTGATACAGCTAGAATATTGTATACTGTAGCATTGTAAATCTATTACGTCAACATAGACGGCATGTTTTCCTTCTGTTCCTCAATAAGTAGCATGGTGTCTTCATGTCCTCCCTGGTTCATTGGGATTAATTTAGGAGTGATTTCTAAGATACAATCTGATCCTGTTAATGCTGACAGTAAATGATGATACTATCAGGTCTTTGTAAGATTCACATCTTTTCCTCTGTTTCTCTATATTTCCTTATGATCAGCCAATCAGAGTGAGAGCTACTGGGGCATGTCACTGTGACCCACCTAGATCATTAGGAAACATGTCGCTAGCAGTTATGAGCACATTGGACCACTTCCTTCCCCTTCTAGTCTTCCCTCCCCCCACTCCCATCGCCCCTCTCCCTCTATTGACTCCTTTTGTCCAGTGTGTTGACAGGCCCAGAAGCTGGTATATCCTGGCTACTCTACCATATTTTCCATTTTTCCTCTCCCCAAAGCAGTGTTGGGATATAACTGTTGATTGAATGTTACTGGAAAGGTTTTAAATTCATTGACATTAAGCTTGTTCCAATCTCTGAAATAAATTTTATTTGTTGGCTACAGTTGGAAAATGTTCTCCCTTTTATCAGTTTATGAAACAGAGTTAATTATGGCAAATATGGTATTGGGTTGTGACCTTACATATTGTTGACATACAGTGTTCAGGTAGCCTGGTAAATATATATATGTCGAATAGCTTTCCAGATGTTCGTTTATGTTGTATTATTTGTAGTGTTTGCCATCGCTGGCTTCTGTTTACCTTGTACATTTTGTAAATATACAGTAATATTTGATTGAAAGAATAGAAGTGAGATCTAGTCCTCATATTTGTTATGTTAGTGAACACAATGCTGAAGACACTGACATCCAAACATCGTCTCATGTATTGCTTGGTTGCATCAAGTGCTTACATGAGTCATCTTTAATTACAACTATAAAATATTCATCATACATCAGTTGGATAACATGTATGTAAGGCATTCTAGAAGTTGTAAGCAATAGTACTGATGTAGAAAGTGTTAATGGTTGACCAACTTCTTTATGCTGCAATAGTGACTCCTTTTGTCTGTCATGGTTCTCGTTTTCTTTCTTTCCAATGCAACATCTAACGCAACACATCATATGTGGGATAACACTTTCGAGGTATAAGTACAGATTCTAGTATTTTGGTTGGGTTGAGTCCCATCTGGGATTCGCATCCTCATCCTCAGAGTCAAGTGCCTAATATTGTCTACACACAAAGTCAGCTGCCTAACCCACTCAGCCACAATATTTCCACCATGTAACATGACAGAAAGATTTGTTGGTTGACTTTGCAGGAAATATATAGCATTTTTCTCAGTATGTCTCCTTATAAGTTGAAAAGTAATATTTATTTTGCCATGTACATGCCACTTATCTGCCAAGATGGCACTTAACCAATTGTGGCCCTGTGTATGTGGTGGTTTGTTTTGTGAGAGCCCCATGACTTGAGTACTTATTGCTAGAGTAAGATTAAGCCTCAGATGGTTTTGTTCTGGTTTCAGATTGCCATATAAGGTGACTGTGCTTGTCGTAAGACGTGACTAATGGAATTTGATAGTCAGGCACGCTGACTTGGTTGACACATCTTCCAGTCACAGTTGTGTAGATCGATGCTCATGCTGTGGATCACTGGATTGTCTGGTCCAGACTCGATTATTTACAGACCGCTGCCATATAGCTGGAATATTGCTGAGTGCAGCGTAAAACTAAACTCACTCACTCTGGTTTGAGAAACCCTTAACTTATATATGGATAGCTGTATTGGTCCAGGACCTCCTTTCACAAAGCACTAAGGTAATCGTAAGTTATTAAGGTAACCTTGGAGCAATGTTAAAGAATGGGAGTTAAGGTTATCTTTAGTAAAGGTTGCTTCGTGAAGAAAAACCCAGATTATGGGATCAGGGGACCTGGATCCCGATCCACAAAGTGTTTGTAGAGTTACAACATGTTGCAGCCCTTTACTTTACCATAAGCTTACGAATGTCGTAGCTACCTCTTCGCAAAATATCCAAACTGCAGTTTAAATAATGCCAAATAATGCCAAGTTTGTATCCTAATCGACAGAAAGACATTTACAATTTCATCAGAACAATGGGTTTTTTTGTAGACCAGAATATGTTTGTTTACAGAGGACTGACAGTGTTGCAATATCATACTATGTTACTGTTGTGCAGATATCCCAAATTTATAATACCTCAGTGCTATCACCCCATGGTGTGATAACAGTGTGTATCCCATGTTTATTACAGGTGTGTTAAACTGAGATGTCAGTGGCAGGAATATCACAAAGTATCCAACAGGTTGAGGTTGCCAAGACCAAGGTCAATGAAGAGTTAGAGATAAACCATAATAACAGGTACACAATGTTGCAGTTAGTGGAGTAGATGCAGTGTAGTTTCCAGGCTGTAGTATAAGTTCAAGGCCACATAGTCGTCCTAGTGATCTGCTATGGTGATCTGCAAAGGTGATCTGCACTCCCATACTGAGAGATACTACTGAGAAAAGACATGATAGAAGAAACTTGATTTCTGTTCATGCATTCTGTTCTGCTATGTGTATAACAGGGTTTGTGGTTCTTCATAACAAGTTTCTAGTGTCCTGCTTGAGAGGTTTTGGATTCATGTGAAACATTACGTACAGGTTTATACATTCTACACTTCTGTTGTGACAAACCCCCTTCCTCTGTGCTAGCAGTGCCCACATTTCAATTTTATGTTACTATGAATGCTGTTTATGGTAGGTTTAGAACCATTACATGGAGATCGTTCATGGTAAAGCACACGGCTTTGAGAGACTTGGCCCCTTGAATGCTGTCAGGGTTTTGTATCTCCAATGAAACAGTCTTCATTGAAAGGTCTTTGTAGAGTCAGTGACCTCAAGCTTGTGTTGGAAAACAACTACAGCAATAAATACGTACTTGTCGCACCACTCACAATACCAACGTGAAGATTCCATTTATATTTTATATTGTATAATATGCCCAGGATCCAATTCCATGGTGGCATGTTTGTTGAAAACAAATGAAGGAAACTGGTCAGGTGAAACTGTCTTCTTGCTAGGTAGTGCCCACGTACCTGTGCAGCTTCTGAATATTCATCGATTCATTTATCGACTTAATCATTGATCTGTGGGGATCGATGGTCTGGCCTAATTTGCAGTTGCTGTTAAAGATGCACAACCTGGATCTAGTTGTGGTGGTCTGATGTTGTTGTTGGGCCTAACAAAGACGTAGTAGTGTCTCTTAGCCGTAGGATGTTAGGGTGCAGTTAGAGTTCAGTGGATATTTCATCTGGAATAATCATGGGAAGGTAGGATTCATATACAATGGTTGAAGGTAGGACATGCCTACAGAGGGGTTAGACTCAGGACTGTGTTCACTGTCACTTGAAACTGGTAAACATGTGTAACAGTTATGGTTGAAATGCTTGGTGACTATCTCTGTTGAAACTCTTGACTGTAAGATAATTGTTTACTGAATAGCTAAAGGAAGTGTGAAGGTTTATGACAATTATTACTGAACTGTGTTCCTAATCTGTGTTGAAATTCATTACAGTTTGTTGTTAATTGCTTACTGACTTTGCGGAAGGCAATTTTGTAGTGTATTTGAATTACTAACTAAATGCATGCTCATTGGTGATTGTTTGTATGGTAAAAAAATTCCTGTGTGTCAATCAGTTGCTTTTAAAATGTTTTTTGTTCTTTTTTCACGTTGTCTTGAGACTGGAGATTTTTAGCACTTTAATTGATACTCCATATTTTATAAGTGTGTAGAATTATACTTAACCATATTTTGAATAAGTATAAGTTGAAACAGGTTTTGACGTTTCATTTAAGATAATTGCACTTAAACAGCAAACTACATGATAGTGTGCTGTGTACTACTCCTGTTCCAGAGATGCCCTAAATATATCATTTTTACCACAGCATTTTTAAAGATTAACGTTCTTGACAGAAATGGGTGGGACTTGATAGCTGTTTTGAAGAACTGCATAATATGGCAGATGGTTATTGACAGTGTGTGTGTGTATGTATGTATATATATATACAACAATGTATGTGTATATATATATATATAACTGTTAGTTGTGCAAGCACCTGTGACAAGAACGTGATGGCCAGCCACCATAAACACACAATATGAGAGTGTGCCAGGAACATGTTGTCAGAATTATTTTCACATGAATAAATATACAATATTATAGCTACCAAACTTGACTCATTTATCTAAAGATATTATCCATTCTCAGATACTTTGTTTTCCTATGCTGTGAACTTGCATTTTATTTTCAGTCACTGAGGACAACAGTACTGTAAACCATTGTATATTTATGAGTAATTGTATACACATTATTGTGTTAGATTTTCTGAGATATTTCCATGATTTAATGCATGTTTTGTACTAATACCATGATTTGTTCCAAACTATTGAATAAACAAGTTCTGTAGACATTTACCTATCTGTATATTTTCCAGTGCTGTCAATATAGCAGAGAAACCAGCAGAAGAGATGTCTGTCCAAACTCAGAGTAATGGCCCCCAGGGATCACGAGGTGAGAGGCCTGTTGTACCATTACTGTACTGATAAAATAGTATGCTGAATTTATAATACACTAGAACTTCCAGCAGCAAATTCATCATGTTCATCATGTGATACGTGTATTTCAAAGTCAGGTGCTGGGGTAGCCTAGCGGTTAAAGTGTCTGCTCATAATGCTGAACATCTGGGTTCAACTTCTTTTAGAGAACCAATATGTGAAGCAGCCTGGTGTTGCTGGAATATTGCCCAATGTGGCATAAAACTGAACTTGCTTGCTCATTTAAATGTCACCTGTGGAAACTGATTTTTTTTTTTCTTTTTTCTTTTTTTTTTTGAAAACAAATGATAGCTGTTTTCCAAAATTGTTCCTGAGGCCATGTTTATTTGATATTAAAGCTGTGGCCAGAAATGTAACATGTCGCCATAGAGCAGGAATATTGCTCAGTGTGAGGTAAAACTAAACTGACTCACTTGTAACATTTGTGTGAATAATTGACTCTAGACTAGACAGTCCAGTGATTGAGATCAAAGTAAACTGATATACAAGGACATGTATCAACCAGGGTAGCTGACCTGGCCGTCTGACCTCATTCATCACCTCAAGTTGCAGCATGCATGGGTTGCTGGGGGGAATCTCTCTGAGTGAATGATGAGACAAAGATCCAACAGGGCATGGTGGGCGAGCTGGCTAAGGCGCCAGGCTAGTGATCCAGCAAGGTTGAGGTTTTGGGATCGAGCCCACCTGTGACCGGGTGTAAAAAAACCTTGGAGTCAACTTTGTGTGCAGACTCTCTCAGTGTTATCACAACCCCTAGTGTACAGTACACAACCCTGTGCACTTAAAAGAACCCACGAATCCGTTGGTATATGACCAGATGGTGGCCACATGAACACGTGCATACACCTAGTTGCGGGTACAGCAACGTGCAGTAAACTTGGACAAAGTGCTGTGACTATGTGTCCCAGTCCACCCAGCTGTCAACTGGGTACCTCGTTAGGATGAGAGAGCCACAATAAACTCGATGCGCCTAGTGGCAGCAAGAGTTGTATACTCCCCAGGGAGTTGAGATTGAAATACGATGTGCTGATGAGATTTACATCCGGTGATTGAGGGAAAAATACTTTAGCGCCTAGAGAAATTGCCTTGCAGTTTGATTTGTGCGCTATACAAGAACACTTAACTAACAAATATCTGGATCATTGAGACTTTGTAGAAGTGTTGAAAATGGCAGATGTGTAGATAAACAAATAATCATTTTAAAGTGAATGCCTTGATACAGTATATGAAGTGTGTTCTATGTCATATTTGTGTGTCTACTTTGATAGTATTGCATTGGGGTGTCATGGAGTTTAGTATTGACCTGTCGACTCAGTAAGTATACTGATCATTGATAAGAAATGGATCAGTGCAATGAATTACCCATGCAAACTTGCAATTCATCATGTTAATGCTGAATATGAACTTGTCTGATTCGTTAAATGTTTGATATTTTCTACCGTCTCATTGTCCATCTCAAGCATAGTAATCTCAAATATATGTGGACAGTTCTGTGGAAGTGAATTTGATTCAGATAGGTTAGTGATACATTTTAATCAACAGATTAATCAACAGTTCTGGGGTCAGATCCAGAGAGTGTTCGTAAAGTTACAACATGTCAAAATTCTATAGTTTACTATTTACTAACGAATGTTGTAGCACCACGAACACTTGATGGATCAGGACCCTGTGCAGTGTGCTGCAGCAGGCAGTAATGCATCTAGTTGTACAATGGTGAATTGCCTCAGGCATTCAAATAGTCAACTTTTTGTTAGATCTTTCAACCGTAATGTGATACTTCCACAATGATTTGCAATAACTCTGTAATAAAACATGGAGTCAAACAACAGACCAAATTTTAAGTGAAGAATAACTGACTCAAAATGCAGTCACATGTCAATCATATGTGTAACTATATTGAAGAATTGTCTCTGAAATGAGTTCACCGTTTCTACATCAGAATTTGTTCAAATATATGATCCACCTGTATAGGTGTTGGGATGTTTCATTCATGACCGGAAGGCTAAAATCGTGACACTTCTTGGTTCAGTGACCGTAGCCTTTGCACTACTTACAATACACTGTTGTGGCTGAATAAACAAGGCGCACCTCGCTTGGAGTCTTTGACATATTACAAAGAAAACAGGATTAACATGGACGCTGGTTAATTTGGGAACATATAAAAATATAAATGAAGTTATTTACTCATTTTCATGTCTATTCTTTATACATTTTCTTTAATTCGACATGAATATTATCCCCTGCTGAGTCTGATAGCAAGTTGTCCATGCAGAGAAGGCTGAACTTACATGCACAACAGTAAGTGGAATATCACAATAAAATATTGAATCTACAGTAAGTAGTATAGTCCAAACATCAGTGATTGTAAGGCAACACATGACATGTTATTCAACATAGAAGAATGTTCAGAACAGTTTTCAAAAACTTAAAATTTCTCACAAATATTTATGTTCAGGTGTAATGGCATAGCCATTATTTTCACATCATGTGCATTCCTGCAGAGAACGGAGACATACTTATCAGTGAATGTTCACTTCAAAATGTTTCATTAACAATTTTACCAGTTTGTGATTTGGTTTCAGTCACATTTTAGTGAAACCTTTGTTAATGTTTCAACATTTCTTAAACAGTGGTGTGTAAAAGTTTGGATTTTGATTCTTGATAACATTTTGATACCGTTGCTATTAACAATTTCACAAAGTTTCAAATTAATGTTTAAAAAAGTGTTTTAAATACATTATGAAAATGTTTTTACAAAACATTTCCATGAGAAACCTCTAGAAAACATTTTATATTTGCCTTGAGCAAAGCACTACCACTGTACTGAATGCTGTGCCTTGGATGTATAGAGAGGCAAGTCTAGATGAGCGGACAGTACGGTCTGAAGATTGCCAGTTTGTTGGAGGAATGTTTATATTTTTTAGAAATTATTTAAGCTATTAATTATTACCTTAGAGACATGTGCAAGTTTATACTGAACCCTATGTGCTGTGAGCTGGGTAAAGGTATGGGGAATGCGTCAGAGCTTTCCTTGTGCAGTCTCCACCCCCTCATAGACTGGTATAACTGTCAGGTGGTGGGTACAGAGTCTCAATCACTGTCCACACACAGCCAGTTAACAAAGCACCTGTTTAGAACTAACTTGACCTGTGATGACCTGTATAGTGTACTTTCAGCTAACACCCAAGTGAAACAGGTAGTCAGGGGGCATCTCAAATATAACAGATATGAATAATACCCATGGCTTCCACCATATGGTGTATGTATCCATATTCATTATTTTTTGGATTTTCTTGGGAAAATGAGGAAAGGAAATCTTCAGCATGAGTTATCTCAACATGTGCATGTAAAGTTTGAGTTTATTTAGGGGTTTGGAAAGAGAACTTTGACAATGGGCCATATTTCAGGATTATTAGCTATTTTCTGAATTAAAAATGGGCCACTGCCCTTGTATCAATAGTAAATTTCAAAATTTTAATAGGCCATTTTTTATTCTAAATTCTAATGTGCAAAATGGCACATGGCCCCTGCCTTTCCCAATCCGTTTGTTGTTTCTGCTGCCCTCAAGGTATTCCAACTCTATGGGGGCAGTGTGTATATAATCAAATCTGATCCAGACATCCCAGTGACTGACATAATGAGCATTGCTCTAAGCATGTTGGATTTCATAACACACATAAACCATGTCTGAGTCTGACAACAAGTCCAGGTAGTCAGCTCTTACCACAGACTTTGAAGCAAACTTTAAAAAAATTAATCTCCACAACCTGTAGAGCAAGTATTGGAAGGGACTTTCTCAAAGCCTGTTCATGATTGAACGTTTTCACTATTCCTTAAAGGAATTAGCTTAAAACATTCCAGTCAAACTGATGTGAACATCTTAAGCTGCATCTTCTTACAGACTGTGGAACATTCCAACATGAACTGGCTTTGAGAAAATCCCTACCAATTTCTCCTACTGGGACTACTGTACATTTCCCAATATGGCTTGGATGAGTTAAGAATAAGTTTGTTCTTTTCATGCAGGGAACAGTTTCTATAAGTATGTCAATAGAATTTGTCTTTGCAGTGTTAGATTGTTTATGTTTTATGATGACAAGATGCATATTGCCCAAGTCTTTACTGAATAAAATATCTGAATCTGTCAGCCACTGAAAGTCGAGATGATACAAGATATATCACATGGCTGGTAAGTTCATTGTGTGAACACCAAGTGTCTGACTACCAAGATATGTAAAATAACTTCCAGCCTGATTTCTTTCGTCATTGGCTTATTAATGCGTTTAGTGTAATTGGAATACTGGTTCCTTGCATACAAACGGATACTGATACAAAAGAATTTGTATTGTTTTTGTTAACAGTTGACATATATATTCCTGCAGTGTTGACTGTCTCCTGCAAGATATCACCACTGTTGTATTGATGTGTCTAAATATAGTCGATGGACACGGTTGAGGAGTGTGTTCTGTAATGAGGCCACAGCAACTAGGAATCAAGCGATCTGTTCCCGTCATTAGATCAATACAGTGATCAGTGCACTCCCTCAACTCATTAACCCCTTATGTTTCATGCGTCAACCAGCAAACATCAGCAACTGATCCAGATTATATGGGTGCGACATGTGAACATCAGGTGTCACATCCAGAAACACTGGATTCATTTTCTTCTCTGTTGTCTTGTCTCGAACACCTGCAAAATGTTATTGTTATTTATTTGACTGGATATGATAATTCACTCTAAGAAATGTTCCTTGTTTTGTTTTCTTCAATTGTTTATAGGAGAAATATTCTTGCCGAATATGGTGAATTGTATGGTGTAATTTATGGTTTTCTTTGAGAGGAATTTTCAAGTCGTAGCAATAAACAAAACCATGCGTGATAATGGTATTATTATCTTCACCAAAATGTCACATTCATTGCAATGAAAAAAAAATTGTCTATCCACAGAGCATGGTTTTTCTTAATTTGCTTTTATTTTGGGTGAACTTAGTGGGATATTATTCCTGTCGAAATTTTAAACAATATGTGAGATTGATTAGCCGGAGTACTAGAGTCCGCAACCTACAGTCTGTAGAAGGATGAGGACAGTTTTTATGAAGATACTTTTTTGTTCCTCATTGGTATGTTTCGACTTTGGTTCTTTTGTCGTTGTGAAGCAAGCAGTGCCATATCCATAAAAATTATCCTCATTCTTCATCCATCTCCTCTCCTCAACGTCTACAATGCCAATCAAGAGGGAAAATTACCCCGCTCTCTGTACAGTGACAATACCGTAAATGACTGCCGTAGCCATGGAAATGATATATCTGTGTAGTGTGTCATTACACTCAGACCAAGATCATGCAATACACAATACGACTCTACATGTATCCATGCATATTAAAATTCTGTATCCAGATTTAGGAACTAATTTTTTTTTTAAATATGGCTGAATCCCAGTCTTGTATCTACCTTTAGCATCCCAACATGCAGATTCATAGTGATAAATCTGTTCAAACAAAGCATCCAAAATGACTTCAGTTTGTATGTTCCTTGCGTGATTGGTGTATTAAGTTTCTTAACAAGGAAGGATCTCTGCTTTGTTGGTCGATTCACGATCACATGGTAGTAGAACTAAAAAGAGAAACAGGAAGAAATGTCATCTGCGTAACAAAGACATATTGCAATGGTCATAATGACATGGTTTTAGACTGCATGTGGTTTAAACATATTTATTTTGGGAAACCTGGGTTGGTAAACAAGCATTTTATGTTTACGGTGGAAGCTGTCAAAACCGGGATCTGTCCAATCCGGCAAGGTGTCAACACCAGCATAAAATTTCAGTCCTGTCTGTGACTTGAACATTTATCATCAGCTCTACAATCTGGCACATTGTTTAAACTGGATTATTTCTTCAGTCCCAATGAGTGCTGGCTTCTACTGTATACAAATACCACCCCAGCAACATAACTGTTACAAAATCGTGATGATCACAAGGAAACGAAAAAAGTTGTTTATTCATTAATGGAGGAAGGAAGATACAGCTGACAATGATGATAGGTGCTGCAAAGAAATTAAGTAAATGTTCAAACTTCCTAGATTTTGTAGTCATTAGTCTTATAATAATAGCATATTTGTTACGTGCATATATTCATGCTAAAGCATGCTCAAAGCGCATAAAGGTAAGATAAGATTAATAATAAAGAGCTACTGTTCAAAGGTTTTCGTGAACATGCATGTTTTTATATTGGATTTAAAGAATTAATGTCACAACAGTCTCTGAGGCTCTGCAGGAGCTATGAGTCTTATGAAACTTTCCTAAACATTTACAAATCAATGGCTTTTAATCAGGCCATATATATGCAAATGTTCTCATTACCCCCTGATCCAAAAAATCAACCCGACACTAAAATGTTCTTGAGTTTTTTCACTAGAGAAAATGCAGCTTTGACTCTAAAAATGTAATTGAATTTTTCACACTTTTAATTTTTTATTTTCTGTCGGAGGAAAGGTGTGAATTTCCACAGAAATCAAGGGGTTTTGGACATAAAATAAAATGTAAAAGTAAAATCTACCAACCTAACCCATATTTTTTTTTTAAATGCTGAGAAACAAGGACATTTATTAATGTGACCTTAGGCAATGATGAACAAAATTTGATCTATCCATTTCAATAAGTTTGTTTAAAGACTTGTTACTGCATAGCAAACACTAACTAGCAAAGTGTTGGGACCATGTGAATCACAAGCATTTCCATAGTGTTTCCTATCTCATTTTACATTATCCAGTTAACTAGGCTAAGGGAATTTCATACTGAACCCTGGGTTGAACATAAAAGAAATTTTTGTTTTGTGGCTGTGTGGTTAGATCACAGACATTGACAGTGCTGGATAATTGGTGCCTGACCCAGATTTGAGGCGACTATCGGGATCGGGTGGTCAAGCTCGCTGATTTGATAGACACATTAGTCATTGGTTCCCAAATTGTGCAGATCGATGCTCAGGTTGTTGATCACTGGATTGTCTGGTCCAGGCTTGATTATTTACAGACTGCCGCCATATAACTGGAATATTGCTGAGTGCGGCGTAAAACTAAACTCACTCTCTCACTGATGTTACTAAGGCTTGATGGTGGCATATTCTTAGAAAGCTTTTGGTGTATTTGCGGTAGCTGCAGCGAGGCCAGAACCTGAGAGTTTGGCAGCTACAGGTGTATGGATGTTGTCTTTGACCTGTTTGTATCATAAGGGAATTTTATGTTTAATTTGATACTGACAAACGAGTAGCCTTGTTGCATGCTGTCCCTCAGGATCCGTTAGCATATACATGTGTGTTTGAAACGAGGAACATTACTACTTTTCCTTGTTTACTTTTCTGTTAAGTAAGAATGGTAAATGTGTTTTGTTTAACCTCAGAGGTATTGGGTTAGCTGGCTTGTTAGGCAAAATTCCATGGTTTGAGTCCCAACATTGTTTCAGTGAAACACAGGGGCGATGGGGTAGCCTTGTGGTTAAAGCGTTCACTTATCACACCGAAGACCCGGGTTCGATTCCCCACATGGGTACAATGTGTTGAGCCCATTTTCTGGGGTCTCCTGCCGTGGTATTGCTTGAATATCGCTAAAAAGCGGTGTAAAACTAAACTCACTCACTCACTCACTCACTCACTCACTCACTCAAAGAAACACATCTGCAATATGTACTAGAAGTATCATGCTTTAAGTCTTAGACATATTTTTAAACTTTGGAACCACACCTGCACAAACCACTGCCAATGAACAGCCGATTGATCCCATGAATGTTTGAATGATGTTTTGTTCTTGCTAACAACAGCATCATAACCCTCTTACCTTCTCCTTGTTTCCTTGTGCAGACATGGATGACGTGATCCCCACCGAGAACCTGTATGCTATAGGCCGGGCGGATCCTGTCCGTCTGCACATGACGGAGAGAGGGCCTGGAGCAGTCAAACCCATCACTGTCCCCAACCTGCTGCGTCAGGCGGCGCAGAACCTTCCCAACAACACCGCTCTTGGTGAGTTTGAGTCAGTGTCTGGATGTATGGGGCTGGATCCCTGTTGGCCACTGTAGGTGTGAAGGAAGTCTTTGATGCCAATCATTATATTGCCTAATGATACATGGGACATCGTGAATGGTACATGAACATATGAGTATAAGACAGATGTTAGTAACTTCTATATAAGTGACCAGTTTGCTATGTTAAAGATGAATTTCTTTCCCTGAGTTATTGGGAGACAAAGTCATTAGTGTTCGTGTGTCTTTTAATAGTGTGTAACCAACTTTCTGTGGTGTTCCCCATCCTACCTGCTGCCGTAGTATTATTAGAAACAGGGACAAACTCACAGACAATTTATTTTTTCTTTCAGCTGTGAAACGTAATGGGCAGTGGGTGAAATGGACATATAGTCAGTATCTTGCATCTGTATGCCGTGCAGCCAAGTCGTTTATTAAGGTCAGTTCCTATAACCAGCAACAACATTCATTCAGACATATTGAACACAAATTCCCAGGTTAACATTTTTTCTGCAACATGACTACTAATGGATAAAGTAAGAAATATCCAAATCTTCCCAAGGATATTTTTACCTTTATCAACGAGTGTTGGTATAACTTTTTAATCCACCTGGCATGTAATGCAGGGGGATGTAGTCGACGGAAACGTTTTGGACTCAAAATCTAGGGATGGGCAGAACTCAAAAAGCGTTCAATATTTTTCTGCAAAACTTGTTACATAGATCAGTCAGAACCTAAAGTGGTGCCTTTTGGTACTTACAGGTTTTTGTGATATACTAGTATTATTTCTAGGTTTCCATGGAAATTATTCAGACTTTGTCTCAAAAGTGAGAGGTGTGTTTCATTTCCGGAGCACATCTCAAAAAGTTCCTAATATGTCAGTAAAACTTGGCAGATATATGTGGCAGACTCCAATGTGGTGCCTTTTGCTATTTACAGGTTTTTGTGATTTATAATTTTCTGGTCTCAAAAGGGAGAGGGATGGGCAGCATTTCCGGAGCAGAACTCAAAAACTTCTAAATAACTTTCTGCGAAACTTGGCAAATATGTAGGGGAGACCCTAAAGTGGTGCCTCTTGCTATTTTTCAGATTTTTGTGATTTATCATTTTCCCAGTTTCAATGGAAACAATTCTCACTTAGCCTCAAAATGGAGGGATGGGCTTTGTTTCTAGATTACAACTCGAAAACTATTCAATAACAGCAAAACTTGGCAGATACTTCAAGCAGACCAAAAAGTGGTGCCTTTTCCTATTTACAATGTTTTGGCCTTTTTATTTTTCCTGGTTTCCATGGAAACAATTCTAACTCAGTCTCAAAATGGAGGGATAGACTTGGTTTCCAGAGCAACTCAAAAACCGTTTCATATCTTTCAACAGATCTTGGCAGATATATGAGACAGATCTTGAAGTGGTGCCTTTTGCTGTTTACAGATATATGGCGTTTATATTTTTCATGACGTTTGTTTGTTATTATAGCTTGGCCTGGAGCCATGCAGTGGTGTTGGTATCATTGGTTTCAACTCTCCGGAATGGTTTTTTGCTGATCTGGGTGCTATATTTGCTGGGTAAGTTATTATTGATGGGTGAGCTGTTTAGTAAATAATAAAGTGCTTGTGTTTCAGGTAACCCTGGAAGACACTTGTGTAAGTCACAGTAAATGAGCTCGGTTGCCAATCTGAATGATTCGTTTGAGTACTTGCAAACATGCACCATCAAGTATGATGACATGCCTGTACATCATGTTTGGTATTATACTGTTTAGTGTACACTGTATCACAATTATATTCGCGTGTTTACAATAGGTTCCAAGTACAAACACCCCGTGTGTGGAAGAGTCTCATTCAACTTTCCAACAATACATGCACAGCTATCTATACATGTATATATATGTTACAGTCAGATTGTGAAATCAGTCATTTCTTAAAGTGCTGTATTTCAGTGGCTTGGCTACGGGGATCTACACCACCAACACACCTGAGGCATGTCAGTTTATTGCTAGTAACGCCAAGATTAACATCATCGTGGCAGAAAACAACCAGCAGTTGGAGAAGTTCCTCAAGATCAAGGACGAGCTTCCTTATCTCAAGGCCATCATCCAGTACTCTGGGGAGGTCGCCCATAGAGAATCTTTCATCTATTCAGTAGGTTACTGTTGATGTGCAGTCTGTATGTGGACTCGTAACTGCTCTTGAGTGAGTTTGGCCTTACACCTCTTTTAGCAATATTCCAGCAATGTCATGGTGGGGGACACCAAAAATGAGCTTCACATATTCTTCACTCTCACTTAGCCAGAGTCAACCCAAAAGGTCTTGTTCAGACAACATTCAACTATGGCTAGGTGAGAGATGCGAGCCAGGTAATAAGCATTAGCCTCTGAGGCATGCGCCTTTTTAAGAGTTAGTCTGTATCTACAGTGCAACACAAAATGTATGCAAATATCATTGATATCACTAATTGACCAGTTCCTCAAATCTTCCCCCAAAATGCAAATTATATCCATGTACCATTGTAATGTACATTTGTCTTTCTTTAATACAAACTTCACTTACCTCACTAACTGAGCATTTTGTTGAAATAAACTATTGCTCATCTGGACTACGTGCTATCAAAACTCTGGCGAAGCGAGTGACCTGTTTTGACAGAATCTGGCAAAGTTAGAGGACACCATTGTACCTATTTTGGAACCAAACTTGAGTCTTCGTTGTGACAAACAAATTCTAGCAATATCATGTTGGGGGACACCAGAAGTGGGCTTCACACATTACCCCCATGTTTGGCATTGAACGCGTGTGTTAGGTGTGATGAGCAAACACTCTAACCACTGGGCTACCCCACAATCCCTTCATAACCTGAACTGAGTGAGTGAGTTTAGTTCACACAGCACTCTGCAATACTCCAGCTATGTGGCAGCAATCTGTAAATAATCAAGTCTGGATGAGACAAACCAGTGTTCAACAGCAGGAGCATCGATCTGTGAAAGTGGGAACCGATGACATGTCAACTAAGTCAGCGAGTCTGACACCCAATCCTGTTAGTCACCTCTTACAACAAGCATAGTTGCCTTTTATGGCAAACATGGGTTGCTCGAGACCAATCTACCCCGGTCCTTCAGGGGTCTCATAGCCTGATCTGAACAGAATGTGATAAATGTGATGTCTAGACTTGACTGCAAGGAACAGTGAAATGCCTTAAGACAGGATGACATTACAAGTTAAAGAACTGAAGTAGAATGCTTACACTTATTTTAAGATGTTATGAATTTTGTCCAAAATGCTTTAATCTGACAACTAGTAGTAGCTGACCCTGCTGCATCCATAGTTAAATAGAAAAACAATTGATAGAGAGTTACATACAAATTATACTAAACTTGTGACCTTTCAGTGGTATTTGACCTTGCTTTCACTCGGTCAGATGCTATAGCAAGGACACTTGTTTCTTACAATTCATATCTAATGAGACCTTGCGTAGTATTCTTAATACATGGCTGGTAGGTAGCTGATATTCTGTAGGTGTATCTATTGTCTTCTTTGACACTTGGCACCCTAGTAAGCCCTTACAGGTGTCTCAGTTAAGATGATATTGATATTTTTTGCCTTTTTACAGAATCATTTCAAATGCGATTATTCATTCCTCAATGTATAAAATGCGAAGCCATTCTTTGGTTCATTCTAAGTTAACACTATTGTCTTTCAGTGGGAAGAATTTATGAAGCTCGGAGATGATGTCCCTGACTCTCAGCTGGAAGACCGATTGAAGGATCTTGCCCCAAACAAGTGTTGTACTCTCATATACACTGTGAGTGTTCGGAATATTAGTATCTTCTAATACAGTAGTATGTCCTCATATATATGTATACTTAGTGAGTGTTCAGGATGGTAGTATGTCCTCATATATATATACTTAGTGAGTGTTCAGGATGGTAGTATGTTCCATTGGCATATTCTCATAGAGTTGTATGTTAAGAGTAAAGCACAAATTAATTGTTCAGTGTTGCATCTGGACAGCGTAATTGCGTAATTTACTCAGTTTCAGTTAAACAAACCACTATTTTAATTTTTTATGCGTCACACGTCATGCAAAATTAATATTATGTACACAGTTTTGTACAAATGAAGTGTAAACTTTATATTTATTATCACTAGGAAATTATTGTTAAATTTATTATTTCCAGCAAGTGGATCGAAAATGGAAGTGTAAAAGATAGCGAGGTAGTAAATGGTCCAAGTCTGATTTTGTTATGATTCTTACAACCCCGTAGATACCCATATTTGAAAAGTTGACAATATTAGGCCAAGTACTATATTCTAATAGTATTGCCTATTGTACTATAGTCAAAGAGTGGTTGGGGTATTAACAGAGGGTATGAAACTTCCAAACATTTCAGTCAGACAGATCACAGGGCTGGTTAGATGTAGAACTTGGCAGCCATGACCAAAACTGCCCACAAAATATCTTCAGATACACGTCTAAATCTTAGAATGACCATTGCACAGGTGAATTTGATAATCTGGCAGTCCATGTTGAAAAGAACCCATCCTGGGCAGTCAGGCAGGTATCTCGAACACTGGTTCAATAGCAATACTCTGTCAGGCCATATCAGGATAGGTGACATGAAATGGGCTTCACATACTGTACCAAGCATTCAAAATTAACATCGGTCCTTAGGCCTGAAGCCAACTGAGAACCACAGTCACCCACAGCTCCAGCAAACACTGTCTGTACCCGTGTAGGGAATCAAAAATGGTCAAGCAAACAGTTCAGCCATTATACAACATCGTTGCCCCATCTTGCCTGGATTTGATTAAGTTAATACTGCCGTCGTATAGCTGGGAATGTACCGAGTGCTGTGTTCAGCAAATGTGATAATGCTGGTCTTTTGCACAGCTGTAGAGTCTCAAACACCTCTTTTCTC
Organism: Haliotis asinina; assembly: GCF_037392515.1. Taxonomy (NCBI): domain Eukaryota; kingdom Metazoa; phylum Mollusca; class Gastropoda; order Lepetellida; family Haliotidae; genus Haliotis; species Haliotis asinina. The sequence goes on along the minus strand of NC_090282.1, from coordinate 25,176,227 downwards.
AAAGTACTTTTGAATATCATTGAGGTTGAACCTGATATATTTTGTGTACAAATATATGACTCATTTCCAATGCCGTCCTTAGCCTTTTATGGTTTGTTTCAGTCTGGGACCACTGGGAACCCCAAAGGAGTCATGCTGAGCCATGATAATGTAAGTACTGTGTTCTCCTTTTGCGTAACCCTGTAATATTGAGCCATGATATTGTAAGTACTGTGTTCTCCTTTTGCGTAACCCAGTAATATTGAGCCATGATAATGTTAGAACTGACTTCTCCTGTTATATAACCCTGTAATATTGAGCCATGATAATGTAAGTACTGTGTTCTCCTTTTGCGTAACCCAGTAATATTGAGCCATGATAATGTTAGAACTGACTTCTCCTGTTATATAACCCTGTAATATTGAGCCATGATAATGTTAGAACTGACTTCTCCTGTTATATAACCCTGTAATATTGAGCCATTATAACGTAAGTACTTAGTTCTCCTGTTATATAACCCTGTAATATTGAGCCATGATAATGTAAGAACTGACTTCTGTTATATAACCCTGTAATATTGAGCCATGATAATGTTAGAACTGACTTCTCCTGTTATATAACCCTGTAATATTGAGCCATTATAACATAAGTACTTAGTTCTCCTGTTATATAACCCTGTAATATTGAGCCATGATATTGTAAGTACTGTGTTCTCCTTTTGCGTAACCCAGTAATATTGAGCCATGATAATGTAAGAACTGACTTCTGTTATATAACCCTGTAATATTGAGCCATTATAACGTAAGTACTTATTTCTCCTGTTATATAACCCTGTAATATTCAGCCATGATGATTAAATACTGAGTTCTCCTATTTACTTAAAAACGTGTTTAAACATTTGGACATTGAAACTAACTAATAGTGTTACAATTCAGGTCACATGGACAGCCAAAGCAACAGGCGATGCCAACAAGCTACGCTATGGTCAGGAGATTTCGGTCAGTTATCTCCCCTTGAGCCACGTGGCAGCTCAGGTGTTGGACATTTACCTGCCGATATCATACGGAGGAACAGTGAACTTCGCCGGACCTGACGCTCTGAAGGTAGATTAACCTTAAGTTGTCTTGTCTTACGATGCAGATAAAATTCTGTGGCCTTGTGGTTCTGACATGAATGTTTGGTAAACTGAAGCAATTGCTTTTTAAGAACATATAGGCACTCTGGTCTGTCGCCTACGATTGGGAGCTCACTCATGGCAACAATGATGGTTAACCAGTAAAATTGCCCATATCTACTTGGGACAAGCTGAAATGGCCAAGGGACATAACTCCACGTAGCAATATGTGGCAACAAACCATCTTCAATAGCCCTAACATTAAGTTATGTCCTGATGTATTGCAGGGAGCACTTGTTCAAACTCTGAAGGAGGTCCGGCCCACAACTTTTTTCGGTGTACCACGAGTCTGGGAGAAAATGATGGAGAGAATGTTGGCCGTTGGCAAAGAAACCACTGGCTTGAAGAAGAAGATTAGCACCTGGGCGAAGGGAATGGGACTAAAGGGAAACTACAGTCTTCAGAATGGGTAATCATGAATACATGTTTCTACAGTTGATTGAGATAATGTTTGAAAGTTTAGTTCAGTGGATGTCACTTTTAATTCTATAAGATTTATCAAACTTTTTACGGAGAGGAACAGTGATAGTTTTTCCAATATATGCAACTTTTCTGCCTCTGTTCTGTAATCTTGTGAAATGCCACCCGATAGTAAAGAAATGTTATGACCAAGTTCTTAATTTACTTCAATACATCAAGTAATTTTGTTCTAAAATATTTTTTTACCCAGTTTTTCAAAGCGAGGAAAGTCAACTAAACGGTAACTGATTGATTGTCCAGTGATTATATTGTACTGATGTACTGGCATGTGTTTACATGTTGCATATCCCAGCATGCAGTGCAACTAGTGTATAGTGCGGGGTTGGAATGATACACTGACATCTATAACATGTTATATGATACTTATGTAGTCATCAACACATTATATGGTGCACAATTTCAGATGAACCTTGCTTTGGTTCTTATTCTTAAAGGCATACTAAAGACCTTTCGGTGGCAAATTAATTTTTGTACATTGGATCATTTTATTTTGAAACAGCACCAATAATCTGAGCTCTATGTGGCAATGCTAAATCAGTGTCTATCTTTAAGCAAGAAAGTCAAGTGGTTCTAGCTTTTCTGAAGCATCACTCACTTACTCACTCGCTCAATTTCTGACATGGCCAAGAGATTACTCAAGACAGTTCCTTGAACATCTGATGAGCAGATAATCACAACTCGAAACATATTAATGCTGAATAAAGAGTATCAAGTACCATGGTACGTCGGTGTATCACTTCTGGCTTGGTTCATGTAACGTATCATTTGCATAGTATAATGTCAACATCTGTTCACTTTCAGATTGTGTATGCTTCTTTGTGTATAGTCTTATATGTATTTCTTTTGATTTAAACATGTGTATCAATTGTTGTTTAGTTTCCCTGTTGGTAGTTTGCCACAGTATATACCAAGGATTTATCTAGAAGCAGCACTGATTGCCCAAAATATAAATTGGAGAAAGTCAGTATTTCCGTCATATTTGTGATTTTTGTACAGTTTAATTTACTAAATTCAGATTTACTTAACTTGAATTCAATATAAAATTCAGTTATGTTAAATTCAGCATCAAAACAAACAAAACAAAGCAATAACATTATTTATCAACAGCGAAATATGATTTTGGAGCTTTAAATAAATTTGAGTATTAATCATTTCCAGTTTTAGATTTTCACTATAATTTTGCTGCTAACCACATGTCATCATGTGGCTGACAAAGATAAATCCCTGATCCATTACCAGAAAATATTTCCCTGGTGTCCTGTTCCTAATCCTAGGCTCTGCCAGTGAGTGTTACATCTGTGCAGGTGTGGTGTGTGACCCGAGTCTCGATGAATGACATATTATTCCTACTTAGAATTAGAGAAGGATTGGATCGAAGCAGTTTGCTGTAGTTTGTATAGAAAAACTTACATGAAATATCAAATCTCACTTCTGTTTTACAAATAAGAAGAGAATCTGTATTTTAACCATAATTTTTAACAGTAGGTGTTCCTCCTGTAAGAGAAGCTTTGAATACCATTGAACATGTGAGTGCAGTGGATATTACACTAGATCAGTGTGAGGTGCATAAAGCTTGTTTCATTTTCTGACATGGAAGGTCAGTTTTGTGACAGATTGAATGTAGTTCCATCCAGTCATTCCTGCATGTATTACTTCCTGCATAAAGACCCACATTCCCTCGTCGTACAACTTGGACGTGATTCACTGCGCATCAAACCCATCTCCTTGTTGTTCCCTCACTCATACACAAGTGTCATGTCTTGACTGTCTTTCAGTAACAATTGTATTTTGATGGAGATATGCATTTTTTTTGTAACCTTCTGCTCCATGTCTCTATTTGTATTACTTATTGTGTATAGACTGCTAGGCAGTGGGGGAGCCTAGTAGTTAAAGTGTTCTCTCATCATTCTGAACACCTGGGTTCTATTCTCCACATGGGTACAATGTTAGATGCCCATACTTGGGTCCCTTGCTATGATATTGCTGGAATATCACTAAAAGTGGCATGAAACCAAATGCACTATTATTTGGCTGCAGCTTATGCCAATAGCTGGAATACTGCTGCCTTCACTGTTGGTTCACTCACCCTACTTTCGTGAATGCATTATTGTGTATTGTTTTTGTATCAATGAGATGACTTTACTCATTTCCAGTTCATGTTTCTGTGTACATATTACTGTTTCTGAAGAATGATTTGTGGGTGGCCTTGGCCCATGTGTCATGTTTGCTGGAGTTGAATGAGAAGGATTCACTGGTCAAGTCATGATTATTTTTATTCCTACCCTTACGGCCTGGGTCAGTGCCTGTGATTCACACATGATTAGGGGCAGTCGGGTAGCCTTAGAGTTTGATTCCTGACATGGGTACAATATGTGAGGCCCATTTCTGGTGTCACCCCTGTGATATTGCTGGAGTGTTGCTAAAAGCAGCGCAACACCATACTCACTCAGACTTGATTGTTTTCAAGTGGCTATGATATGGCTTGAGCACTGCTGAGGACAGTGTTTTAGACTCGCTCAGCTCAGTATACAGTTTACTTTTAGATGGGTATCTTTGCCACTACAGGCTCCGAAATGATAGAATTTAGATGTTCTAGTTTACAGTTGGTTTATGAAGTATAAACCACAGCTGTTAGGGAAATACCACAAGACTGTATATGGGGACAGGTTGAGGTGCCGGGATCGAGCCCACCTGTGACCGAGTGTAAGAACCTTGGAGTCGACTTTGTGTGCAGATTCTTTCAGTGTTGTCACAACCATTAGTGTACAGTACACTATATATATATGCGGGTATATCTGCGCTATATAAATATCCTATATGTATATGTTTCTATTTGCAGTGGTGGATTGCCGTTTGGCTTCAGTATTGCGAATGCTCTGGTATTCTCCAAAGTTCGTGCAGCTCTTGGGTTTGAGCGCTGCAGGTTTTTTATCTCTGGAGCAGCTCCCATTACCAAGGATACGCTGGAGTACTTCTACAGTCTCAACATCCCGATAGCAGAGGTGTATGGCATGAGCGAGTGCTCAGGTCAGTACTTCCTTCGACCTTAACACCCCAATAGTGTACACTGGTATTGTCTCGTCTCATCTCGTCACGTCTCGTCTTGTCCGTCCATCTGTCTTGATAGTTAATACACCCAAACAACCAAAAATATTGCAAGTTTTTTCTACAGACTCTGACCTAACTCGTTTCTATTCTAAAAACATTAGTGACAGCCATTTTAGCCAGCCTGAGTGTACAGTTATAGATATATAACAAGTAGTTTCTGAAATAAAAACTCAACACAGATCTTCTCCTACATGTTTCCATCATGTATCTTCAAGGAGAAGTGATTTCAGTTAAACAGATACATGATGGAAACATGTAGGAGAAGATCTGTGTTGAGTTATTGGTTTCTGTGTACTTAAGTTGTACATAATGATCCTGCCAGCTGGTACCTCTAATGCCACAGAATGCAGCCAGAGTGTAAATATCAAATTTACAAACAGAAACCAAGTTCACAATCATTTATTCCTTGTTTTAGATGGTGTTTTATTTTAAACTATATGGTAAAATTGTGTAAATTTGTAATAAACATGACTACTTTTTAATGTCTGGCTAAACAGGTTTGTAGACATGATATACTGAAATTCAATAGTTACTTTTAGTCATCACTGTTTGGATTGCTGAGCTTTCTGAAACCTTTTTAATATGGATGAAAAAGTTTGTTTTTTCCGATGTTTGACATGTCTATGAATTCATAGTAGGTTCAGCTGCTTAGTTGTGACGTTAATTTTCTATATTTGTCTTCAGGTCCACAGACTTTTGGACGAGATGGTCCTGAAAATCGCATAATGAGTGTCGGTTTTGAGTTTGGTGGCGTTCAGACAAAACTGGCAAATATCGACAGTGATGGCAATGGAGAGGTATGTTGGCTAGAGTAGCTCCCATTCTCGGTCAGACCACAAATAGTTGTTTCTTTGTTACTATGTTAATCTGTGGGATTAGAACAATAGAACCCAAGATAAGATGTGCATTGATGTCAAATATACAAACTATATCACTGTTACTCAGTGTTAATATTCAATGTTAGACACAGTGTTACGAACATGTTAGTGCAAAGGTCTTTTAGTGGAAACAGGGCCAAAATTTGACTGTTAGTTGTTTAACGCCTATTTCAGCAATAGTCCAGACAGTTCAGTGATCAACATCATGAGCATCAATCTACACAATTTCGATATAATGACATGACAAGCATGGGCTGCTGAAACCAAGTCTAACTCAAACCTGTATTAGCCAGAGTGTCACATCCTGCATCATTAGACGTCATTAGTTACCATTCACAAATCCCAATCAAGAAATGTGTGAGAGACATTTAGAAGCTCGGGTAATATAAAGGATAACAGTGTATGGAAGAACGACATCTTTATTGCTGTGAGAGCAATGTTTTGGAGTAGGTTCTAACACTGTTATCATGCAACTATTTACTTGATAACAGTGTAATAACCTTAACGACATTCTCACAACAAATAAGATGTTGTTGATGTATTGTTATCCTACCTGAATGTATATTGCATTCAGCTGTCCCTGGTGAATATGTTTCAATGTCTGCTGCTGGTATCATGCCTGTCCTTAATAATTTATCTTCAGATTTGCATGTATGGCCGCCATGTGATGATGGGCTACCTTGAGAACGAAGAGAAAACCAAGGAGACCCTGGATGAAGAAGGCTGGCTACATAGTGGAGACATCGGGAAGAAAGATAAAGATGGCTTCCTCTTCATCACTGGTAGAATCAAAGGTACGTGCACACATTTTACCTGGCATGAATTCTCTCAACAAATTGTCATACCTTACTGTCAAATGTGGAACAATTATCATGTGTTGATGGTTGACATTCATTAGCGGGAGCATATTTGTGTACATACAACACTGAATAAATTATAATATTCATTAATGTAACAACATGATCTCTTGTAATATCTGAATGTTCTATATACAGCCTTGCCCCACAATAAAGCTCTTTGCGGTACTCTCTCATACTACTCTATGCCTCCCATATAAAAAAAGTTGCCATATGATTGGAACAACATGTGTAGTGCCGGATTGCTGTTTCTTGGTTTGTTGAATAATAGGTAGCATAACAGGAATCGCAACTGAATTATCTTCCTAAAGTCCTACTTAATACTCCACACTGACTGTTTCACCTGTAGTGAAGGCTGTAAGTCCTTCATTATACTCAAGGATGCTTGTCACGCCCAGAAGGCTTGAAGTCCTTAATTGTCCATGTAGCTTGTCTGACCTGTAGTGACTGACTGAAGGCACTGCAGCAGGCTTGCATTTTGATTCAGCAGTGTTGTGATGCATTTTTTATTGCAGAGTTAATCATCACAGCAGGGGGGGAGAATATTGCCCCAGTGCCCATTGAGGATGTGGTGAAAGAGTGCATCCCAGCTATCAGCAACTGTATGTTGATCGGAGACAAGAAGAAGTTCCTCTCTCTGCTGATAACTCTCAAGGTGAGGAACTCCTGCTTTAAAGGCGCACTCAAGCAGATACCCCTGTCACTAACTGTGTTCGGCATTTACACTTTCCTCAGAGTGAGTTTAGTGAGACAATCAGTGATCAACAGCATGAACATTGGTCTGTGCAATTGGAAACCGATGACTTATGTCAACCAGTTCAGCGAGCCTGACCACCCAATCCTGTTAGTTACTTCTTGCAACAGTGAACAGAGAGTGTATTGGATGAAACAATCATAATACGTTAGAACTTGTGTTTAAGTGAGCAGTCTGTTCCAAATCTTTTTCTTTGATACAATACCTTCCTGTGTTAGAATGTGAGGACACCTCCATTAACAGTTTTGTCAGGTGCACCCTGATACAGCTTGGACTGCTTATGGTAAACAAAAGTTGCTCAGTTCTGGATCCTGTCAGATGTCATTACTGAAATGATTTGACATATGACTGAGTGAGTTTGGTTTTACACTGCTTTTTGCAATATTCCAGCAATATCACAGCAGGTGACACCAGATATTGGCTTCACACATTGTACCCATGTGGGGATTCAAACCAGGATCTTCAACATTATGTCACTATGTGGAACTGCTCTAACCACAGGGCTACCCCACAGCCTTGATTGTTCTTTTTTCAAAATGAAAAGCTGAGGAACGTGTGAAATATGCCTTTAATGTTAATTCCTGTACTATGTTCATGGACAGAAAGACACTATAAATAGATCCACAATATATGCTTCACATCAAAAGTTTAGTATCACTAATGTAATTATAGTCACTTACTTCAGGTAACTGTTTTAAACTGAATTTTGTTTTGAATTACTGTTCACATGCTGAGTATGTGCACATGCTTTTCATCATGGTGATGCATGATCCACGTGCAATTTAACTGCATAAGGTTTGCAGTTGGTTCCTCCAAGTTAGTGGAGAAATCAATCTTTGGTGTGCCTGTGTATTTATGAAACATATAGTGACTGTTTTAAGTGTGTCAAAATTTGGGGGAAACTTTCATTGTGTTGATATGAGTAAAATCATTCAAGTGTAGGTCTTGAAAAACTAACCTTCTCTCTTCTCAGACGGAAATTGACCCTGAAACCATGGAACCTTATCCCCAACTAACCTCGCAGGCCTTGGAGTGGTGCAGGGAGCAAGGAAGCACAGCAACCACTGTCAGTGACATCCTGGACAAACCGGACACGGCAGTCTTGAAGGCTGTCCAGGCAGGCATTGACAAGGCTAACAGTCGGGCTGTGTCTAGAGCCGCCAAAATCCAGAAATGGTCAATCCTGCCCAAGGACTTCTCAATACCCGGTGGAGAGCTAGGTAGGGAGGTTTAGGGATACTATATGGAGAGGACAGAATGGATAGGGAGTTGGTTGAGCTGGAATCTTGATTGCATTATCTGACACTGGTTTGATGTCCCCAGACTGAATTATTTGTAGATAACAGTCATGTATCCGGAATATTGCTGAATGTGATGCATACTACTATCCATTCAGCTGAAAACCGAACTGATGAATTGTAGTCTAACTCAAAAACTAGTAAACATAAAACGCTCAATGAAAGCGTGGGACAACCAGGTGTTGGAGAAGCATGTGCACAAGTGCCAACTAAGTTATTAATCCATTAACCTGTGTTTTGCCATTTCCATCACTTCTCGCACACCTAGCTGTCTATTTCTTTGCACTCGTAACAAATAGTGAACTTTGTCAATAACATACTATAATAATGAGAGTGTAGTAACAGTGCAGTTACATTCCTTGGTACAGATATGCCTTGAAAGTTACCTCCCCTTTACTACCAGTCATTTCAATCTGTTTACCCATTCATGGTGATATTATTTTCTTTCCACAGGTCCAACCTTGAAACTTCGCCGTCCAATTGTAGCAAAGATGTACCAGAAAACAATAGATGCTTTTTATGCAGAGAAATAATATCTCTCTTGTCCTGTGCAACTGACTCCCATCAAAATGAACAAATAATAGTGCAAGTCTTAGAACCATGACACCATTTTGTGGAAAGAAGTATGGAAGTGTCATATATGTTGGGGTATACTGTGACAGCAAGCACGTGAAGAAGAAGAAATCTCTGACACTAGTTGTTTACAGAATACGAAGAAGGGAGACATTCGTCATTTTTCTCAGGCAGGATTTCATGACCTGGGAGACCATTTCTAGTGTTTCCTCCAGAGCATTTTAGAAGGGCGCTGTGCCCTGCCCTTTTCTTCTGGTGCCCTTTTTTACTGCGCCCTGCCCGGTACTTGCTAGCTGTGACCGAGCACAGGAACAGACTGACAGTCAGCAACTGTAACAAGCATCTTATGATCAGCCTAAACACCGACAGCCACAATGACACTGACTTGGAAACTGTTTTGAAAAGCTTCCTGAGAAAAAGCAAAGGAGACTGTAGGTTAATAATACATGAGGCTCAAACTGATCATTTTGCTTTTGTTTTTATTGTGATTTGTGCCCTTTTCAAACTAGGGTGCCCTTTTCAAACTAGGGTGCCCTTTTCTGAAGAAACTTCACCCTGCCCTTTTTGTGGTCTGGAGGAAACACTAATTTCACTCTTGTAGAGCATTAATAATCAGAATTAATTGCCATAATTATTCACTCTCTGTTTAATACACTACACTGTATTAGGTAACGTGTGAAACTTAAAATTGAAAATACCAAGGCTCCATTCCACAGTCATCTTAGCCTTGTGTTTGTTGTAAATCTTTCTCTTATTACAAGTGTTTCTACCATGTCAGTGGTAAGATCAGTTTGTGGAATGGGCAGTCAGGGCCAATATCAGGTTTTTCCTTATGTGTTCTTTTATGTCATAATGGAGAAAGGGGAGGTGAGGTAGCCCAGTGGTTAAAACATTCCGGGTTTGATTCCCCACATGGGTACAATGTGTGAAGCTCATTTCTGGTGTCCCTTGTCATGATATTGCTAAAAACGGCATAAAATCTAACCCAGCACTCACTCACATGGAGAAATCATTTGGCTACACAAAAACACAACAGACACAACGTTTTGGCTCACCTGTCTACTTAGCGGATTTCTTTCACTTTTATTTTGCACTGCCCAATACCTTTGTGCATGGCAATAATATATGCACCTTAAGTAACGCATCATAGAATGTTTTTTAACGGTGCTGTATGAAAGAGTTTATAAAAAATCAAGTCATCCAAAAATTAGATGTTATTGATAATACACTACTCAAAACAAGAAACAAGCACTTTAAGGTTGAATACAAAGTATAATAATGTCCTGAAATTGCTAAATTTGGTATCATTTTGTAGAAAAATATATCTCAAATCTAAATGTTTCATAAAAATAGCAAGTAACCACAGCATTTGTTTGATGAGTGGCGCCCCCTTGGCATTGTTTGTAAAAAGTTCTTTTAAAAGCAAATTGTTGACTTTAATGTTCACCATGTGTTTGTTTTTTTGTTTTCTTTTAAGAAAAGATTTCAGTATCGTTATAAAACAAAGGTTGTATGTAGAATTTGACACATTAATTAATTAAAAAGCAGGGGTTAACAATTCTGTACATATGCACTGGTTGTTTTTGTAATTTTGTACTTGAGTTTTTGTCATGAGTAATTGACGTTGTACATAGGGGCACTTTTTTTTTCTTTTTTTTTTTTTTGTCAAATTAAAAATGGTCCCTCAAAAAACCTTCAGAACACAAACAGGACTCAGCTCTAAAGGGAACCTACCACTGTTCAAGGTAACAGTTGGGTTGAGGGGAGGATGTTCACTTTAAACTAAATGTGTTCAGTTGGTGTTTGATTCATTGTTTATATTCAAGTGTTGATTGGCTGCAAAGGCTTTTTTGCATGCTGGGAATTGTGAAAATATTTTTCTTAAGTAATAGTTAGCTGTAGAAGCCTTTCCAGCAAGGCACAATCATGAGTATATAAGTAGTTTCACTATTTCATCATCTTTAATATCATCCATATTTTTGGTTTCTTGTTGAATTATATAGATCTGCAGTGTTAATCAGAGAACATATCCAAGTTTGTGGTTACCTTGTATTCTGTTGTATCAAATGTTAGACCCAACATATACTTCAATCAAACTTTGCCATTTTACCTTATTTGGTCAATTTTAATGACAACAAGTAAGAGAAATATGGTGGAAAAGTATTTACTTGTTAATTTACACATCTGTGTAATTTATGCAACATTTCCTGATTATTTTCTGTACATTTTTAATTTACATTTGAACAAAAAATAACATTTCATGAACACACATTGTATTAAACATTTAATTTGTACATAAACATTTATTGTATGTGACAAGTTTGAATCACAAATATGACTTAATTACGTGAAAGGCAGTTGCGCATAATGTATGCATTATTGGATTGTTTTCTTATTGACTGTTCATCCTATTTTGTATGGTTGATGAGTTTAATCAAAATTTTGTTCATGAGGAATTGTTTGGAAATTGACATGAGATCTCAGCTGTTTTAAATCTGTTTGAATATGGTTTATATTTTGTTATTTGTCTCTTTGCAGTATGGGTAATGAACATATCGGTAGTAATGTACAGCACAATATATAGGGATATTGTCAAGTTCAAATAGCCATGCTGTGATATGGCAGGATAAATGCTAATGGCAAAACCCAACTCACTCTCTCACTTGAATTGCAATGTGTTCGGCTGAATGTGATGATGGGAAAAGGGTGAGAAACAGAAATCACTTATCAGTCAAGTCAAAATTCATTGACACAAGAATGTGGCGTGTGTGTTTTTGTTAATTTATGGTATTTTATACGGAGACATAAACAGTTTATTTTTAAGGTCACATGCAACCAAAAAAAAACATAATTAAAACACAGTTATCACTTACTCATGACATATAACAGACACTGTTGATTGAGAAAAAAACAAGAAATAAACAACCTTATAAGCATACAATCGTGAATCAAAAGCGCAATATTTTGCTTATTAATATGAGCTTACTTCCCTGGGAACAAAGCACCTGTCAGAGTGGGTTGGTGTGCACTCAAGTGTAACAAAGACCTTTCATTGGCTGGTTCGTTTGCTGCTATTTTGAATGCTCATAGTGTGTGCGATGGTCTGTTTGATTGGCATTTTAGAAGTATGGGGAGTAATAAGAAAGTATGATTCTTTATGGATAACAACTTCTTTTATTGTATATAAATATTATAATGCAACATTTCACTATGGATTCATATACTGATTTGCTAAGAATCCATACTGACACGCTGCATCATATACAATAGAAGACGTTGTTATCCATAAACATAGAGATGTTGGGTTTTGTGAATACATGCTGTCTGCATTTGCATTCGATACAATCAACAAATCCTGACATTATTAACTACTGCATGGCTGAAAACTGTCATTCGTCCAAGTACTAAGCAGACAAAATAACATGTCCAGTGTACTAGCATCACATCTGCCTGTCTGTGTATATTACATGTAACAGAGACAGAACCCAGGTGTATGGCCCATAAATCAGTGTATTTTGTTTATGGTGTATAGCAAGATAGGTGTTAAGTTCAAATTGCATGTGGTCAATGATTGAAGTTATGTCTTGCATGCTGTCATCAGCAGACAGGCAGACACATAAGTGTCGATAAAACTTAAAGACTTATAACAATCAAAACGTTTTTTCTGTGTTTCCGTAGACATGAATTAAGACATTTTAGTTTTCAAACTGAGCTATTTTTAACAATGAACTTAGTGTGTCTCGTGCTAAACTTTCTTGAAAACTTGGCTTGAACATCCACAGGTATGGGAGCAGTGTATTGTTATTACTGTAGACCCAAAATGCTTGTAATCACAAGAATATCTCTTGTTCTCCAACTCGCAGGACAACACAGCTGGTGAAACCACTTTTTCCCCCATACCTGGGGGGAAATTAGTGAATCATTTGCATTTTTGTGATAATTTGTTACTGTAAGTCCATACGAAAAGTAATCAGAATCTGCAAAGTTGTGTTTTGTGTTTTGTGTTGCATGTGACCTTTCATGATTAAAATAGACACAATAATTTGTACTGCATTGATTTTGTCTCCACTAGAATCTCATTACTCAGGACTACTTTTTATGATACTTGAGATTTTGTAAATGAGAACAGTTATGAATATGAAGTATTGTTCACTAACATCATCCCATTGCATTCCAGTGTAGCTACTCATCAAGACATAATATCTTGAAACGACTGATGAATATTATGTATATCAGTACATACTCTCAGTATGTATTTTATATAGAGAATATGGTATAACTTTATTTACATTCATAATTCACCACAGTGCATATTTTATGAACATTAGGGATTAGTCTATGTTTGAATGTTTCTTGTTGAATAAACTGCAATATGAATGACGTGTTTAGTGTATTTTGTCTGTGAAAGTACCAAGAATGACTTTACAAAAATATGTCTTTTTTTGACCCCACGATATATTGTGCAGGGATGTTTTCAATGCCTTGTCTATCCATCCATCTCCCAACCATTTAATCCATCCATCTCCCAACCTATACTCCATCCATCTCCCAACCTATACTCCATCCATCTCCCATCCATATAAAACTGAAGTGTGCTTCTTACTATATATTAGGCCATCTCTTGTTTTCCCAGAATAACCACATTTGAGGTTTTAGTTTTGCAGGGACAGGTTTTACTTTGCACAAGAAAGACCTCTTCTCAGGTTTTACTTTTAGTTAGTAAGACCACTCGTGTTTACAGAAGTTGTCTCCCTTTGTACACCAAATTTCAAGCTCACCAAGTACAGAACATAGTAGTATCAGTTTTAGGCTATGTGCTTTAGATATTTATGAAGTTTGATAACCTGTAGATTTTGGGGTTCTTTTCTCCATCCCAGAATTCACCCAAATTCAAGCCAACTGCATGACTGCACACACATGAAAAAATAGTGACAACCATAACCCAGGGCAGCTATGTTTAGAGTGATCATCTATGGCAACTGTGACAGCCTATCAGGCATCCACATTATCATATTTAGTAGTCTAGTACTACCAACACTACTACAGACACTATGAAGATGGCAGGCATGTTTTGTCTCCTAGTGTAGATGTTTGTACTGATTGCTCAGGATCACAGTCTAAACAGTGTAAAGTAAGTATTGTAAAATGTGCTTCAGGTACACCTTCAGTTGCTAACTGTGAATTGACTCAATCCATGTCTCACATGAACTAAGTTATTATAGAACCTGTGGACAATTGGTTTTTGGCAATTTTTTCATACACCTCATTGGGATAAACAGTTCTTTATACACAGTTCAATTTCAATTTAACAGTTCAATTTCATTCAAAGTATAATTATTAGAGTATAATTATTATATGTATTAACACTTTTACTTTGAAAATGAACATCATAATCAACTACTCTTACTTTGAACAACTTTTATTTGGTGTAAATTATTTCATGCAAGAAGTTTTATTCAAAATATAAATATTTGCATCTTCGATATCTCCAGGGTATACGTTCCAGTAATGATGAAATATGTGGTGCCATAGGTAGATATTCTACAAGGCAATGATCTGGTAATAATATTTCAAGAGCCTGTTTCATTTCTGCGTTTAATAATGAGATTAAATTATCATAGGACAGTTTTAATCCTGTGAACAAATCATGATGATGTATTTACATTAAGCCAGAGTGGTTGCACAAGGTTTTTCTAATGTCTTTATTGTTGATTATGTAACCCTGTGTGACAATCATCAGCAGTCTCTTTCTAAAAATGATATATTTAATAGAATTTTGTAATATCAGCCCCTAAAAGAAATAGACAATCCACGAATATGTTATCATGTACAAATAATTTGGTGCATGATTTGGAAATCTGTTATTTGCAAACATTATTTGATTTTCATGTTCATTTATTTATTTATATACTTCCAAACAGAACAAAATAAAAAAAGAAAAATTAAAAAAACATGTTCCATTGCCGGGAATCGAACCCGGGCCGCCTGGGTGAAAGCCAGGAATCCTAACCACTAGACCACAATGGAAGCTGTTAGCTACGGTGCAATTTATGGAATATAAATTAAAATGTTAAATTACTTTTCCTCTTCACCTTTAATATTTTGAAATGAATGTATAACCAAAGACGTGGATAACGTCTTTCGTATAATATGATGAATGGCTCATGTTTTGATTACTGTTGATACCAGTACCAAAATTACTACGTACTGATCATGGACGCCGACATCTCACCTGTTCACTCACTTCGAATCCTGCGATAAAACAACAATATCGTGAAATACAGGTCGAGGCCAGTGCATAATTTTCAGTATTTCATAATTACTATCAATGCAACTGAACACTCGCACACATTCTTATTTTTTCTAACATTAGTGATTTGAAATCGGTAAATATAATAAAATCGCGTACCTTTTATTAAAGGGAGCTAACTCTGCCGCGGGGGCTGACCGTATTACGTCAAAACTCGGCCAAACGAGAGCGAGATCAAACCTCGCGAACTGTTCTTCACTTGTTGCTTCTCTTTCCACTATTTTCGTTCAACGGGGACATACGATATTATGTTTATGAAGAGTTCTTTTTTGGTTTTAATTAGAACGTAAAATTATATTATTTTCAAAGGTCTGGTTGCCAAATCAATATTTTCTTGAAATCATCAAAATAACATGACCAGGCTCAGGGTGGTCCTGTGCGGTATCTTTAGTTACAAAATTCAAATCATGAATCAGTTATATATTATATTAAAGCAGCAGTCACAAGCTCTAGGTAAAAATGATGATGCATGTGATTAGAGGAAAGGAATTTGATTAAGTGGTTAGGTGTCATAGTGAGTCATTATGCCTTCATCATTAAATAACACATTATAGTCTGTTGGATATGAATGAGTAGGCACTTTGACAAAAAGATTACCCTTCCTCAACCTATTACCACCCAACAGTGATAAATAAACCAGGACAGAACTGATGAAGATGTTGCCCAAACTTCCCACAACATCAGCCAAAGTGAAGACTGATAATCCTAGGTCACAGACTAAAGACAGAAGCCTTTCTTGGTTATCGACAATGATGTAGACAACAAACTGTTGGTGTTCTTATCGCCTGACATGCTACAGATGAGGCAATTCTGTTTATGGATGCCACTTTTTACACCTGTCCAAGTTTGTGGAGTCAACTCTATGCCATCCATTGTGTGACAGGTAATACTATGTCTCCAGTTGCCTTTGCCCTAATGCCAAACAGACAACTAAATACTTATGACATAGTCCTGACTATTCCTGGAACTGAACATCCCAGACATTGTCCACACAAACTTTGAATTACCTGCCATTAAGCCATCGAAGAGGTCCTCCCAGACTGTCATGTTAGAGGCTGCCTGTTTCACTATAGCCAGTGTATGCTGAGAAAAGTGCAAACCACTGGACTACAAGAGAGATGCAGGAGTGTACGCTATAGTTCACCAAGCAGCATGTCTTCCTCTCTTGCCCATTGATGTAGTACAAGTAGTTTGGATAGAGGCACTTGTCAACAGACCAAACAAGCCCATAGTGAATACATTTGCAGACTATGTGACAACACCCTGGGTAGATGACAATGCTACATTTAAAGTGTCTATGTGGAATCAGTTCGGTAACAATGGTCCTCGTTCAAACACACACTTGGAGAGTTGGCATTGCCAGATAAACAAATCACTAAAAAAAAAGCATATCCCAATGTCTTTTTTCTGCATACTCATGAAAGTGTCAAGTCATATTTTAATCTTTGTGGGTGACAGCTTATAATCATTACATATTGATGTAACAAGTACAAATTGCATAACAAGTACAAAATATATAACAAGGTTAAAATACATAGCAAGTACAAAATACACAAATGGCGAAAGTAGTTCTGGAAAAATAAACTTGTCTTATTTGTCTGTTTGGGATCAATTTAGAAACCTTTAACAATAATACAATTGTTATTGAAAAGGTTTACATTGTCACAAGTCCATGATGTATTTAAAGTCACTGGGTCATGGGTTGAAAGTAGTTCCTATGCAAATTAGCCAAGTTTTAATGAGTCAGGCCTGCTGTTTTGTCCTTGGTTTTCATTGGCTGAAGATGTGCAGCATTTTGATTGGATGTTGAATTTAGTTGCACTTGGAAAGTGTGAAGTTTGTTCACTTGCTGTCTTTCTCCCAACTGGTCATGGTGGTTTGGAAGTCATGGGAAGAGGATATTGACTTTGGTGGAATTCAGGTTAGTTATATTTGATTTTAAAGAAAAGGAATAAACTACAAAAATATGTTCAGTTGTTGAAAGGTTCATTCAGTATTTATTGCAGCTGAATTTACGTATTTGGTGGAGGTATATCTTGACTCGGGGTTAAAGTTGTCAATTTCACTTACAATTGATTCAGATTAATATTTGAGTCCAAACAGATTGCACATTTACTTTTCTGGTGAGAATTTTCATGCTAATTAAGGCATACATATATTATAGGTCCTTGGATGGTGTATGATTTTGGTGCCTCACAATATGTGGTCAGTTGATGCAAGTTGTCCCATAGATGGAAAGACAAGCTGATGTTGTTTGGAAGATGCCAAAAGTGTTCCATAATTGCACTTCTAAGAATCTTGTGTAACTGAACCTCTAATTATGTGATGTCCATATATTTGAGTTCTTTTTATATGTTCAGTGGTAGTGGAACCATTGTTATCGGAACAATGTGCAATAACTTGAATGTAATAAAAAGGGTTATTTTGACAGAGATTTATATATCCATATACATTGTTTCGGACTTGCGTTATTAGTCAACTACAGAAATAAACTCTGAACTACAGCCTCAACGGAGCTTGGTTCTCTGCTGTCAAGTCATCCCCGTTACATTAACTGGTGTAGATGTAGGCCAGTGAGTGTTTTCAGAAGCAGGGCACTTAATGCAAGGTTTTCTGCTGAAGCAATAGCTTTAGACATCTGCAGGTTTAAGATGTAAGCAATAGAAACTGAAAAAGATTCATTAGCCTGTCTAGTCTTGGACAAATGGAGAACAAAGGCAATATTACCTTATGTTTTAAACTTTGTCATAAAACTAATTTTCTCCTCAACAATAATCCTTACATTTGCCTTTCTCTACAAGTCCATGGACTTTTGAATTATTTTATCTTGTGTACTAACAGACATCCATGACTAGGTTTGTATTACATACATGCTGGATGAGTAAGTCTGCTTATCAATGCATATGCAACACACGTAAGAGTGTTTATGAAACATACCACATGTTTACTATAAAACTTCAGCAACCCATGCTTGTAGTAAGAGGTGACCAGCTGGATCAGGTAGTCAGGCTTGCTGACTTGGTCGACTTGTCAATCAATGCTCATGTTGGTTCAGATTTCATTTTATGAAGACTACCACTATACAGCTGAAATATTGACGAGTGTGGCATGAAACATCATGGAACAAAACAATCCATGTTAAGATTTGTTTACTATAGACACATAGCATCTTGTGTACTTCTAGTAGAACAGAAACAACAATCAACATCACTGTGTCCTCCCATGTGGAAAGAGGACTACACAATGTCAGATAACTGTTGTATGTACATCTTTAATCTGCAGGCACAGTAATACAGACAACATTATACACCAGTCAACAACATAACATTCAACAACACTTCAAGCATCCTCGATATCTCCAGGGTATACGTTCCGAGAAGTCTCAACTATACCCTGGACGCATCTACGGCTCAACCCGATAAATTTATTATCTCCCTTGGCTGGCTTTTTATCCAATCAGGTGTCTACGCTGGGAAGTTGAGCGAACCAATCACAACATCACTTTCACTTTTCAAATTATCTAAACCATTAAACTTGGCAACACAAACCATGCAGAGGTTCGCTGAAAGCGGTAGGAGTTCTTGCATATATTTTTGTAAAGTTTCGGACCTATAAATTTGTCTGCATGATTTCCCCCTAATCTGAGTCACAAACCTTTGCAGTTGCGACCGCTATCTTTGTTGATGCTGGCAAGCTCAGTTATAACTGCAGCTTAGCTGATTGGCCACTGTGAGAATGCGGAGCCAGAAAAGGGAGGTAATAAAATTATTGGGCCGATCCGTAGATGCATCCAGGGTGCAGTGGTACTTCGAACGATTCGTATACCCTGTAGATATCGAGGATGCACTTCAAGTAGCATTTGTACTTAATCATGAAACAGTTACTTAAAAGAAACATATATTTATACATACCCACTTAAATCTCCATATAATTTCCTTTGCCCCAGATCATTGTTGCCTAAGTGCTTGATTTACATATCAAGATATGAATCTTGGGTATTACAGCGGGTAGCTATGAAATCAATATGCCTATACTTGAGATGTGAATGTTATTCTTATTGTGAAAAAATAGGTCGCTATGCTATACAGAAACAAAGTATAACGTTTATTAGCTTCAGTATACGTTAGAGGTGTGACCATACAGAAAATACACGATACGATACTTATCGAAATATCTTCGAACGATTCAATATGATTCGATACACATGATATGCTATCTGCAGTTATTTTCTTTAGAAGCGTATAATTTGATATCAAGTTCGTGTAAATATTGACATAAACAACAATTTTGAGGTCGTATCACAATACGAAAAAAGTATCGACATATTTATCATTTGATATAGTATCACGATTATTGATAGTACGATGTATCGTCACACCGCTAGTATATTTCTTTAAAGCATTATGAATGATTCAAGTAGATCCGACCCGTGAAGGTCCCGGGGTAGAATAGGCCTTCAGCAACCCATGCTTGCCATAAAAGGCGACTCAGTTTGTCGTAAGAGGCGACTAACAGGATCGGGTTGTCAGACTCGCTGACTTGGTTGACACGTCATCAGTTCCCAATTGCGCAGGTCGATGCTCATGTTGTTGATCACTGGATTGTCTGGTCCAGACTCGATTATTTACAGACCGCCGCCATATAGCTGTAATATTGCTGAGTGCGGCGTAAAACTAAACTCACTCACTTCAAGTAGATCCTATAAATCATTAAATTAATGCCTAAGAAGATTAATGTGAGTGTTGCCCTTGACAGATGTGTCATGAAATTATTGCGAGTAGCCTTACCAATGGCAATCCTGTAAGTCACCTCTTCCTGTGGCATCATGGATGAAGATTGTTCAATTTCCAAGTTTTGAACACACAAGTAAGCACAATTACTTGAATGCAAACAAGCAGTGTCATGTATTCACCATGACTGATGTGGCTGTGTTGTGGGTGAACAGTGTTCATTATTTGAAAACTTACAAGTTGATCATCCTGTGTAAACCAACTGGCCACTTGATGACGCCACTTGGAAAGTGGTACTGTGTCTACATGTAGATCTCAATTACATTGTACAATATGAACTTTGTTAATTATGTTATAACTTGTTTCTAACATAACCCTAACATAACAAAATACCGGTACTCAAATAAGTCCAGATGAAAAGGTGTCACTAAAAGCAAGCATGGGGCATTCAGTTATTTCATTGCACCACGAGTACCCATGCATGCATAAACACTTGCATATGCATGCAGTAACACTGTACTGTTCTGGAGGAAGACTGAGTGAATAGTTTGGCATGGTAGATAACAGTATAAACAGAACATACAGCAGGAAAACATCTATTCAGCAACCATTCTCTCAAGTTAAAGTGAAAAGGAAACAGGAAGTTAGTTATTTCTAGTATTATGCACACATGATAAATTTTTAAATCGGATTTGTGATGTGATGCTATTGTTAATCAGTCAGTGAGTGTTCCTTCCTTCATGCTCACATTAGAGCAACATAGGGAACTATCAGTGAGGTACTTACCATAATATGATAAACATGCATTTGTGCTTAAAGGCACAATGTCACTCTTTTTCAACAATATGTTGGGCATATGCACAAAAATAAATGACGATTGAAATTGAAATAATTGAAACTTCAAGGTAAACAGCTAGCTACCAAATAGGCAACACTTGCCACATATGGAATGTAAACGATTACTTCATAGATCGAAGCCTGTCGCATACAGTGTTGTTTGCTGGACAGGCCTCAAACCAGTTGCGTAATATATGCTTTAATAGTGTTCCAAGGGACATTGCTTGAAATAAAATTTGGTTGCTAGAGGACGTGAGTGTCAATTCAATACAACCTCCCATTAGTTCATGCAAACTTTTTAATTTAATAATGTAATCTTAATACATAAGATCCTTACGGAATATATAATACTGGACAAAATAAGTTAGAATATCAATCATAAAAATACCAATATACCTATCAGTATGTCAATGAATAAATATTTCTCAAAATTTCTCTTTAAAATTTTCATATATCTCTAACAATATTTGTCCAGTATATCTGGTAGCTTCGACAAGGGCTGATAGTTCGTACTAATGAGAGAAATGCAATACTGATTTTTAGAGAAGTGTGGCATAACAACATAGTCAGACCGCATTAGTCCGGACCCCGACAATCCGATTCCCGCGATATCCGAACAGTAGCTGGCTGTAACCAATCTTGTTTACTATATAAACTCATTACCTGTTCATTCATTAATCCGATGCTTCAGTCTCCGTATCCGAACGTTAATTAGCGGTAACAGATTGGCTAATTACACATGGTTTTGCTTCATTAATCCGGCGGTACATCAAAAAGGTTCGGATAATAGTCTTACCTCGTGCGCTGGTCTTCATCGGCTGACTTCAGTTGTAATTGTTAACTGAGGTGACACTTCTGAGTTGAGCATGTCATTAGTTTGTGATCTTAATCAGTTAATAGGTTTCACTTTTGTTTAGTTAGAGTAATACCTGTCATGTTTCCTTGCTGTATAAAATACCGATCGAGTCAAAATGAGATCAGCTGCACTTGACACCTGTCAGTCACAATGGCAAGTCCCGCCCCTAAGCGTAAACGATGTGAAATTACTGCCGCACAAAAAAGAGAAATTTGTAGATACAAAGAGAAAAATCCTAAAGCCAGTTTTGATCTGATTAGTAAGCATTTTGGTCAAGAATTCGGAAACAAAATGGACATTCATGATTTTGACTATTCACGCGGGTGGCTTTACTGCTTCAAATCACGTTACTCAATTTTGAAACAAGTTTATCAAGGGGAAGCAGACTGTTATTGGAGATTTCTTTCAACAGAAGTGAGGTGATTGGTATGTGTAATACTATAAATAATCTGTTCAGACATTCCATTGATTGATTGTTATGTTAATATTCAAGTTGTTATGTCTACAAACTGTAATAAAGTCATTTGATACATGTATACGTTCGTATGTTCTTGTCTCAGCATGTCAAAGGGAAGTAACTCCCCTGAGGTGGTGTTTGCTTCAGTAAACTATCCGAACGTTTTTGATGAAAAACAGAAGTGTTCGGTTTAACGCGGCTTGACTGTACATCCAAAAACAGCCATAACACTGACCGTGACGTGCATGTCCCAGTTCCTAATATGGAATGTAGGTTGTTTGATAATCATATTTTCTTGTGTATAGTGAGCACTAAAATATACCTGCTTTGTGTTACATGTACAGTCAAAAATTGAACTGTAAACAGGTGAACAATCAAGCGATTACGAAATGTAAAACACAACATTGCAAGATATGATTTACAATTTCATTTAATTGGATTTGATCATCAAAATATCACTACTTTCTATTTATATACATGGATTTGACTCTCTCAACATACAGTAGTACCACTGTTACAAAAATTGTCATTTTGGCTTAATATGGTCAACATGTGAGATTTCATGCAAAATTTGAGACATTAAATTTGTAATCAAGTACAAAATAAAAATACTAAGTAATAATTAGTATTCTGACACGCCATTTGGGTGACAAATGCTTAAAATAACTTTTGATTATATTCTCAGGGAAGTAGTATACAAACAATATGATAGAGAGAAATGTGAAAGATTTGTTTTGGCTCAAATTGTCATAATACATAAAATTAATTGTACAAAATGAAACAATATGTACACTGGTTACAAAACGTATCATGTTATGACAGCTGGGTCTGTACTATCGACTGGGCCAAGAAAAGCAACTGGCTACAGACTGACCAAAAATTCCTCACAAAAATGAACAGCTATCCAGCTTACAACTTACAGTCTATTCATCAGTCATTGTAGTAGACAAATGTTGTATGACATTTGAATGGCATGTAGAAGTGAAACAGATAAGGATGAGGGTTGTATGGCTGTCAGCTTATTCACTATGAAGAAATGACATCCTCTTCCACAATGTTCCTCAAGATACATAAGCTGACATCAATAAAACTCTCTTCCTTAGAAAAATGTCTATACTGTCACAATCACTGTGTTGGCTGAGACAGGTGGGGCTTGTTTATCAGATAAAATAGTGAGGTTGTCTGTAGTTTAGGAAGAAAGCCCTGATGCCGTCATCAATGATGTTGCTACTGTCACTGCTGGCTGAGTCGGATGGGC